>NC_135883.1:87223845-87877580 GCF_964194155.1 Cetorhinus maximus | reverse complement strand
CCCCCTCACCCCCCTCCCCCACTCCCCCCCTCGCTCACCCCTCCCCTCCCCTCCCCTCCGTCCTTCTCGCCCCTTCTTGCCCCTTCTCGCCCCTTCTCACCGCCTCCCCCCTCCTTTAATCCCATACCACCTCCTCCCCTCCCCCTCCCCTCCCTACCCCACGCCCACCCCTCCCGCTCCCCTCCCCCTCGCCCCCCGCCACCCTCCTCCCCATCCCCCCTGCCACCCAGCTTTCCCCTCCCCACCTCTCTCCCTCTACCCTCCCCCTTCCCCCTCTCTCCCCCTCTCTCCCCACCCCTCCCCCCCATCTCTCGAACCCCTCTCTGCCCCCTCCCCCCTCTCTCCCCCCTCTCCCCCTCCTTCCCCCCTCCCCGCCTCTCTCCCCCTCCCCCACCTCCCCCTCTTTCTACTCCCTACCCCCTCTCTCTCCCCCTTCTCACACCCCATTCCCCCCTCCCCCTCCCCCTCTCTCCCCCCTCTCTCCCCTCTTCCCCACTCTCCCCCTCTCTCATTCCCCCCTCTCTCCTCCCCCTCCCACCTAGCCCCTCTCTCCTCCCACCTCACCCCACTCTCCCCCCTCCCCCTCTCCTCCCCTCCCCTCCACCCTCACTACTCCCCCTCCCCCCTCCCCCTCAACCCCACCCCTCCCTCCTCCTCCCCCCTCCTCGCCCCCTTCTCACCCCCCTCCCCCTCCTTCACCCCTTTCCACCTCCTCCCCTCCCCTCCCCTTCCCTCCCCCTCCTCCCCCTCCCCCTCCTTCACACCCCTCCCCCCTCCTCCCCTTCCCTCCCCCTCTGCCACCCAGCTTCCCCCCTCCCCCTCCCCTTTCTCTCCCCCTACCCTCCCCCCTTCCTCCTCTCTCCCCACCCCTCCCCCCATCTCTCCACCCCCTCTCTGCCCCCTCTCCCCCTCTCTCCCACCCCTCTCTCTCCCCTCTCTCCCCCCTCTCTCCCCCTCCCCCGCTCTCTCTCCCCCTCCCCCATCTCTGCCCGCCCTCTTCCCCTCCTCCCCCTCCCTCCTCTCTCCCCCCCCTCCCCTCCACCCCTCTCTCCCCCCTTCTCTCCCTTCTCTCCCCCTCCCCTCCCCCCTCCCCCTCCCCCCCTCCTCCCCCCTACCCCCTCTCTCCCCCTTCCACCCTCTCCCCACCTACCCCTCTCTCCTCCCCCTCTCTCCTCTCCCCCACCCCCTCTCTCCCCCTCCCCCTTTCCCCCCTCTCCTCCCCTTCCCCCTCTATCCTCCCTCTCTCTTACCGTCTCTCCCTCCCCCTCTCCTCCCCCCTCCCCCTCTCTCCTCTCCCCTCCCCCCCTCTGCCCCCCCAATCCCACCCCCCCTCCCCCCACCTTCCACACCCTTCCCCCCCCTCCAGTTAGAGCAATCATTAGAAAGACAATATAGCATGGTAGTTTTTTTAACAAAGAGATTGGAGTATAAGAGGAAAGACATTGTACTACAATTGGACACGGCATTGGTGAAGCTGGAATACAATGTGAAATTCTGATCTCCTTACTTAAGGAGGGGCATACTTTTCCTAGAGGGAGTGTAAGATTCAATAGGCAGGTTGCTGGGTTGAGGGGATTTTCCTACAAGGAGAGACTGAGTACACAAGGTGTAGTAACTGAAGATATAGCCTCTCCTGCTGTCTATCAGGGGTCACATGATGTTAGAGTCATAGAGGTCTACAGCACAGAAAAAGGCCCTTCGGCCCATCGAGTCTGCGATGGTCAAACAAGTACCTAACTATTCTAATCCCATTTTCCAGCACTAGGCCCATAGCCTTGTATGCCACAGCATCGCAAGTGCACATCCAAATACTTTTTAAATGTTATGAGGGTATCTGCCTCTACCACCCTTTCAGGCAGTGAGTTCCAGATTCCCACCACCCTCTAGGTGAAAAAATTCCTCCTCACATCCCCTTTAAACCTCCTTTTACTTACCTTAAATCTATGCCCCCTGGTTATTGGACCCTCCACCAAGGGGAAAAATTCCTTCCTGTCTACCCTTTCTATGCCGCTCATAATTTTATACACCTCAATCATGTCCATCCTCAATCTCCTCTGCTCCAGGGAAAATAACCCCAGTCTATCCAATCTCTCCTCATAACTAAAACTCCCTTTTTCTCTTTATCCAATCCTGTATATCCTCGACATCCAGGGTTCCCTGGATTTGTTGGTCCCACCCTTTATCTTTACTGGAATATGTTGGCCCTATGCTCTCCCTATTTCCTTCTTGAATGAGTCCCACTGCCCTGACGCAGGTTTACCTAAAAGTAGCTGCTCCCAATCCACTCTGGCCAAATCATATCTGATCTTATTAAAATCGGCCTTCCCCCAATTTAGAACTCTGATTTCTGGCCCATCCTTGTCCTTTTCCATAACAACCTTGAGCCTAACGGAGTTATGATCACTATCTGCAAAATGCTCCCCCACTGATACCTCTACCACTTGCCTGGCTTCATTCCTTAAAATTAAGTCCAGGACCGCCCACTCTCTTGTCGGACCTTCTACATACTGGCTTAAAAAGCTCTCCTGGATGCATTTTAAGATTTCCGCTCCCTCTAAACCTATCACACTATGACTAACCCAGTTAATGTTGGGGAAGTTGAAATCTCCCACTATTACTACCCTGTTATTTTTATACTTCTCTGAAATTTGCCTACATATCTGCTCTTCTATTTTTCTCTATGACTGTTTGGGGGCCTATAGTACACTCCTAGCAATGTGATTGCTCCTTTTTTGTTTTCCAGTTCTACCCATATGGCTTCATTTGAGGAGCCTTCTAAGATGTCATCCCTCCTTACTGCTGTAATTGATTCCTTGATCAATATTGCAATACCCCCTCCTCTTTTACCTTCTTCTCTGTCTCGCCTGAAGACCCTGTATCCTGGAATATTGAGCTGCCAATCCTCCCCCTCTCTCAACCATGTCTCTATGACAAAAATGACATCATACTTCCATGTGTTAATTTGTGCCCCCAACTCATCTGCCTGATTTGTCAGACTCCTTGCATTAAAATAAATACCATCCAATAAATACCATCCAACCTTGCCAAGCTCCCTTGTGCCTTAAGTGGCCCATAATCTTTATGCCTTCCAGACTCATTTGCTCTCTCTTCTAATTTTGGCTGTGCATCTCCCCCTGCTGAAACTTCTCTCAGGATCCCATCCCCCTGCCAAGTTAGTTTAAACCCTCCCCAACAGCACTAGCAAACTTCCCCGCAAGGATGTTGGTCCCATTCCGGTTCAGGTGCAACCCATCCACCTTGTACAGGTCCCACCAGCCCCAGAAATGGTCCCAATGTCCCAGAAATCTAAAGCCCTCCCTCCTGCACCATCTCTTCAGCCACACATTCATCTGAACTAGCCTCCTATTTCTGTACTCACTAGCGGGTGGTACCAGAAGTAATCCAGAGATTACCACCTTTGAGGTCCTGTTTTTTAATCTGTTTCCTAGCTCGCTAAATTCTGCAGAACCTCACCCCTCTTTCTACCTATGTCATTGGTACCAGTGTGTACCATGATCTCTGTCTGTTTGTCCTCCCCCTTTAGAATGCCCTGCAGCCATTCAGTGGCATCCTTGACCCTGGCACCAGGGAGGCAACATACCATCCTGGAGTCACGTCTATGGCTGCAGAAACGCCTGTCTGTTCCCCTTACTATTGAGTCTCCTTTCACTTCCCCTCTTTTTCCTCCCCCCTGTGCAGCTGAGCCACTCACAGTGCCATGAGCATGGCTGCACTCCCCAGAGGAACCATCACTCTCACCGTTTTCCTACATAGAAAAACGGTTCTCGAGTGAGATGCACCCTGGGGATTTCCTGACTCCCTGCCTGACATCTTTCTTCTGACTGATGGTCACCCATTCCCTCTCTGTCTGCACTTCCATAAGCTCTGGGGTGACCACATTTAAAAATGTGTTATCCACGAAACTCTCAGCCTCGCGGATGCACCTCAGTGCCTCCAACTGCTGCTCAAGCTCTGAAACTTAGAGCTCAAGTAGCTGCAGCTGGTGGCACTTCCTGCACACGTGGTCAGTCAGAGCGCAAGGAGCGTCTAGGACTTCCCACATGTTGCAGGCAGTACATAACACGGGACTGAGCGACCCTGCCAAGCCTCTGAAAGAAAACCCTTACTTTAAGTTAAATACAATAAAAAAAATGTTAAATTATTTATGTACTTTAAATAAAAACTAGAACCCTTACCTTTCCTTCGCTTCATCTATTTCAAACTGGAGAAAAAAACTGGAGAAAAACACTCACCCACTACTCACCAATCAGCTCTCACCTCTGTGCTGATATCACTTTTTGAAGCTTCCCAACACTCGCACTGGTTGATTTCTCCGCCGCTCTCTCACGCTGTCTTGCGCTGTCACTCTTGTTATTTTCAACAAGAACTGACTGCAGGACGCTCTTGCCAGACCACTTCACCGTGATGCTGACTGCAGGACACTCTTCCCAGACCGCTTCACCGTGATGCTGCCTGCAGGACACTCTTCCCAACTGCAGGACACTCTTACCAACTGCTCCCAAATGTTCTGGGAGGCTCCGACAAATTAGCCTAAACACGAGCAATCCGGCAGGGTTGGGGGGGTGGGTGGTGGGTAGGGTTTCCTGACGAGAGTCCTGATTGAGCATGTAGCACCTGAAAAGCCCTCTGTAATAAAGTTGATCTGTTTCTTGTTGAAACTTGCCTGCTCCATCGAGCCATTACATTTGGTGACGAGGGTAAAACACTTCCAACGCTACACCTCACCTTGTTACCTTGAGTACATCAAATCTTAAGAAAAAGCTGTCATTGCCACTTTTCAGCAGAATTGATCCTTATGGTGCAACAATGGAAGGCTGGAGGCAGTACGTAGAGCGCCTCAGCTTTTATTTTGTGGCAAATGAAATTACCGTGGAGGGAAAGCAGAATGCCATCCTTTTGAGTGTATGTGGCAATGAAACATACAACCTCATTCGCAGCCTGATGGCCCTGAATGTGCCCAATTCTAAGTCCTATAATGAATTGGTAGACCTCATGAAAGCGCACTTCCAGCCAAAGCCATCTATAATAATGCAGCGTTTTAAATTTAATTCCAGTGTTCGGGTCCCCATTGCAACTTATGTGCAAATCTTAAGTAGCTGACAGAACACTGCAACATCGGGGACACGTTAAATGAAATACTGCAAGACCCATTAGTTTATGGAATTCAGGACGACGCCATAAAGCGCCATTTACTCACCAAGGTCGACATTGACTTTAAGCGCGCCCTAGAAATCTCTCTCGCCATGGAAAGTGCTGTGAGAGGCTCGCAGGCTTTGCAACACGTACAACATGGCACCATTCCTCATGTGGAACCTATCGCCGAGCATGGCATGAAAACCAGACCCACAGCATCAAAGTGAGATGCAATGTCCACTGTTAGAAACATGAAAAGGCCGAGGAGAAACACTTCAACAGCAACTCCAAGATTAAGTTGTTATAGTTGTGGAGGTGAGCACAGGCCAGGCACCTGTGAATTCAAGGAGGCAGAATGCCATTACTGCCATAAGAAAGGTCACGTAGTAAGACAATACAGGGCAAAGCTGAAACAGCCCATAAAGCAGCAAACCAATATGATTGAATTAAAAGGTACAGCAGAACCTGAAGCTGCCGACACCGACATTTATTCCCTGTATAATGTCACCCTGTAAAAACCGAACCTATCACTGTCACAATCCAAGTGAATGAGAAGCCACTAATCATGGAGGTGGATATGGGAGCCTCAACTACAGTGGTGGGAGAGCACACTTTCAAATGTCTTAGTGAAGGTAAACAACCAATAAACCTGGAGTCTACATCCGCTAAATTAAAGACATACACTGGAGAATCTATTCAGGTAAAGGGCATTGCGCCACAGTACCAGTGTCTTATAGGCAACAGAAAGCCCAGCTGCCTGTGATAATGATGAAAGGAGAAGGACCCAGTCTTTTAGGTTGAGACTGATTACAGAAGATCAAGCTCGACTGGTCTGAGATATTTCACCTGAAAACAGGAGGAGTTCCTGAACTACTAAGGAAATATGACATGGTATTTTGGGATGAATTAGGGAAGTTAAAAGGCATGCAGGCCAAGATATTGTGGATCCTCAGACGACACCACATTTTCCTAAGGCCAGACCTGTGCCTTATGTGTTGAAGGAGAAGGTGGATGAAGGAAGGAAGTGGTGGTAGGAAATCTGGGCATCATCCAACCTGTCCAGTCCTCAGAATGGGCAGCACTCATAGCTCCAGTGGATAAGTCTGACCAAACCTTACGTATCTGTGGTGACTATAAATTGACTGTAAATAAGGTAGCAAAACTAGACAAGTACCCCATTATATGCAAAGTTGTCTGGAGACAAGTCCTATACAAAATTGGATATGAGCCATGCCTACCAACAATTAGAGCTGATAGCACATCAAGAGAACATGTGGCTATTACCACACACAAGGGTCTTTATCGCTACCCTTTGGAGTATCATCTGCCTGCACTATCTTCCAGAGAACAATGGAGAGTCTTTTGCGAGGACTTCCTTGAGTGGTAGTATACCTAGGTGATGTTCTGATCACAGGGTCAACTGAGACCGAACACTTGGCCAACCTGGAGGAGGTGCTAAGAAGGTTCATGGAAGGCAGCGAACGGTTAAAGTTGGAAAAGTGCACATTTCAAGCATCAGAAGTTACTTACCTGGATCACAGGGTGGACTCCATGGGTTTGCATCTGGTAGGAGAGAAAGCTCATGCAATATGCATCCTCACCATCCTATAAACCGAACTCAAGTCTTTCCTAGGTATGATCAACTACTACAGCCACTTCTTGCCTAACTTATCATCTGCATTGGAACCATTACAATTGTTGTTAAAAAAGAATCAACGTTGGTCGTGGAATTCACAACAGGAAGAAGCCTTTGTGAAAGTAAAGAAACTGATGCATTTGTCGTGTTTATTGGTACACTATGGCCCATCGAAAGAGTTGGTATTAAAATGTGATGCCTCTCCTTATGGTGTAGGATCTGTGTTATCACATAGAATGGAAAATGGATCAGAAAGTCCCATTGGATATGTCTTGAGAACCTTCTCCACAGTGAGAAGAGTTATTCCCAGTGAGAAAAGGAAGGCTTATCGGTAGCATTCAGAGTGAAGAATTTCCACCAGTACCTACATGGACAACATTTCACCATTGTGTTGGATCATAAACCGTTAATGAGTTTATTTAGTGAGGATAAGTAGCAAATCAGCAGAGGCATTAGTGGAGTACAGAGAGTGCAGGGTGGAGCTTAAGAAAGCAATTAGGAGAGCAAAGAGGGGGTATGAGAAAGCTCTGGCTGGTAAAAGTAGGGAAAATCCCAAGATATTCTATAAGTATATCAATGGGAAGAGGGTAAACAGGGAAAGAGTGGGGCCCATTAGGGACCAAGGGGGCAATCTATGGGTGGAGCCAGAGGACATCGCTAGAGTGTTGAACGAATACTTCACATCAATCTTCACCCAAGAGAATGAGGATGAACGTATCAAACTCAGGGAGAGAGGCTGTGAGGTTCTTGAGCAAATCGATATAGGGAGTGACAAGGTATTGGAGGTGTTGGCAGGCTTAAAAGTGGACAAATCTCCAGGTTCAGATGATTTGTGTCCCAGACTGCTGAGGGAGGCAAGGGAGGAGATCGCAGGGGCTCTGACCCAAAATTTTTATTCCTCTCTGGCCACGGGGGGAGGTGCCAGAGGACTGGAGGACAGTTAATGTGGTTCTGCTATTTAAGAAGGGTTGTAGAGATAAGCTAGGGAACTACAGACCAGTGAGTCTCACGTCAGTGGTAGGGAAACTATTAGAGAAAATTCTGAAGGAGAGAATCTATCTCCACTTGGAGAGGCAAGGTTTAATCAGGGATAGTCAGCATGGCTTTGTCAGAGGGAGGTCATGCCCAACAAATTTGATTGAATTTTTTGAGAAGGTGACCAGGTGTGTAGATGAGGTTAGTGTAGTTGATGTAGTTTATATGGATTTCAGCAAAGCCTTTGACAAGGTCCCATATGGGAGACTTATAAAGAAGGCAAATACACATGGGATACAGGGTAATTTGATAAGTTGGATTCAAAATTGGCTTAGTTGTAGGAGACAGAGGGGGATGACAGAAGGCTACTTTAGTGACTGGAAGCCAGTGTCCAGTGGCATACCACAGGGATCTGTGCTGGGTCCCCTATTATTCATCATTTATATAAAAAACATAGATGACAATGTGGGGGGTAGGATTAGTAAGTTTGTGGATGACACAAAGATTGGCCAGGTGGTTAAAAGTGAGGTTGAGTGTCTTGGGATACAGGAAGATATAGACAGAGTGGTCAAATGGGCAGATAAGTGGCAGATGGAATTTAGCCCTGAAAAGTGTGAGGTGATATACTTTGGAAGGAGTAATTTGACAAGGAAGTATTCAATGAACTGCATGACACTAGGAAGTTCTGAAGAACAATGGGACCTTGGCGTGTGTGTCCATAGATCTCTGAAGGCAGAGGGGCATTTTAGTGGGGTGGTGAAAAAGGCATATGGGACACTCGCCTTAATCAATCGCGGCATAGATTACAAAAGTAGGGAGGTCATGTTGGAGTTGTATAGAACCTTGGGCCACAGCTAGAGTGCTGTGTGCAGTCCTGGTCGCCACATTATAGGAAGGATATGATTGCACTGGAGGGGATGCAGAGGAGATTCACCAAGATGTTGCCTGGGATGAAACATTTAAGTTATGAGGAGAGGTTGGATAGATTTGGGTTGTTTTCGTTGGAGCAGAAAAGACTGAGGGGCGACCTGATCGAGGTGTACAATATATGAGAGGCATGGACAGGGTGGATAGGGAGCAGCTGTTCCCCTTGGTTGAAGGGTCAGTCACAAGGGGACACAAGTTCAAGGTGAGGGGCAGGAGGTTTAGGGGGGATGTGAGGAAAAACCTTTTTACCCAGAAGGTGGTGACGGTCTGGAATGCGCTGCCTGGGATGGTGGAGGAAGTGGGTTGCCTCACATCCTTTAAAAAGTACCTGGATGAGCACTTGGCACGTCATAACATTCAAGACTATGGGCCAAGTGCTGGTAAGTGGGATTAGGTAGGTAGGTCAGTTGTTTCTCATGTGTCGGTGCAGACTCGATGGGCTGAAGGACCTCTTCTGCACTGTGTGATTCTGTGATTTTGTGATTCTGTGATGAGGCCATTCCGCCAATAGCATCAGCAAGAATACAACGTTGGACTCTGATGTTATCTGCAAATGAGTATACATTTATTCACCGTCCTGGCTTACACTTTGCAAATGCGGACGCACTCAGTCATCTCCCATTACCAGATAGCATTGTACATGCTCCTGTTCCACAAGAAGTTGTGCTAATACTGAATTTCTTGGATTCTTTACCTGTGTGTGTGAAGCAAATTAGAAATTGGACGAACAGAGGTCCAATACCACCGAAAGTCAGAGACTTTGTTTTACAAGGATAATCAAATTTACCTGTATTAGAAGATTTGAGACCATTCCATGCCAGAAACACAGAGTTAAGCTGTCAAGATGGAATTTTGTTGTGGGAATCAAGAGTTGTCGTCCCATCACAAGGAAGAGAACCACTCTTGACAGAGATTTACAGTGCGCATCCAGGCATATCAAAGATGAAAATATTTGCGTGAATCTACGTCTGGTGGCCAGGCATTGACAGTGACCTTGAAAGCATGGCCAATCACTGTCTCCATTGTCAGCAACAACAGAAGTTGCCTGTTTCAGCTCCACTGCAACCCCATGGGAGTGACCTGGTTGACCCTGGGTTAGACTACATATTGATTATGTAGGGCCATTCTTAAGTGCCATGTTTTTGTTGATTATAGATGCACATTCTAAATGGATAGATGAATATGAAGGCAAATCGCCAACATCGAGTGCAACTATCGAGAAGCTGCGTCACTGTTTTACCATACATGGCCTACCTGAAATCATCGTTTCTGATAACTATACAGCCTTTGCCAGCGCAGAATTTCAGAAATTCATGAATCTGAATGGAATCAGACGGATTAAAATAGCCCCTTATCCCATCTCTCATCAAATGGTTTAGCTGAGAGAGCTACACAAACTCTCATGCCTGGTATGAAAAGGTTATCAGAAGGTACGCTAGAATTTCAACTTTCCCCCTTTCTTCTCAGTTATCATACAATTCGACTAAGGGCTCAACACTGTCTGAATTATTTATGAAATCCCGCCTACATATGTGGTTAAGCCTGGTGTTTCCAAATTTAGAGTGGAATCAGAGTAATCAAAAATTGAACCACAATATACACAGCAAAGCTCGCACGTTCAGTGTAAGTGACACAGTATTCATGCAAAGTATTGGAAGTGGACCCTGTTGGGTTCCTGGAACTATTGTCTCAGAGACTGGTCCATTCAGTCAAGAAACAAACTTCCTGAAAGGGTGGTTGAGGTAGGTTCAATCGAAGTATTCAAAAGGGAATTGGATTGCTACCTGAAAAGAGAGAACGTGTAAGGTTACGGAGCTAAGGCAGGGGAGTGGGACTAGATGGAATGCTTTTTCAGAGAGCCAATGCAGACCCGATGGGCCAAATGGCCTCCTTCTACACTGTAAAGATGCTGTGATGCTGTGAGATAGGATGGATGCTGAAAAAGGTTTCCCCCTAGCTGAGGTATCTAGCCCACAGAGTTACAGTCTCAGAATATGGGTTGGCCATTTAGGACTGAGATGAGAATTATGAACCCTCAAAGGATTGTGAACCTTTTGAATTTTCTACCTCAGAGAGCTGTGGATGCTCAGTCATTGAGTATATTCAAGACGGGGGCTGATAGATTTTGGTGTACTAAGAGAATTGATGGATTTGGGCTAATGCAGAAAGATAAAGTTGCGGTAGAAGGTCAGCCACACTCTTGTTGAATGGTGCAATGGGCTCAAATGATCAAATGGCCCACTTTAGCTCCTATTTCCTATCTAAACTTGAAGGGACAGGTTTCATTCCTGTCCACTAGTTGTGTTTCTGATGGTGGCTAATTTTCTGGAATCAGCTTAATAGGAATTATTTTGGGGCACTGTTAGTGGGGGTTCATCTCCAACTGAGAACCTGCCATGAGGAGAATTTGGATAAAATTAATTTCTAGCAGATCATGGGTGCCTACCTCTGCAGTTGACTAAAAGGAAAAAAAATCAAGTTGACCTCTTAAATTTTAAATTCCATCTGCCACTGTGAAGTTATGCACTCTGGTGGGAAAATTAAAAAGCAGAATATTTTTTGAAGAGAGACTGGGAAATGTTTGCATTCAGAGGGACCTGGATGTCCTTATACATGAATCAGAGAAAGTTAACATGTAGGTACAACATTATAACACAAGAACAGAAGTTTTCATAAAGCAAATGGGGGAAACTGTTTCCATTGGCCGGAGAGTTGGTAACCAGTGAACACAGATTTAATGTAATTGGTAAAATAGCCAAAAATTATATTAGGAAACATTTTGTACATAGGGACTGCTATAATCTCGAATGCACTTCCTGAAAGGGTAATGGAAAATTATTCAAAAATAACATTCAAAAGGGAATTGAATAAATATTTGAAGGGAGAGTGTAGTAATTGTGGTTTCATTAAGTGTGAAATGTACCTTTAAGAATAAAATTTGTTAAGGAATATCACATGATCAGTAGTAACCAAGAGGAGAGTAGCGTGGACCACCTCAGGAGTCAGGGTAGAGATAAAGTTGGAGTTGAAAGCGCACGTATAGTTGCTGCTGAGTATATTATAAATAAACTTAATGATTCCACCCAGGAAGTCTCTGCGGATCAACTCTACCATTAATAGTACAACTTGGCCACCCCATAACAAACTGGCAACAAGGATAAAACAGGATTGAACAGAAGAAATCAAGTTAAAAGTAATCGGCACAGTACCTCGTCCAGTGATTGTGAGTAGCAAGCTTTATTAGAATTGAAGAAGTTGTCCCCTCTCAAAATGCCACAATTTGGGTGAATTGGTCCTTTTGAGCCAGCCACAGATGATTGGTCTCAATACAGAGAATGCCGCACATTCTTTTTTCAAACAAATGAGATTGCAGGGGAAGAAAAGAGGCGAGCGAACCTCTTGAGTACTTGTGGGAGCAAAACCTGATTGATTCGAAGTCTGGCAGCACCCAGTGCCCCAGATTTGAAGAATTTTGATGAATTGGTGGACCTCATGAAGGGTCACTTTCAACCAATGCCCTCAGTCACGAATCAGAGGTTCAGGTTTAATTCATGAAATAGGACCCCATGTGAGACAATTGCATGCTATGTGGCAAATTTGAAGCAGCTAACGGAACATTCTGAGTTCGGTATGACTCTGAATGACATGCTTAGAGATCGTTCAGTGCATGCTGTGAAAGAGGACACTATACAGAAAATATTATTGTCCAAAGTGAATCTGGATTTCAAGAAGGTGCTAGAGATAGTGCTGGCCATGGAAAGTGCAGTAAGAGGTTCAAAAGCAATACAAGGTGTGCAAAATGGAGCCGTCCTACACATTGGGTGGGAAACCTCAACCGAAAGAGGTACAAAAAAGCGAGACTCTGCCAAGAAGTGGGAAACAGCCCCCGCTATCCAAAGAATAAAGAAAACTAACTTAGCAGCAAAATTGAAGAATAATTTTAATAGAGGTGGAATCAATCAGTCTTTAAGAGATTGGCAGTTTAAAAAAATTGAATGTTACTATTGTCATAGAAATGGACATATGATGAGGCAATGCAAGGAAAGATTCAAGCAGGCTTGTAAACAAAAGAAGAAGCCCAATGAAACCTACAATTTGGAAGGGCCTGAAACAACAAATTCAGACATTTACTCATTGCTTAATCTGAAAGTTGAAAAAACAGAACCAATATTTGTCACGGTGAAAGTAAATGGCAAACCTGTTAGAATGGAAGTGGGCACAGGAGCTTCCACTACAGTAATTGGGGAACATACTTTTGGGTATTTGAATAACGGTGAACATCAATTAAGTTTATAAGAAACAGCTGCCAAACTAAAAATATATACAGGTGAAGCCATTCAAGTAAAAGGCATAAGCAGAGTCACTGTCCATTATGGAAGCCAATCCGCAAAACTACCCTTGATGGTGGTAGCAGGTGAAGGGCCAAGCCTCCTGGGATGAAGTTGGTTAAAGGAGGTTAAGTTAGAATGGTCTGAAATTTTCCAGTTGAGAGCAAGCTGGCTAATAGAGCTACTTAGAAAGTACGCTTTAAGGATGCTTTAAGGACGAACTGGCGAAAATCCAGGGTTTGCAGGCCTAGATTCATGTGGATCTGTAAGAAACCCCTCACTTCATGAAGGCGAGACTGGTGCCATATGCCCTGTGAGAAAAAGTCGACATTGAACTGAACAGACTAGAGAAACTGGGAGTTATACAACCTGTGCAGTTCTCAGAATGAGCAGCACCCATAGTCCCCCTCCTTAAACCCGACCAAAGCGTCCGAATTTGTGGAGACTATAAACTGACGGTTAATTAAGTACAGAGATAAAAACAAAAAACTACTGCAGATGCTGGAAATCCAAAACAAAAACAGAATTACCTGGAAAAACTCAGCAGGTCTGGCAGCATCGGTGGAGAAGAAAAGAGTTGATGTTTCGAGTCCACATGACCCTTCAGCAGAACTGAAGGGTCATGTGGACTCGAAACATCAACTCTTTTCTTCTCCACCGATGCTGCCAGACCTGCTGAGTTTTTCCAGGTAATTCTGTTTTTGTTTTGGTTAATAAAGTAGCTAAGCTAGACAGGCACTTCATTCCAAAAATCGAAGGCCTAAGTGTCAAGCTGGCAGGGGGAACAACGTACACAAAGCTTGACGTGAGTCATGCTTATCAACGACTAGAGTTGGGTAATGCCTCCCGGGGATTTGTTACAATTAATATCCACAAAGGGTTGTATCAGTATATTCGATTGCCTTTTGATGTCTCCTCTGCTTGTTTCAACTTTCAGAGCACAATGGAAACTGCAGGGACTGCCCCAGGTGGTAGTCTATTTAGATGATGTATTGGTGATAGGATTCACTGAAAAAGAGTGTTTGGCAAACTTAGAAGAAGCCTTAAAATGTTTCTTGCAAGCTGGAGTGCATCTAAAAAAAAGTGCATGCTCCAAGTGAGGGAGGTAATTTATTTGAGTCACCGGGTAGATTCATAGGGCCTCCACCCAATTGAGGAGAAAGTGAGAGCCATAAGAGAGGCACCTATCACAAAGAACTGCTCAGAGCTCAAATCATTCCTAGGAATGATCAACTATTATTGGCGGTTCTTACCCAATTTGTCTTCAGTGCTGGCCCCCCTGTATTCTCTACTCAAAAAGAACCAACATTGGTCTTGGGAGGCGCCCCAGAAAGAAGCTTTCATAAAGTCGTTGCACTCAACCAATCTATTAGTGCATTATGGCCTGATGAAAGAATTGGTGTCGACATGTGATGCATCTCCCTACGGATTGGGAGCAGTGTTCTCTCATTGGGTGGACGACGGTATGCAAAGGCCAATAGGTTACATATCAGAAATGCTCACCACAGTGGAAAAGGGATACTCACAGATAGAAAAAGGCCTGCCCATCATCTTTAGTGTCAAGAAATTTCACCAGTATGCACTTTGTCACCATTTTACAATAATTTCATAGAAACATAGAAACAGAAACTAGGAGCAGGAGTAGGCCATTCGGCCCTTCGATCCTGCTCCACCATTCATTATGATCATGGACGATCATCCAACTCAAAAGCCTGCTCCCACTTTTCCCCATACCCTTTGATCTCTTTCGCCCCAAGAGCTATATCTAACTTCTTCTTGAAAACATACAATGTTTTGGTCTCAACTACTTTCTGTGGTAATGGATTCCACAGGCTCACCACTGTCTGGGTGAAGAAATTTCTCCTCATCTCAGTTCTAAATGGTCTACTCCATATCCTCAGACTGTGACCCCTGGTTCTGGACTCCCCCACTATCGGGAACATCCTTCCTGCATCTACCCTGTCTAGTCCTGTTAGAATTTTATAGGTTTCTATGAGATTCCCCCCTCTTTCTTCTGAACTCCAGCGAATATAATCCTAATCGACTCAATCTCTCCTCATATGTCAGTCCCGCCATCCCAGGAATCAGTCGGGTAAACCTTCGCTGCACTCCCTCTATAGCAAGAACATCCTTCCTCAGATAAGGAGACCAAAACTGCACACAATATTCCAGGTGTGGTCTCACCAAGGCCCTGTACAATTGCAGCAAGACATTCCTGTTCCTGTACTCAAATCCTCTGGCTATGAAGGCCAACATACCATTTGCCTTCTTTACTGCCTGCTGCACCTGCATGCTTACCTTCAGCGACTGGTGTACAAAGACACCCAGGTCTCGTTGTACATTCCCCTCTCAATTCATAGCCATTCAGATAATAATCTGCCTTCCTGTTTTTGCTACCAAAATGGATAACCTCACATTTATCCATATTATACTGCATCTGCCATGACATTTGACCACTCACTCAGCTTGTCCAAATCGCACTGAAGCATCTCTGCATCCTCCGCACAGCTCACCCTCCCACCCAGCTTTGTGTCACCTGCAAATTTGGACATATTACATTTAATTCCCTCATCTAAATCATTAATATATATTGTGAATAGCTGGGGTCCCAGCACCGATCCCTGCGGTACCCCTCTAGTCACCGCCTGCCAGTCGGAAAAAGACCTGTTTATTCCTACTCTTTGTTTCCTGTCTGCCAACCAGTTTTCTATCCATCTCAATACACTACCCCCAATCCCATGCGCTTTAATTTTACACGCCAATCTCTTATGTGGGACTTTGTCAAAAGCCTTCTGAAAGTCCAAATAAACCACATCCACTGGCTCCCCCTCATCAACTCTGCTAGTTACATTCTCGAAAAATTCCAGTAGATTTGTCAAGCATGATTTCCCTTTCATAAATCTATGCTGACTCTGTCCGATTCTGCCATTGTTTTCCACGTGCTCAGCTATTGAATCTTTTATAATGGACTCTAGAATTTTCCCCACTACCAACGACAGGCTGATTGGTCTATAATTCCCTGTTTTCTCTCTGCCTCCCTTTTTAAATAGTGGGGTTACATTAACTACCCTCCTATCTGTAGGAACTGTTCCAGAGTCTATAGAATCTCAGAAGATGACCACCAATGCATCCACTATTACAGATCACAAATCAGGATTGTTTAGTGAGAACAAGGCTTTACCACCTATTGCTTCAGCCAGAATACAACTATGAGCCTTAATTCTGGCAGCATATAATATACTTTCGTACATAGGCCTGACAATCAAATCGCAAACGCCGATGCCCTTAGTCGTTTGTCTTTCCAAGCAAATGATGAGCATGTCCCAGCTCCACAGGAACTTGTTTTACTGTTAAATTTATTAGATTCCTCATCGGTATGTGCTCGACAGATCAGAGACTGGATAAGTCGGGACCCAGTTCTATCTCAGGTATGAGAACAATTGCTACATGGTTGGTCACAGGAGCCCATATCTAACAAAATGAAACCACACTTCAACAGATGACATCAAATAACCAGCCAAGATGGCATCTTATTGTGGGGAGCATGAGTGATAGTTCCTCCAAAGAGAAGGGAACCACTTTTTAATTGAACTACACAGTGCCCATCCAGGAATTTCCTGAATGAAGACCATAGCACGCAGCTGTCTATGGTGGCCTGGGATGGATGTTGAAATAGAGAGTATGGTAAAGCAATGTGTGCAATGTCAGCAACTGCAAAGGTTGCCAGTGACAGCTCCATTACACCCATGGGATTGGACCCTGGGTGCGGTTACACATTGGCTACATTGGACCTATCCTGGGGACAATGTTTCTGCTCATTGTTGATGCCCTCCAAAATGGTTGTGCATATATGAAGTGAAGTCACCAATGTCGGCCGCTGCAATTGAGAAACTACGTCAGAGCTTTGCAATTCATGGATGACCAGAAGTAGTCATTTCCAATAACGGCACGGCATTTATGAGTGCTGAGTTGTAGCAGCTTATCAGCCTCAACAGTATCACTCATGTGAAAACTGCACTGTATCTCCCTTCCTCAAACAGACAGTCTGAAAGGACGGTTCAAAGGCATGCATGAGAAAGCTAACTGGTGATTCTTTGGCAACCAAGCTAGCACACTTTCTGTTTCATTGCAGGACTACCCCTCCCACAGCAACAGGTTTCACATTTGCAGAGTTATTGTTGAAATGCCGTCTCGGGATGAGAATGAGCTTAATAATGCTGAATTTAGATGGGAAGGTGGAAAGGAGTCAGGGAAGCCAGAAAACTAGACATGACTGGCATAGTCACAAAAGGAAATTTACCGTGGGAGAGTCAGTATACGTGAAAAACTTCGGGGAAGGACCAAAGTGATCGCCGGGTGAAATATGTGTGGTGGCTGGACTTCTACCTTACCATGTGGAGGTGGAAGGCCAGATCATTCAAAAACATGTGGACCATTTAAGGAAGAGAGAGAACCAAGATTTGATTCCACCAGTGATCATGACCGAATCTGCGTTTCCTGTTGAGGATACTCAACCCAGGATACTTGTTAAGGAATATCACATGATCTGTAGTAACCAATAGGAGAGTAGCAGGGGTTACTGCAGGAGTCAGTGTTGAGATAGAGTTAGAGTTGAAAGCACACATGTAGTTGTTGCTGAGTATATTGTAAATAAACTTAACGTTTCCACCCAAGAAGTGTCTGCTGATCATCTCTATCATTAATAGCACAACACGGCCACCCTGCAACAGAGAGGATTTGCAGGGCCATGGGGAAAGAGCAGTGGGACTAAATCTGTAGCTCTTTCAAAGAGCCATGATAAGCCAACTGGTCTCCTTCTGTATGGTACGATTCTAAGATTAATTTAAAGTATCAAGGTTAGTGGAAAGCCAGCTGAATGGCTCCGCGCCTGATTTTCTGCCCCCACCCACCCAGTTATGCTGGGAGATAATGTCTGCTTCCAATTCCACCTCTGAAACATCATCTCCATCCTACCTTTTTCATCACTGATGCTGAAAACCTTTTCCATTCCTTCTGTACTGTCAGGCTTTACTTCCCCTAAGATCTGCAATGCTTTCTCCAGAGTCCTCAAACGTTCCTCATATGTTAAGCCTTTCATTCCTGGGATCATTCTCGTAAAGCTCATTCTCTGAGCTGCTTCCAATGCATTTAGATCCTTCCTTAAATAAGGTGACCAATACTGTACACTCACAAGTATGATCTCACTAGTGCTCTGTATAACTGAAGCATAAACTCCCCACTTTTGTTCTAAAATCCCCTCCCAATAAATGATAACATTCTATTAGCTTTCCTAATTACTTGCTGTACCTGCATACTAGCGTTTTGTAATTCATGCACTAAGACCCCCAAACCCTCCACATCTCAGTGCTGCAATCTCTCACCATTTAGATAATGTGCTTCTCTTTTATTCTTCCTGCCAAAATGGACCATTTCACACTTTCCCACATTACACTCCATTTGCCACATCTGTGCCCACTCACTTAACCTATCTATATATTTTTGTAGGCTCCTTCTGTCCTCTGCACAACTTACTTTCCTACCTATCTTTGTGTCATCAGCAAATTTCGCATCCATCCCTTCAGTCCCTTCATCCAAGTCATTTACATAAATTATAAACAGTTGAAGTCCCAGCACTGATCCCTGTGGCACACCACTTGTTACATATTGCTGACCTGAAAAAGGCCCATTCTTGCCTATTCTCTGCTTCCTGTTAGCCAGCCAATCTTCTATCCATGCCAATATGTTACCCCCTATACCATGAGCTTTTATTTTCCACAAATAACCTTTGATGTAGTTCTTTATCAAATGCCTTCTGGCATCCACCAGTTCCCCTTTATCCACAGCACATGTTACTTCCTCAAAGAACTCCAATAAGTTGGTTAAACATGATTTCCTTTGCACAAAACCATGTTGACTCTGCCTGGTTACTTTGAACTTATCCAAATGGCCTGCCATAGCTTCTTTAATAATAGCTTCTGACATTTTCCCTATGGCAGATGTTAATCTAACAGGCCTGTTGTTTTCTGCTTTCTGTCTCCCTCCCTTTTTGAATAATGATGTTACATTTGCTATCTTCCAATTGAATGGGACCTTGCCCAAATCTAGAGAGTTTTGGAAAATGGAAACCAATCCATCAACTATCTCACTAGCCACTCCTTTTAAGAAGTGCATCAGGACCCAGGTACTTGTCAGCCCGCAGTTCCAACAATTTACTTAGTACCACTTCTCTGGTGATTGTAATTTTCCTGAGTTCCTCCCTCCCTTCCATTTCCTGATTTATAGCTGCTTCTGCGATGTTACTTGCATCCTCTATAGTGAAGACTGATGAAAATTACCTGTTCAATTGATCAGCCATCTCCTTGTTTTCCATTATTAATTCTCCAGACTCACTTTCTATAGGACCAACGCTCACTTTGTTAACTCGTTTCTTTTTAAAATATTTATAGAAACTCTGACTATCTGTTTTTATATTCCTGGCTAGCTTTCTCTTTTACTCTAATTTTTCCCTCCTTATTAATCTTTAGTCATCCTTTGCTGTTCCTTATATTCTGTCCAATCTTCTGACCTTCCACCTATCTTTGCACAATTAGATACTTTTTCTTTAAGTTTCATACTATTTTTAACCTTTCTAGTTAACCATGGATGGTGGGTCCATCCCTTTGACTTTTTCTTACTCATTGGAATGTATCAATTCCCTGTATTCTGAAATATCCCCTTAAATGTTTTCCATTGCATCTCTATTGACCTATCTCTTAACCTAATTTGCCAATTCACTTTAGCCAGCTCTGCTTTCATGCCCTCATAATTGCCCTATTTAAGTTTAAAAACATAGTCTCGGACCCACTCCTCTCTCCCTCAAACTGAATGTAAAATTCACTCATATTATGATCACTGCTACCTAGGGGTGCCCTCACTATGAGATCATTAATTAATCTCATCTCATTGCACAACACCAGGTCTAGTATAGCCTGCTGTCTGGCTGGTTCCAGAGCATGCTGTTCTAAGAAACTACCCAGGAAACATTCCATGAACTCCTCATCTAGGTTACCTTTGTACATCTGACTTTTCTATTCTATATGTAGATTAAAATCTCCCATGATTATTGCCATGCCTTTCTGACAAGCTCCCATTATTTCTTTCATTATGATCCACCCTACCATGTGGTTACTATTAGGAGGGCTTGTCATGGCTCCCACAAGTGACTTCTTGCCTTTACAATTCCTCATCTTCACCCAAACCATTTGCACATCCTGATTTCCTGAACTTAGGCCATCCCTTTCTATTGTGTAAATATCATCATTCACTAACAGAGCTGTCCCTCCACCTTTTCCTTGCTTCCTGTCCTTCCTAAATACCTTGTACCCACTAATATTCATGTCCCAATCCGTGTCCTCCTGCAGTCATCTCTCTGTAATGGCTATCAAATTGTACTTATTTATTTCTATGCGCACTCTCAGTTCATCTGTTTTGTTTCAAATGCTTCATGCATTCAACTACAAAGCCTTGAGTTTTATCCTTTTTTTTTATAACCTCTAGTCTCATCTGTTGATTTACTGTTAGACTTGTATTCTCTATCCCTTCCTGTCACCGTCTGTTTATCATTTCCCATAATAATACCTTTCCCTCTTGCCTTGTCTCTACTCTTTGATTTACCACATCTTCCCAAATTTGATCCCTTGCTCCCACTACTTAGTTTAAAACCCTCTCTACTTCCCTAGTTATACGACTCACAAGAACACCAGTCCCAGCATGGTTCAGGTGTAGACCATCCTAACGGTGCAGATCCCACTTTCCCCATATTGGTACCAGTGTCCAACAAACCAGGACCACTTCTCCCACACCAGTCTTTGAGTCATGCATTCATCTCCTTAATTGGATTTGTCCTGTGCCAATTTGCACGTGGCTCAGGTAATAATCCAAGGATTATGATTTTGAGGTTCTGCTTCTTAATTTAATGCCAAACTCCTCATAGTGACTATGCAGAACCTCCTTCTTTGTCCTGCCTATGTCATTGGTACCTACATGGACCATGACGACTGTGTCCTCCCCCTCCCACTGCAAGTTACTCTCCAGCCCCAAGCAGATGTCCCAAACCCTGGCACCGGGCAGGCAATACAGCAGTCACTCATGTTATTTGCTGCAGAGACTGGGGTCAATCCCTCTGGTTATACTGCCCCCCCCTACCAACACTACATTCCTTGTAACTCCACCTGCTTGAATGGCTTCCTATACCACTGTGCCATGGCCAGTCAGCTCATCTACCCTGCAGCCCCCACTCTCATCCAAACAAGCTGAAAAAAAACACAAACCTATTGGACAATTGCAAGGGCTGAGGCTCCTGCCCTCTTGCCCTCTGGGCCCCCTTACCTGCCTCATTTACAGTCACACCCTCCTGTCCCTGACCACTGACCAAATCAGAAGACCCTATCCTAAGGGGTGTGACCACCTCCTGGAATAAAACGTTCAGGTAACTTTCCTCCTCCTCAATGTGCCACAGTGTCTGTGGCTCTGCCTCCAGCTCAATAACTCAGAGCAAAAGTTCCTGCAGCTACAATCACTTACTGCAGATGTGTTTTCCCTAGATCACAATGGTATCCAGAAGCTCCCACATCCTTCAATCACAGCACATCATCTGCCCTGCCATCTCCAATATGTGTTAATTAATTAATAATTGCTAATTAGTTAATTATAATCAATAAAGCTTACACCTCCCAATAGGTTTCAGTACTGCCAGTAAACTTTACAACACTGATAAAACATTACAGTACTTATAATGCTGATAAAACTAAGAATACCTGTTATGACACAGCCAATGGTAAATGCTGAGTTGTTCAAATCCCAGAGGGAAACTTGAAACAACTGTCATTACTAATTTTCAATTTGTATAAATTTTGAGATGTGTGCCTTGAATTCAGTGGTAATAAGACTACCAAGTCTTATAGGTTTTTTATAAAACTAAATGAAACATTTATTAAGAGAAATGATTTTAAGTACATACATTGATCTACAAATTGCTACTATGATAACTTCTAAATCCCCTAATCAATCTCAGTCCCAGTTACACTTTCGTTAAGGCAACAGTAAGACACATAGATTTTAAAAGACCCAGGGAAAGAAACATGAAACCCTGAACAAGTCAAATTCAAAGTGAATTCTCTTCACTACAATCCCTGGAGAACAGTAGCTTGAGGCAAAGATGCTGAAGGCTTTTTCACATTTGTAAGATCTTAAAAATGCCTTTCCTGACACACAGCTTTTACTCCTTCACACATATTTTCACCTTTGAATGCAAATACCCATTGCTTCATTATGTCTTTGGATTTTATCTTCCTGATAACAAAACCCTTTCATAGCACTAAGCTTTACCAGTAATCTTTGGGAAAAATAAACACACTGTTTCTAAACTTCACCTGGCTAGGCAATACATTTCACCCCTCCTTTGAAAACAATCTAGCCTGGTTTATTTCAAAATGAAAATGCTCCCTTGATACCTATGTTTCTAAACTTCCCCATGTTTATCTAATTAACATTTCAAACCTAACCTCTCTTCTTAAATCAAAGCATCCAGACTAATTCAATTAAGTTTTACACATACAGACACATATAGACAGATAGGCACATCCTACTATTACTCTATTTTACAATAAATTCCAATAACATTATGAGAATTATTATATCTTCTTGACATATCAGTTACTGGTTTACCTGCTCTTTCTGCTGCACCAAAGTGGAAATCAAATACAGGAGGCTGAAAAAGAGTAGAAGGAAAAAGCACACCCTCCCCGCCCTTCACAGAACTCCCCACTCAGCGCACTTTACTTCTTGCAGTAAACTTTACCTAAAGCACCTCTTTATCCCTACGCACCAAATTCCCACTTTGAGCCAAATTCCCAAATATATTGATTCAGTCTTTGTCTCATTCAAGCCAAAGCTTCTCCTCACTGACTGTGCGCCTCTTAGTCACCATGCAGGAAGTGGGTAGATAAATGTAATTAGGGCTAATTTTTCAGGTGGAAGGTAAACTACTTTGGATGGGCTAAATGGGCCATTTTTTGTAGTAATTTCTAGGTGCCTTAGATGAGGCAGACAAGTTCAGGAGAGTGTAACAAATGTGAGGGCAATAACATCTGAAGCATTTTGTTTGCATATGTCTTCATTTAAGGTTGCCCAGTTGCAGACTTCACTGAGTTGTCTACATATCACAAGAGACTTGGCCTTATTCACATCAATTTTAAAAGAGGCTGTCACACAACTGCTGCACATTGACCGAAAAATAACTTGGACTACAGGGAAGGATCAACCCTTTGCATGTGCATTAAATTTTTATGGAGTGATTTTGGATTAATACTTTAGGTGTCAAAGAGGTATACTTTGGATACTTAACTGCAATGTCGATTTAGCCCATGTTTAGCACAGCATAGTAAAGGTGTTGAACGGCATGCTTGGGACGGCCGCCTGGAGGATCTGTAAGAGGCTGACTGACAATTAAGTTGCCTGCTAGCACTCACTCAAGAGGTTGCATGCCATTTTGATGATCATTCTTCATTTAACGACCTCCCTTAACAGTAACCCCGCATTAGTGAACAAATTATTCCTGAGGATTTCGGCTGCTACTTAACAGCATGCTCAGTTTTCACTATTCAATTGCTAATTAAAGTCCACTGACTACAATGCATTTGGAGAGGACTTTTGAGATACATCGGGGGACTTTCTGGAAGATGAAGAGGAGAAGGACTATCAGAGCTGAGGCCTGGCTGGTGAGGCTGCACTGGAGATGGCACCCCCGCATGTGAAGTTACAGGCATAGACCATAATTTGTCTAAAGAGGAGCAGCAGCGCCCTGGGGAAGGTGAAGAGGATACCAGGCTGCCAGATACACATGTGCCACACTGATACAGGAGACTGTCATCTCTGGTCATTGTACATGTAACTGTCTGCACATCTTCCTTCCCTCTCATGTGCCACCTCTGATGAATCCTCCTTATATCTATGTCATGATGACAGGAAACTGTGACTGAGTGAGATCTACCAACAACTTCACCAGCTAACCACAGACATTTTGAACTGTTTAAAGAAGAACTGGTTTAAAAAAAAATACAAGAAAGGGCACTGATCAAAAAATGGTTGAATTGAGTCACCTGATGTCTGATCCTATAAAGTTGACCATTTCTCTGGAAAGTTTCTACATGAATTGTACTGTAGACCTGTTGCATGGAATTTTACACCTGGGAGGTGTCAATATCCACTTCAAACATGGACTCTCTTGAAAGGAGGGTACTAAAAATGCAAAGTTCTGGACTTTTAAAAATGCAAAGTGGGTGGAGAAGTGGCAAATGAAATTCAATCCAGAAAAGCATAATACATTTGTGGAGGGCAAAACAAGAAAGGGAATACTCAATAAATGGAAAGTTATTGTGAGGAGCTGAGGACACGAGAGACCTTGGAGTTCATGTCCATAAGTGCTTGAAGGCATAAGGGCAGGTGGACAAGGTGGTCAAGAAGGCACATTGAATGCTTCCCTTTATTAGGCAAAGTATTGAATACAAAAGCAGGGATGTAATGGAACTGTATGGGGAGAATTTTCTCCCCGTCAGGTGGGCTGGTCAGGGGCAGGCGCAGAGCTGATCACTGCCCATGATTGGCTGTGTGCCGCCATTTTATGTGGGTGGGCCAAATAAGGCCCACTAATTGTGACGCACACCCGGTAGCGCTCAGCGCTACCTGTGCGGGTGGGGGGAGGTGGGGGGAGGAGGGAGAGTCGGATTCTGCGCTCTTTCATGCACCTGCATGTGTCAAAGGTTTCAGAGATGAAAAGATCAAAAAATGGGATTACTTGGTCTGCAACAATGACTGCAAGACATGCTAATTGAATTCCTTTCTGGGAATGTACAGGCATGAGTTTTAAAAAAAAAGTTAATTCTCCCCAAGGCAGGAGAAAGGAACATCTGCACCATCTCAAAAAACACTGCTGGAAAAAAAGCAGTAAATCTCTCTCTCTCTCTTTCTCTCTCTCTTTCCCTTAAGTATTCAGCAGATCTGGCAGCATCAGTGAAGAGAGAAATTGTGTGTTCCTGGAAGATGAAGAAGAGGAGGGGTATCAGAGGTGAGACCCAGCTGGTGAAGCTGCATTGGAGATGGCACTCGCACATCTAAACTTACAGGTAGATAAACAGTTTCTTTATTTGCCGAGGCATAGAATATAAGAGCAGGGAGGTTATGCAGGAACTGTATAAAATGCTGGTTAGGCTACAGCTAGAGTATTGCGTGCAGTTCTGGAATCCACATTATAGGAAGGATGTGATTGCACTAGAGAGAGTGCAAAGGAGATTTATCAGGATGTTGCCTGGGCTGGAGAGTTTTAGTTATGAGGAGAGATTGGATAAACTGGGGTTATTTTCCCTGGAGCAAAGGAGATTGAGGAGGGGACATGATTGAGGTGTATAAAATTATGAGGGGCATAGATAGGGTAGACAGGAAGGAACTTTTCCCCTTGGTGGAGGGATCAATAACCAGGGGGCATAGATTTAAGGTAAGGGGTAGGAGGTTTAGAGGGGATGTGGGGAAGAATTCTTTTACCCAGAGGGTGGTGGGAATCTGGAACTCACTGCCTGAAAGGGTGGTAGAGGCAGAAACCCTAACATTTAAGAAGTATTTGGATGTGCACTTGCGATGCCATGGCATACAAGGCTATGGGCCTAGTGCTGAAAAATGGGATTAGAATAGTTCGGTACTTGCTTGACTAGCGCAGACTCGATGGGCTGAAGGGCCTTTGTTCTGTGCTGTAAACCTCTATGGCTCTATGACTCTTCACAGATACTGCCAGACTTGCTGGGTATTTTCAGCATTTTCTGTTTTTATTTTGGATTTCTTGCATCCACAGTATTTTACTTTTCCATCAGTGTGTTTGCTTCACTTGGTGGATGTGTATGCTTAAACACTAAATGTCAGTACTTTATGTGCCTCAGTTGCCAGGACTCCTGCCTCTGAGTCACCACATTGTGAGTTCAAGCCCAACTCCAGAACTTGGAACACAAATCCAGGCTAAAACCTAGACTGAAAGAGTACTGCACTGTTGGAGGTGCTGTCTTTCAGACGAGATGTTAACTGAGGTCCTATCTGCCCTCCCAGCTGGATGGAAAGGAACCTATGACACGACTTTGAAGAAGAACTGTGTTCCTCTCCGCAGACGCTGCCAGACCTGCTGAGTTTTTCCAGGTATTTTTATTTTTGTTTTGAAGAAGAACATCTCTCCTGGTTTGCTTGCATCAGAAATCTATGTCTATATCTTTTCGTCAACATGGTAACCTACATTTTCTGATCAGACAGAAGATGGAACAAAAGTGGGTGGTACACGAACCTCAACAACCCCCAGTGGTCGATCCAGCTGTATTTCGAGAGTCTGCCTGCTTTATCATGACATGGGCAAGCTCCCGGCACAGCAAATGCCTGTGAATGGAAACTCCCCTGTTAAAGACTGGGGAACTAAGTGCTGCCAATACGGGTTGATCGAATTGTAAGGGATTATTGCAATCTGTAGGGTTTGCACAACTCTTCCCACCAAAGAGGCATGGCCATGGAACAGGCTTCACTCTTGTTACCCCCTTGCCTTCATTTCCGCTTCCCTTTCCCGTTCAGTACTATCCATTTCTGCCTTGTCTTCACCCCTCATTGCTACCCATTTCCTTTCCATCTCCCGTTCGCTTTGCTTTTTCCTCGGTGTTGTTGCTAATGGAAATGATTCCAGCTATCGTGGACAGTAATTTCTGGTGAAAAATTGTGCCTACAGTGTGTAATACACATAATGCAGATGCATTAGAATAAGAAACAGGCCGTGAGCATTACCACTCAATTTCAAACGGCCCTTTTCTCCGATCTCGATGTTTTCTTTAAACTGAACGATAGATGTCGCTGATACCATCACAACTGTCCAGAACTCTCATTAATTCATTCCATTGCCGTACTGGATTTATCACAATTGACTGAGATTCACTCCTTTCAAATATATATATATAACCTCGGACACAAGCAATCGGATTCAATCGTTGCAAATATGCAATACTGATTTTGAGTTAACTCGAATTAAATGCCATCATTACTTGAGGAAAAAAACAAGTGCATCACACAATAATTGAAAACGTGGAACAGGTCTTTAGCGCCAGCACTCAGATTTGCTTATGGCAACTGTGCTAAAGTGTTCACAAATAAGGCACAGATTTTACCCGGTAGGACAGAAAAATTTAGATCGCTTCAGTTTCCACTCAAAAGGGTAACTAGTGAACTGGAAAAATACAATTTGTGACGGTGACCAGGCGCTATGATTCGAAACGCAATGGAGACAATGATAGGGAACAGATTCCTCGTTTTAATCACAATCTCTTTATTTTCAGTGTTTTGTTCTTTTCACTGTTCTATGCCACTTTTTTTCCGCTCGAATTCCTTTTTGTGAAATTTTCCATTGCTTCGATCACAGTCGATGAGAGGCAATTTATCTTATCCGCTCTTGGGTACGCCCCGCCCATGACTCTGCCCACCAAGGCTCTGTATATAGGGGCTATCGCACCAAACTGGACCACGGGCTTAGCAATTTCTCCGCCAGCAGGCTCGTCAGTTCCAACTTTGACGCTAGTTCTCAACGTGAAATCTCTTCCTCCACTCTCCAGTACCGTCACCATGGTCGATGCTTTTGTTGGGACCTGGAAGCTCGTTGAAAGTGATAATTTCGATGCATACATGAAAGCTTTGGGTAAGCAGCGCATGTTAACCTGTTTAAATACTTGGGGCTCAATCTAAACCTTCTGTCTGGAGTGGGAGCCAGAAAGGATGGCCAAATGTTGTGGAGATATGTGCTTGAAATTAACGCGTTTAGGCTTTGATTACCCTGCAAATAATCCATATTAGAGCTAAATTACAGGGCATGCCTTGGTATTATTATTTTCTCCTGTTTTTGCGAACGCAGTGGAGCTAGTCGTTATTTCACTGTGATCAAAGAGCAATAACTCGTGCAATTTCTGTATTTTTGGCAGGTGTGAGCTTTGCGACTCGACAAGTTGGGAATGTTACCAAACCGACGATTATCATCAGTAAAGAGGAGGATAAAGTGGTGCTGAAGACCCAGAGTACCTTTAAAAATACCGAAATCAGTTTCAAACTTGGGGATGAATTTGACGAGACCACACCAGATGACCGAAACTGCAAAGTAAGTTGAGAAAATGCTGCGCCATGAGTTTTTCAGTGTGCATTAGGAGCGGATGAGGCACTGGGAATAATGAAAGTGCTCCCTAAATAACTTTTCTTTTTCCCCCTAGTCCATTCTCCAGGTTAGGTGGTACGGAAGTAAGCAGCGGTACTGCTGAAATATTGCACGTCCCAGTGTGACCCCACACCGTTATACGGGAAGGAGTATATTCTCGAACCTGGAATTAAATATTTACAGCTATATTAACAACTGAGGTGGCTGGCAATCGATGGCCTGCTAACTCTTTAACTAAGTAGGTTTACCGATCGATAATTCGTATTTTTGGTGTCAACAGACGACGGTGACGTTGAACGGTGACAAGCTTGTCCATGTCCAGAAGTGGGACGGAAAGGAAACAACTTTCACCAGGGAGATCAAGGATGGGAAGATGGTTATGGTACGTTAACCTGCGGTAACATTTCTGTAGTATTGCTTTTTCTGTGTGTGAGTGGCTTGAGTTGTGTTATTGAATTCTTTTTATGTTCAAACAGACTCTCACATTTGACGATATTGTTGCCGTTCGTACCTACGAGAAGGCATAACGTTCCGTGGGGAGGGAGTCCCGTGCCCCTGTCAGAACAATCGGGTCCGATTTATTGGACTCAGTGACACTATTAGAAATCTGGAGCGGCCCTTCCTCTGGCAGTTCTGTAACTTGCAGGGACTTCCATTGGGGGAACCAGTCCACCAACCTCTTTTATAACAAGATCCGAAATATTGCATTTAATGTTGTAAAGCTTAACAGAATAACAATTTTGTAATACCTGTGCATCACTTATCCACCTTTTTATTTTTTATAAAACGGAGTTCAGCTGTGGAAGGCCTGTGTTTTAGTCACAATGACAAGTTGGAACGGTTAATAAAAGTGTTGCTCTGGAACTGGCAGTTGTGGTGTTTCTTATGTTAACGGTAAATTTGTTTCAATATTAAAACATTGATCAGATCGTCATATCACTCGTAATACTCAACCTCCTCGCGTAGCTTGACTTTTTACAAAGGTTTTTATTGGGTTCTGTAGCCTTATTTTCGTGAAGTAGGTATAACGGGTGTTATACTGTAAGGTACTTAACATACATTAGTATATATTTTTAAGCCCATTGTGACTTAGCTGTTTCCTGCTTTCCTCAGATCAATTGAAGCGGCATCCAAGGCCTGGTTGCTGCAATTGTGCAAAAGGAAAGTGGTCTGATTGGATCCAAAGTCCAAAGCATAATACGTGTTTATTTAAAGATTATTTATTATTTGACATACTATTGGCATCATAATAATAACTAATGGTTAGTTAAGAAATTGTTCTCCAATTAATGATGAATAATGAAAGTAATAAAATTATAAAGTAATTTGTCCTTGGAGGGAAAAATAATGATTGATGTGCTCGGACGCTTACGTATGAATGTTGTGGATCGAACATTGTTCCCAGAGACTATAGGAATTCCTATATATATGAGAAAGCCACGCTTCAAATTTGCTTTGCAGAGACGCAGAACTTTTCCAGCTCTCCTCCCTGTTCAGGGTCAGCGCTCTCTGGTTGAAGCATTGTAACTGGATAACACCTATTTGCTATGTGCAGTGCTGAAGGGTGGTAGGGATTTTCAATCTAAACTATCGGAAATGCAACTTGCTCTAGATCAGTATATCTTAAAAAGTAAGGTAACACCACAAATACGAGTTTTTTAACATACATTTTTTTGAGAGCACGAAGAGCCTTCTTAAAACTAGTGAACTGAAACGGTGGAGCACAGTAAACAACTCGGCTGTTTATTTAAGCAGCTGCAGTTTACTTCAACTGAATTAAAACGAGCATTACAGGGACAGCCCAATCCTTTACATTTATGTACAAGTGGATTTTTTTATGTGCCTACAGCACATAAAAACAGGAGGGGAAGCAAAAGTTGTCGCAGATTTTAGAATGCAAAATGTAATCTAGGCTTCAGCATTTGACTGTTTAAGAATTATAACGACCGCATGGGCTCGAAGTCCTTTTTATGGTCGTTAATATCCCTCCTAACATTCCCTTAACATTAACATTGTTGCATGGTAGCTGTCAGCTCAATGCAGACTCTCCCACTTGTTCAATGACCGCATCAGAACGTGGTCGGGAGCGACGTCGGTCACGTGCTTCCGCTCAGCTGTGTGCTGAGGCAGCGATGGACGCGAGGCTAGTGCTTGTGTTTTGGTGCTTCTCCTGCAGTTTGTTTGTGTTCACTCCAAGTGCCTTCGCTTTCACCGCTGCCTTTCTTCGGAAAAGTACCGGAGTCAGGGCCGCAGGTGAGTTGCCGCTGTTCCGGGGACCGCGATTTAAAGGAATGGAAGAAGTATTTGCTAGTTTTTGGAGTGAAGGTGCCTTACTTTCGCTGTTCCCCCCCACTATCCAGTTCAAACTCATTGCTGATTTATTGTGGCTAGAATAACAATGATCAGATAATCAATCCTACGGAGTGCTGCTATTCCCTGGATCTATGTTGGGAGATCATTGTTGTCTTTTTATGTCATGTTAATGTAGAAGCATAGGTAAGGTGTGCTTTTTGTTTTGGAACGAGTCGATAATTCACCGATTGAAGTCCGATTTGTTACAAAATAACCTGAGAAGATGTTGCTATTTGTTTGACGAAAATGGTTTCTGCCTCAGAAGGAAACTTCAAAAAAAGTTTGTTGTTTAGTGGCTGATCCGGAAATAACAACAGTGGGAAGGGGTAGGGCGATATATTTGAGTGACGCACAGCAGGCGAGATGGAGAGGGAGGGAAATCATGCACGACATAGAGGCCATTCGGCCTCTGGCTTTCATACCTGCTCTCTGCAAGAGCAACCCAGTCCGTCCTATTCCCCCACTCTTTGCCCATAGTCCTGCATTTGGTTTCTCTAAAGGCGAATATCTAATTCCCTTCTATAAGCCACATTGAGCCTGCCCCCACCACACTCTGTCGGTGCATTCCAGATACTAACCACTTTGTAAAAAATATGTTTTTCCTCATGTTGCCCTTGATTTTTTTTTGATCTTTACTATAAATCAGTGTCCCCTGTTTTTCAAACCTGCCAATGGAAATAGTTTCTGTGTCGTTCCTGCTCCACCCACTCCACCGTCCTCCCCATTATTTTGAACATCTCTGTCAAATCTCTTGTCAATGTTTTCTTCTTCAAGGAGAAACACATAGCTTCTCCAGTCAATCCATGTGACTGAAGTCCCTCATCCCTGGGACCGTCCTCATAAATCTTTTCTGCACCTTCTAAAAGCCTTCACATCCTTCCTAAAGGGTGGTGGACACAGTACTCCAGTTGGGGCTGAACCAGTGTTTTCTAAATGTTCATCATAACATACTTACTTTTGTACCTCATGCCTCTATTTGTAAAACCCAGGATCCTGTATGTCTTTTTGACCACTTTTTCAACTTGTCCTGCCTCCTTCAAGAATTTGAGCACATAAGCTCCCAGGTTTCTGGGCTCTTGTACCCTCTTTAGAATTGCACCCTTTATTTATATTGCCTTTCCTTGATTTTTCTGTCAAAGGTCAGAGGCTAGGAATCCTGTGGCAAGTACATACGAACATACCAAATAGGAGCAGAAGTAGGCCATTTGGCCTCTGTTTGTGTTTTGAATTCCACATTCCCATCTACCCCGATAACCTTTTATTTCCCTTGCCTAACAAGAATCTATCTACCTCCACCTTAAAAATATTCAATGACCCCACCTCCACCGCCTTCGGAGGCAGAGAGTTCTGCCATTGTCCTGTCCTGCCATTGTTACTAATGTTATTTAGTTAACTTAATTTAATTACTCGCTTAATTAACTTAGAATAATTCCTGTGTATGCCACACCTCTTTCCCCTGTGCACCGAATTCCCATGTGAACCTAATTCGCTACTCACTCAGTCTCTGCCTCACTCTGGCACTCAGTCTCCTCACGCGCCCCTTACGAAGAATAACTCACCACCTGACTCCCCAAAGCCTATCCACCATCTACAAAGCACAAGTCAGGAGTGTAATGGAATGCTCTCCACTTGTCTGGATGAATGTAGCTCCAACAACACTCAAGAAGCTTGACACCATCCAGGACCAAGCAGCCCACTTGATTGGCACCACGTCCACAAACATTCACTCTCTCCACTACTGATGCACAGTGGCAGCACTGCAGGAACCCACCAAGGCTCCTTAGACAGCACTATCCAAACCCATGACCACTACCACCTAGAAGGACAAGGGCAGCAGACACATTGGAACACCACCTCCAAGACACTCAACATCTTGACTTGGAACTATATTGTGATTCCTTCACTGTCGCTGCGTCAAAACCCTGGAACTCCCTCACTAACAGCACTGTGGGTGTACCTACACCACATGGACTGCAGTGGTTCAAGAAGGCAGCTCACCACCACCTGTTCAAGGGCAATTAGGGATGGGAAATAAATGCTGGCCCAGCCAGCAAAGCCCACATCCCATGAACAAATAAAAAAAAATGTATCACCACATTTCTCTGCATTAAATATAATCTGCCACATGTCTACTCATTCCAGCAGCCCATCTATGTCCTTTTGAAGCCTACCGCTATCCTCTTCAGAATTCAGAATACTTCCAAATTTTGAAGTTGCACCCCAAGTCCAGGTCATTAGAATGGATCATGAAAAGCAATGGTCCTGGGGAAATCACTGTATACCTTCCTTCAGTCTGAAAAACAATCAGTCAAGATGACTCTCTTGTTTCCTGTCACTCAACCAACTTTTTATCCACGCTGCCACTATCCCTTTTATTCCATGGGCTTAATATTTGCTGACAGACCTGTTACGTGGCACCTTATCAAACCCTCTTGGAAGACGATATACACCACATCAACCCATTACCTCAGCAACGCTCTCTGTTACCTCATCAAAGTAATAAGTAAGTTAAGCACAATTTGCTTTTGACAAATCTATATCAATTTTCTTTAATTAATCCATGCTTGTCTGAGTGACTGTTAATTTTGACCCAGATTATCATTTCCATAAGTGTCCCCACCACCAAGGGTAAACTGGCTGGCCTGCAGTTACTGGATTTTTCCTTACGCTCTCTTTTTTGAACACGGGTTTAACATTTGCAATTCTCCAGTCCTCTGGCACCACCCTCATATCTAAGGATTGGAAGATTATGGCCAATAGCTCCAGAATTTCCAGCCTCCCTACTTGCAGCATCCTCGTAAGCACCCCAACCAGTCCTGTTGACTTATGAACTTTAAGTACAGTCAGAATTTCTAATCACCCCTCTTTATCAATTTTTAGCCATCCAGTGTCTCAACTAACCTCCTCTTACATCGTGACTTGGCAGCGCCTTCTTCCTTGGTAGACAGATGCAGAGTGCTAATTTAATACCTTAGCCATGTCTTCCACCCCTGTGCGTACATACGAATTAGAAGTAGGCTGCTCGGCCCCTCGAGCCTGCTCCACCATTCATTAAGATCATGACTGATATAATTTTAACCTCAGCTTCACATTCCTCCCTACCCCTGATAACCTTTCATCCCCTTGATTATCAAAAATCTATGTACTTATGCCTTAAAGATATTCAAAGACTCTTGCTTCCATCGCCTTTTGAGGAAAGGAATTCCAAAGACTCACAACTCTGAGAGAGAAAAAAAAAAATCCTCATCTCCAGCTTAAATGGGCAATCTCTTATTTTTAAACATTGATCCCTGGGCCTAGATTCTCCCAATAAGAGGGAGCATCCTTTCCACATCCACCATGTTAAGTCCTTTCAGCACCTTATATGTTTCGATCAAGTCGCCTCCTACTCTTCTAAACTCCAGCGGATATAACCCTAGCCTGTCCAACCTTTCCTCATAAGACAATCCATCCATTTCAGGTATTAGTCTAGTAAACCTTCTCTGAACTGCTTCCAATACGTTTACATCTTTCCTCAAATAAGGAGACAAATACTGTACACAGTACTCCAGATGTGGTCTCACCAATGCCCTGTATAACTGAAGCATAACTTACTCTTCTGTTCAGTTCCCCTTGCAATAAACGATAACATTCTATTAGCTTTCTTAATTGCTTGCCTTACCTGCATACTAACCTTTTGTCATTCATGTACTAGGACACCCAGATCCCTCTACGTAGATCCCCTTTTTTGGTCTCTAACCTTCACTTACTACCATTTTATAATTTATATGCCCATACAAGACTCGGATATCCTTTTATGTTAGCTGCCAGTCCATTCTCATATTCTCTTTTTGCTGCTCTTATGTCCTTTTTCACTTTCCTCTGAACTTTCTATATTCAGCTTGGTGCTCACATATTATCAACCCATCTCTCATACACAGTCTTTTGCTTCATCTTACTCTTTATCTCTTTCATCATACAGGGAATATACCTCAACTGTACTCGCATTCTCATCTTTAGTTCAGTTTTGCTTGACAATCTTTGATCCCAATTTGCTTTGGTCAGATCTGTTCTCGCCCAACTGAAATTAGCTCTTCCTCACTTAAGTATTTTTACTTTGGATTGCTCCTTTCCAATACTCACCTAAGCCTTATGATGCTATAAACATTGTTCCCTTTTGGTCTCCTGCTGACACTTGACCCAGCTTATTTCCAGAAACAGATCCAGCAATGCCTCTCCTTCCTCATTGGACTGAAAACATACTGCTCAAGAAAATTCCCCTAAACACACTTCAGAAACTCTTCCTCTTTGCTCTTTACACTATTCCTATCCTAGTCTATAATTTGAATAATTAAAGTCCTCCGTTACTACTACTCTATAGTTCTTGCACCTCTCTGTAAGTTTGCTCCCTTATATCTTTCCCACTGGTTGGTGGTCTATAGAATACACCTTGTAGTGTAATGCTACTTCTATTGTTTCTTAACTCTAATTAAATAGATTCTGCCATTAACCCTCCCTAGGACATTTCCCTCTCCAGCACTTCAATATTTTTCTTGATTAATATTTCCACCCCTCCCCGTTTCTTTCCTTCATGGACACCTGGAATATTTAATACACAGACCTGCCTTTTTTGAGGCAGTTCTCCATTGTCACCAAAGCATCATATTTCCATGTGGTTCTCTGCACCTGCAGCTCACCAATCTTATTTACCACAATTCCTGCGTTGACATACATTTGCTGTAATCTAAATCTAGAGCTTATTGCACTCCCTCGCACTCTGATCTACCTAATACCTCACCATTTCTTAATCTAGTGCTATCTGCCTCTCCCAATTCTTTATGCACCGTGTTTCTCCTCTCTAATGCTGCATACTGGTTACCATTCTGCTGCCAAATTGGTTTAATCCCTCCCCAATCTTTAGCCAACCATCCCGTGAGGACATTGGTCTCCTGAGGTTCTGTTGAGGTGCAACATATTTGGCCTGTACAGCTCCCACTTCCCCCAGAACTATTCCCATTGTCCCAGAAATCTAAAGGCCTCCCTCCTTCACCATTTCTTCAGTCATGCATTTATCTGCTGTGTCCTCTTATTTCTACGCTGGGAATAATTCAGAAATCACTACCTTTGTGGCCCTGCTGCTAGTCTCCTTCCTCGCCTTCTAATAACTACCTGCAGGTGATGGGGAGACGGTGACATTATGGTAATGTCAGTGGACTAGTAATCCAGAGGCTCAGGCTAATGCTCTGGGGACACAGGTTCAAATCTCACCGTGGCAGCTATGGAATTTAAATTCAATTAATAAACCTGGAATTGAAAGCTAGTGACCATGAAACTATCATCAATTGCTGTAAAAACCCACCTGGTACTTTAGAGAAGGAAATCTGCCATCCTTACCTCGCCTGGGTCCAAACCTATGAAATGTGGTTGACTGCCCTCTGAAGTACAAGCCACTCATTTCAATGGCAATTAGGGCTAAGCAACAAAATTCTGGCCTTGCCACTGATGACCACATAACATGAAAGAATAATTTTTTTTTTAAAAAAGGGACCTAATCCCTTTTTCTACCTATGTCATTGGTACCATGACCTCTGGCTGTTCACTTTTCATCCTCAGATTGCCCTGTATCAGCTCAGTAACATCCTTGATCCTGGCAACAGGGAAGCAAAATACCATCCTGGAATTATGTCAGTGACCGAGAAATGCCTGCCTGTTGCCTTTACTATAGAATCCCCTATGACTATTACTTTCCAAATCTTTCTTACATCCTGCCTCTACAGCTCAGCCACCCATGGTGCCATGGACCTGGCTGCCCTTTCACCATATCCAGGACTGAATCCAGTTGGAGAGCAAGATGCACTTGGGGGACTCTTGCCCTATCTGCCTGATCCTACTTGTCTATTTGGCGGTCACCCATTCCCTCTCTTTAGCTGTGAAGTAATCATCTCTTGAAATCTGCTATCCATAAAAATTCTCAAACCTTGTGGATACACCATAGTGATGTCAATTACTGCTCAAGCAGGAAAATTGTCCTGGAGTTCCCACATAGAGCAGGATGTACATTCTACAGGACTGAGGTGCCTTGCCATGTCTCTATTTATTAGAATAATAATCTTATCGGAAATTAAACATGAGACTTTTAAAACAACTTAAGAATTAACATCTAAAATGTATCTTTCTTTAAAACCTAATTTAATTATCCTTACTCCTTATCTTAGATCCTTACCTTAATACTTAGTTAGTCTCAATCACAATGTAAGTTTCCTTGGGTTCTGCTGCTTCTTTGCTGATTTAAATCCAATCTCACTCTTTTTCAATTGCAGTCTGGGTTGGATTGCTCTCGCTTTGCTCTCATGCCTTCTGGATGATACATGGATGATACTCCAGAATTGCTTATTGTTGTGGCAATTTTAGAACAAAGGAATTGCTAGATGAAAAATGCCAAAGGCTATCTAGTGCAGACCTGTTTGGTTAAAGGAACCCTTTCCGAATGGATTTGGTATCACAGACACCCCTCTTCAAATTTATAATACAATAAACTTTTTGCACATTTACATATCTGAAATTAACTTCATTAGTGTCTTGTTAAAGGACTTGCATGAAATTTTGTTAGGGCTTTACAAAACTGTGAGCATTGATATAATTGTTGTAGAAGCTTTGTATTTTCGCTTCAGCGTAAAGGCAATTTTACAGGTTCACAAGCATGCCTGTTCACTATACCACACCTCTTCCTGGAGTGAGAATTGGCTAGGTGTCTCTTGTTGGGTATCCTGACACTCTTTCCGGTGTAATCCTCTACCTCCTGCTTACCTGTTGCTCAGCTGCTGGGTATTTCAGGGTTTATTTTCCCCCTTCCCCTTCTGTTAATTATTAGCTGGTCTGCCCTAAAATATCGCTGAAATGTTATTTGGTGTGTGCCATTTCTACCATTGTGTCACTGCCAGTAATGGTGAATGGCTGGCAGTGTGCACCAGACCCACGCCATTGCAGAAATGGTTTCCCATTCATATAATTTTGCGGACCCTTTGAAAGTCTCTTAGGACCCACACAGGTCCACAGACTCCAGTTTGAGAACCGCTGATCTCGTCCCTTTAGAATCTTACGCAATAATCAAAGTACCTCTCATTCTTCTCTTTTCCCAATGAGAAAATGCCTCACACATAATGACTCCTCATTCTCCTGGTTGCTTTCTCTTTATCTCTTCAATAGCTCCAATATCTATTACTATATACAGTATTCTAAACGCAGTCACACCAGTGATTTATAAAGGCCTAGGATTACCTCACTCACTTCAGTAAGGACCTTTTAATACATAACATTTAGAAGTGGGTATACAGTAAAGTGGTGTGTAGTCAGGAAGAATATTCCACAGATAATATTCACTTTTGACACCTGTCATTGGTCCATTTTACAGTTTCTTTTCAATAGAATATGTCACATTCTTTAGTGACCTTTGTGGAAATGGATGTGCTTCGAGATGTAAGACGTATACTGCTTAGCGACCAAAAGGAAGAAAAACCTGCTGGCAGAAAAGTGAATTGAGCCCAACATAATTAGAATATGTAGGGCAGTTGCTCAGCAACATGGCTTTTCTTCAAATTCTGCATGAAAGAATAGCGAGTGCAGCACTACCAACTGAATGGCTGCTGCATTTTGGTGCCAGGAGAATAAGCCCTTCTACCACTTTTGAAGACAGCAATTGCAAGAAGTGTGCTGGACAATGTAGGAAACCATTAAAAACGCAATGAAAATCTGAATGGTTGAAGGTGGAAAGGCACAGAGGTTCGAAGGTTGAAGGCACAAAATTGTTAGTGCAATTTTGGGCCAATGCTTCCTATTTTTAAACTTTGCATTAAAATTCCTCATCAGTCACACTGCTGCATGTAGCCCTCACTTCATTAAACTCCATCCAACTCCATACCTATTCACAGTGACTCTCTCTGTTCAATGGGATGTCTAAAATTGTATTTTATACAACATAGTGATTGGGCCACAGTTTTAGACACCACATCGATGAATGCACCATAACTATTGGAAGCAATTCTGAGGGACAGAGTTAATCTACACTTGGAGAGGCAGGGATTAATCAAGGTCAGTCAGCATGGTTTTGTTAAGGGGAAGTCATGTCTGACCAATTTGATTGAATTTTTTGAATAAGTGACCAAGTGTGTAAATGAGGGCAATGCATTTGACGTAGTCTTCTTGGACTTCAGCAAGGCTTTTGATAAGATCTTGCATGGGAGACTGATAACGAAGGTCAGAGTCCATGGGATCGAAGGTAATTTGGCAAATTGGATCCAGAATTGGCTGAGTGGCAGGAAGCAGAGGGTGATGGTCAAGGAATGTTTTTGTGACTGGCTGCCTGTGTCCAGTGGGGTTCCACAGGGATCAGCATTGGGTCCCGTGCTGTTTGTGGTATATATAAACGATTTAGACTTGAATGTAGGAGGGTTGATCAGTAAGTTCGCGGATGACACGAAAATTGGTGGGGTGGTAAATAGTGAGGAGGATAGCCTTGGATTACAGGCGGATATGGATAGGCTGATCAGTGGCAAATGGAATTTAATGCGGATAAGTGTGAGGTGATGCACTTGGGCAGGACAAACAAGGCACGGGAACTCACGATGAATGGTAGGACCCTGGGAAGTACCGAGGATCAGAGGGACCTTGGTGTGCATGTCCACCGGTCTCTTAAGGTAGAGGGACAGGTAGAGAAGGTGGTTAAGAAGGCATATGGAATACTTTCCTTTGATATCCGAGGCATAGAATACAAGAGCAGTGAGGTTATGCTGGAACTGTATAAAATGCTGGTTAGGCCACAGCTAGAATATTGCGTGCAGTTCTGGAATCCACATTATAGGAAGGATGTAATTGCACTAGAGAGTGCAGAGGAGATTTACCAAGATGTTGCCTGGGCCGGAGAGTTTTAGTTATGAGGAGAGATTGGATAAACTGGCGTTATTTTCCCTGGAGCAGAGGAGATTAAGGGGCGACATGATTGAATAGTTAGGTACTTGTTTGACTGGCACAGACTCAATGGGCTGAAGGGCCTTTTTCTGTGCTGTAGACTTCTATGACTCTATGACTTCTCTTTATTGCTATCTGCTGTTATGAATAATACAATTGGGTCTAGAAAGACATATTGAAGTGCAGAGGGTCAGACAGACATAGCAGGAAGAAAACTTGATTGGGTCATAAAGATTAAACAGAATGGAGCAATTGAGGGAAGGTTCTTCCTCAAGATCATAAGATTCTTAGCAAGCTGGAACCTCACTCAAAGCAACAAAATTATTGCGCTCGTTTGGTGTTAAAATAGAACACAATTATACCAAATGCAGTTACTTCTTAGAAGAATATTCCCCAATACATAAATCTTGGTATGGTTGAAGAGAAATGTGAGCCCGGAAGGTCAGTTTTATGTTTAAAATAACTGATAGCTGGCATCAGGAAGGAAGGAGTTCTGAATACTTGTCACAGTTATGGACTGCTCAGTAACAGCTTTTTGAAGACCATGCAGTTTTAGACTTTATCTTCAGCCATATATTGTAACAGCTTACAGTGAAAGTGCCCTGTAGCATTACAACACAGCAAATCAATTAAATATATGACTGAGTGACACTTGGGGTGTTTGGGTAGGTTGGGGGGCAGGGCAGCCTTGAAAAGTTGTGTCGTGCAGCGAGCATGGTAGTGTATCGGGCAATCAGCACCAATCTAGGAACTGAAGTGACAGCACATTCACTGCCAGGAGCCAGTGAATTAAAGAGCAATTTACAGGCAGGCTTTGAATTAAACATTGATGTACTGTAAAGATACTTATGTTCATGATAGAAGTATTAAGAAAATTGGCTTGGTTAAATAAGCAACTAAAGAAATGAATAAAACTGCCTTGGTCCTTTTGTGATTTGAGGCAGATGAAACGTTTGCAGGATAGTCACCATCACAAAATCACATAGAAACATAGAAAATTTACGCTACAGAAGGAGGTCATTTGGCCCACCTTGTCTGCACCAGCCAGGAAAGAGCTATCCAGCCAAATCCCTCCTTACAACTCTTGGCCTGTAGCCCTGAAGGTTAAGGCACCTCAAGTGCATATCCAATAACTTTTTAAATGCAATGAGAACTTTTCCGCTATTATCTTTTCAGGCGGTGAGTTCCAGACCCCCACCACTCTGAGTGAAAATACGTCTCAACTTCCTTCTATCTTTCTGCCAATTGATTTAAATCTATGTCCCCTATTTATTGACCTCTCTGCTAAAAGAAATACATCCTTCCTATCCGTTCTATCTAGGCCCCTCATAATTTTGTACAGGTCAATTAAGTTTTCCCTCTGTCTCCTGTATACCAAAAAAAAACAATCCCAGCCTATCCAGCCATTCCTCCTAGCTAAAATTCTCCATTCCTGGCAGCATCCATGCAAATCTTCTTGCACCCTTTCTGGTGTGACTGTGTCCTTCCTGACCAGAACTACATGCAGCACTCTAGCTATGGGCTAGCTAATGTTTTATACAGTTCTGACATAACCACCCTGCTCTTAAATTCTGTGCTATGGATTATTAAAGGGAAGTATATTGTATGCCATCTGAACCACCTTATCCACCTGTCTTGCTACCTTCAGAAATCTGGATTTGCATTCCCCCCCACCACCCCCCCACCACTGCATTACCTTCTGCACTTCTCCAGACTGAATTCCATTTACTGCTTTTTTGCCCACTTGTCCATTAATATCTCCCTGCAATGTACAGATTTCTTCATCGCCATTAAACATACTACCAAATGTTTCACCTGCAAACTTTTTAATCATGCCCTGTACATTTAAGTCTAAATGATTGGTCCCTTGCTATTCATCGTATTATCAATGTTGCGCCCTGTGAATCCCCAATGGAAACAGCCTTACAGTCACAAAAACTCCCATCAAACATTAGCATTTGCTTCCTGCCACCGACCAAATTTTGGATCCAAAGTCCTCTTTACTAACATCTGGGGGCCAGTGCCAAAATTGGGAGATTGGAAAATTACCAAAATAGAGCTGTCTCACAGACTAGTCAAGCAACAGCCTGACATAGTCATCCTCATGGAATCATATCTTACAGATAATGTCCCAGACTCCTCCATCAGCATCCCTGGGTATGTCCTGTCCCATCGGCAGGACAGACCCAGCAGAGGAGGCAGCACAGTGATGTACTGTCAGGAGGGAGTTGTCCTGGGAACACTCAACATTGACTCCAGACCCCATGAACTCTCATAGCATCAGGTCAAACATGGACAAGGAAACCTCCTGCTGACTACCACTTACTGCCCTCCCTCAGCTGCTGAATCAGTGCTGTTCCATGTTCAACATCATTTGGAGGAAGCACTGCGGGTGGCAAGGGCGCAGAATGTACTCTGGGTGGGGGACTTCAATGTCCATCACCAAGGATGGCTGGGTAGACCACTACTGTCCGAGTCCTAAAAGACATAGCTGCTAGACTGGGTCTGCGGCAGGTGGTGAGGGATGCAACAAGCGGGAAAACTTACTTGACCTCATCTTCACCAACCTGCCTGCCGCAGATGCATCTGCCCATGACAGTATCAGTAGAAGTGACCACCGCACAGTCATTGTGGAGACAAAGCCCTGCCTTCATATTGAGGATACCCTGCATCGTGTTGTGCGGCACTACCACCGTGCTAAATGGGATAGATTTCGAACAACTGAAGATTGGGCATCCATGAGGAGCTGTGGGCCATCAGCAGCAGCAGAATTGTACTCGAACACAATCTGTAACCTCATGGCCTAGCATATCCCCCCACTCTACCATTACCACTGAGCCAGGGGATCAACCTTGGATCAATGAAGAGTGCAGGAGGGCATGTGAGGAGCAGCACCAGGCATACCTAAAAATGAGGTGTCAACCTGGTGAAGCTATAACACAGGACTACTTGCGTGCCAAACAGCATGAGCAGCAACTGATAGACAGAGCTAAGCGATCCCACAACCAACGGATCAGATCTAAGCTCTGCAGTCCTGCCACATCCAGTCGTGAATGGTGTTGGACAATTAAACAACTCACTGGAGGAGGAGGCTCACAAATATCCCCATTCTCAGTGATGCGGGAGCCCAGCACAGCGGTGCAAAAGATAAGGCTGAAGCACTCGCAACAATCTTCTGCAAGAAGTGCCGAGTGGATGATCCAACTTTGCCTCCTCCTCCGGAGGTTCCCAGTATCACAGCTGCCAGCCTTCGACCAATTCGATTCACTCCACGTGATATCAAGAAACGGCTGAAGGCATTGGATAGTGCAAAGTCTATGGGCCCTGACAATATTCCGGTAATAGTACTGAAGATTTGTGCTCCAGAGCTTACCACACCCCTAGCCAAAGTGTTCCAGTACAGCTACAACACTGGCATCTACCCGGCTATGTGGAAAATTGCCCAGGTATGCCCTGTACACTAAAAGCAGGACAAATCCAACCCGGCCAATTACCGCCCCATCAGTCTACACTCGGTCATTAGTAAAGTAATGGAAGGGGTCATCAACAGTGCTATCAAGAGGCACTTGCTTAGCAATAACCTGTTCACTAGTGCCCAGTTTGGGTTCCGCCAGGGCCCCTCAGCTCCTGACCTCATTATAGCCTTGGTTCAAACATAGACAAAAGTGCTGAACTCCTGAGGTGAGAGTGATTGCTCTTGACATCAAGGCAGCATTTGACCGAGTGTGGCCATCAAGGACCCCTAGCAAAATTGGAGTCAGTGGGGGGAAAACTCTCTGCTGGTTGGAGTCATACCTAGCACAAAGGGAGATGGTTGTGGTTGTTGGAGGTCAGTTATCTCAGCTCAAGGGCATCACTGCAGGAGTTCCTCAGGGTAATGTCGTATGCCCAACCATCTTCAGCTGCTTCACCAATGACCTTCCTTCCATCATAAGGTCAGAAGTGGGGATGTTTGCTGATGATTGCACAATGTTCAGCCCATTCTTGACTCCTGAGATACTGAAGTAGTCCATGTCCAAATGCAGCAAGACTTGGACAATATCCAGGCTTGTGCTGACAAATGGCAAGTAACATTTGTGCCACACAAGTGTCAGGCAATCTCCAACAAGACAGAATCCAACCATCGCCCCTTGATGTTCAATGGCATTACCATCACTGAATCCCCCACTATCAACATCCTGGGGGTGTGTTTACCATTGACCAGAAATTGAACAGGACTGGCCATATAAATACTGTGGTACAAGAAAAGGTCAGAGGCTAGGAATCGTGCGACGAGTAATTTACCTCCTGACTCTCCAAAGCCTGTCCACCATCTACAAGGCACAAGTCATAAGTGTGATGGAATACTCCCCACTTGCCTGGATGAGTGCAGCTCCCATAACACTCAAGAAGGTGGACACCGTCCAGGACAAAGCAGCCCACTTGATTGGCACTACATCCACAAACATTCACTCCCTCCTCCACTGCCACTGTGCAGCAGTGGAGGAAGGAGTGAATGTTTGTGGATGTAGTGCCAATCAAGTGGGCTGCTTTGTCCTGGACGGTGTCCACCTTCTTGAGTGTTATGGGAGCTGCACTCATCCAGGCAAGTGGGGAGTATTCCATCACACTTATGACTTGTGCCTTGTAGATGGTGGACAGGCTTTGGAGAGTCAGGAGGTAAATTACTCGTCGCACGATTCCTAGCCTCTGACCTTTTCTTGTACCACAGTATTTATATGGCCAGTCCTGTTCAATTTCTGGTCAATGGTAAACACACCCCCAGGATGTTGATAGTGGGGGATTCAGTGATGGTAATGCCATTGAACATCAAGGGGTGATGGTTGGATTCTGTCTTGTTGGAGATTGCCTGACACTTGTGTGGCACAAATGTTACTTGCCATTTGTCAGCACAAGCCTGGATATTGTCCAAGTCTTGCTGCATTTGGCAGCAGTGTGTAACATCTACAAGATGCACTGCAGGAATTTACCAAGGCTCCTTAGACAGCACCTTCCAAACCCACTACCACTTAGAAGGACAAGAGCAGCAGATAGATGGGAACACCACCACCTGGAGGTTCCTCTCCAAGCCACTCACCATTCTGACTTTGAAAAATATTGCCGTTCCTTCACTGTTGCTGGGTCAAAACCCTGGAACTCCCTTCCTAACAGCACTGTGGGTGTACCTACACCACATAGATTGCGGTGGTTCAAAAAGATGGCTCACCACCACCTTATTGAGGGAAACTAGGGTTGGGCAACAAATGCAAGCCCAGCCAGTGAACCCCACATCCCGTGAATGAATAATAGGGAACCATTGCAGTTTTTTTTTTGAAGAAGGACTTGATGAATTCCTGATAGTGAAAAGCATATATAACTAGTTAGAGTTCACTTCTGAAATTATGATAGTTCTAATTTCCACACTTTGCACTTAAAATGGATAAATCCTTAAAAAAAAAGTATTGAATTTAGTGTTAGACTACAATATACAACCTGAGCTTATTCAAAACTCTGCTGCCCATTTCCTAACTTGCAGCAATCCCATTCATTCATCACATTTGTGCTCGCTGACTTACATTGGCTCCTTGTGTAGCAATGCTTCGATTTTAAGGTTCTCATTCTTGCTTTCAAAATCATCAGGGCTTGCCCTATCCCATCTCTGTAACCTCCTACAGACCTCCACTAACCATGCTTCTCTCATTTTGGCTGCTTGCGTAAGCCCCATAGCAGTATTTCAAAGAAGAGAAGGGGAGTCATTTTATTCCCCAGTGCCCTGAACAATATTCATCCCTCAACCAACATCACATAAACAGATTATCTAACCATTATCAAATTGCTGTTTGTGGGAGCTTCTGTGGCTGCTGCATTTCCTACATTGCAACAGGCCTTCACTGGCTGCAATGTGCTTTGGGATGTCCTGTAGTCATGAAAAGTACTGTATAATTGCAGGCTTTTGCTTTATTTTTTCTAATTCCCCCATCTCATCTTGGAGTCAACTCGATCCCAGAGCTACTTTTTCCAACCCCTCCCCTCCTGTCACTTGAGGAGAACAACTAGTTGGGTCTTACCTTTAATGTACTCTGCACTTGCACCTTTTTGCTGATTCCTTTGACATCTGTTGGAAATGAGTAAGTGTGACAGTATATCGCTCAGTTTACATTTAGCTCAAGTATTTTAATGTGCTCAGTTGCCTGGTTAGATATCTTAGTATCTTTGTGCCCATTTGTGATGTAGGTGCGTACCTTAGTGAGAAGCATTAACAATGGAATGAAAACGCCACACCGAACTTCTGGAAACTAAACCAGCTACAAAACACTCTTATTAACACGATGATCCGTTTCAACTTCAGATAAAATAATCTCATACAATCTGATACAAATGCAATCCTGCAGAGCAAAACATCTAGATAGAGTTTAGCAACTTGTGGTTCTAGACAAATGATCAGTTATTTTTTAAGGAATTTATTATCTTTTATTTTTAAATGTGGGGGTACTACTAAACCTGTTCGGTGCCTCCTTTAACAGAGCCAATTAAGAACAGTTAAGACGAAAAATGCTACAGCATTCAATTGGAGAGGGACAAATGTACAGAGACTAGGAACAAGCTGAAGCAAAAGTGGAATATTCAGAAAGCAAGTGGATAGTGTGTACTGAGGCATAAGTGTTAACATTTCGAAATAGATCCAGCAGTGATATAAGTCTCATTGAGCAACTGCAAGTAAATACACATAAGTAGTTCAGCTTGATTCACTGTTGAAGTTTTATTAGAATTTGAAATTTGTGTTGGAGGTTTTTTTGTATGGCAAACTGCTAATCTTTGCTTTTTTTTTCTGTTAGGACAATTCTGGCACATAACTGACTTACATTTGGATCCTACCTACCACTTGACAGATGACCCTACCAAAGTTTGCTTTTCATCAATGGGTCTGCCAGCAAAGCATGCAGGACCTTATGGAGACTATTTATGTGATTCACCATATAATCTTATCCAGTCTGCTTTAAAGTTTATGAAAGATGCTAAAGTTCAACCCTCCTTTGTGATATGGACTGGGTAAATATTGACATGGTGTCATACTGAACTAAATGTGTGTATTGCCAAATATTAGCAGAGTAAAACCTTCCATTATATCTAAAATTATATCTATTACAGTACTGAGGGAATGCTGCACAGTAGGAAGTGCTTTTTTTTGGATGATATGTTAAATTGAAACCCTGTGTGTCCCTTCAAGTAGAAATAAAATATTCCATGGAACTATTTGAAGAAGAGCAGTGGAGCACTCACCATATCCTTGGCAACATTTATCTCTTACCCAACACCACTTAAACAGTTTATTTGATCATTTATAACAATAAAAACAAAAAATGCTGGAAAACTCAGCATGTCTGGCAGCATCTGGCATAGAGAGAGAAATAGAGTTAACGTTTCGAGTCCATAGTACTCTTCTTCAGAGCTAAAGGGAAATAGAAATGTGATGGATTTTATACTGTTTAAGAGGGATTGGAGTAAAATGGAAGGTCAGGGACAGGTGGGAGCTCAGGAGAGATTGACAAAGATGTCATGGACACAAGACAAAGAGCGTGTTAATGGTAGTGTTAAAGATTGAAGAAGGTGCTGAGAGTGGTATAAAGGTAATGTAGAGGAGACCTACATTGGGGAGATTAAACGCTGGCTGGGTGACCACTTTGCGGAACATCTTCCCTCAGTCTGCAAACATGACCCAGGCCTTCCTGTTGCTTGCCATTTCAACACAACACCTTGCACTCATGCCCACATGTCCATCCTTTGCCTGCTGTGATGTTCCAGTGAAGCCCAATGCAAACTGGAGGAACAGCACCTCATCTTCCAATTAGGCACTTTACAGCCTTCTGGACTTAAGATTGAGTTCAACAACTTCAGACCATGAACTGCCTCCTCCATCTTCACCCCTTTTGTAATCCTGTTTTTAAAAATGTTATAAAAATGTATTTTCATTTATTTATTTTGTTTATTTTTCATTTTTTAATTGATTCATTTTTTAATTCTTTTTTTCCCAACAACCCCCTGCCCCTGCCCTCCACAGGGCCACCTGTTACTTGTTTCTATGTTGGGCACTGACCATTGTTCTGCTATTAACACATTCTGCTTTCTTACCTTAATGCCACTCCCAGCACCTTCTTTAGTCTTTAACACTACCATTAACACTCCCTTTGTCTCGTGCCCAAGGCAGCTTTGTCAATCCCTCCTGAGCTCACACCGTCCCTGACCTTCCATTTTGCTCCACCTGCTCCATCCCTCCTAAACAGTGTAAAATCCATCACATTTCTACTTCTCTTTAGCTTTGAAGAAGAGTCATATGGACTCGAAACGTTAACTTTGTTTTTTTCTCCACAGATGCTGCCAGAGCTGCTGAGTTTTTCCAGCATTTTCTATTTTTATTTCAGATTTCCAGCATTTTGCTTTTATTTTAGCAGTTAATTTTTTTTTGTGGGATCTGGCACTAATTGATGGCTCTTTTTCCATATATTCCAACAGTGACGACTCTTTAAAATCACTTAATTCGCCGTGAAATGCTTTGGATGTACTGAGATCACAAAAAGCACTGTATGACTGCAAATCCTTTCTTTTCACAGAATCACAGAGTGCAGAAGAGGCCCTTCGGCCCATCGAGTCTGCACCGACACATGAGAAACACCTGACCTACCTACCTAACCCCATTTACCAGCACTTGGCCCATAGCCTTGAATGTTATGACATGCCAAGTGCTCATCCAGGTACTTTTTAAAGGATGTGAGGCAACCTGCCTCCACCACCCTCCCAGGCAGTGCATTCCAGACTGTCACCACCTTCTGGGTAAAAAAAGTTTTTCCACACATCCCCCCTAAACCTCTTGCCCCTCACCTTGAACTTATGCCCCCTTGTGACAGAGCCTTCAACTAAGGGGAACAGCTACTCCCTATCCACCCTATCCATGCCCCTCATAATCTTGTACACCTTGATCAGGTCGCTCCTCAGTCTTCTCTGCTCCAACGAAAACAACCCAAGTCTATCCAACCTCTCCTCATAACTTAAATGTTTCATCCCAGGCAACATCCTGGTGAATCTCCTCTGCATCCCCTCCAGTGCAATCACATCCTTCCTATAATGTGGCGACCAGAACCACACACAGTACTCCAGCTATGGTCTCACCAAGGTTCTATACAAGGAGGTTTCTCCTTATCCTGAGGAAAATGGTGAAAGAAGTACAAGAGGCCCTAGCAATCATATTCCAGGTCCCACTGAGATTGAAAGTGTGTTGGAGAGTAGTCAGAGTCATTTTCAATAAGGAAACCAGTCTTAATCCAGGTAGTTACAGATTAGTAGCTATGGTAGGGAGAATTTTGGATTTTGTAATTAAAGATGAATTTAAGAAAAATATAAAAAATAATTAGGAACAACCAACATGGATTTCAGAAAGGAAGATCTTGCTTGACACACTTGAATGTGGTACAACTGGACTTTTAGAAAGTCTTTGACACAATACCACGTAAAAGACTATTCAGGAAGATCAAGCGGTATGGAATTTTAATACCCAAGATGCTGGCTTACCACCATCTTCTCGAGGGCAATTGGGGATGGGCAATAACTACTGGCCTAGCCAGTGATGCCCACAACCGTGAATGAATTAAAAAAATTGTATTAAAAACAGTTAGAAGGGAGGCAACAGAGAGTAGATGTTAAGGGCAATTTCTCAAGATTAGTTGGAAGTAGGTAAGGGGGTGTACTGCATGTTTCCATTCTGGGACTGAAATATAAAAGTCAATATGTAATAGTGAAGCATTGTTTGAAAACATAGGCCACAATTCGAGTACTGTGCAGTTTTTGGCTTCAACTATAGGCAGGATGTTAAGGCAATTAAAAGGATCCAGAGCAGAGTCACTAGGGTGCTGCTTGTATGATGAAAAACAAATGAAATTCAGATGGTTTTTGGTAGAACAGAGGAGATTGTGGTATAATTTGATGGGTGGGGGGGGGTGTTTAAAATTATGAAGGTTTGAGACAAGGTGTAGATTAACTCTTTCCAGTCGTTGAAGTACAAACAGGGTGGTTATAACATTAAAGACAAGAGTTAAGACAGAAGACAGGAGAATTTTTTTCATGAATGCCATGGAGTGTATTACTGGAGTTGGAGGTGAAGCAGCGACCATGTCAACATTTAAGAATAGTTCAGATCAGTGCTTGAAAGAACTTGGTTAAAGTACTGCTCATGTGGAGGATAACCAACATGTGTTAGTTTGGCTGAATGGCCCTGTTGTAATTTTCATGGACTTCTATTTTTACAACCTACTAGTTAATCACTCATGGTGTTACCCATGGGAAGCCAGGATCAAGTGCAGTGTTCAGCTCAAGGAAAGTAATGTGGGTGCGTGGATAATTGAACCCAGGTTAAAGGGTGATAACAGCTAAGAAATTAGTGTTGTCAGACAATTAGATGAAATGTAGTAATTGCTCTGAAGGTCATAGTTTCCTCTTGATGGGGTCAGTGGAGGATTTTGCTGAAATGATTTTTCCTACCACAGTGTGAGATTTTTCTTTAACTGGATGTTAAAGTTTAACAAAGGTGGAGGGCATGGGTGAGGGAGACATGCTCAGCCAGACTTAGCGACCACAGAGCCTGATTTGTCCCATAGCTGATATTGCTGCTGGGGCTGAGTGGGGGAAGAGCATAGGATGCTATGGATCATATTGCTGTTAGGTTGGGTGAGAAGGTTTCCACTGATGCATGTCCTCTGGGAGTTCCCATTTGATTGTTCCACAAAATGATCCTTTGTTTAGAGCTGAACGTGTAGAGGTGGCTACTTAAAGTGCTAGGGCACAGTATAGGTTAAAGCCAAATCATTCACTTGGTGGAGAGCAAGGCATAAGGATGGGAGGGGAAGGCCAGGCATGTCAGGAGCAGAATCTAGTGCCACATGCAGAAGTGGTGATATGAAGGGAATTAGTAGTCGACGAATACAGAACTGTTTGATCAATGAACTATCCATATGACAGACATAGAATCAAATGTATCTTTTTACCAGTTTAAATTTTGCACTTGTTGAAGAGTGACTTGCATTTTGCTAACCTAAATCAAAACAATATGATGGCCCTTCCCAACAGAGTGCAATTTATGCCATACCACAACCTGGTGGATAGACTCTGCACCTGCAGGCACACTGAAAGCACTTGGTCAATATTTTTGCTCACTGTGCGAGCGCGCGGTAGACACAAATGGTTGTGAAGTGGGGTGCAATGACGTCGGGGGGGGTGTCTTGACATCGTCGAGCCGCCATGCGATATTTCGGCCGGCGGGCGCGTACTAAAGTCGGAACTGCGCTTGCTGACAGTTAAAGGGCCAATTAAGCCCATTAAAAGAGCAGTTGACGGCAATTTTGAATTGCCTGTGTGCTTTTACACTCAGTGCACAGGCCACTTGGCCAGGCGGCCTTCAGGTTTTTCATTCATTCTATATCCAGGGCAGGATGAAAGGCACACAGGATGTTGGTTAGGTGAAGAGTTAGGAGTTTTGCTGTTAGTTGTTTGCAGTTGGTTTAGAGATCGTTTCAGGCATTTTTTGGTGTTTAGAACTCACTGATTTTTAAGCATTTGCAGAGGCTTTCTGCAGAAAGGCTCCCTCTGTGCAGAAATCTGTGCAGAAATGGGGATTGTGTACTCTGCTGGAGGGACCTCCTCTTCTGAGGATGAGAGGGCCAGAAGGCAGAAGAGGCCAGTTGCCTGCAGGCAGCATCCCAGAGTCGGATCTATGAACCGAATGGCGCAGCCAGAAGGGGTGCAGGGCCAGCAGGGAGTGCAAGGCAGAAGGGTCCAGAGAAGGTGCCATTACCCAGCCGGCAGGGTGTACAGGCAGCGATCATGATACCTGGACATGACTGAGGCTCAGTGCTGGAGAAGGCTCTGCTTCTCCAGGGACACTACCACTTCTGTATGTGAAATGACCAGCCCGAAATTGTCTCCAACTCTGTAGGTGGCCACCCTATGCCAGTGGCTCTGAAGGTGACAGTTGCCCTGAACTTTTACGCCTCAGGTTCTTTCCAGGGGTGAGTGGGAGTTCTCTGTGGATTCTCGCAATCCGCTGCCCAGACCTGCATTAAGTTGATCACAGATGCACTGTTCCAAAGGGTCAGCATCTTTGTTCACTTCAGGACAGATGAGGCCAGCCAGGCTGAGCGAGCCAGAAGCTTTGTTGCAATTGCAGGATTTCCCCGAATCCGGGAGCCATTGACTGCATGCATGTGCCCATAAAAGCAGGGGGAGCCGGATGCCTCTATCAATAGAAAGGGCTTCCACTCTCTCAATATCCAGATTGTGTGTGACCACAAGAGCCAGATACTACAGGTTCGTGCCAGGTATCCAGGAAACTGCTTTGATGCGTACATCCTGTGTCAGTCCCAGTTGCCAAGGCAGTTCATTGCTCCAGCTCGCTTGGATGGCTGGTTCCTGGGGGGAACAAAGGCTATCCGCTGAAAAGGTGGCTGATTACACCACTGAGCCGCCCAAGGGCTCCAGGCGAGGAGAGCTACAACTGCAGTCATGCATCCACAAGGGTAGTAATCAAGAGGATCATAGGCCTACTCAAGATGAGGTTTTGCTGCCTGGACAGCTCAGAGGAATCACTTCAGTATCCTCCTGAGTGTGTCTCCCTTGTTGTCTGCTGCTCACTGCATAACCTGGCTCTGTCAAGGGGTAACCCATTGGAGGATGAAGACAGCGATCCTACTCCACAGCCTGCAAGAACGATTCAAGTTCTGAGCCTGAGGAGGAGCCTGAGGAGCCCCAGGGTGAGGAGCAAGATCCCGACGTGAGGATGCTTATGGGAGGCAGGGAGGCCTTGATTCAGAGGACTTTTAGTTAGGAATCCAAAGCATGAAGTCAAGGCGATGGCAAGGGAAGCTCCACCTTACTGATTAGTGCTGGTGAGGCACTCCTGTCATTCTCCACTCAAGTCCTGACCTTTGAAATAAACTTTGCAGCCTTTCATTTGTGTGACACACGACTCCCAGACCTCTTCCCTATCAAATTATATGAAGCACACTAAGGCCTTTGCATATTATGTAACATTTTAATATTGAAGGCAAAGATATAAATGGACCAGTACACACATGCCAAGGAGAAATTAATCACCCCTGAGACCCCTTATGTGATCATTGTGACTTAAGTTTTTGCTTACGCGTGCAACGACTTGATAATTCCCCCTCGCTGGTAGCTGCATTGGAGGCAGGCTGCTAACTCTGATGCCCCTTTGGCGCCGTCCTCTGGTCACCAGAGCCTGTGAGGGCCCTGTCAGGTTGGGAGAGAACAGTGTCTTTGTGGTCTCCTCATGCAATGGTCACTGACAAAGGGGTGGAGCAATTGCTGCCGTCATCAGGAGCGCCCCGAGAAGAGCCCCCGGATGCATGGAGCTGCAGGTCGTCTGCCAACGTGAAGTTGGTTTGACCCTCCCTGTTCACCAGAGATGGATGGATTGCCAGCAGAGTCACTAGGTGCCTCATCCATCTGACATAACCTGCTGAGGCTCCTGACGTTGTGTCAGCTCGCAGGTCTGAATGCAACCCCAGAACCCCAAACTGGAATCAGCACTTACCCTGGCAGAACGAAGAAGGTCATTGAACCTTTTCCTACACTGGATCCAGGATCTGCGAACAACATCATGGACAGTGGCCAGGCTACCTTTGTCATGTGAAGTGGCCTCCTCTTACTAAGAGGATGTTGCGCCGGTCACTAACTGCCTCCAGCAAAACCCTAAGGCACTCATTGGAAAAATGGGGGTGGGGGCGATGTGGGCAGACTGGTTCCAGGCATTTCTGTCACGCTTGGCATGGGCTCTGAGTAACTATGACATTCTGGAGACAGTAGCAGCAATCTAAGATGATGTGTTTAAAAAAAAAAGGGATTCCCAAAGCAGCTCCCTGAGGCTCTTGAGCGCAGACTTCCAGCCTTCAGGGAGCTCCATTTAAATCCTACGTCTGCACCCTTACTGCTCCTGGCACCCGCCCTCTTCCCGCCCCCAGTGTCAGCGCTGAGCCTGTCCCAGCACGGGTTTCACGCTGGCTGGCAGTTAATTGGCCAGCCGGTGCGAAATTGATGTCAGGAGCCGCTTGCGGGCAGGAACGGATTTCACATCCACTTCTGGTCCCATCGATGCGCTCGCCTGACAGGCTAAAAATTCAGGCCCTTGTTTTACCAAATTCCCATATGTTCTCTCACAGCGTAAATCCATTAAGAAGAGTTAGCTTTTCAAGTAATGTTCAGAAAAGAAATAGACTTGAATTTATATAGCACCTTACAACTCCAGGATATCTCAGTCATTTGAAGTATTATAACTGTCGTAATGGAAGACTTGTGGCAACCGGTTTGCATGCAGCAAGTTTCCAAAATCAATAATGAGATAATGACCAGATAAACTGTTTTCTGTGATGTTAACTGAAGGATAAATATTGGCCAGGTCACCAAGGAGAACTCCCCTTCTCTTCTTTGATGAATGCCATGAGATCTTCTATGTTCACTCAAGAGGGAAGTTGGGGCATCAGTTTGACATCTTCAGCAATGCAGGCTCACTTAGTACTTCACTGAAGTGTCAGCTGAAATTATCTTTGCAAGTCTCCCTAAGTGGCACTGGAACCCGCAACCTTCTGATTCAGGAGTGGGAGTGGTACTATTGAGACAAGGCTGGCTTTATTTTGCAATAGAAGCGGTTAATTACTTTGGAAGATAAACTTTACCATTTAATCTTTTTAAATCCAAATTTGCAAGGCATTTTGAAATGCAATACTCTGACCTGTTCAGCGGTTTTGATATATTGTAAATTGGCCCTGTAAATGGCAAAGGACAAGAGTATAACATCTCGGCTCTTGCTGTAGTTTATTTATCAAAATATCGAGGGCTGCAAGTCCTCTGACCACTTACATCATTATTGCTTTTGATTTTCTTTTGTTATTGTAGAGATAGTCCTCCCCACGTACCAGTTGCAAAACTTTCTACAAAAATTGTGATTGACATTCTCCATAATATGACGCAGACTATCCAGGAATACTTGAAAGATCTACAGGTTTTTCCTACATTGGGAAACCATGACTATTGGCCACAGGTAGTAGCTTAGTTCAACTTTATAATGAAAGAAACATAGAATATACACTATGATATATTGCTTTGCATAAACAGATTTTCCACATGTATTATGTACTTGTATTTATATACACGAGAGATACAAGCCCTAACAGCTATATTCTATAAAAATAAATGCATATGCAGACCAGTTTCAACAGATGCTTAAATTTACTTGTGCTCTTTAGGAAGAATCTGTCAGATCTGTGAGAATTGAACTGTCCTTGCTTGAATTATATTTTATTACAAGTCAACAAAATTCACAACTGAGATTACTGAACAAGTCATTTTGGATTCATCATTAACAGCTTTAAAGGATGAAAATGACACATTTTTATGCCAGGTTTTTTTTTGAAAAAATTGTAAAACCATATAAAATAAAGTTTTTGGGAAAACCAATTAGCCAAATATAGCCAATGTTCCAACTTCTCTCTCAACAAGGATTTTTCAACATGGTCAATATTGGGGGGTAAAGCTTCTAGTGAAAGCTTCATGCCAACAGCAGTGTAAATGAAGAAATTGGCCAACGAGGTCAGTGTGTCTGATTCATGGTGCTTCCAAATATGAATTACTGAAAAAAAAAGTGCTGCAAAGTCAGCCACTAACCTCCAAGTCTGAATGTCCAATTCATATCCCTCTCAAGCAGGCGCTTTATCTGGTCAATCTCTGGTGGTTCTGAGTTTGAGGATTAAGGTGCATTGTTGGTCAAAGTAGAGGGGGGATTTCCGTTAATTTTAGAGTATCTGAGCTGATTATGTTTGATGCTAAAACTGGAGATTTGAAATAGAGGTGTCTTCCATTTGCTGTCATCCATTGCTTTGATAAGCAGATTAGTCAACTGATAAGAAAAATGGATTTATTGGAGTAGCAGAAAACAATCCTGCCTGTAAGTATTAGTTTGAATCACAATGGTATTGATTCCCCTGATGGGCATTTGACTTGAAGATCCCTCCAGTACAGGCGGTAGGTCCCAGGTTTAAGTAATTTGTGCTTTAGTGGGTAATCCTGGATTTGTGCGAACTGAGAGAGGAGTTGGAACGCTGTAATTGACATAGACAAACTTTCAGACTGTGATACACACTACTTGGAGTTTCATCCCCTGATTCCTGTTCTAGGACACCTGCTGAAAAACACAGATATGTGGACATTGTTTGAATATAAACTTGGTTGTGATTCTGCCCAAACACCTTATATCTGCTCCCAAGAAGAATGTTTTTTTATAGGCACCTATGTGTATTTTCATCTTCAAAACATCTTGTCAAAAGTAACTTGATAAAATTATATCCCAGCAAAGGCAGCATCTTTAGTAGAAAAGATGAGGAAAAGAAGAGAAAATAAAATAAAAACTCAAATAATATTTACATTCAAAGTACTTCTTGATATAGTATTTTTTTGGAAAAGGGAAAAAAAGGAAGTGATAAATGTTTGTTTTTCTTATTTTGATAGGACCAGCTTCCTGTTAACGTAAGTGATGTGTACAATGCAGCAGCTGACATGTGGGGACAGTGGTTGACACATGATGCACGTAGGACCTTGCAAAAAGGTTAAAATTCGATCCTTGTTGTTTGGATTGGGGCTTCAATTGAAAAGGGAAATCTAATTTAACCGTGAAATGTCATTTAAAAATTGTTATTTTAAAGTCACCTATGTGTATTTTCTTCTTCAGAATGTCTTGCCAAAAGTAACTTGATCATATAAAATCCTGAGGGCTGTTAACAGGGTTGGTGTGGAAAGGATGTCTCCTCTTGTGGGAAAATCTAGTACTAGGGGCCACTGGTTAAAAATAAGCAGTCACCCATTTAGGACAGAGATGAGGAGAATCTTTTTCCCTCAAAGGGTCGTGAGTCTTTGAAACTCTCTTCCTCAAAGGGAGGTGGAAGCAGAGTCCTTGAATATTTTTAAGGCAAAGGTAGGTAGATTCTTCATGAGCAAGGGGTTGAAAGGTTATCGCAGGTAGGCAGGAATGTGGAATTGAAGTTGAAATCAGATCAGCCATAATCAGCCATTGGATGGTTCGAAGGGCCAAGTGGCCTATTCCTGCTACTAGTTTTTATGTATATTTGCAGCATCGTCCAATAAAGTGCCATAGAGTCATTATGACATAGTAGGAGAGCATTCAACCCATCGAGTTCATGCAGCTCCCTGTAGTACAATCTAGTCAGTACCATTCTGCTGCTCTCTCTCTCTAGCTCTGAAAGTTTACTTCCCTCAAGTGTCCATCCAAATTCCTTTTGAAATTATTGATTTTCTCTGCTTCTACCATTCTTGTAAGCAGCAAGTTCCAGCTCATTACCACTTGCTGTGTAAAATAGTCCTTCATTATAGTGGAGCTAATCCGCTTAATGATAGTAGAAGGAATGTGAGTTCTGTTAGTAACAAGAAGCTGAATTGATAGGATAACCATTTTCACCTCCCAGTACAAATGTACAGTCATCTAATTCATTTATGCATGTAAGACTGAATTTATATTGTATGCTTTGGAACCTCCCTACTGGCTGAGATGACATGGTGGAGGGGGGTCTCACCTGAGGGCTTAAGTACACTTGGTTGCATTCTGAGTTATATCCCACTTTTGTATTTATGTATAGCAAAATCACTTTGTGTTGAAGCTGTAGTGTGCTATGAATACAGCTTAAAAGTACCCCATGACAACAGTCCCCATGAAGAAGATAGAGCATTTAATCTAAACCCAGAAATGTTGAATTCAGTGACTCACCCCCCCCCCATTATGCTCGTTACAACCTAAAATCAAACTCTTTTCACATCCCAACTGATTCCCTTTCAGTGCAACATAAACACCACAATTGATTAAATTATGAACAAAACTGTGCATTTTAAAACAGCTGCTCTAGCCAATTTTTCAGTAGAATTTTTTTAGGTGCATGAAGACCCTTTTCCAAATTGACCTCTCAGGAGTAGCTACATTTCTGGACTAAAGACAAAATAAGTTTTTCTTTAAGTTTACTCCAAGCTTGTCAGTGGTTGAGAGCTGTTCCGTTATCCCAGTAGTTCCCCTCTGTAGTGTTACCTGTATTACAAATTCTTCAATTCTATTACTTTAATGGAAAACAAGTATAAGATAACTCAGAAGAATGTTATTGGCTTGACTTCTAGAAACAATGTCAAGGAAGCAAAGGGGGAATATTTCAGAATTAATTGTGTCTGCATGTAATCTTTCTTCCAGTTCCTCCAGTTAGTTTCCTAGTGTGCAATAATTACCCATTCTGAAATAATTTAATCAAAATCACAGTAATGGTATTCTACCCTAGCATTTTTTCATTATGTTCAAAGTCAAGCTATAGTGAGATTTTCAGATTCTTTCTATTAAAAATAATGGCTTCCTTCGTTAATTTAGTTTTTGGAGTTTTATTTTAACTAAACCTTTCTTGTTACATTCCTGAGTTTGCTTTCTTTCTTCTATAGGTGGGTTCTACACCCAGGTCTTTACTTGTAATGTTACCCAGCAGACTCTCAGGATAATCAACTTAAACTCAAACTTGTACTATAGTCCCAACAAAGTGACTGAAGGAATTCCAGACCCTGCAGGGCAGTTTGTCTGGCTTGAAGATACATTGAAGAAAGCTCAACAAAGGAAAGAGAAGGTAAATGTATTTAACAATCTTTCAAAAAAGATATGAATTTAAAATAGTCAAAGCAGATTTTATACTGGGGAAAAATATATTTACAATCTGACAATTCTCCTTGCTGTTTTAATAATATAATAAATCTTAGAATTTTTCGTAAGTTAATTTGCGATAGGTATTTAACACCTTAGCTCAGTTAGCGGCATTTGATTCTTAAGATTGTGCATTCAATGCCTACTAAGAATTTGAGCATAAAAGCGACTGTTGACATTCCATCGCTGTTCTGAACAAGTGTTGCATTGCTGGAGGTTCAGTCTTTCAGATGAGGCTTGAACTGAAGTTCGGTCTGTTTGTTGAGATGATTGTGAATGATCTCAATCATAAGAACAGTATCTAGCCTTCAAAAAATTACCCATTATTTGTGCAGTACTTTGGAATGTCCCGAGAACATAAGGTATTATACAAATATGAGTTATTTAAAACAATTTTAGCACATTAAAAGTTATAAATTAAGCTTGTAACAATATTTTTTCATTTGGATGTATCCAGATACCATCGGTTTGGTGGGAAAATAAAGCCAGTATTACTTTTTCTTAGAAACCTTCACAGCTGGGGAGTCCACATGATTTCCCCTATTGTGTCTATAAGACATGGCCTTCGTGTGTGAGCTTCTGTTCATTTCTTTTGCATTAGGAATGAGTCACAACACAAGATGTTCCACAGCATGAGAGAAATAAACTTTCCAAAAACACTGCATTCCTATATTTTGTTTTGTAAATGTCCATGATTTCTTCAAGTTTTTGGAAGTTTTTCTAATTGTATTTTCTTATAGGATAAAATGTATGATGTCTTTTTTTGAATAACAGTCATGGAATGTTGTAAGTTTGCAAAATTTGTGAAGTATATTAAAGATTGCACTTCACTGACACCTTACAGGATAAAATGGGTACTTTCCTTGTAAGTATGAAGGTAGACAAAAAACAGAAATGCAATAATCCTTCCAGAGGAACAAATCCAATCAGAGCTAGCCTGAAGAGAACTTGGCATCAGGATTATATATAGGCTGGCAGGCAGGGCCTCTGGGAAGTGATAGAGATCATTGGCACTGAATGAAAACTGAGTTGTTGGATGGCATGTTCTATTTCACATCTTCCACGAGAAGTGGTTACTGCATTAAATTTGTGGACTTTTCACAACTTTTTAAAAATTTGTTCACGGGATGTGGGCATTGCTGGCTGGGCCAGCATTTATTCCCCATCCCTAGTTGACCTTAAGAAGGAAGGTGGTGAGCTGCTTTCTTGAACCGCTGCAGCCCATGTAGTGTAGGTACATCCACAGTGCTGTTAGGAAGGGAGTTCCAGGATTTTGATCCAGCGACAGTGAAGGAACAGCAATATATTTCCAAGTCCAGATGGTGAGTGACTTGGAGGGGAACTTGCAGGTGGCGGTGTTCTCTTCTATCTGCTGCCCTTGTCCTTGTAGATGGTAGTGGTCGTGGGTTTGGAAGGTGCTGTTTAAGGAGGCTTGGTGAGTTCCTGCAGTGCATTAGGTAGATGACACACACTGCTGTTACTGTGTGTCAGTGGTGGAGGGAGTGAATGTTTGTGGATGTGCTGCCAATCAAGTGGGCTGCTTTGTTCTGGAAGGTGTCAAGCTTCTTGAGTATTGTTGGAGCTGCACCCATCCAGGCAAGTGAGGAGTATTCCATCACACTCATGACTTGTTCCTTGTAGAAGGTGCACAGGCTTTAGGCGTCATGAGGTGAGTTACTCATTGCACTATTCCTAGCCGCTGAACTGCTCTTATAGCTACAGTATTTAAATGGCTAGTCCAGTTTCTGATCAATGGTAACCCCCAGGCTGTTGATAGTGGGGGATTCAGTGGTGGTAATGAACATCAAGGGGTGATGGTTGGATTCTGTCTTGATGGAGATGGTCATTGCCTGACACTTGTGTGGTGTGAATGTTACTTGCCAGTTTTCAGCCCAAGCCTGGATATTGTCCCAGTCTTGCTGCATTTGGACATGGACTGCTTCAGTATCTGAGGAGTTGCGAATGGTGCTGAACATGCAGCGAACATCCCCGCTCCTGACCTTATGGTGGAAGGGAGGGCATTGATGAAGCAGCTGAAGATGGTTGGCCGAGGATACTACCCTGAGGAACTCCTGCAGTGATGTCCTGGAGCTGAGATGACTGACCTCCAACAGCCACGACCATCTTCCTTCATGCTAGGTATGCCTCCAACCAACAGAGAGTTTTCCCCCTGATTCCCAGTTTTGCTAGGGCTCCTTGATGCCCAGTGGAGAGTTTCCCCCTAACTCCCATTGACTCCAGTTTTGCTAGGGCTCCTTGATGTCATACTCAGTCAAATGCTGTCTTGATGTCAAGGGCAGTCACTCTCAACTCACCTCTGGAGTTCAGCTCTTTTGTCCATGTTTGAACAAAGGCTGTAACAAGGTCAGGGGCTGAGTGGATCTGGCGGAACCCAAATTGGGCATAAGCGAGCAAGTTATTGATAAGCAAGTGCCACTTGATAGCACTGTTGATGACCCCTTCCATTACTTCACTGATGATCGAGAGTAGGCTGTTGGGGTGGTAATTGGCCGTGTTGGATTTGTCCTGCTTTTTGTGTACAGGACATACCTGGGCAATTTTCCACATACCCGGGTAGGTGCCAGTGTTGTAGCTGTATTGAAACAGCTTGGCTAGGGGCGTGGAAAGTTCTGGGGCACAAGTCCTCAGTACTACTACCGGAATATTGTCAGGGCCCATAGTCTTTGCAGTGCTTTCAGCTGTTTCTTGATAGCACGTGGAGTGAATTGAGCTAGCTGAAGACTGGCATCCCTGATGCTCGGGATCTCCGGAGGAGGCCAAGATGGATCATCCACTCGGCACTTCTGGCTGAAGATTGTAGCAAATGCTTCAGCCTTATCTTTTGCACTGATGTGCTGGGCTCCCCCATCATTGAGGATGGGGATACTTGTGAGCCGCCGCCTCCTATGAGTTGTTTAATTGTCCGCCACCATTCACGACTAGGTGTGGCAAGACTGCAGAGCTTACACCTGCCTTGTTGCTTGTGGGATTGCTTAACTCTGTCCATCACTTGCTGCTTATGCTGTTTGGCATGCAAGTAGTCCTGTGTTATAACTTCATGAGGTTGACACCTCATTTTTAAGTATGACTGGTGCTGCTCCTGGCATGCCCTCCTGATCCCCTGGCTTGATGGTAATGGTAGAGTGGGGGGATATGCCGGGCCATGAGGTTACAGATTGTGTTCGAGTACAATTCTGCTGCTTCTGATGGCCCACAGAATCTTCATGGATATCCAGTCTTAAGTTGCTAGATCTGTTTCAAATCTATCCCATTTAGCACGGTGGTAGTGCCACACAACACGATGGAGGTATCCTCAATGGGAAGGCAGGATTTTGTCTCCACAATAACTGTGCGGTGGTCACTCCTACTGATACTGTCATGGACAGATGCATCTGCGGCAGGCAAGTTGGTGATGATGAGTTTAAGTATGTTTTTCCCTCTTGTTTCTTCCCTCACCACCTGCTGCAGATCCAGTCTAGCAGCTATGGACTCTAGCTCCATGGACTAGAGCTTTAGGACTCGGCCAGCTCTGTCTCTGGTGGTGCTACCGAGCCACTCTTGATGATGGACATTGAAGTCCCCCACACAGAGTACCCTGGATTTTGACCCAGCGGCAGTGAAGAAACAGCGATATATTTCCAAGTCAGGATGGTGTGTGTCTTGGAGGGATCTCCCAGGTGGTGGTGTTCCAATCTATCTGCTGCCCATGTTCTTCTAGATGGTAGTAGTCGTAGGTTTGGAAGGTGCTGTCGAAGGAGCCTTGGTGAATTCATGCAGTGCATCTTGCAGGTGATACACACTGAAGCTACTGGGCGTCGGTGGTGGAGGGAGTGAATGTTTGTGGATGTGGTGCCAATCAAGCGGGCTGCTTTGTCCTGGACGGTGTCAAGCTTCTTGTGTGTTGTGGGAGCTGCACTCATGCAGGCAAGTGAGGAGTATTCCATCACATTCCTGACTTATGCCTTGTAGATGGTGTGCAGGCTTTGGGGAGTCAGGAGGTGAGTTACTCATCACATGATTCCTAGCCTCTACCTACTCTTGTGGCCACAGTATTTATATGGCTAGTCCACTGACACCCACAAGTTACACCTGTAGACAGATATAACACACCCCAATTTGATGGACAATTAGCATAGGTGAAGCAAAAACAGAAACAGAAATACCTGGAAAAACTCAGCAGGTCTGGCAGCATCGGAGGAGAAGAGCACAGTTCTTCTCTGCCGATGCTGCCAGACCTGCTAAGTTTTTCCAGGTATTTCTGTTTCTGTTTTTCTTTTGGATTTCCAGCATCTGCAGTTTTTTGTTTTTATTTTATAGCATAGGTGAAGGTTTCTCTTCCAAATGACGTGTGGTAGCAGAAATGATGGCACCACTACCATTCATCAACTGGAATATTGGATGCTTCCTTTATTGTGCTGCCCATGTAAACACAGCAATTCCTTGTTGGAGAAAAGTGTTTAGCCTTAAATCACAAATTTGTACAAATGAGCCATTAGGGAGGATTTCTACAATGTTCTTTTGATGTCCTGCCTTACCTTCAGTGGAATTTTGTCCAGCATCTGGAACAATCTATTATGGCACAGATCTTGCGGTCAGCAGTGAAGTAGATATGTTTACCACAGACCACATGTGAAGGTATGACCCTACCTTTTTGGAAGGCTGCAGTGTGAACTTGCTCTCCCGGCTCAGTGTGGTTGCAATGATGAAGTGAGTGGAGAGACCTAGCGGTGCGGAGCATTGCTGGTGAAGTCATGCCCTCTTTCAGTGTCATGAGCTGAAGGCACATCTCTTGATGTCTGTGTTCAGCTCAATGACAGGTAAGTTTCTCTTGATTCTTTGCAATTTTTTTTATTTGATGCACTAACATTCAAAGTGCTTCCTCCACCGTGCTGGGAATGCAGTGTGGCTGGGTTAGCTGGGGTGTGGGAGGGGAACCAAAGGCATTGAGAGTGCAAAGAGGTGCCAACGGTGGGTTGACCAGGAAGAGCGGGAGTGTTTTCACACACCTGTTTTATAGGGGATCTACTCCCTGGCTCTGCACCTGGGAGCAGCCCTAAAATAAACAACGTAAAAAGCAAGTTCTGACAGGTTCTGATGGAACCGTTACTCTGGGCTCCTTGGGATCCCATTCAAGTGCTCCACAACTCCTGGATTCGAATGTAAGAGGAAGTTGTGGTGGCATTGCAGTCCTCAATAGTGGCAAACGTCCTAGTGTTCTCTGCTATTGGTACTGCAAGATCCAGACCTATTTGTCATTTTTAGCTATTTATGCTGTTTCTTCTGAGTTCCACTGAAGTTAAGGCTGGACATTGGGCAAATGTGTGTATGAATTCCAGGCTATCATATATTTAAAAAAAGTTTAGCTAATGAAAGTCTCTGCTAACTGGGCATATGTATTAATAGAATATTGGATTCAATTTATACAGTGGGTTTAAATTTACATTAGAAATTTTCAACTAAATCATACAAATCAAATGCAAATACAACCAGTAAAATGCTAGCTTGTAATGTTCATGGTTGCAGGGTGGGGCTGAATTGGAGAGCACGCATGTTTTAAAGGTACAACTCTTTTAATGCTTGGCTTCAATTTGTCTGCTATGTATTGAAAGGTAAGAAGGAGAGTTGAAAGAGGAGTTTTAAATAAAGACATTGTGCCAAATGAGATTCAATTTCTCATAAATTAATGCATTTTCTTGCAGGTATATCTCATAGCTCATGTTCCTCCAGGCTACTTGCCAGACTCGATGGACACTACTGCAATGAGAGAGAAAGACAATGAGAGGCTTGTGCGAATTCTTCGCAAATACAGTGATATCATTGTTGGACAGTTTTTTGGCCACACTCACAAGGACAGCATCATGGTCCTTCTGGATAAGCAAGGTAAAATAGATTCTTTCTTGTTCCTTCCTCCTGTTGCTGTCAATGTTCTTCCAGTTCCCTTCTCCTTCTCCAAGGAAAGCATAAATTCCTTGCCAGAATATAGTTCTGAGGGTGCTGCTGCTTCTCAATTAACTTGTTCACATGGCTATTCTTCACATTAAAGCCTAGAAAATGGATAATCAGATTGTGGAGAGAATAAAGCCTTGTTCAATCATGTTATACATGGCATCCATGAACTTTCATTAAAGGCTTCTGAAGATAGAGATCAAGGGTGAAATTTTCAAAACTTTGACACTGATGAAGCAGTAGTGTGTTGGGCACCCAAATGTGAAGGATTGGGTTTTGCAGTGGCTCTTTAACTGAGTCAGGACATTGGCAGCCCATGTCTGGGCTCCCTAGTCTATTAGAGAGGGTGCTGGAGCTATTAAAGAAAGGATTTCTAATTAAAGGGACTCCTCCAGGGCTCAAAGTTTGAACTGCTCAGCAACCATACCAACAGAGGGGAGACCTGGAAAGGTGTCTCACTCTTACTTGGAGGTCCTGCTGTGAGTTCTGAGGGATTGAAGTGAGGCGAACTCTACCAAAAACGGGAGGAAGAGGAGAGCCTGGAGTCGGTGCTTCATGAGGTTTACTCTTGTAACATTTAGGTATTTAGATATTCACTTGCATTGCCATATCCTCCAGGGCTAAGTGCCTAATGCTGGAAAATGGGATTAATGTTGTCAGATCTTTGATGATCCAATGGGTCGAATGGCTTCCTTCTGTGCTGTAAATGCCTATGAGTCTCTATGCGAGATCCAGAACCTCAGGAGGGTGGGAAAGTTGAGTAGCATAAGACTTGCCGGTGCTGAGCCGCACATTCTGGTTTTCCCACCATTTTCATAGCACTCTTCAGAACACCACACCATGTAGCTCCACTCATTTTTCTCTCTCTTCCTCTCTCTCTTCTGCTATCTCCTCACATCTCCATCTGAACAGCCAACACTTATATTCACCATCATCCCCTCGCACCCATACCTCACAGTCAGCATCTACAAATGTTGTCCTTAGTTTCTATCCGTACAAGCCATTCCAAGCTCTCTGCTTTCTCTCCTTGCAGTAGGATGGAGAACAGAACCTCTGGAAAGAAGCACACTCCGTGGGGTTGAGGGGAGTGTCCCTCCAGTGACAGGCACCTTGTTGGCCAATGGCAATACATGCCCATTGGGAATGGGTCTTGTTTGAGGAGGCTACAGAAGGCGGCAATAGCCTGTCATGAAAACCTGAGGGGAGGATCTTTCCCTCCTCGGGCGGGCTCAGCGGGGGCAGTCGGGAGCCGACCGCTGCCCATGATCGGCATGGCACCGCAATTTCACACTGGCGGGCCAATTAACGATGCCCAGCGTGAAACACGAGTGGCAGTGGCCAGTGCTGCCTGTGTGGGGGGGAGGGGGAGAGGAGGACGAGCGCGAACTTTGCGTGTGCGCGCACTTGAAAATCTCCAAGGCACAGAGGTGCCTCAGGGAGATGAAGATATGAAAAATTAAAAGTAAAGATTGTAAAAATGTTACAAAACATGTCCCATCATGTGACTCTGTCATATGAGCAGTGACATGTTATAAATGAAATTTAGAAATTTTTATTTTTATTTGCTGTTGGAAACCTCATCCCGCCCGTGGATGAGGTTTCCTAAACAATGCAAAGGCTGCTCAGCCTTTTCGCCTGCCCATCAACTGTAAGATTGGACAGACAGCGAGGGAATTTTTTCAACTACTTTTTTAATGGCCTTGATAGGCCTTTTAATTGTCAGCAGGTGCGCGACCGACTCCGGTGCGCGCCAACTGACCAAAATATCACGCGAGTGCACAATGACGTTGGGACACTTGCCCAACGTAATCACACGTCATTTTACGCTCGGTCAGGTCGGGTGCACGCCCGCCTGATGAGCTAAAAATTCTCCACGTCTCCTGAAGCATTGCTGCTCTCACGTGTCGAGAGAGCTGATCCTCTGCTGGTAGAGGGGTTTTAGGGGTCTCACCTCCTTGGAGTTGGATTTCTGTGTCCATCCTCTCTGCACCTGCCTTGGCAACTGAGGAAGACTGAGAAAACAGTGTTGAAAACACACCAACACTGGATTTCACACTCGCAGCCACCAGCTCAGATAAGGACTTTGCACATATCTTAAAAGATAACATCGAGGTGGCATCTATAAGTGATGAATGTGGCAGAATGTGCAGTAGACTGCTGCCATCATGACTCTGGAAACCAGTGTTCACAGGGGTTTGCAGGGCATCACAGTTGTCCAGCAACATGTCCTTCCAACCAATTACTGAGGAGCCACAACCGTGATAGCATGCTGAGCTTATATGGCACCAAGCTGAACCTCCATGAGCTTCAGTGGACCTCAGTCTGAGCTTCCATTGCAACACTCAGACTTCTTTGGAAGCTTTTTGTGCTGCATGGAAGCTGAGACATTGGCCATCAGATGCATCATGGTTGGATCCACAAGTGTGCTAATGGAGGTAACTACCATTTCCATTCTGGAAAGGATGGACTCCAAGCTCTGCACAAAGCCCTGTGCCAAGTTAGTGCTGGGCTCCTCCGTGCTTGACATTGAGTGCAGGTTTTTTGGTAATCTTCTCAGTGTATCAAGCATTTCAGTGTGCATACCCATCAGCTGCTTTCTGTATGCCACCCCATCAAAGTCCTTTGCAGCAGAATTAGTGTGTGACGTCACCCTTGGGCAAGCTGGCACCTGTGCTACCCTCGCCTCCTACCTTAGTTGCGGGACACTTGTGCCTGCTGTCTCACCAGATGCAGATCTTGCCTCAGTGCTACCTTGTAAATTGTGTGCCAAATCAGTATCGGAGCTGGTGACAGTGTGTGAAATCGACTGCATACCTTCATCATCACTTCACTCTTGCTGGTCAGATTGCACTTCTTGAGTACCTGAAAGGAGAAAGGCACAAGGGTACCATTGTATTAAGGGACATGGGGGAGGAGTAGAGAGTAAGAGGAGCATGTTTTACATCATCTGCAGTATGTAGGTCAATAGAGATTGTGAGATGAGGAAGAAATGCATTGTGAGAGGAGGCTTCAGTATGAGGACGCCCTCAGCTGCAGCATATTCCGCCCCCCTAGTGGCCAATTGTCATTCCAATAGTGACCAAGTCTCCTCCATGGGTGTTAGGACATGCTGGCACACCTGCACCCTTAGAGGTAGCCCTGGCTGCCTCCAGCTGTGTGCCACCTTGAGGTGTAAGAGAAGGAAGTGTGTGAATTAGTGTTGTGCAATCTGTATGGTGGCTGTCACAGTTGAGTAGCAGCACAAGTCATACCTGTACTTTGATTCCAACTTGGTGAAGCTGTAACACCACAGGACTTACATGCATGCTAATCAGCAGAAGTAGCATGCCAAGGACAGAGCTGAGTGACCTCACAATCAACAGCCTGCAATCAAAGCCCTGCAATCCTAGCATAACAGGATGTGAATGATGGTGGATAATTAAACAACTAACGGACATCACCATCCTCAATGGTAGGGGAGCCCATCATGTCAGTGCAAAAGACAAAGCTGAAGCATTTGGAACCATATTAAGCCAGAAGTTCTGGGTGTGTAATCCATCTCAGCCTCCTCCTGAGGTCCCGAGGATTACATGCCAATCTTAGACCAATTCGATTTACTCCACGTGATATCAAGAAACGGCTGAGGACCCTGGGTGCAGCAAAGGCTATGGACCCTGAAAATATTCTAGCTGCAGATCTGAAGACTTGTGCTCCAGCTCTAGCCAAGCTGTTGTTGTCCAGCTAAAAAACAGGCATCTAGCCAACAATGTGGAAAATTACCAAGGTATGTCCTGTCCATAAAAAGCAAGACAAATGCAATTCGGTCAATTACCTCCCATCACTCTATTCTCAATCATCAGCAGAGTGATCAAAGGTGTCGTCGATGGTGCTTTTAAGCAGCACTTACTCAGCAGTAATCTGCTCGCTGTTGTTTGGTTTGGGTTTTGTCAGGAACACTAGAGTCTAGACCTCATTGCAGACTGAGTCCAATCATGGACAGAAGAGTTGAATTCCAGGGGCGAGGTGAAAATGACATCAAGACAGCAGGCAGAATCATGTGCCCTCCCCCATGGTGAATTTGGTGGTGGGGGACATTTAATCAGGCGGGAGGGTGGTGGGATGGGATGCTGCTACCTTCCCACCTCCACCCCAATTAGGCACATGGTGGGAAGTCCCATGCATGGCTTTCCCACCTCACTGCCAATTGAAGCCCTTAACTGGGCAATGAATTCCCACTTCTTCATTCTGCTGCTAGCATATTTGCTTGCGGGATCAGATGGGTGGGTGGTGTGGTCCCTCATTTGAAGGCAGTCAGTACCCTGATTGAGGGAGCCGACATTGGGAAGGGAAGCACACTGAAAGCCACCTCTCTGTCCTTGCTGCCGATTCCCCTCCCCACTCCCCACACCCATCCCCCGTGAACCCTCTCCCTCCATCACTCACCTGTGCCTAGGTCCCTTCTCGGGTGCGTATAGTACCCGCCATTGCTTCCCTGGTGGCGCTGTTGAGTACAGGAGAGCTTCTGGCCTCTGACTGGCTGACAGTTCTGATGGGTGTGATTTCCACCCTAGGGTCTTTAATCCTGGGGGAAGGTCTACCACTGGCCTGTCAAGTGCATGAATGGCACAAGATGCAGCAAATGTTCCCAAAAAGGGGTGGCGTGGGGCTGTTCCCAGCTCTCTAGCTGGTGGCTGAAACACCTGTCACCTCAGGATTCTGTCCAGCATTTGACAGGTTGTGGCACCAAGGTCTTGTGTTTCATCTATCCTTGTTCCAATGGTTGGCCGCACTATGAACAATTTTCCTCCACTGATTTCTATCCTTTGCTGTCTTCACTGCCTATACAACAGAGAGGCCAGTCCACATTCGGATATTATCCATCTATGCCGTCTTGGGTCTCCCTTGTGCATGTTATCCAGGTATTTTTCCTTTCGATACCTCTTTTTCTAAACTCTCCCCTCCTGTTCACATCATGTGTGCAAAATATGAGCTTCCTCGATATCACTGCCTCAAACAAGTTCCTCTTAACACCAGCTTCCTTGTTTGTCCACGTGGCCGTTCATGACACACGTAATATCCGTCTGAGTCCTTTCAGTTCAAATGTTCTTATTCGAGCCTTGTCACTCTTCTTGATGGTCCAGCTTTCAAAGTCGTACATTGTCACTGATCACACAAGGGCTTGATGCTGTGGCTACTCTATACTCTTTCAAGTGAGTTCACAATGCCATGACCCTTGTTAAGTCTAGCCCGAATTTCTTTTGTAGACTCTGCATCTTCTTTGATGATTCACCCTAAGATGACAGAAAGTATCAACCTGTTCAAGCTAAATTCCGGCAATCAGAATCTCGCAGGTCTTTCCACCCATCCCCATCACCTTTGTCTTGTTGACATTGATCAGGAGACTGTCTATCTGGTTAAGTTGATCAAGACAATCCACCAACTCCTGTCACTCCCCCACTGAGTTAGCGAGCAGAATAATGTTATCAGCACCATGGCGCCCTAATAAAATTGAAGTCATTGAGAATCAGGGAGAAAACTCTTCACTCCTTGGAGTCATATCTAGCATAAGGAAGGATAGTTGGGGTTGTTGGAGGCCAATCATCTTAGCTCAGGACATCGCTGCAGGAGTTCCTAAGAGTAGTGTCCTAGGTCCAATGATCTTCAGCTACTTCATCAATGACCTTCCGTCCAGCATAAGGTCGGAAGTAGGGATGTTTACTGGCTGCACAATATTCAGCACCATTCAAAACTCCTCTGACACTGAAGCAGCCTGTGCCCACTTTCCATAAGACCTGGTCAACATTCAGACTTGGGCTGATAAGTGGCAAGTAGAATTCGTGCCACACATGGTAGGCAATGACCATCTCTATCCCAGAGGGCTGTGGTGGCTCAATTATTGAGTATGTTCAAAGCAGAGATCGATAGATTTCTAGATAGAAAAGTCATCAGGGAATATGTGGAAAAGTGCAGGAAAAAGGCATCGAGGTAGAAGATCAGCCAATATCTAATTGAATGGCGGAGCAGACTCAAGAGGCTGAATGGCCTACTCCGGCTCCTATTCCCAATGTTTCTATCTCCCGTGCAGAGAATCCCACCATCTCCCCTTGACATTCAATGGCATTACCATTGCTGACTTTTCCACAGTAAACATCCTGGAGGTTACCGTTAACCAAAGGCTAAACTGGACCAAGCATGTAAATCTGTGGCTAAAAGAGCTGTCCAGTGGCTGGGAATTCAGCAGTGAGTAACCCACTCCTCTGACTCCCCAAAACCCACCCAGTATTCACAGGGCACAAGTCAGGAATGTGATGGACTAATCCGCACTTGCCTGGATGAGTGCAGCTGCAACAACACTCGAGAAGCTCAACACCATCCAGGAGAAAGCGGCTCACTTGATCAACACCCCGTCCAGCACCTTCAACATTCATTCCCTCCACCACTGATGCACAGTGGCAGCAGTGTGTACCATCTACAAGATGCACTGCAGGAACTCACCAAGGCTCCTTTGACAACACCTGTCAAACCTCTACCAACCAGAAGAACAAAGGCAGCAGGTGCATGGGAACAGCACTACCTGCAATTTTCCCTCCAAGTCATATAACATCCTGATCTGGAAATATATTGCTGTTTCTTTACTGTTGCTGGGCCAAATTCTTCCTCCTTCCTAACAGCAGTATGTGTACCCACAAAACAATTACTGCAGCGGTTCAAGGAGGAGGTTCGCTACCAACTTCTCGAATGATATTAGGGATGGGCAGTAAATGCTGGCCTGATCAGTGATGCTCACGTCCCATGAACAAACATATTGTACAAAAAAAAATTGGCAGTGCTCACAAGCACGCGTCATTTAGATATTACGTTCGGCGGGCGTGCACCAGAGGCAGCTGCGCGCCTGCCGAACTGTCAATTGTCTATTAAGGCCATTAAAAAATTAATTAAGGCCAATTAAAGTACATATCAACGCTGCCCGTCCAACCTTAAGGCTGGTGGGCAGATGAAGAGCCCAAGCGGCCTTCACGTTTTTCAGGAAACCTCATCCATGGGCGGGATGAGGTTTCCTGAAGGTTTTGTTAAATAAATAAATACTTTTTGCACAATTCATAAACATCCCCGAGCTCATGTGACACTGTCACATGAGGGGACATGTCTGAATAATTTTTATCTGTTATTTAAAAATTTCAATGTGAACTTAATCTCCCTGAGGTAGCTCCGTGCCTCAGGGAGATTTCTGCACTCTTTTGCAAGCATGTGCGTGAAAGAGCGCAGGCCTCAACTCTCCCTCCTCCCCCAGCCTGCACAGGTAGTGCTGAGCGCTACCGGCCGTGCATCACGCTGGGCGGGCCTTAATTGACCCACCCTCTTAAAATGGCAGCGTGCAGCTGATCGCAGGCAGCGATCGGCTCCGCGTCCACCCTCGCCCACTCGTGATTGGCCCGTCGGACATGTAGAAAATGTCTCCTTATGGCTATCTTGCTCCCACTGCCTTTAGAGCATGTGTCTGGAGTCCCCCCTAGGCCCCTCTGTATCTCATCTGCTTTCTATCTCCTCCATCAAGGCCTCCAGTGCAGCCTCCGAAAACGTTGCAGTCTGCTCTCCCCCGTGTTGTTCCACGTTTCATTGTTTCCCAGATCAGGTTCACTTTCTGCATGACTGCCAGCAACTGCTTCACCTGCAATGCATCACCCCTTTGAGATGCAGGTCAGCTTTAAGCAAGTTATGATTGCTGATGCAATACCCAATGAACTGGACGGTTATGTGCAATCATTCTAATGAGTGAGCAACACAGAGTTGATGTGCTTTCTATATTTCAATCAAAGGGTGCAAGTTAAACATGGGCTTGTTTTCAGGGGCTACCTAATTTAGCACTCATATCGATTTAGATCTCTAAAAGTATGTTGATAACCTAAGGAATATATTTAGAAGTATAAGCATTAATGTTGTAAAATTATAGAATGATTAAGTTATTTTATTTCATGTTCTTTGTTCTTCACCAGGGAATCCTATCAACTCTTTATTTGTTGCACCAGCTGTAACTCCACAAAGACGAACTTTGAATGGTGTAACCAATAACCCAGGATTACGCTTATACAAGTATGACACAAGTGACTACAGCTTGTTGGTAAGCATTTGCTGGACACAAGAACTTGACAAAAGTAAGGCCGTGTTTCCACTTTGGCCACAATCAGGAAATTCTTCCCAAAATGTGCTTGATATTGAATTGGTTGGGTTGAGCTTCAAGTTTTTGCCAAAATTATTTTACATAAACATAAATGTAGAGTGTTCCAGTTCCTGGAACAATCGGGCAGTGCAATAGAACATAATTGTTTTGTTCATTTTCTTTGATGTATTTAAGATTGATAACCTGGAGCAGTTTTATTAATACAACTAAATTTGGGCCTATCAGCCAAAAATGACCATTTTTGATAAGAGCCTCAAGTCCATCACCTGTGAGTAACTTGCTGTAAAATCGCTGAAAAAGACGAGTAACACGATACTGAACCATGTAATAGTTTTATTGGTATACACTATTACGATGCTCGGGCAGGATTTTTGGGCCGTCAGGTAGGCGCGGCCCAGAAGTGGCTGGGAAATGGCCCGCTGCCCGCGATCAGCCTCTGACTGTGATTTCACGCTGGCTAGCCAATTAATGGCCAGCCAGCATGAAAGGCACGCTGAGAAGCTCAGTGCTGCTGGGGCAGGGGTGGTAGGAGCGCGATCACTGAAGTCAGCATAGGCACTGGAGAGTGCACAATGAAAGCTCCCTGAGGGCAGAGAGCTGCCTCAGGGAGCTGAAGTATTTTAAACCAATTAATAAAGTTTTTAAAATTCCAGATAAGATTTCCACACAACGATTCACTCACATTAACGTAGATTTGAAAAATTGAGCCCAAAATTTTTTATTTTTTAAAAATTTAATTACGGAAACCTCATCCTGCCCATAGATGAGGTTTCCTTAAAAATCCAAAGGCTGCCTGGCCAATTCGCACACCCGCCAACCGTAACGTTGGACAGGCAGTGAAAAATGCAGGTTAATTAATTGATTAATGGCCTTAACAGCCCTCTTAATTGTGGGCGGCCACGCTGCCAACGCTCGTGTGTGCCCGCTAACCGAAATATCGCGCAAGTGCGCGATGACGTCGCGATGCTTGCCCAACGTCTTCACGTGCTGTTTCACACTCGGGCATGTTGGTGTGTGCCCTCATGCCGAGTAGGAAATCCTGCCCCTTGATAAATCAAATCATGTTTGAGATGGAAAAGCTTTTAGAACATGCCTGGACAGCTAAGAAAATTAAGTCAATTTGAAGGGCCTTCCCAAACCAGTGAATCTCTCAATATTGGCCTGGGGCCAGGTCAGTTTTTTTGTGTGGCCTTAATTTTGAACCGGCATAAAAGATCACAAAAAACATGAACATAAATGTTTTTGGCTGTCACTCACTTACATTAAAACAGTGATTTCCAAATTGTTTTGGTCGTGTACCCATAGATTTGCCAGTTTTTTGCCCTACAGGCAGCTTCTTATTTAACTACCCCTCTAATGACCACATGTTTTATAAATCATTTTAGTTACAAATTACAGGTAAACATATGCCTATAAATTTTAACAATCAGGTGCAATGGATGAGCAGTGTTTATTGATGCATAAGCACTTGAGGTTGAGAGAAATATATCAATGAGCCCCCCCTGCCCCGCAATCAGCCCCTATTCCCAAACTCCCTTCCCCACTCACTCAATCAGCCTTTCTTCCCAACCTGCTCCACTACTGTCTCACTCAGAAACCTCTATTCCCAAACCCCCTCCCCCCACTGCCTCAGCCGGCAGCCCCCATTCCCAAACCCCATTGTCCACCCACTCAATCAGCCCTTCTTCCCAACTCCCTCCCCCACTGTCTCACTTAGCCCCTAATTCCAATCTCCTTCCCTACTCACTCAGCAGCCCCTATTCCCAACCCCCTCCCCTCACTCTCAGCAGCCCCCCTTCCTAAATCCCCTCCCCTCACTGTCTCACTCAAAAGCCTTTCTTCCCAGTACCCCAACTCAGTCACTCATTTAGCAGCCCCTATTACCAACCCCATTTCCCCAGTCACTTGCTCAGTAGCCCCTCTTCCCAAACTCCCTACCCCCATCTTGCACCTTTTGTGAGAGGTCTCCACCAGGTGATGGCCCCTGCCAGGCAGACCGAGTCTGTCCAGCAGTCTATTGACCTGCCAGTCAAGCAGCTGTGCCTCCCACTCAGTGTTTTGACCAGTAGCTGCTGGTCTTGCACCATCACCACACCGGTGCTCAAGCTCAGTCGTGGCCTCTCGCCTGCCTGCTGCCTCCTGTACCTCCAAGCACTGGGTGTTTCTCTCCCATGATTGCTGTTAATAGGCACAACTGCATCTTAATAGCGTGCCTATTAGCAAGCATGGGAGAGAAGCAAGCTGTGATTGGAGGAACAGTGGGAAGGTGAGTGGTGGCGCATTGACCTGAGCACCAGAGATATTTGCGTTTGGGAACTGCTGGACTACATAGAGGGGAATGCAGAGGTCGGAAAGATTTTCTCATCACCGAAAATCCGCCATTACACAATTGAGGGAAAAGTACCCCCTAAAGATATCTGCATACCTACAGGGGCACGCATACTGCACTTTGGCCAATTAAGGCCTGCCCAGCGTGAAACACATGCTGCAGCACTTAGCGCTGCTGGTATTGGGGATGGGGGGGACGCAGGAGGGTGAGTGGGGAGCTTTGCACATGCGTGCAGGCACAGAGCTACCTCAGGGAGCTGGAGATATAAAAAACCAAAAATAAAGAATTTAAAAACGTTTGAAAAAATGTCCCCTTGTGACTCTGTCACATGAACAGGGACATTTTATTAATGAAAAGCTAAAACTTTTATTTTATTTTTAATTGCCGTTGGAAACCTCATCCCACCCGTGGATGAGGTTTCCGAATAAATGCAAAGGCCACTCGGCCTTCTCACCTGCCCACCAACCGTAAGGTTGGACAGGCAGTGAAAAATTACATTTAATTGGTACTTTAATGGGCTTAATAGGCCTGTTAATTGTTGGCAGGTGCACTACTGACTCCCGTGCACATCTGCCAACCGAAATATCGCTCGAGTGCGCAATGATGTTGGGACGCTCGCCCAAAGTCATCACGCGTTATTTTACGCTCATTCAGGTCGGGCGCATGCCCGCCGGACTAGCTAAAAATTCTGGCCTTGGGAAATTCCTCTTTTGACTTTCTGTTCTCAAAGAAGTCAAGGTAAGTTCCAGGAGATCAGTGACTGTGAGGTGTATATCCTGTGTTCCACCTACCTTTTGTATGTAGTGATATACGCTACAGCAAGAAACCCTCTTTTTTGCAGCTCCATTTTGAAGTTTTGCAACAAATCCACACTTAGCATGTGAGCTGGTGACATGTTCCAATTGTCAGTATTCCTCCACTTAAAGAAAAGCGTCTTAACATCTAACCTACTCCTGCATCATATAGCTTATACTCATGACCCCTTATTTTCCTTAGTTCAAATAGTCTATCCATATATACAAGAGACTGTTATAAACCATCTTTTCAAATAAAAAGCAGTTTTTAAATGATGTACCAGGTAATACAATGGAGAAAATATTTTTTTTTTTGGCAGGATTTCTGGCAGTATTACTTGAACCTTACTGAAGCCAATGAGGAGAAAAAGCCTGATTGGAAGCTGGAATACATCATGACAGTTGCCTATGGCATACAAGATATACAACCACAGTGTTTGTATAGTTTAACTAATCAGTTCATAGGGCTACACAGCAAAAAATTTCAAATGTATTATGATCATTACTTTGTCAGTTACAATATCAGCGTGGAATGCGTTGGCCTTTGTAAGCTGAAGCAGATATGTGCTATAAAACATTTAGATCATGCTTCATACACTAACTGTACTTTAAGAGGGATAAAGTAGGATTGTTTCAAGGAAATTGTTTGCATTGAATCCTGCAACCTGTAATCTTTCTCTTCAATTAAAAAAACACTCTTCAGTTCCATTATTTCCTGGCAGGCTGCTTCTATTTTGTTCTTTTTAAATTAATTTTCCCAACTTTCATTTCTTCCTCAACAAAAACAGAAAATGCTGGAAAAACTCAGCAGGTCTAACAGCTCTGAAGAAGAGTCATACGGACTCAAAACGTTAACTCTGTCTTTCTCTCCACAGATGCTGTTAGACCTGCTGAGTTTTTCCAGCATTTTCTGTTTTTGTTTCAGATTTCCAGCATCTGCAGTATTTTGCTTTTATTTTATTTCTTCCTGCCTGTTTTTCCATTGCACTCTGCTGGTTCTGTTTTGCTTTTGTATTTCCATCTTTCTGCTTTCCTTCTTCCTGTTTTACAGCGACAATTTTTACTGTTTGTGTTGAATGTTATGTTTTCAGAGCTTCAGTGGGTGTTTCCCTATTCTGAGGAGCAAAGACCATATAGAATCATACAGCACAGAAAGTGGTCATATGACCCATCATACTAACACTCTTTGAAAGAGCTGACCAGTTGGCTCCATTCCCTTGATCTATCCCCAAAGTTCAGCAAATTATTCCACTTCAAGTATTTATCCAAATTCTCTTTTGAAAGTTGTTATTGAATCTGCTGCCTCCACCTGCCAGGCAGTGCACTCCTGATCAGCATAACTTGCTGTCTAAATTCCTTTTCTTGAAGATGCCATTTCCTCAAACCTATGTCATCTTATTACTGATCCTTCTGCCACCGGAAAGTGTGTCCTTATTTACTCTGTTGAAACCTTTCAATTATTTTGTCAAATCTCACCTTAGCCTGCTCTGAGGAGAACAACCAGTTTCTCCTGCCTCTCTGCTTAACTTAAGTCCCTCAACTGGTATCATTCTAACAAATCTCCTTCACACACTCTCTTCAAGAGTACGGTGATCTTTTTTATTCATTCATGGGATGTGGGCATTGCTGGCTGAGCCAGCATTTATTACCCATGCCTAATTGCCCTTGAGAAGGTTGTGGTGAGCTGCCTTCTTGAACCATTGCAGTCTACTCCACTGAAGAGTGTATGCAGATGGATTCTCGAGTTTGGATACGAAAGACTGTGAGACAATTTATTTTCTAAGTCCTATAAAAGTTTATTAAAGAACCAAATATGCAATTCATTTTTGACGGTAATCGCAACATTAGTAGTTTTATGAAAAGAAAGTATAGTCTTGTTTCTAATAGAGAACCCAAGTCTTGGATTACAGAGATTTTTAAGATATCCATCAATATTTAAAGTAATATTTACCTTAAATCACCGAATAGAAAGCTACCGGGTCTAGCAAGATACTCTATCCAAAATAAGTGGAGAACTATCATCACTACGCTACAGCAGCTATGCCTTTACCTTGAAGGAGGCTGGTGTGAATCCAATGAATCTAAAAACCCTACTGTGTGGTTCCAATTATTTATACCATAAAAGAATTGGACTGGCAGGAAGCATGTTGAGCACTCATGCTGAACAACATCATCTGTTTTTGTCAACGTCCTTCATTTTAGCAAACGTTCTTCAAGCAAACAGGATACTGAGAGGTGCAGATAGAGGTCACTACACTCAAGCTTCCAGGATTTAGTTGACAAGTTATTTAGGGTCATCCTTAAGGTTATCCATTGTTAGATTGTCAACTTATCAATGCCAAGCTGAGGTGATGTAAAGGCCAGTTTCTAGGTTTTTTTCACAACGGCCTTGTTTTCAAGGATATACCATAGTCTATGCTACAGGATGCTGTTGTCCTTGAGCACACAATTATACCCATGCCTATAGACTTCTAAACCTTTGTCCAGCCGATGAACTCTGCGAAGAATCACTATTTTTAATCTTGTAACTCCTTATTCATAGCTGGATTCCTTCACACTGAGGCTGTGAAGCAACACTATTAATGAAAGTTCTTTTGTGCTTTCCTGGTTTCAACAGATATTTCTCCTGTGTTGTGGGCCAAAGACTATACTTGTAAGCAAGTTTTCTACTCAGGAACAGGATTGTGAATTTATATGCACAATATTGCATTGCCCATCAATCAAACTAAAGTCCTTCTTACTGAGTGCAGACTCAATGGGCCGAAGGGCCTCTTCTGCACTCTGTGATTCTGTGAGTGCTCACTAAACTAATGAGAGCTGCCTTTTGTTCTTATAGTCTTTTGCTAGTGACATCAGACTGAGTGATTCAGGCTTTAAGCTACAATCGGGTTTATTAAAAGTAAAAATTGGATTAGCAGGAAATCAATAATCAAAAACCAACTTCCTTGGATACAATAATAACAATTAAACCTGACATTTCACTAACTCTTTTAATAATGCTAACCCTGGATCACTGTCCTTCATGTAACCCAGCCTTGAACTTGAGAGACCTGGAAGAACTGAAGATCAAGCTGCATACACACATTCAAATTCAAAACTGGGATACAGGAAATCAGTATCCTTCATTAACCAGGACCTAGCAAGTTAAAATGCTGGTTTCATGAATTCTACCTTTGTGCTAGACTGAAATCCATTTGCACGTTATGTCCAATGTTATTGTCCATTGATTAATTTCAGTCTAAAGCAGACAATCGTGTTATTAAGAACAGAAAATGCTGGAAATTCTCAGCAGCTCATGCAGCATCTGTGGAGAGGGAAACAAAGTTAGTGTTCATGCCAGTCACCTTTCATCAGAATTGGAAAAGGTTAGAGATGTAACAGGTTTTACATCTCCCCCCTCCCCCCCGATATCATATTTTACTTCATTACTTGTCCTATTGACATCTCCTTTTATATTACACAATTGTCTCATTTGTCATTTAATCTCTCCTGCCTTCCACCCTATTACAGACCTTCCCAAGCATAATATTGCATTGGTTATTGCCTGCAGACTGTTCCTGACTGTCCAATCAGGAACTTAGGTTCCTCTTCCACCCTCGCATCCTCTGGGCTTTCTATCATTCTCTGCCACATTCAGTGACAGTCCTTCATCCATACTACCTAATTTACCACAAGTATCCCTTAGGGCTTGTGAGTACTGGTGAGGAGAAGAATGACCAAGTGAGGAGATTTTTTTTCGATGGTGGTTACTCGTGCAGGTCCTGAAGCTTATCTTTTTTGCCTTCTTGCAGCCTTTCACATCTTGTTCCATTTGTGGCTTGAAGATTGCAGCTATGAGGAAAGATTGGATAGGCTAGGATTGTTTTCCTTAGAATAGAGGAGGCTGAGAGGATGACCTAATTGAGGTGTTTGAAATTGAGGGGCCTAAATAGCATAGACAGAAAAGGCTTTTTTCCCCTAGCTGAGGGGTCCATTACCAGGGAGCATAGATTTAAGGTGATTGGATTAGAGGGAACATGAGGAAAAACTTTTTCACCCAGAGGGTGGTGGGTGTCTGGAATTCACTGCCTAAATTGGTGGCTGAGGCTGAAATGCTCAACTCATTTAAAAGGTACCTGGATCTGCATCTGCAAGACTATGGACCAGATGCTGGAAAGTGGGATTAAAATGAACGGCTAGTTTCTTTTCTCTTTTTTTGGCTGGCGCAGACACGATAGGCTGAATGGTTTCTGTGCTGTAACTTTTCTATGGTCCTATGTGGCACTTTAAATAAAGAATCACATTAAAATTGTAATACTCATTTCCTTTTTTGCTCTGTGTGGAGTCACAAAATAATAGTACTAACGGATATGATGAGATGAAGTTGGTTTCAATTGCTACACCTTAATTTGCTGTGGACGAACCCAATACAGCTACATGACCACCAACTTCTCCATTTGTGGCAACTTCAGAGGAGCTGCCTCATCCCTGAACTAGATCAGAACACTGATACTCTATTGCATGAGGATGGAATAGTTTTTCTTGTGTTAATGTTCTCGTATGATTCCTTTTCAATTTGCTTGGGGCAGCTGCCGCAAAGGCGCAATGGGGAAGGGTCGCTGTCTAAGACCTTTCTACCACAGCGCACCGAGAGACTGGGAACTGTTTAGAGCCCCTCGGGCTGTACAGATCAAAATGAAAGGCTGTAAATGATTGTAATATTGTTTGTACTGATGCACCTGGTGATACATTTTGTAAAAGTTTAACCTGGATTGTACCCTTGTAATGTTGTTTTTGAAATGGTTTGGAATGTGATTGAAGATATTTTATGAATAAAGTATATTTTTACAAAAAAAAAAAAAAAAATGATAGTGAAGTTGTGAAACATGCAGACCACCAGGAATCTTGACACCCGCTCTGCTGAGCTTTCATTCTGTATTCTGTATGCAAGGCTTGTAAACTGAGTCATGGGTCATCTCATCAAAGGATAGCTCTTGCTGCCCAGTAGCCACCCTTCGGTGTTCCTAAGTAGCTCAAATGCAAATGGCACAGTGGACTGCCTCAAAATGAAGTCAGCTGCCAGGATACCAAGCATTTTCCTGCATGATTCACTGCTGAGGGTCGCACACCAGCTGGACATTGAGGGGGTTGAATCCAGTTCATTTGTGGTAAATCTCAGAGATTACATGCAGTGCCTTTAAACTGGTGTGTTTTTTTTTATTCGCTCATGGTGTGTGGCGTTGCTGGTAGTGCACAAGCACATGTGATGGTGTTGGGGGCGGCCACGCTTTAGGGAAGCCTTATAGTAAGTGAGCATTCTTCCACAGCTGAGGCAGTTGGGGCGCAGCTACTTTGATGTGTTTGGAGTTGGGCCTCTAGCTTATCTGCCTGCTCAAGCAACGCTGAGGCATGAAAGTGCCGCAAATACTTCTGAATTTTTCACCCCTCAGGCACAGACTGCAAATTAATGAGCATTTTAGGGGGCTGCCGAACAATTGGGCGATTGGACAGGTTGTACAATTTCCTTGCGAAAGTTGGCCATGGAGCAGTCACTGATGGAGGCCCTCACAGCCCCTTGCAATGTCATTATTCAGGTTTGGACAAGTTTCCCCCATGGTTCAAGCTAACACTGCAGCCTTGCTGTGTGGGTTAGGAGAATGCTTGCATCTGAGAGCACAGCATGAAGTCCAATGGGCAAAGCTGCCGCCAATCAGTCAATGGATTGGGACGGAGGTGGGCGGGGTTTCGGGCAGCCGTGCAGCGCACTAAACTCTGGCCATCTAAGTGGTGGCCAGCCATCTCTGGGATGCATTAAGGGGCATCCAGACTTAACCAAGAGAGGTTATTAGTACACCCATGCTAACCCACGCATCTCTCTCTTTCATCCTGCAAGAGGAGTACATCAGGAGCATGGAGCCTGGTGACCTAGCTGAATGCCTTATTGCTTACAGAGAGTGGAGATGAAGAAGAGAGTGATAGAGGCGCCTGGCTGGGCGAAGTGGGGAGGAGCACCTTCAAGAAGAAGGGACAGCGGGGGCTCCTGCACATGCCACAGTGAGCTATCACTGGTTGGCACTTAGCTAGACCTAGGGTCTACAGACAGCGCTTGTCATTCCTGCAGATGACTGAGAACCAATGTCGTGGAAGACTGCACATATCCAGGGAACTGGTCGGTCACATATGACACGTGCTGCAGGATTTGGCGCCACGATGATTTGGAAGCATCCACTGCCAGTGGCCATGAAAGTGACCGTGGTGCTCAATTTTTACACCAATGGCTCCTTCCAGGGCTCCATGGGTGACCTCTGCAGGATCTCACAAGCTTCCACATGGAAGTGCATCCGCGAGGTCACGGATGTTATATTCGCGAAGGCACACACCTTTGTGCATTTCGCCCGGGATTAGGCAAGCCAGGAAGCAAGAGTTTTGGGATTTGTGCAGATCTCTGGTTTTCCACAGGTGCAGGGTACCATGTCAATTGTAAGGACTGCTACTAACTGAATGTTTAGCTGGTCTGCAACCATAGCAAACACATCCTGTAGGTCTGCGCATGATCCCCTGGGAGTGTCCACGACTCCTGCATTCTCAGTAAGCCTCAGATCCCTGACATCTTCCACGATCCACAAAGGCTGCAGGGTTGGCTCCTCGGACACAAGGGCTGCAGAGGATGTGGCTGATGATGCCCGTGCGGCAGCCTCAGACTGCAGCAGAGAGAAGGTACAACGAGGCTCATGCTGCAACTCGCACTTTGGTGGAGCAAATCATTGGGATATTGAAGATGAGATTCTGGTGCCTGGACCGGTCTGGTGGAGCCCTGCAAAAAAGTCCACAGAGGGTGTCACACATCATCATCACCTGTTGTGTACTTCGCAACATGGTGCTGCAGCAGGGAGAGGAGTTGCCTGAGATGGAGGAACTGCATGTCTCTTCCGGTGAGTAGGTCTTCGAAAGCGAGGATGACGGCGATGAGGCAATCGCACTGGCCAGATGAGACAGACGCGCTCAGGAGGCCCTCATAGCTGTTAGATTCATGGGGGATGATGACGACATGCAGTGAGGACACTCCATAGATCCTCACATCGCATCTGTGAATGTTTGACTCCTGTCTTCATGATGGCAGCGCACATACCCTCTGTGATAAGGCTCCTGTCATGGAGACACAGTGGATGCCCTTGGTCCCTGCTTTCCAGGAGGATGATGGCACCACGCAGTGGGGACACTCTATAGATCTTAACGTAGCTTATATGAATGTCTGACTCCTGCTTGGCTGATGGCGCCTCCCTTGGGCTCTGTGAACAGGGTCATATCATGGAGATGTAGCAGGAAAACTTTAACTTCTTCTGACCCTATGTCATCCTTTGTGAGCTGAATCCCTCATGACCACACTGTCACCGGACACAGATGCTGATGAGATGGGGGCCAGCCACACCTCAAAGGTGCAGGGAGCACACAGAGAGAATGATGGTAACTCTGTGCTGACAGTGCAGGACATCCTGGCAGCAATGATTAGCCCCATCGAGGAGCAGGCATGGCTGATGTGTCCAGTGACTTTGAAGGCAACATCAGTGTGCTGGGAAGGTTGCACAAAGCACAGGGAAGAGGTCCTGGACTGAGACACCTGCCTTTATCTTGTACAGGAACCAAGCTTCACTTCAGACTCACACGAACACTGCTCATCTTAATAGAGAGCCAAAGACAGGGTGACATTGTTGCGAGTTTATTTACAATAGTCAACATTATGTACAAGTGATTAACACCCATGTCGATGTGGTAAAACTACATTTTCTTAACCTTCCTAACCCAGGCACTACATCTTGGTGTTCCCCGACGACCACAGCAGAGGTGGAGGCAGCCTGCTGACTGCTACACCCTGTATGTGATGACCTTGACGGACATCTTCTGGTGGGCTGAGACATGGAGGGGCCCGGCCTGTTTTCGGTGTCCTGCCGTGTGAAAGTGACACACTCCTTGGCCTGTGAAGCTGGAGTGTTAGGGTCACAGGAAGAGGGGATTTGGATGGGCTAGACACTCCTGGAATCACCTGGATGGATGGATGGGCCGGGAGTGTGCACCTGCTGATCCTGCCTCCTGACTCCTTGAGGAGAAGGGATAGCTGGAGTGAGATTGAGATGCCCCACACACCCCTCTTGTGTTGAAACTGTTGGAAGCCAACTATGGCATCATCGATGGAGTTCAGCCCGCGCAGCAATGCAGGACTGATGTCCTGGATGAGGGTCTCCATGGTGGCCACCATCTGACCAGTGTTGACGTCTGTGTTGGCATGCCAGTGTTATCCCCTCAGCCTGAAGGCCGAAGGACTCCTCCGTTGCGCCTTGCAATCTGAGGAGTGAAGTGGACATCCCTTCCTGATGTTCCCGAGCTTGCTTTTGCAGCTCCAGCAACTGTGGTGTGACTGAGTCCAGAGGCTCCTCATCTGACTTGGATTCAGCAGATTTCTGACCTCTAGCAGTCCTTCAGGTGCCAGAAACCTGGGAAGTCCCTGCCGCTGCCTGTTATGGATCAGACAGTGCAATGTGCTCACCAGATTGTGACCCCAAGGCTACTCTAGAGCTAAGTCCCACCCTTCTTCTTCCAAGGTATCTCCAGGGTTTGAATCGAGGACGTGGATCGTGGATCCCCTTGGCTGCTTCTCAGATATGCCTGCGAATGCAAGGAGAGATAATTAGTGCATGCTAGGGGCCTGCAGAACAGGGGAACTGACTCTCAGCATGGTTGCTATAGATGTTGCACTACTGGATCCTCACTTTTTTTCTTAATTCATTCATGGGATGTGGGCTTCGCTGGCTGGGCCAGCATTTATTCCCCATCCCTAATTGCCCTTGAGAAGGTGGTGGTGAGCTACCTTCTTGAACCGCTGTAGTCCATGTGGTGTAGGTACACCCACAATGCTGTTAGGAAGGGGGTTCCAGGATTTTGACCCAGCGACAGTGAAGGAACGGCGATATATTTCCAAGTCAGGATGGTGAGTGACTTGGAGGAGAACTTCCAAGTTCCCATTTATCTGCTGCCCTTGTCCTTCTAGATGGTAGTGGTTGTGGGTTTGGAAGGTGCTGTCTAAGGAGCCTTGGTGAATTCCTGCAGTGCATCTTGTAGATGGTACATACTTGGTTGAGCATCACTGACCTCACCGTCAACACAGGACCGGTCCAGATCTTCACCGGCCTTCTGGATGATTCTATTTTCAAAGTCTGTAAGGACCTTGATTTCAGGCATTCCCCCACCAGTCTGCAACCTCTCCCTTTTGTTGTGTGCCAGCTTGTCCTGCATGAATACAGATGGAGAGGGTGTAAGCAGGATGCCTGCCAGGCCAAAGAATAAGTATGCCTGGCATGTGTGAGTGGTGGCATGGGCGGAATGAGGACACGATCTGCAGGGCAGGTAAGGGTGTGAGAGAGTGAATGGTGATGTCCCTTGAACTGGCAGTGAGTGGATATGTGATGGGCTTCTGGGTGTGTGAGTTGAGAGTGATGAGAAGAGTGACTTACCCTGGTGGAATGGAGGAGATCATTCACCCTCTTTTGGCACTGGGTGGCTGTCCTCTTTTGCAGGGCATTGGCGCTGATCACCACCTGCCATTCTGGATTGGTGACTTTGTTTGCTGGTCTTCGCCCAGAGTGGGGGTATAGAACTTCACGGCAGTCCTCCATTGCATCCAATAGACACTCAAGGGAGGCGTTGCTAAATTTGGGGGCAGCATGTTTCCTCCCTTCAGCAGCCATCAGTTCCCAGCAACTTCCCAGCCCTTGAAGAGTGCTAGACCTGTGCATGGGCGGCCTTTAAATATGGCGCCTGGTTTACTGAAGGCCTGAGGTGACGGCAGGACGGACGAATCAGAGGCTGCCCCGCCAGCGACCTGGCATGTTTCCCAGGAATGCATTATTAATGAGGTGGGACGTGCCAGGAAGGGGACGATATGGTGCAAAAAGCTGCCACTGCGGCTGGCAAATAAAAGGTCCTTTTTCCAGCCCACTGCAACACTTGGTGCAAATCTGGACGATTCCGCCCAAGGTATCAAAGAGATTAGTTTTAAGCAGCTCATTAAAGGAACAGATACATAGAATTTTTCGCTCGTCAGGTGGGCACGTGCCCCACCTGAATGAGTGTAAAATGAAACACAATGACATCCTGACGTCATTGCACACTTGCGCGATATTTTGGCTGGCGGGCGCGCACGGGAGTTGGAGCCGCATCCGCCATTAATTAAGAGGCTATTTAAGGCCCTTAAGAACCCAATTGACGCCGATTTAAAGTTGCCCGTGTGATTTTGCGCTCATCACACAGGCAAGACAGGCAGTCGGGCAGCCCACAATTTGCAAAACTTCATTCACAGGCAGGATAAAAAGGGTCAGCAGCATTGCCAGTGTGAGTAGTGAGGAGTTTTGGAGATAGTTTGCTGCTGGTTGTTTATTGGTACTTGGTAGCTTCATTTCTGTTCAGGGCTTCATTCTTAGCATTTCGAGGCTTCATTTCAGGACTCAATGGTATCTCCAAGGTCCCCTGAGGATTCGGACTGTGTGGACCCTTCCAGGTATCAGTCAGCCTTCTGTTACCCTGGCAATGGGGATTGTGGCCTCCACTGGTGGCACCTCCTCTGAGGAGGAAGATAGGGGTAGGAGAGAAGGCCAGGTGTCCCAATGCAGCTTCCAGGGAGGGACTGTGGGAGGAGAGGCGCAGGCACAAGAGACACAGGGCCAAGAGGTAGTCCAAGGTGGAATGGGCTAAAGAAGATGCCAATATCCTGCTGCCAGGGTTTACAGGCAGCGATGCAGCTACCTCAATATGTCCGAGGCGCAATGCTGATGGAGGATCTGCCCCTCCAGGGAAACTGTAACCTCCATTTATCAGATGATTGGGCCTGAGATCAGCTCCGACTGTGTGGGTGGACACTGGCTCTGAAGGTCACAGTGACCCTCAATTTCTATGCCTCCAGCTCTTTCCAGGGCTCACTGGGGATCTGTGTGGAGTCTCCCAATCAGTTGGCCACAGTTGCGTCAAGCTGGTGACAGAAGCGCTGTTCAGGCGGGCACTGACTTTCCTTCATTTCCGTATGGACGAGGCCATCCAGACAGAGCAAGCCAGAGGCTTTGCAGTGATTGCTGTGTTCCCCCGTGTCCAGGGTGTAATCGACTGCACACATGTGGCCATCAAGGCGCCAGCGGGTCAGCCGGGTGCCTTCGTCAACAGGAAGGGATTCCACTCCATGAACCTGCAGATAGTGTGACCACAAGATGCAGTTTCTGCAAGCCTGTGCAAGGTACCTAGGTAGCTCCCACGACGCCTACATCCTCAGACACTCCCAGGTGCCGGGGCTCTTCAGTGATCCAGTCCAACTGGATGGATGGATGGCTGCTGGATGACAAGGACTATCCCTTGAAAAGGTGGCTCATGATGCCTCTCCACCACCCAAGAACAGAGGCAGAGCAGCAGTACAACAGGAGCCATAGCTCCACAAGGACAGCGGTAGAGAGAACCATAGGTCTTCTCAAGATATGCTTCCGATGCCTGGACTGTTCAGGGGCAGCACTACAATATCCCCCAGAGTGGGTGTCACTGTTAGTGGTTACATGCTGTGCACTCCATAATCTGGCACTGGCAAGGGGGGACCCACTAGAGGAAGAGGATTTTGATGCAGTTGCACAGGCCACAAATGATGAATCCAGTAGTGAATCAGAAGAAGAGCACAGTGAGGAGAATGCTGAGGGCATGGAATCAGACCTTGGTTACCTCCAGGGAGGCAGGGACACCAGGGATGCCTTGAATCAATGCCCCCTTCAGTTAGGCTGCCAAATAAGCGCTACCACCTCATGCCAGGGCTGCTGTCACCATCCTGGGTGTCAGAAATGACCCTTTCCTTTGCGCCCAAGATACACTCAGTACCTGTGCAATAAAGTTTCAAGCCACCCACGTCCAGCATTACATACTGGCCTACCCTGCACCTACAAAACAAATGAAGCACACTCAGGCCAATAACACAAAAGCAAATGTAATATAATGTTGGCACTGACAGATTATGAAATGAACAGTATCAGGTGTTGATGGTCACGCCATTAAAAAAAGGGAAAAAATGTGTGAACAAAAGATCACCCATGATTAGTCCCTCTTGTGTTTATGGTGCTTTCAACTTACATTTGCGGACGTTACATTTAGGTGCTCCCCACTCACTGGCACTGGCATGGGAATCAGCCTACTGATTCTGCTGTCTTGTTGGCCTTGATGACCTTGCCGGTCATCCTTTAGCCAGTGGAGCCTGTGCTGGCCCCGCCTGGGAGGGAGCAGCCAGTGCCACGGCTGGCGTCTCCCCAGTCGCCGCAACCTCATCAGATGCCATGATCACTGGCAGAGGGGCGGAGGAGTTGCTGCCGTCATCCAGAGTGCCCTGAGAGGACCCCACAGAGACAATATGCAGCTCATCCACCAACGCGAGGTCGCTGTGGACCTCCTTGCTCACCACTGATGGATACTGGGTGCCTCATCCATCACATACACGGACACTGACCACCTGAGGTCAGTGCCTGTGTGAGGGCTTGCAGGTCCGAGCGCAACCCTGGGAACCCTTCATCCTGTTCCTGGAGCTACCTCTCCATGAGAGCCACCACACTCTCCATGGAGGAGGCATTGCACTTGGCCATGAGGGTCAACGCAGTGCTCAGGCTCCACATGGATTCCTCCACAACGGAGACCATGGCACGCAGACTCTCATGGATCTCCGCCAGATCTTCCCACACATCCCGCTGGACATCCAACATCTGCCGTCTAATGGACGACTCCAGAGGCTTATCATCTGCCTTTGACTGAGCATCGTCCTGATATCCAGCAGTCCTCCGACTGCCGGTGCCCTGGGCACTCTCTGCCTCCGTCTGCACCTCAAGCCAGTGTGATGTGTCCTCACCAATGTGCACCAAGATACTAGCTGCCAATCTAATGCCCACTGAGGTGCTGGTATCTGCACTGGTGCCTGCTTCAGAGAGCGGGTGTGACGCAGGTGTTGCTGGAGCCTGGTGGTCCTCCAGTATCAGAGGTAGCTGCTGGAGGTCCTGAGATTGGCTGCTTGGTGGCAGATCTAAGGGAGAACAAAGACATGTCATTAGTTAAAGTCAGCACACTGTCACTGTGCATGCCAGACACCCTAGTGAGACAATGGAGATCTGCATCATGGTGCCATCTTCTTTCAATGATCAATGATCAATCCAGTCTGGAGGATCCCATCAATGTTGAGATTACACAAGATTGTTTGCAGCATCTGAAACTCTCACCTTTGTGCACTGCACTCTTACCTTCATCTGACACCCCAGCCTCACCGCGGCGGTTGCTTGGCACCTCTCAAGCTTGAAGGCTTCCTGCTTGTACCTGGAGAGGATGGGGAGATGTGGGGGTCCTCTGCCAGTCCGCGACCTCTCAATATTGTTATAGGATGTCTTTTCCTGAAAGGACAGAGGAGCATTGATTAGTCCACCCTCCACCTGCAGTGCCATTGCAGCCTGGCCAACCCCACCTGAAGAGCACCTCACAGAGCACATCCAGGTCGTGGCCCTCAAGTAGCAAGATACTCAGTCCAAGCAGCCAGGGCTCACCCCCTTGGCCAGCTCCAGCGTCATTGACAGTTGGCACTCAGACTCTAAAACCCTTGAGCTCCATGGGGGGATGGCCAGCCTTTAAAACTTCACCACACTGACCCATGCCAACACGGTACTCACCCTTCCTTAGCACAGCAGGTTGTTAAACCTCTTGCGGCACTGCACCCAGGTGTGCTGCACCACATTGTGGCTCCCCCATGCCCTCTTTATGAGGTCCGGTGGCCTTCTCCTCCCATCTCTGGGGACAAGGGTCCACCTTGGACAGCCACCTCCTCCAGGAGGACGGCAAGGCACTCATCCCAAAAACTGGGGGCTGGGGCTCACCTCAGACGACCTCACCTCCTGCCTGACGTCTACATCTGCATTTGCGGTCATGTCCTTGCAGCAACTCCGACGCGCCATTTTTGAACCGGCCGCCGGGTCGCCATTGAACCTGGCGGCTGACAGGCCCTCGCCCCTGCCTGCCCCTTCTTGAACATTCTGCAGCCGGCGTTCACGCTTGACGGGTCTTAATTGGCCCGCCAGCGTGGAATCGCGGCTCTGGCCTGATCGCGGGCGTTGGTCCATTTCACGGTTGCTCCCACTTGGCCCCGCCAAGCCCACCGATGTGGGCAAAATTCTGCCCATAGAGTTATATTGATTACAGCACAGAAACAGGTCATTCAACCCAACTATCTATACTGATGCTTATATTACATACAAGCCTCCACCCCATTCTATTCATCTAACAGTATCAGCATATCCTTCTATTCCATTTTTCCTCATGTTTTTTCTTTATGCCCCCCTTAAATGCAGCTATGCTATTCTCCTCACGAGTCATTGTATTGTTTGAGACAGGAAGATTTAAGGAGGCAATTCCAGGACTATGGCCTTCTTGGCTGCCACTGGTGAAGCAAAGAGAGCAGAGATGCACAAGCACTGGAAAAATGCAGGAATCTTGGAAGGTGAATTGTAGGGGTCAAGGAGTTTACAGAGATAGGGAGCAGTGGGACTCAAATGGAGGCATTTGACACGAGGATGAAGATTTTAAAGTTAAAGCATCAATGAACTACAAACCAATGTAGGTCAGTGAGCAGAGGGGTGATGGGTGAATGGGAGTTGGGGTAGGTTAGGATGCAGGGAGTAGACTTTTCAATGGTGAAAGATGGGAGGCTGGCCAGGACTGTATTGAAATAGGGATGCGCATCAGATAAACTGAGGCAATATTACAGAGATGAGAGTAGACAGCCTTTGTGATGGAAGGTATATGGGGTTGGCAGTTCAGTTCAGGATCAAACAGGATGTTAAGATTACAAACAATCTTGTTCAGCCTAAAAAAAGAGGCCAGAGAGGGGAATGAAATTCATGATGAGGGAAAGGAGTATATGATGGGGCCCAAAGGTACTGGTTTTGTCTTTCCAATGTTGAACTGGCAGAAACTTTGGTTCATCTAAGACTTTGTTGGATGTGCAATCTGTGCTCAAAGAAAGATCATTGTGGGGCATAGCTGAGTGTCATCAGCACAGGTAAAGCCTAATGCCATGTTTTCAAATTATGTTGGTAAGAGGTAGCATGAAGATGAGAAAGACGAGAAGGCTAAATCTGGACTTCAGAGGTAATGGAATGGGATGAGAAGAGAAGGTATTGCAGGAGATTCTCTGGTGACAACTGGATAGGTAGGAATGGAACAGGACGAGGGCAGTCCTACTTAGCTAGATAACGGAAGCATTGAAGGATGATGGTTTGATTAGTTTGTTAATGGTTACAAAGGAGTGAAGAAGAGGAGGAATAGTGACTCCTGATCACAATCAAACCGCCATGTGATTCTGATTCATGCTACTGTAGTGCTGTGTTAGGGGCATAAACTTGATTAGAAAGTTTCAAACATGGAGTTGTGAGAAAAATGGGAATCGATTTGGGAGATAACAACACATTTAAGAACTTTTGTATAGAAAAGGGAGGTTGGAGATGGGGAGCTATTTTGCAATGCACAAGTCACTTGCTTAAAACAGCTGTGGGCTGCAGGCTGACTTATGCTGCTGGTAACTGACGTAGCAGTCTCAGGAGAGGTGATAACATTCAGGGCTGAGTGACCTTGAAGGACACTGGAATTTGGCTGGTTCTCAGCTTGAAGCATTTAGAAAAATCCTTGTCGCCACTTTCATCATTAAGCATAAGCTTGGCATGTGTTGTTCTTCATAATAAGGCAGCCTCAACTTCAATTTAGCAATGAGCTGCAGCTTTTTAAGAGTTGCCCTCTGACAAATTTTCTGATTTTTCAGCGACGTGTGTTGCAAGCCAAACACCTTGGGCAAGCTTTTCTTGTGCATGTAGTCTATTCAAAATTCCACATGGCCTCTCACTGCACTGAGTGTGGGTGCATCTCCAGGGAGACATACACACCCTCATAACTTTCAATATCATAGCATAAAGGCTCTTGTTTCACCATCTTTAACCTTTACTCACTTCCCTACCTCCGATCCAAACAGTCAGCACGTTATCTAATATTTCAGATTAAAAATGAAAAGAGAAAAGAGACGCATTTTTTACTGCCATTATTTACCTGCAATACAGAAAGACACAAAAACAATCCTGTTTTGCTCTATCTTGTGCAAGCCATGGTGATCAGCATAACACCCTGATAATCCTAGATATAAATTAAACAAAACACAAAATACAGCATTCTCTCCTTGTCAATTCAGATAAAAATAGAAACTGAATAGTATCCTAGTAAAGTTGAGTAAGGATTCAACAAAATATAGAGAACAGCATCTGTCTTTGAAAACTTGGCTAAAATGAAATTACTGGAGTGTTAAAATTATGTTCAGTAGGAATTCATAATTGTTATGTCTATGATGGATACTGTGAATTGCAACAAATCTTTTGTCTATATGAATCCCATATCTTTTAGGTTGTTTCCAATTTTTCTGTGCTGTTACATTCTACTGCCCTTTTTAAAAAAAAATAGACTGGACAAAATACTTGAGTAATTTAAAAACAAATCAAAATCTTATTAGAATTGAAGATAATCAGCACTGTTAATGATCTGGAATGCAAGCCATGCACATGACGTCCAACAGAGCCAGGATTTCAGGTGGGATTCTGGATCACTTCTCAGAGTCACACTTACTGCTGAGTTTCTGATGAGGCCCGAGGCAGGTAGAACTTCAATTCACTACAGACATAGCCTGTAACGTAGAGGGGGATAGTGTGAAGTGGAGGGACTTTTGCCAGGGAATTACTTGCCTTAGTCTGCCTACTGTGCAGCCAGCTGGATGTCAGGATGAATATGATGTGGGTAACAGCTTGGTAGACCCCAGATATGGTGCCTGGAATATCCCTCTATCAAGAGAAATGATCTGCCTTCCAAGCAGCACACCCCCCTCCCACCCCCATCCACACCCCACCCTCCCACCCGATCACTAACCCCCGTATATTCGTCCATCGACTCATTTCCTGCTCCTTCCTCTGGAGGAATCTCAAGATGACATTGGCATCTGACAATCTAGTAGTTCTATTTTATCCTGAATTTTCTGGCTGGCTCAGCACAGCGGTGATGGATAAGGGTCTATCACCACATGGATCCCTGGTCATGCACTGGAGCTGGCTGGCAGCTGAAGTATAGCTGAAGAAGGATTGAATGGGGACTGAGATCACTCACCATCCCTTTTCAGTTAGGCACCTCAGAAGTCTGTAACAGATGTGGATAGGGGAGAAACCCCAGGAAGCTAGCGGTGGTGGCAGGGCCATCCCACGACACCAGAAACTGTGCATTCACCACAGGCAGACCACAGTGGACCAACAGAATGCCAGTGCACTTGCTCCTCCCACAGAGATACAGGAGCAGTAAAGTATCTGACCCAACTGCTTTCTTTTTACTACCTGAAAAATTAAAAACCAAAAGAAAAAAGTACAGTCGAAATTTACGAGGATGTTGCTAAGAACGGAGGATTTTCATATTGAAGAAAGATTGAATAGGCTGAGATTGTTTTCTTTGGAACAGTGGAGGCAAAGGGGAGATTTAATTGCTGTGTATAAAATGAAGAGGGGCCTAGAGAGAGTATCTAGGAAAGATCTATTTCCCCTCGCAGAGAGGTCACTGACTAGGGGACATAGATTGAAAGTAATTGATGCAAGGATTAGAGGGGAGTTGAAGAGAATTTTTTTCACCCAGTGGGTGGTAGGGGGTCTGGAACTCACTGTCTGAAAGAATAGTTGAGGCAGACACCCTAATCACTTTCAAAAATGCTTGGATATGCACTTGAAGTGCCGTAACCTACAGGGCTACGGACCAAGAGTTGAAAGGTGGGATTAGGTTGGATGACTTTTCCTCACCTGGCATAGACATGATGGACTTAATGGCCACCTTCTGAGCTGTAAATTTTCTATGTTCCTAAGGGTGCACAAAAGCAAAATTCCTGGATTAAGATCTAAGAAGGAGATTAAAATCTCAGAAAGCTTCATATTAAAAGGTTAAAGTTTATGTATGAATATAATTAGCCTTAGGAAGTGAAGAGATTCTGTGTTACAGGATGGCTAATAATGTATGTGAATGGAAAAATAATTAAAGAACCACTTACATTTGAAAGAGGGTAAATTTGGAATTGTCTTAATGAAGAAAAATGTGACGTTACCATCTTTTTGAGAATATACACTTGGAGATATTTCTTTAGCATCAATGAGGTAAATATTGTGTGTAGTGCACCTGACATAGAGCTATGTGTGACCGGAAGCACATATCAGCAATTTTTTGTTATTTTTAATGTATAGAAAATTGTAAGGTGCAGGGGGTGTATGCCAAAATTCTCAGTATGCCTTCCCAGCACACAAAGCTTTGTGTGTTAAAATGAAAATTTACCATGGCATATACTTAATCAGTGTTGCAGTTAGACAACTATTGAATCCAGTGTCCTGGTTTACTGGGGCTAAAGGATCTGGGTTGCACTCTTGTTTCGGGGTGACTGAGTTGGTACCAAGGCAGAGAAGAGCTGTAGACCATTCTTAGAAGAAACACATTCTGTTTATTTACAAAAGGAACTCAGCAGCTGCACTTGTGTGCTTACAACTCAAAACTCTGTCTTTACTCTTCAGACTTGAACTCAAGACTCTCTCACAGAGGTAGCCCGTGCTACTCTGCTATTGCGTATTAAGATTGTGTGATCTTACATTACAACATTTGTCTTAAAGGTATATTACACATCAGATTACTACATCCCTCCCTCTTTACTGAAAAATACATTTTACAATTTTTTCAACACATCAAGTTACACAGATCAATTATTTACAAAGTCTGGGGGTTTCCTTATGCGTGTAGAACGTCTCAGCTCTACAGCTTCTGAAGTTTGATTCGGAACCTCCTTTACTGGAGTCATCTGAGTATCTGGTTCTTCAGTAGGTACCCGTAAATCTGTTTCTTCAACTCTTTCAGGTGCAGTCAGCCCTTCAAACAAATTTGTACTTGGCTGAGTTCTTTCAACAGGAGATGTTGATTCAGTCTCAAACACTGGGTGGAATTATTTCTGAGTATTTGGTTTCCACATGTCTCCTAATTACTAGATCTCTGACTTTCACGTGGTAGGAAAGAGGTCCTGTTGCAGCATTTATTTCATTGAACAAACACGCTGTCCTTCTCTAAAATTTTTCACAAATATCTTCTCTCCTCTGGTCAGACCACATTTAGAATATTGTGAGCAATTTTGGGCCCCGTATCCCAGGAAGGATGTGCTGGCCCTGGAGAGGGTCCAGAGGAGGTTCACGAGAATGATCCCAGGAATGAAAGGCTTAACATATGAGGAACGTTTGATGACACTGGGTCTATACTCGATGGAGTTTAGAAGGATGAGAGGGGATCTGATTGAAACTTACAGAATACTGAAAGACCTGGATAGAGTGGACGTGGGGAAGATATTTCCATTAGTAGGAGAGACTAGGGCCCGAGGGCACAGCCTCAGAGTAAAGGGAAGACCTTTTAGAACAGAGATGAGGAGAAACTTCTTTAGCCAGAGAGTGGTGAATCTATGGAATTCATTGCCACAGAAGGCTGTGGAGGCCAGGTCATTGAGTGTATTTAAGACCGAGATAGATATGTTCTTGATTGGTAAGGGGATCAAAGGTTATGGGGTGAAGGCGGGAGAATGGGGTTGAGAAACTTATCGATTGAATGGCGGAGCAGACTCGATGGGTCTAATGGCCTAATTTCTGCTCCTATGTCTTATGGTCTTATGGTCTTACATTAAATGTTCTGTCCCGACTGTGACAATCATGTCCCATTTTCTGACTTTGTTGCCTTCCTTCTATCTTCACCCCACCCCTCCCCCAAATTTGACATGATTAGGCTCAGTCTTGATCAGAGACGTTGCTTCATCAACAATTCCACAGGTGTGACACCTGTTGTCGGATGAGGGGTGGTTCTATAATGGAAAAGAAAATGTGCCAATTTAGTTGCTATCGAATCTCCAGATAATTTCTTCATACCAGATTTCAACGTCAGAACTGCTCTCTCAATGAGTCCATTTGAAAAAGTGTGGTATGGAGGTATTTGCATATGAATACCGTTGAGGCTTGTAAATTGATTAAATTCAGCACTTGTGAATACTGTTCCACTATCTGATATTAGCACTGCCTTTACTCTTTAGACTCAAGACTCTCTCACAGAGATAGCCCGCGTACAATGCAATTGTGTATTATGTTCATGTGATCTTACATTACAACACTTGTCTTAAAGGTATATTACACATCAGATTACTACAACAATTAATTAGATCAAGAGCACATGTAAGTTTGCAAGATAGATTTCATAAGAAAGTAGTAAGTTTCTGAGTATTCCCATTTGTGAAATTGGGTATTTTTAAACCATTTTATTTTAAGCTATTGACAATCCTGGCAACAATATAAGAACAACTCAAGTTAAGTCATAAAATAAAACCATACCCAAAACAAAAAGAAAACAATAAAATCTGGGAAATAAGAATACTGGTCCGAATTGGTCTTGTATACCTTAAAACGGAACACCAGTAAAAATTGGGAAATAAGAGTACTGTTTTTTACCTTCTTGTACTGCTTAACATTTTTTTTATCCACAATCATAATAGTAATAAGGAATTTACAGATTATTCAGACAGTGCTAAGTTGGAATTTATCCACGAAGAAATTTAAAACAGAGCCTTCAAATATTCTATATGTGCTGCTAGGAAAATCTCCATGGTGATGGAAAAGCTGTAATTAGTAATTCTTGTGCATGCTTTCTGCATTTTCGAATGTATTAAAAACAAGGACTTAAGTTAATTTCACCACCATGGAGATTGTCTAGCCATTTACACAGGACTAAACTGGTGTTTTCTATTACTTCTTTTTAGGATTTCAGTATTTTATTTCAGTGAAATGTTTACTCAGTTTACATTCTAATATAAGAAATGCCTTGTTTGAAACCATAAAGGAAAACCATGTTAATGTGGAAAATGTATCTTGAATATTTTAGGGCATCAATGGATTTTCCAGATTCTGATTGTACCCTTATGTTTACCTTTCTGGGACAGAACATCCATGATGTAGTTAGTAATCTTGTTTGAAGGATTAACATTTCTAATCATACAAAAGAATGTGCAGACATTGAAACTAGGAACAGGAGAAGGCCATTTGGCTCCTCAAGCCTGCTCCACCATTTTTTGACACTTTTCTGAAACTCACGTTTCTCCTTGGAAAAAGGGTCATGCAGAAGAATTTTTTCTCAAAAGTTTAGAGGAAGGAAAGAGTATGCTTCTTTAATTAGTTTGAGAATGTTGATGTATATAACATGACCTGCCAGTTCTGCAAGTTGTGATTCCCTGGTTCCCATCTCATAAATTTAAGGAGTAGAATATGTTGGGCACCTTATAAATATATTACCACAGTTATCTGCCATGGCTATATTTTAATGCATTAAAATGAACATAGATATGTGTGTGTCAAACCTCTGCAAGGGATTGCATAATAACAATGAAGGACATAACTTTATAATATTCTCTCATTTTATTTGAGAATGTAAATCATTTGCGGGCATCATGGCAGGTGGGGGAGGGGAGGAAACAATGTGACGAGAAGGCCGAAAATTGGCTTCACACCAGCGTGAAAGCACAGCGGGATCATCCGATGGTGTCCACCCTGGCGGAATGCCAATCCGACTGGAGGCCGGCATGAACACAATTTGCAGCCCGCTAATGGGATGCAAAGTAAGGCCCGACCTGAATCGTTCCCCCACGCCAGATTTACCATTGCAGCGGGAAAACATCCTGACCCAGTCTGGACAAGTGTGGCATGCAGACGTTGGGACATACCATAAGGACCTTGCTGAGATGGCGGACATCCGAGGAGTAGAAGATCCTGGAGTCCTACAGCTACCGGACCCTGGAGGAACACGTGCATTGCATGCTGGGTGGATTCTCATGGACATGGCTCTGCTGCGAAGCAGCTCCTGGAAGGTGGGAGATCTTCGTTGATGCTGCAGGCCTGCAATGAGACATCACGGTCTTGGCCATGGGCTGCAACAGATGATTCTCAAGGGGTGGGTGGGGGTAGTGGAAGGTCCAGCTGTGACTGGGAGAGAAAGGTGTACAACGGGGATGGGAGCAAAAAGTCTAGGTTTGACTGGGAGAGGAAGGTGTACCTCGGTGAGGGGGGGTGAGGTTGGGAGCGAGGTGCGGATGAAGGTGTCGGGGGGTGGGCGAAGGTGTTGGGATGGTGAGGTTGGGAAGGGGAGGAGAGAGTAAGGGGGGGAAAGGTGTAATGGGGGAGAATGTGGAAATGGGGTGGTAGGTGTAAGGGGGAAAGAAGATCTAAGGGAAGGAGTGCAGGGGGGAGGGAGCAGTTCATAGGGGAGGAAGTCGTCCGGGGGTTTGGGGAGAAAAGATTCCCGGGGGGGGCAGGAGGGAGTAAGGGTGGAGGAGGCAGTAAGTGAGGGGGGATGTCCAGGTGAATGTGCAAGGGAGGGGTCTGTGGAGTCAATGACTGCCTCCTGGGGAGCGAACTGAGGATGGGTGTGATAAGAGGGAATGGTGAATGTGAGAAGGAGCCAGAAGAGTGGCAGGCTGAGGGTGATTCGGTAGCAGTAGAAGGGACGGTGAGGTGGGGTTGGTGGGAATTTGGAGTTAGACACGGACCCTGGGGGTGGAGAATGAGGAGTTTGAGGAGGTCAATGTGGACGGGGGTGGGATTCCCAGGAAGGTGGGGAATGTGCACGTCCACCTGGACATCCTGGAAAGAAAAGTCTTCAGGTTGGTAGGTGATAGTGGGGAGGTGGAAGGTGATGCCAGGGGGTCCACAGTGATCGGAGAAAGGACATGGTTGACTGGGAGAGGGGAAAGAACAGGGGAGTTGAGCCAAGATCAGACTACGATCACCATCAAAATTGAAAGTGAGCGGAGACTCGTATTGGACGGGCACAACTGCTGCATGGGAGTGTGATCAGTGGGTGGGCGGAGATGCAGCTCAGCACAGATGGTCAACTGAAAGAGGCAGCATTGAAAACGCTCTGGACAGTAAGGTGAGTATGAAGGATGAAGGCTCCATATACATGGGAGAGTGCTTACACAAGGCTCCAAAAGGCCTGCCCCACACACACTTAACCCTCCAGAATCACTCGTGGTCCAGCGGCGTGCAGCTGAACTGCTAGTGGTAGGGGATCGGTGGGGGGAGGGGGGAAGCAGTGGGAGGACTTGCGAAGCCTGTCAATGAAGCTGAAAGACAACATTAGTGAAAACGAATATAGTTTCAGATTATAAAGTGACAAATTATGTTCACCCATGCAACCGTTTGTGATCAGAAATTCTTATCTTTTCTAGGCCTACCACTTCTTCTAGGTGCTGCCCTGACATCCGCAGCATTGGTGGAGACAGCCTGTGCAATGTTTGGCCCTGTTGCCTCTGATGACTTTGGCATGCATCCTCTAGAGAGCCAAGGCCTTGAAGGCCCTGGCTTGTTTTGGCTGTCCCCCTGTGGGCCAGCAGCTCCCTCTGCAGGAACAGAGGACGAGGTTGAGGGGATCACAGGCAAAGGGGACTCAAAGGGAGAGGACAGCCCTGAGATTCCTGAGTGGATGACCCAGGAGTGTCCAGCTGCCGCTCCTCCTCCCTTCAGGTGACCAAGGGCCCCAGCCCTGACTCCTTCATGGGAAGGAGCACCTGGAGGGACATTTAGGTGCCCTGTTTCACTCTCGCATTGCCACTGCAGGAGCTCACCCTTGGCTACTGCAATGGAGTGCAGGTCTGTGTGCATTTCCGCATTCTGCTGGAGCAGGGTCTCCATGGTGTCTGCCATCCTTCCCATGGAGACTTCCATGCACACATGTATGCACCACTTCATCAAAAAGCAGGAGGATGCACTCCTCCGACTCATATGCCACTCTGTGGAGGGCTTCCAACAACTCTCCATGATGTTCCCTGCTGGGCTGACTCTCCACGATGGGGTTGGAAGGCCAAATCCAGAGGCTCATCATCTGACTCAGACCTCACAGATGCCTCTTCCCCAGCAGTCCCCTGAGTGAATCTGGACATGTGTCCATGCGGTGACCACCAGATTGTGAACCTGAGCCTGCTCTAGATCTAGGTCCCATCGAGGTGTGTGTCTCTGAACTGGTGGAGGATGTGTGTGAAGGGTCTTCCAGGCTGCTTATTTCCAGCTCTTCAATGGAGGAGATGTGCTCTTCGCTGGAGGTGAGGACCTGGATGGAGCTGAGGGACTGGTCGCTTGGCAGAGCTCCCTGGGAACCAAATTAGAGATATCAGTGCATGGCAGCAGAGTCAAAAACAGGAGAGAGAGCACGTACAGTTGCGATGTGGTGCAGGATCCTTACAAGCGTGTTCACCGCCGACCTCACTGTCGCCGCAGGCATGGTCCATGACCAGTCAGCGCGATGACACACTCCTCAAAGTGAGCGAGGGGCCTAATGTAGGCCATTCCATCCCCAGCCTGGGACATCTCCCTGCTGTTGTGAGCCAACTTCTGCATGAAACAGATGAGGAGTATGAACAGAACACATGACACTGCGAGGAATGTATGTCTGGTGAGCAGAGCCATGGACGGGATAAGGATGCGAGCTCCAGTGGATATGAGCCTGATGGAGATGTGAGGGTGTGTGTGCGAGTTAGTGGTGTTGTCCCTTGAGGTGTGAGATCCCTGTGGATGTGTGATAGGTTTGTGAGTGTGTGAGTTTAGAGTGATGAGAAGAATAACTTAGCCTGGCGGAACGGCTGAGAGTATTCGTTCTCTTCCTGCACTGGATGGCTGTCCTCCTCCATTTTTCGGTGGTGCTGACCACTGCTGTCACCACCTCTCAGGGCAGACAGGTCAGATTGGTGACTCTGGTGGACATCATGCCACCAGAAAGGGGGTAGAGGGCATCACGGTGGCCTTCCACTGCATCCAGCAGGCGCCTCTGAGAAGCATCACTAAATTTGGGGACTGTCATCTTCTTTGCTTTTGGGGCCATCTGTCTTCTGGAGCAGTCCTGGTCTGTAGACATGAAGTAGGCTGCGCTCTGGTGTGTTTTAAAAATATGGTGCTCAGAGCAAAGAAGCACTGGGGTCACAGCAGGGCGGGCAAATCCGAGGCCACCCGTCAGCGATCCGGCGTGTTTCCCGTGAATGCATTATTAATGAGGTGGTACACACCAGCAATGGGACGATGTGGCATGAAAACCCACCATGGCGTCCGGTGTGTAAAATGTTCTTTCTCCCGCCCGCTACCGCGCTTTGTGCAAATCTGGAATGATTCCGCCCAAGTGTTTTTTTATATTGGAGATAATTACAATGTGTAAAACGTGGTGGCTCCTGATTAATGGAGCCAAGACAAAAAAAGTCATTCCAGGCTAGCAAACAGTTTGGGATGAATAATGTAGAATATAAGGCCAGGCAAGGCTTTGGAATTTTATTTCACTTAGCTTTAGAAGCAGATCTTTTCTCGTAAAATTAGCTATATTAAATTCATGATGGAGCAATCTGTACATGATTTTGTTTCATGCTTTCTTATAGTCTTATATTTTTCCCAGTGAGGAATATGGAGGAGGCATCATGTCTGCATAAGAAATAGGAGCAGGAGTAGGCCATTCAGCCCCTCAAGCCTGCCCCGCCATTCAATATGATCAACTCTACTTTCGTGCCAGCTCCTCATAACCCTCAACTCCCCGATATTTCAAAAATCTATCTACCTCCTCTTTAAATACTTTCACTGATCTAGCCTCCACAACTCTCTGGGGTAGAGAATTCCAGACATTCACTACCCTCTGAGAGAAGAAATTCCTTTGCATCTCAGTTTTAAATGAGTGTCCCCTTATTCTGTAACTATGTCCCCTGGTTCGAGATTCCCCCACTGGTGGAAACATCTTAACATCTACCCTGTCAAACCCCTTCAGAATCTTGTAGATTTCAATAAGATCATCCCTCATTCTTCTAAACTCTAATTAATAAAGGTCTAACCTGTTTAGCCGTTCTTGATAAGTCAACCCCTTCATCCCAGCAATCAGCCTAGTGAATCTCTTTTGAACTGCCTCCAATGCCAGTATATCCTTTCTTAAATATGGGGACCAAAACTGTACATAGTACTCCAGGTGTGGCCTCACCAACACCCTATACAGTTGCAACAAGACTTCCCTATTTTTAAACTCCAACCCCCTAGCAATACAGGGCAAAATTCCATTTGCCTTCTTAATTACTTGCTGCACCTGCATGCTAACCTTTTGTGTTTCATGCACAAGAACACCTTGATCTCTCTGTTCTGCACTTTTTTGGAGTCTCTCTCCATTTAAATAATTGTCTGCCTTTTGATTCTTCCTACCAAAGTACATGACCTCACAATTTCCTACATTAAATTCCATCAGCCAAGTTTTTGCCCACTCACTCAACCTATCTATATCCCCTTGCAGATTCCTTATGTCCTCATTACAACATGCCCTCCCACCTAATTTTGTAATGGTCAGCAAATTTGGATACATTACACTCTGCCCTCTCCTCCAAGTCATGAATATAGATAGTAAATAATTGAGGCTCTAGTACTGATCCTTGTGGTACTCCACTAGTTATGTCTTTCCTACCTGAAAAAGACCCATTAATCCAGACCCTCTGTCTTCTGTGTATTAACCAATCCCCAATCCATGCTAATACATTATCCCCAACACCGTGAGCTCCCATCTTGTGCAATAACCTTTTATGTGGCACCTTATTGAATGCCTTCTGGAAATCCAAATACACTACATATACTGGTTCCCCTTTATCAACTTTGCTTGTTATATCCTCAAAGAACTCCAGCAAATTTATCAAACATGATTTCCCTTTCACAAAACCATGTTGACTCTGATTGCTTTGAGCTTTTCTAAATGTCCTTCTATTTCTTCCTTAATGATGGACTCTAGCATACTCCCAATGACAGATGTTAGGCTGACTGGCCTATAGTTTCCTGCTTTTTGTCCCCCCCACTTCTTGAACAGGGGCATCACATTAGTGGTTTTCCAAACCACTGGGACCGTCCCGGAATCCAGTGAGTTCTGGAATATTTTGATCACTGCCTCCACTATCTCTGCAGCCACTTCCTTTAAAACCCTTGGATGCAGGCCATCAGGACCTGGCGACTTGACTGCATTTAGTCCCATTTGTTTGTCAAATACTTTGTTCCATGTGATATTCCCTCCCATTAATTCCTTGCTTAACTGATATCTTTGGAATGTTTATAGTGTCGTCCACCACGAAGACCAATGCAAAATGTTGGTTTAAATTATCTGCCATTTCCCTGTTCCCCATTATCAATTCTCCAGTCGCATCCTCCAAGGGTCCCATGCTCACTTTAGCTACTCTCTTTTTATATACCCGTGGAAGCTCTTGCTGTTTGTTTTTATATTTCTTGCCAATTTACTTTCATAATCCCTCTTTATTAGCTTTTTAGTCATCCGCTGCTGGTTCCTAAAAAATTCGCAATCCTCTGGCCTACCAATAGTTTTCACCACTTTGTATGCCTTAGTTTTTGATTGGATACTCTCCTTGAATGCCTTGTCTTAACCATGGGTGGATTTATGTGCCATCTAGCTGGTGGATGTTTTAGTGCTGGATTCAAGAAAACCTTGGAGTCACTCACCTTGTCTTCAGCTGAATGGGGAAAAGGAAAAAAAATGACTAAGTAGAGATTTATATGCTCAGAAACCAAATCTGTTTGTATAATAAACATTTTAGGCATATACCATACTATAGGGCTTCTCTAGCTATTTTTGTTATTTCCTTTACACAGGAATTGATTGAAGGAGAAACAAATTGGCATTCATAAAAACGTATGAGCTATCAGAGAGGAGTGTGCATAGGACTACATCGTAATGAGTTGCTGGAACAATGTGCTATTTGTGAGTGGCACTTCCTGCTGGGAGTGGGGAATTGGCCCGTTAGTACTCAGCAAGGTGAGACTGTATGTTATCATTGTGGTACAACTGAGACCAGTAATGGAGCATGTGGAATTTCATATGTGGCTACCCAAACCCTATCATTCTGTACCAAATTCTGCACTGGTAATCCAAATAGAATTTAAGAAAACGCAAGAAAAGACCATCAAATTCATTGAAGCTCATCTCTCCCATGCATTAATTTTGCCACACTAACTAGTAACCTGCCCTTGTGGCAGCCTCAGACTGCAGCAGAGCGATGGAATAATGAGGCTCAGGCCGCAACCCGGACTTTGGTGCAGCAAATGATTGGCATCTTGAAAATGAGGCTCCAGTGCCTCGACAGGTCCGGTGGAGCACTGCAATACGGTCCCCAGAGGGTGTTGTGCATCATCATAGCTTGCTGCATGTTACACAACCTGGTGCTGCAACAGGGGGAGGACATGATTGAGGAGGAGATGGAAAAGCTGCACGTCTCCCCTGATGAGGAGGACATCAAAGGGGATGAGGTTCTCGAAGGTGAGGATGCTGGCCATCGCACTGGTCAGATGAGGCAGGCGTGCTTGTGAGGCTCTAATAGCCGCAAGATTCGCGGAGGATGATGACAAGATGCAGTGAGGACTTTCCTAACATCCTCAGCTTGCATCTGTGAATGTTTGACTGCTGTGTGGCTGATGGCAGCGCACATTTTTAAAATATTCATTCATGGGATGTGGGCGTCGCTGGCTTGGCCAGCTTTTATCGCCCATCCCTAATTGTCCTTGATAAGGTGCCAGTGAGCTGCCTTCTTGAACTGCTGCAGTCCGTGAGGTGTAAGTACACCCACAGTGCTGTTAGGAAGGGAGTTCCAGGATTTTGACCCGGTGACAGTGAAGGAACTGCGAGATATTTCCAAGTCAGGATGGTGTGTGTCTTGGAGGGGAACTTCCAGGTGGTGGCATTCCCATCTGCTGCCCTTGTCCTTCTCGATGGCAGCAGTTGTGTGTTTGGAAGGTGCTGTCTAAGGAGCCTTGGTGAATTCCAGCAGTGCATCTTGTAGATGGTATACACTGCTGCCACTGTGCGTCGGTGGTGGAGGTGCCAATCCTGGATGTGGTGCCAATCAAGCAGAGTGCTTTGTCCTGGATGGTGACAAGCTTCTTGAGTGTTGTTGGAGCTGCATTCACTCAGGCAAGTGGAGAGTATTCCATCACATTCCTGACTTGTGCCTCGTAGATGGTGGACAGGCTTTCGGGAGTCAGGAGGTGAGTTACTTGCTGCGTCCTGCAGCAAGGGGGAGTCCTTCCTAGCTTCTGACCTGCTCTTGTAGCCACAGCATTTATATGGCTAGCCCAATTCAGTTTCTGGTCAATGAAAACTCCCAGGATGTTGATAGTGGGGAATTCAGCAATGGTAATGCCATTGAATGTCAGGGGACATGGTTAGATACTCTTTTGTTGGAGATGATCATTGCCTTGCATTTGTCTGGCGCGAATATGACTTGCCACTTGTCAGCCCAAGCCTGGATATTGTCCAGGTGTTGCTGCATTTGGGCATGGACTGCTTCAGTATCTGAGGAGTCACTAATGGTGCTGAACATTGTACAATTATCAGTGAACATCCCCACTTCTGACCTTTTGATGGAAGGAAGGTCATTGATGAAGCAGCTGAAGATGGTTGGCCGAGGACACATACCCTCAGTGCTCAGGCTCATGTCATAGAGAAGCAGTGGATGCCCTAAAAGTTGCCAAGTTCCAGGGGGATGATGTCGACATACAGTGAGGGCACTTCATAGATCTTCACATAGCCTTTGTGAACACCTGGCTCCTGTCTGGCCGATTGCAGCTCGCTTGTGCACCATGATCAGGGTCATATCCTAGAGGCGCAGCTGTGAACCTTTAAGTGTGCCTGATCCTTTGGCAGCCTTCAACACCTGTCCCCTTCAGGAGCACACCATCACTAGATACAGATGTTGAAAAGATGTGGGTTCAGCCCCATTTCAAAGGTGCTGAGAGCACACAAAGGGAATGATGGAACTCTGTGATGCCTGTCCATGACACTCTGGCAGCAATGACAAGCACCATCGAGGTACAGGTATCAGTAATGTGTCCAGTGAGTGTGAAGCTGGACCATCACTTTGGTCTGAAGGTTACACACGGCACAAGGAAGAGGCCCTGGACTTAGACACTTGCCATCGTCTTGTGCAGGAACCAACGTTTCACATCTGAGTGACACAAACTCTGCTCATCACAACAAGGAGCCTAGGCAACGAGACATTCTTGGGAATTTATTTACAATCGTGAACATTATGTACGAGTGATTAACACGCTGTGCAACTACATCTTCTTAACTTTCCTAACCCTGCCGCTATGTCTTGGTGCTTCCACGACATCCACAGTGCACATGGAGGCAGCCTGCTGACTGCGATGCCCTGTTGTCTGTGATGACTTTGGCAGGTGTCCTCTGGGGGGCCCTGGCCTGCTTTGGGAATACTGTGGGGCAGGTGCACCCTCCTCGGCCTGTGGAGCTGGAGATGATGGAGTCATGGGAAGTGGACGACCCCAGGGCGCTGAGCTGCTGATCCTCCTCCCTATGGGTGCCCAACGTCCCCTGGCTGACCCCTTGAGAAGGAGAAACTGGAGTGAGATCGAGCTGCCCCGCACCACTCTTGTATTGACACTGTTGGAGGCCAATTATGGCATCAGCGATGGAGTTCAGCCCACGCAGCAATGCAGGGCCGATGTCCTGAACCAAGATCTCCATGGCGGCTGCCATCCTGCCAGTGTTGACCTTGGTGGGTCGACATGCTGGCGCTATCACCTCGGACTGAAGGCGGATGGACTCCTCCACCGTCTTGCAATCTGAGGAGTGCACAAGAGATCTGATCCTGATGTTCCCATGATTGTCTTTGCAGCTCCACCAACTGATTGAGGACTGAGTCCAGAAATCATCTGGCTCAGACGCAGCAGATTCCTCACCTCCTGCAATCCTCCAAGTGCCGGCGACCTTGGATGTCCTTGTCTTCACCTGCTGTGGAACAGATTGTGTACTGTGCTCACCAGATTGTGATCCTGAGGCAGCTGTACATCTAGGTCCCACCGAGGTCTGTGACGCTGAGCTGGTGGAGGGTGTGGGTGAGTGCCGTGACAGGTGTTCAATGATGATGCCCTCAGGGTCCTCATCTGAGGTGCTCTTGGCACTGGGGTCAAGGTCAAGGTGGCCTGAGAGCGATGCAGCAGATATGCCTAGGAGCAAAAGTGGAAATTATTAGTGTTTGGCAGCCACGTTGAACACAGACCGGTGGACTCAGAGTAGCATTGAGAGAGGGTTGATGTGGCACAGGGTCCTTAAGTGGGTGCTTGCTGCCGACCTCACCCTCGCCGCAAGAATGATCCACATCCTCGCCGGCCAGCTCCAATGCGCAACTCTCGAATGGAGTGAGGACCTTCATGTCCAGCACTCCACCCTGGTCTGGGACCTCTCCCATTTATAGTGTGTGATCTTGTCCTGCATGCAGACAGGTGGAGAGAATGTGAGCCAGGCCAAATGAGAAGGATGCCACTTTGTGCTTTGTGGAACCACGGACGGGATGAGGAGACGATCTCCAGAGGAGATGATGCCAGATGGAGGTGTGAGGGTGTGACTGAGAGAATGTGTTGTGATGTCCCTTGAGCTGGCAGTGAGCGAGATGCCAGTGAATGTGTGATGGGCATGTAAGTTGAGATTGATGAGGTGGTTGACTTACCCTGGCGGCAAGGATGAGATCATTCATCCTTTTTCTGCACTGGATGGCCGATCTCTTGTAACCTCTTAGGCAACCTTGACAACCTCTGCCACTGCCTCTCAAGCCAGAGTGGTGAGACTAATGGGCCTCTTGCGGCCAGAGCGGAAGTAGAGGACATTGCGGCGGGCCCCCATTGCGTCCAAAAGGCACCCCAGGGATGCATCACTCAGTCGGGGGCTTGCACTCTTCTTGCCTTTTGGAGCCATGTCTTCACTGGAGCAGTCCTGGGCTGCAAGCATTGAGAAGTGTGTACGCGGCTGCAGTTTAAATATGGCGCCTAGAGTGAGGAAGCAGCGAGGTACCGGCATGGCGGGCAAATTGGAGGCCAGCTGCCAGCAATCTGGTGTGTTTCCCATAACTCATAATTTATGAGGTGGGGAGGGGACGAGTGAAAATCCATCATTGCAGCCAGCAGGTAAAACATCTTACTTCATTCCCCCTACCGCACTTAGTGCAAATCTGGGACGATTCCACCTATAGTTTTCTTTTCAATCTCAGTAATGAACCAAAAGCTGGGTGATGTTTCTGGTGGGAAAATGCTACTCTGACTTGTGATTCTGGATTCTCTGGTAATTGTGGAACATAATGCAAACATTTATTCATGCTTCATATGTGTCATTACCACTTCACTTCCATATTAATGATCTTGGCACTTCACCAAATCAATGCTGCTTCATTTTACTTTTTCTGAATTCGGACAAAAGAGAAACCACTAATTATATGTTGTAGCTAAATGATCTGTTTATTAAATCTAATAAAGATCTGGTTATTTTTCTATTTTCATTGCTACAACTATTAAATAACTCATACAATTGCTCAGTAGCAACAGTTTGGTGAAGTACAATCATTTTCACAGCCAAGTAGCTCTGCATTTAATTTGTATGCACGGCACTGATTTCTGTCTGAGCTTTATAATGATTAAGCTGTGGGAGAGGTTAGACCGGGACCTTTGACAAAAGAAAATGCCACAGAACTGTACAAATCCCACTACTTCCACTGCTCTGTAGACAGAGTGACTGAGTACTTCACTCACACAAACACAAAATGTCTTCAATTCTTCTGTCTGGAAGGAATAAAGTCATTTCCTTATTTTAAAAGAAAGTTTCTATGTCACAATTTCAATCTGAATTGGTAAACTGAAACTGAAGCTGAACAGATCAGATCTTCATATAAAGCAGCTAGTTTTCTTAAGGAATTAAAGTATATGCAGAGCAAAGAAATATCATTGCAGTGGCAAGGAAAATGCCATAGCAACTGAACAAAGGAGATTCCTTCAATTATGCATTTTGACACTGTTGTGACAAAAATGTTTAATCAGAGCCGCAGTATTTTCAGACATAGAATTAGAGAGGATATGATTAGGCAGGCCTCATTGTCATGGGCAGACTGTAAATTGTAAGGCAAACTATAAAGTACTGCCTTGATGTGGGTCTTTAAATACAGCCTAACATTGGTTTATTTCACCTATGAGCTAATATCATACCATTAAGGAAGCTTAGCCGAGCAACATTCTTTTGTCAAATTAAACAGATTATTCTGGAAACTGGAATAAATATAACAGTAACTAACTTTATCACCTATTCAATTGCCTAATTATTTGAGTGCCACACTTAACATCAAATATATTTAAGAACATTATCAAAAGCAAAGAAAACTTTATTTAATCTATAATTAGCATTCTCGGCAAAAATCTAATTTTATTTGATATTTTTGTTCACATTTGGATTAGGAAGTTACTCTCATTCAGCACTATTTCTTCCAGAATACAATATTCCTATTGTCTTCACTTTGGGCCAAAAAGCAACTATTGGAGTATGAATAACAGCTGCCTGTTGTGCTGAAAACTGATTAATCTTCATTCAAGTCAGCCTAAGGAGTTCACAATGCTCTTAATGAGACAGATTGAACTAAAATAACCTCTTGGCTCAGCTGAGTAAGCTTGGTTACTAATGGGGATGGAGATGGTTGTAGTCAGCAGTCATAAATTATAAAACATTAGTTGATAAAAAGATTTTTACTCAAAGACAAAACCTCTTTGCAACTTTAACTGAAGCTATTGTGTATTTTCACTTACTCATTTATGTATTCTCTGCCTGCCTGATGAGATCCCGCCACTTTGTACTCACAGAACTGGTATTGTTATCTTCTTGAAGGCATTGCAGATTCCCACTAACCTAATACTGGGTACAGTTTATTGGAAATCTGCATAAAATGTGAAATTTTGGGGGGTTGGGGGAGCTGAAGTTGGGCATCATTTTTTTTTGGGAGTGTGGGGGGCAGGCAACGAGAGCCATTGGAGTTTCAAAAGGGCATGTGCAACACTTCTGGGGATGAGTTACTCCAGATGCCTTGTTGGTGAGGGTGTTGTGTATGCACGCAATGAACAGCCGCAAAAGTATGCAGATCGTAATGTCACTTAGGATACAGCATTGGTTTGATGGTAGGGTGCCATTTAGGAGCTCATTACTCCAGTTAACATCCTCTCTTAACCTTGTCCAGCTGAACATACATTGAATACCAGGAAGGAACCAACCTCCCACCGCCACCCCCGCCCCCCACACCAATCACCCACAAACCCCACACCACCTCATCCACCAGTACTATTTAAAGGGGTCATCAACTCCTTACAGTTTAGTTTCTGGTTGATTTTCTTTTGTGCTTCTTTGAATCTACAAGCATTTGTTGTTTTCTGTAGTTGTCTACTGGTGCTTCAGGGCTTCTTCACAAACCAATTGCTCCCAGACACTAATGCATTATAGCCATTCCCACTGAAATCTAGCATGGAGAATGACTGGAGGCCACAGAGAGCAGGACAAGATTCTGCAAGAGGGAGGAAGAGAAGGAGGAGAAGGGCTCTCATCAGGGGGCCATATCCATCCAGGGCAGTCAAAAAGAAACTCTCCTACCTGAACCTCAGTGAAGAACAATATGTGTGACATCTATACTAAGTAAGGACGTCATCACTGAAATCTGCCACCTGCTGCAGCCTCAGAACAGGACAAGTCAATCATAGTCGGTAGCTGTGAAGGTGACTGTGGTAATGAACTTTTGTGTGTCTGGTTACTTCCAGGCTTGCAGAATCTTACAGTTTGCCATCCACAGTTGTGTAAAGGAACACAGAGGTGCTTTATTCATTGAAAGCTAACTATATTTCATTCTGTCTTGGCAGAGAGAAGCAGGAGGAGTGAGGATGTGGGTTCACTAGGATTGCAGGTTTCTCCATAGTGCAGGGTGCCATTAACTGCATGTACATCATTTTGGCGTCAGATGCCAATCCTTCTCTATACCACAATTGGAAGGGGTTCCACTCCTTCAGCACCTAGTGGGAGTATGACCATAAACAGTCTTGATGCCTTCATTCTGTGTCAGTCATCCATGCCAGCTGCATTTGTGCCACCATGGTAAAGCAAAGGGTGGCTACTAGGCAAGAAGACCTAACCACTGACAACATGGCTGAAGGCTCTGGCATGTAAAATGTGCACATGTGCACAGTATGCATGCAATAAAGGTTATGCTGTCACACAAAATACGATAGAGGAGACCATTGGCATGCTCAAACAAAACTTCTACTCCCTGGACTGAGCGGGAGAAACCCTGCAGTGCTCGGCAGAGTGGGTGTTGAAATTCATCATGGTCTGCTGCATGCTGCACATCATGAGAAAACAACCCTTTCTACAAGTGAAAAGCTGTGAATGGCAAGCGTGAGCAAGAGGAGATTGGAGCAGTGTCTGAGCAATTCAAGTAACTAGAGTAGTATATAGGGCTTTAAAATAATGAAGCAGGTGGGTGGGAGGATTCAGTAAAGGGTAAATTCAAAAGCAGTAAGAGAAATGACAAGGCTTTAGAGAAGAATAGTGATTTGGATAAAAATAAGAAGTGATTCAGGAAGGAGCGGAGAACTTAACAAAGCTTTTAGTGACTAAGGTGATAGTCAGGGATAAGTAGAAGGAAGTTTAAGTTGAAGGCATTTTGTTGCATTTTAAATGCTCAGAGCTATGCAGAGATGACACTGGTTTCTATGTAAGAAACAGGTTTTATTCAGTGCTTTAAAATGTCTGCTCCATGCTTAAAGCTGAAGCTTCCAGCAACTTCAATAGTTTGTTTACTTTTCTCTGCATCCACATCTAGGCTTAACCAATCAAGCACAGTGAGCGTCAGTAGTAAGCAGAGTCACATAATCAAACAATTGAACACTATGCAGTGAGCATCAATAGTAAACAGACTCACATAATCAAATAATTGAACACTGTACTGAGGCCTACTGAGTCTGATGAGTGAGGGAGTTTTAAGTCTAAAGTCTAGTTTCTTTTTGATTTTTGATTAACTAAAAATTATCCCTTAGGTTTAGAGAAGTTTCCAATCTTAAACAGGGGTACACATACTGTCTAAGAGCAAATGGAGCTAGTTAATTAAGTAGCTAGTTAAACTGTTTTTCAGAGCTTGAATCATTTGTTTTTCAGGAAGTATAAAAACAATGGTTCCTCAGTGCTGTTTGGTTTACCCTGAGTGCTGCTTTGAGTGCACAGAGTGTTGATCTGGGAGTTTGGTGAGTGAGAGAGTTCAGTGAAGGAGATACTTCCTTCTCTTTCTACCTTTTTCAGCCTCCAGTAGCTGGTGCTTTCTTTGGTACAGGGGAAGAAGCTGATTGGTGAGTAATTGTAAGTTATTCTATTTATTCTAATTGTAAAAAATAGATTTTAAAGTTATAGTATGGCAGGTCAGCCCAGGTGAGTGGAATGTACATCTTCAGTATGTGGGAAGTTATGGATGCAATATGTGTCCTTGACAAACAAATCTTTAAGAAGTGTCACTGGCTGCAGAAGCTTGAGCTCCAGGTTTTGGAACCTAAGCTGGAGTCACTATGGTGCATCTGTGAGGCAGAGAACTACGTGGACAGCATGTTTAGGGAGGTGGTCACACTGCAGGTTAGGAGCATGCAAGCAGAGAGGGAATGGGTGATTGCCAGGCAGTCTAAGGGAACCAGGCAGGCAATGCAGGAGCTCTCTGAGTCCATCTTGCTTGCTAATCGGTTTTCCATTTTGATACTGGTGACAACAAAGGTTCCTTAGGGGAGTGCAGCCAGAGTCAAGTCCATGGCACCACGGTTGGCTCAGCAGCACAGGAGGTGACAAAGAAGAGTTGACGAGCAATAGTGATAGGGGATTCAATAGTCAGGCATTTCTGCAGCTGTAAATGTCCATCCATGATGGTATATTGCCTCCCTGGTGACAGTGTCAAGGGTGTCATGGAGCGGCATCAGGATATCCTTCTAGGGGTGGGTGAACAGCAAGAGGTTGTGCTCCATAATGGTACAAAGGACATACGTAGTAAGAGGGCTGAGGTCCTGAAAGCAAATTTTAGGGAGTTAGGAAGGAAATTAAAAAGCAGGGCCTCAAAAGCAGTAATCTCAGGATTACTCCCCGTACCATGTGCTAATGAGCATAGGAATAAGAGGATTGAGCAATTGAACACATGGCTGGGGAATTGGTGTAAGAGAGAGGGCATCATATTTCTGAGGCATTGGGACCAGTTCTGGGGCTGGTGGGACGTGTACAAGATCAACAGTTTACGCCTTAATAGGACTGGGACTAATCTTCGCAGGGAGGGTTTAAACTAGCTTGTCAGGGGGATCAGAACCTGTGGGGTAGCTTAAATTGGAAGGAAGTAAAGCTGGTAACAGGAAGTAGATAAGTTGCAAGCAAAATTAGAAGGCAGGTGAAACGAAGGTGAGCATCAACTAGGCTTAGAATGTGGAATAATGTTAAAAAAGTTAAGGGCACTCAACCGGAATGCACATAGCATTTGCAACAAGGCAGATGATTTAAAGGTACCAATAGAGGTAAATGGGTATGATCTAATTGGCATTATGGAAACGTGGCTACTGAGTGACCAAGACTGGGAACTGGATATTCAATGATATTCAAATTTTAGGAAAGACAGGTAAAGAAGAAAAGGAGGTGGTTTTTGCCCTGATAATAAGGGATGGAATCAGTACATTCATAAGGGAGGATCTCAGATTGGAAGAACAAAATGTGGAATCTGTTTGGGTGGAGTTAAGAAACAGCAAGGGACAACAAACATTGGTAGGAGTTCATTATGGGCCACCGAATAGTAGTGGTAATGTGTGAGATTAGAGAAGCATGTAGCATGGGTAATACAGTAATCATAGGTGACTTCAATCTGCATATGGACTGGGTGAACCTAATGAGCACTAATGCTGTGTAGGACGAGTTTCTGCAGTGTGTCAGGGATGGTTTTCTAGAGCAGCATGTTGAGGAACTGATTAGGGAACAAGTTATTTTAGATCTAGTATTATGTAACAAGAAAGGGCTACTCAACAATCTTGTTGTAAAGGAGCCTTTAGGTAGATATGATAGATGACATGATAGAATTTTACATTATGTTTGAAAGTGAGGTAGTTCAATCTGAAGCCAGGATGTTAAATTTCAACAAAGGAAATTATGAAGAATGAGAGGCAAATTGGCTGAGGTAGATTGGGAAAGTACGTTAAAAGGTATGACAGTACACATGCAATGGATAATCTTTTAAAAATCATTACATAGTTTACAGTAACTATACATTATTTCAAGGCACAAAAGCACCCCCCCCCACCCCAACCAAAAAAAATCAGTCAACTGTGGCTAACAAAGGAAGTTAAAGATTGTATAAGATTAAAAGAAAAGGCCTATAATGTTGCCAGAAATCAGAGTAAACCTGAGGATTGGGAGCATTTTAGAATACAACAAAGAGGGACCAAGAATCTGATAAAGAAAGGGACAATAGAATATGAATGTAAACTAGCAAAAAACATAAAAATGGACTGTAAAAGCTTCTATTGCTATGTAAAAAGGAAACATTTGAGTAAGAACACTACCAGCTGGAAGTTCCCCTCCAAGACACTCACCATCCTGACTTGGAAATATATCACCATTCCTCCACTGTTGCTGGGTCAAAATCCTGGAACTCCCTTTCTAACAGCACTGTGGGTGTACCTACACCACATGGACTGCAGTGGTTCAAGAAGGCAGCTCACCACCACCTTTTCAAGGGCAATTAGGAATGGGTAATAAATGCTGTCCTAGCTGGCAACGCCCACATCCCATGAACAAATTAAAAAAAGACAAATGTGGGTCCATTACAGGCAGAGTCAGGAGAACTTATAATGGGGAATAGAGAAATGGCAGAGAAACGAAATGGCTACTTTGTGTCTGTCTTCGCTGAGGTAGATACAAGAAATCTCCCAGAATTAGAGATCCAAAGGACTAGGGGGAATGAGGAATTGAAGTAAATTAGCATTAGTAAGAAGGTGGTATTGGAGAAATTAATGGGATTAAAGGTTGATAAGTGATTTACATTCCAAAGTGTTGAAAGAGGTGGCTATGGAGATAATGGATGCTTCCAAAAATCAATAGATCCTGGGGTGGTTCCTGCAGATTGGAAGGTAGCAAATGTCACCCCACTATTTAAGAAGGGAGAGAGAGAAAACAGGGAACTACAGACCTTAGCCTTACATCAGTAGTAGGGAAAATGCTAGAATCTATTATAAAGGATGTGATAAATGGACACTTGGATAATAATGATCTGATTGGGCATAGTCAACATGGATGTATGAATGGGAAATCATGTTTGACAAACCTGTTGGAGTTTTTTGAAGATGTTACTAACAGAATTGATAAAGGGGAGTCGGTGGATGTAGTATACTTGGATTTTCAGAAGGCTTTTGATAACGTCCCCCACAGGAGGTTGGTTAGCAAAATTAAAGCACATGGGATAGGAGGTATTATACTGGCATGGATTAAGGATTGGTTAACACGCAGAAAACAGAGAGTAGGAATAAACAGGTCATTCTCGCATTGTCAGGCTATGATTAGTGGGTTACTGAAGGATCAGTACTTGGGCCCAAGCTGTTCACAATATATATCAATGATTTGGATGTGGGGACCAAATGTAATATTTCAAACTTCGCAGATGACACAAAACTAGGTGAAAATGTGTGTTGTGGGGAAGATGCAAAGGGGATTTGGAACAGACTTAGTGAGTAGGGAAGAACATGGCAGACGGAATATAATGTGGAAAAACTTTGTTGGAGGATCAGATGTGCAGAGCACTGCTTAAATGGTGAGAGATTAGAAAGTGTAGATGTACAGAAGAACCTGGGTGTCCTCATCAATAAGTCACTGAAAGTTAACATGCAAGTGCAGGAAGGCTAAGGGAATATTAGCCTTTATCGTAAGAGGATTTGAGTACAGGAGTAGCAAAGCCTTGCTTCAATTGTGTAGAACCTTGGCTAGAGCGCACTTGGTGTACTGTGTGCAGTTTTGGTCCCCCTACCTTAGGAAGGAGCATAATCAGTGGAGTTCCCCAGCCGTCAATTTTAGGACCGCTGCTTTTCTTGATCTATATTAATGACCTATACTTGGGTGTACAGGGCAAAATTTCAAAATTTGCACTTGACACAAAACTTGGAAGCATTATGAACTGTGATAGGATATGAACAGGATAGTAACAGACTTCAAGAGGACATCGACTAATGGAATTGGTGGACATGTGGCTAATGAAATTTAATGAAGAGTGAAATGATACATTTTGATAGGAAGAATGAGGAGATGCAATATGAAATAAAAGGTGTAATTCTAAAGAGGGTGCAGGAGCAGAGGGACCTGGGGGTATATGTGCACAAAGCATTGAAGGTGGCAGGGCAGGTTCAGAAGGTGGTTGATAAGGCATATGGGATCCTCGGCTTTATAAATAGAAGCAGAGAATACAAAAACAAGGAAGTTATGATGTGTTATTATAAAACACTGATTTGGCGTCAGCTGGAGTGTTGTGCCCGGTTCTGAAAGGATTTAGCAAGAACGTAAAGGCTTTAGAGAGGGTACAGAAAAAAATTATGAGAATGGTTCCAGGAATGGGAAACTTCAGTTATGCGGAAAGATTGGGGAAACTGGGGTTGTTTTCCTAAGAGAAGGTTAAGAGGGGATTTGATAAAGGTATTCAAAATCATGAGGTGTCTGGACAGAGTAGATCAAGAAAAACTGTTCCCAGTATTAGAAGGGTGAGGAACCAGAGAACACTAATGTATGTTGATTGATAAATGAACCAATAGTGACATGAGCAAAAGCATTTTTATGCAGCGAGTGGTTAGGATCTGTAATGTACTGCCTGAGAATATGGTGGAGGCAGATTCAATTGGGGTTTTCGAAAGGGAATTGGATAAGCACCTGAAGAGAAAAAAAATTGCAGAGCTACAGGGAAAGGGAGACAATTGGAACTAGCTGAGTTGTTCTTGCAGAGAGCTAGCACGGATAAGATAGCCCCCTTCTATGCTCTAACCATTCTATGATTCTAGATACAGCAAGCAGTTAAGAAGGCAAATGGTACATTAGCTTTAATTAAAAAGTGATTAAACTATATGAGTAAAGAAGCCTTGTGACAATTCTATTGGACTTTGGTGAGACTACCCCTGGAGTACTGTGTGCAGTTCTGGTCTCCTTACATAAGAAAGGATATATTCAATTTAGAGGTTGTGCAGTGTAGGTTTAGTGGAGGTTGGAAGTTGAAGTAGAAGATCAGTCATGATCTTATTGAATGATGGAGCAAGCTCAAAGGGCCATATAGCCTATGCCTACTCCTGCTCCTTTTCCTTATGTTCTTATGATCTTTTGTAGGAGGAGGAGGAAGAGGAGGAGAGTAGGTAATCTAAACATTTATTTCCTGCCTGGGTTGAGCATGAAAAAATCATTTGAGTGTGATAGCAGTAAATGCAAGCCCAATTCCCCATTCACCAACTGTCCCATGCTACTTACCTTCCCTCTGTCACTAACCATCACATTGTCTCATTGGCCACAATTCAAAAATAAAAGCCAACAAAAAAAGTTCATCACAAACCAAGTTGATACATATTGCACACAAATTAATTACCTTTGTGTATTCACTTAGTGTCTGTGTTTGATGTGTCTTAGGCTTACCTAGCGTTCCTATGAATTTCTATCCCATGTTTAGCAAAGCTGGTGGAAGGCTGCTGCCTTTCATTGGTGGATACTATAGATGGCTATGGAGGACAAACTCATGCATCTCTGGGCCTAGAAGGCCCTGCTACAAATTGCACCATCTCTTCATGAGCAGAGGCAGGATGACTGAAAGACTATGCAAGACCTCTGGCAGAGTGGCAGGAGTGGAACCACGAATGCTGTCATTCTGAGAGAGAAAGCAGCAGGTTCGTGCTCCACAGAACCATTGCCACTCCTCTGGGGAAGGGTCTCAGCAATCCTAGTAATTTGTTGGAGCACAGATTACTGGACTGCTATGACACCCTGAAAGGCCCTTCATACAATGTAATCCATATCCATGATGCCAGAATTGTTATTTTGCATGGTAAGAAATTGACATTGCCAGTCTGAGCTTCCCCTACACTCAGACTTCTGGTGGAAGCTGCTTATGCTGCAATGGAAGCTGTGACATTGGTCATCTGACACCTTATCATGGTTGAGTCCACAAGTGTGCAAATAGAGTTGGTCATTACTTCCAGGCTGGGAAAGATAGGTTGCAAGCTCTGCACAAAATCCTGTGCTGGGCTGGCGCTGGACTCCTCCGTGCTCCTTATCATTGGCTTTCTGGCAGGTTTCCCAATGCACCAAACATATCAGTGTTCTTCTGTAGGCTGCCCTGAAGTGCTCATCTGAGTCCTGATCTGCAGCAGAATCTGTATCCTGCCTTGCCCTGTAGTTAGCCAGTACCTGTGCTACACTTGCCCTCTGCCTTGGCTGCAACCCACTTGTACCGAGTGATTCACCATGTGCAGATCCAGAGTCTAAGCCATCCTCTGTGTTACATGCAGTTTCAGGATCTGAGCTGGTGGCTACATGTCATTTCGAGTGATATTGTGTCTTCATTATCACTGTCTTTTTGCTGTTCCTCCATGGCCTGGCCGGATAGTACTCCTTGGTTCTCTGAAAGGAGAAATACACAAAGGCAAGGTTAAGGCAGGTGAAAAATAAGAGGTGCACGTTTACACCACCAGGAGCTTGTAAATCAGAAGCGAGTGCTGCTGACAGGGAGGTGGAATGTGTGAAGGAAGACTAAGAATGAAGATACCTTCACCGTTGAAGGTTTCAGTCAGGTCACTGGCGATGGCCTCAGCAATGGGTATCCCAATAATTGCCAGCACCTTCTCCTTTATGGGGGTAATGGCATGCAGGCATGCCTGTCTCCCTCTGCTTTGCTCCTGCTACCTCTGGTTGTGTTCCACCTTGTCTTGTAAGAGAGAGGGAAATGTATGAGGCAGTATCATGAAACCTGTTTCGGTGGTGTGGCTGTCATGGTTGAATAGCTGGGAGTGTGCATAAAATGTGAGATGTGAGTGTGAGGGTTGCAGAAGTGCTAAGTGTTTGAGGGTGCGTTGGCGCTTCTGAAGATCAGTTATGAATCCATGGGCCTACATGTGACTCCACACCCACTGAAATGTGGTTGACACTTAATTACCTTCTGAAATGGCCTGGCAAACCACTCAGTTCAAGGGCAATTAGTGATGGGCAACAAATACTGGCCTTGTCAATGATGCCCACATTCAATGAAAGATTATTGCAGCAAATTTATGAGTTTCAAATCTTAATATCTTGATACTTAGATTATAAAATCAATTTCAGTTTTGATTTTGGTTCTCCTGAATTTATCCTTTATTCAATCTTACAAAACACCTTCAATTCCAGTTACTTTAAAGGTCAATAATCAAGCATACTAATGTACATTCTGTGAGATGACATTTTTTGATAACTTTCATGCAAAAACGTCTTGTATGAAAATGGAAATATGAATAAATATTTCCTTTTGAGTAAGTTTATCTTAAAAGCCAAACAAAAGGGACAATTGCAGTATACGGATCTAGAAGCCAAAGAAGGCATCATTCAAGAAGACAATTGTTTATGTGAATGAAATAGCTCATTTCTACATGTTCAGAAGCCAAAGATTTTGAACCTGCTGTACTCTGTATTCACAGGTTCATTGTTGAGTTGAGCTGATGGACACTGGATATTTCATTCATCAGCTAATACAAAATGTCAATGACATACAATTTTCTGCCACAAAAGCAACCGCATAAGAACAAGATCTCTCCCCACTGCCCACATACTTTGGTCCCTCTGCTCACTGCCTCAAATCCCAGCTTGTGCTGCCAATGAACTGATATAACCCTCAATGGCCATGTATGGTAATCCTCGTTAACAAAGATTTCTATAGATTTGTTCTGTTGTAAATCCTGATTAATTAAATGCTGAAGAGTCAAATTCTGATTCCTATTTTAAATTCAGACAATTCAGTATAGTTGAGGGAAACATCAGTGAAAGGACTGAGTAACCAGCCAAAATTTTGACTGTCAGAATTATTCTATTGTGCTGTCTTGTTTCCCTCAGTATTTTTACACTATTCCTTGCCAGCCTCAGAAGTGAAAACAGTTTGATGAATTAAATGATTCAGTCTATTGTAACTATGTGCACAAGGATTGTTGATTTGTTTCCCACATGATGTCATTGAGGAGTGGGTAAAGACTGCAAACTTGGTGGGATATCCTTGAGTCTTATGCTTCACTGCAGACCTGACAGTCCATGAATACCTTCCTTCAGCTTGCTTTGTGTGCAAGGCCTTTAGCTGGACTCTGATTTAGTCCTAAGCGGATTGTGCCTCAAGTGGACTGAGCATGACCAGTTTGGTTGCAGCCACTCAGTGTGTGGTTTGCCAGTTACATCACCATCAGACGATGGATGCTATACAGTAGTTGCCACCTCTTTATTCTTTACAATTAGCGCTGAGGAAGCCTGGGAAAAATGCAGTCTTGGCAACTTTGAGACTGCTTTGTACATGGCTTGCATCCTAATGAACACATCTGAAAGTGCACTTTCTCCAAGATAGCACAGTAGTGAAACACGCAGGCTTATCCACTTGGACTGGCTTGCACAGTATATTTCCTACTGATTAAGACTTTGGAATGAATACTCTGTAAAATTTAAAACAGTACAATGGCTGGAAAATCATTTAAGTATCAGCTTATAAAATAATAATGTTTATTTGATTCTGCCTATTTTTTTTACTTTTGCATCATCTTTTTATTTGTGGAAACAGCAGAGCAGACATTTTTATTAGCAGGTAAAGTAGACAAAGTGCGACCATTACTGCAAAAAGAGTAAGTTTAATTAAAAGCATTGCATAAAGCAGAATTTAAATCTGTGCAGAAGTATAATTTATAAGAACAAAAGAATTCCTAAAATTGTAGGGACAAGAAGTAAAATTGCAAATTTGAAATGAACAAAGTGCTGGAAGTGCAAATAATGATCAAAGTCTAAAAGGGAAAATATATATTTGGTAGGACCCTCATCAGGACTTTTCAGAAAATCTGAAACACTGCGCAGAATCTTGTTGCAGTGGTGAGTGTCCTGCCAGCAGGACCAGAAGTGAGTGGGACTTCTGCTTAGAGGTGGGAGGGCAGGCCAATCACGAAGCAGCCAGCCGATTGTTAGGTCAGGGCAAGCCAGCATATCTTGCTCACCCCCTTATCACCCCTCAGAAGCTGTTGTGTCAGCTACATCTGCAGCTGACGAATCCCATATTTTGCAGGTCAACACAGAATTCTTAGTCAGGCCTTGCCAGGATTGCAGCATGTGTGACAGAATCATTGTGACCTCCTTCCAAGGCAGGAATGTGTGTGTCTTTGCCAGGACGATGCATATGGACTTGTTCATTACAAAGACCTGAAATCTTTTCCCTTCTGGTTGTCAGAGGTCATGGGCTGTAAATTAGTCTGGAGGGAGGAGTCTGGGGGGAGCTGGTGTTAATGGTCACTGGACAGGTAATCCAGAAACCTAGGGTAATACTCTGGGGACCCAGGTTCGAATCCCACCATGGCAGATGGTGGAATTTGAATTCAATAAAACTCTGGAGTTAAAAGTCTGATGATGACCATGAAACCATTGCCAATTGTAACCTGGTTCACAAATGTCCTTGAAGGAAGGAAACCTGCCGTCCTCACCGGGTCTGGCCTACATGCGACTCCAGATCGACAATAATGTGGTTGACTCTTAAAAGCCCTCTGAAATGGACTAGCAAGCCACTCAGTTGTTTCAAACCACTACAAAGTCAAAAAAAGGAATGAAACCAGATGGACCACCCAGCATCGACCAAGGCACCGGAAACGACAACAGCAAACCCAGCCCTGTCAACCCTGCAAAGCCCTCCTCCCTAACATCTGGGGGCTTGTGCCAACATTGGGAGAGTTGTCCCACAGGCTAATCAAGCAACAGCCTGACATAGTTATCCTCACGGAACCATACCTTACAAATAATGTCCCAGACACCACCATCACCATCCCTGGGTATATCCTGTCCCACCGGCGGGACAGATGCAGCAGAGGTGGCGACACAGTGGTATACAATCAGGAGGGAGTTGCCCTGGGAGTCCTTAACATTGACTCTGGCCACCATAAAGTCTCGTGGAATCAGATCAAACATGGGCAAGGAAACTTCCTGCTGATTACCACGTACCGCCCCCACCCCACCTAACACACTCAGCTGATGAATCAGTGCTCCTCCATGTTGAACACCACTTGGAGGAAGCACTGAGGGTGGTAAGGGCACAGAATGTGTCTGGGTTGGGACTCCAATATCCATCACCAAGAGTGGCTCGGTAGCACCAAAATAGACCTGGCCGAATCCTGAAGGACATTGCTGCTAGACTGTGTCTGCGTCAGGTGGTGAGGGAACCAAGAGGGAAAACATATTTGACCTCATCCTCACAAACCTGCCTGCCGCAGATGCATCTGTCCATGACAGCACCATAGGAGTGACCACTGCACAGTCCTTGTGGAGACAAAGTCCCATCTTCACATTGAGGATACCCTCTATCGTGTTGTGTGGCACAACCACCATGCTAAATGGGATATATTTTCAACAGATCCAGCAACTCAAAACTAGGCATCCATGAAGCGCTGTGGGCCATCAGCAGCAGCAGAATAACTCAACCACAATCTGTAACCTCATGGCCCGGCATATCCCCCACTCTACCACTACCACCAAGCCAGGGGTTCTGGTTCAAAGAAGAGCACAGGTGGGAATGTCAGGAGCTGCACCAGGCATATCTAAATATGAGGTGCCAACCTGGTGAAGCTACAACACAGGGCTACTTGCGTGCCAACAGTTTAAGCAGTAAGAGCTAGACAGAGCTAAGTGATTCCACAACCAACAGATTAGATCTAAGCTCTGCAGTCCTGCCACATCCAGTTGTGAATGGTGGTGGACAATTAAACAACTCACTGGAGAAAGAGGCTCCAGAACTTGCTGCGCCCCTAGTCAAGCTGTTCTAGTACAGCTACAACATTGGCATCTACCCTGCAATGTGGAAAATTGCTCAAGTATGTCTTGTGCACAAAAAACAGGACAAATCCAACCCGGCCAATTACTGCCCCATCAGTCTACTCTCGATCATCAGTAAAGTAATGGAAGGGGTCATCAACAGTGCTATCAAGCGGCACTTGCTTAGCAATAACCTGCTCACTGTCACACAGTTTGGGTTCTGCCAGGGCCACTCAGCTCCTGACCTCATTACAGCCTTGGTTCAAACATGGACAAAAGAGCTGAACTCCCGAGGTGAGGTGAGAGTGACCTTCCTTGACATCAAGGCAGCATTTAACCAAGTGTGGCATCAAGGAGCCCTAGCAAAACTGGAATCAATGGGAATCAGGGGGGAAACTCTCCACTGGTTGGAGTCACACCTCGCACAAACGGACGTGGTTGTGGTTGTTGGAAATCAGTCACCTCAGTTCCAGGACATCACTACAGGAGTTCTTCAGGGTAGTGTCCTAGGCCCAACCATCTTCAGCTGCTTCATCAATGACCTTCCATCCATTATAAGGTCAGAAGTGGGGATGTTCGCTGGTGATTGCATAATATTCAGCACCATTTGCGATTCCTCAGATACTGAAGCAGCCCATGCCCAAATGCAGCAAGATCTGGAGTATATCCAGACTTGGGCTGACAAATGGCAAGTAACATTCGCGCCACACAAGTGCCAGGCAATGACCATCTCCAACTAGAGAGAATCTAACCATTGCCCATGACATTCAATGGCATTACCTTGTTTGAATCCCCCATTATCAACACCCTGGGGGTTACCATTGACCAGAAACTGAACTGGGCTAGCCATATAAATACTGTAGCTACAAGAGTAGGTCAGAGGCTAGGAATCGTACAACGAGTAACCCACCTCCTGACTCCCCAAAGCCTGTCCACCATCTACAAGGCACAAGTCAGGAGTGTGATGGAATACTTTCACTTGCCTGGATGAGTGCAGCTCCAACAACACTCAAGAAGCTTGACACCATCCAGGATAAAACAGCCCGCTTGATTGGCACCCCTTCCATAAACATTCACTCCCTCCACCACCAACGCAGCATGTGCCATCTACAAGGTGCACTGCAGGAAGTCACCAAGGCTCCTTAGACAGCACCTTCCAAACCCACAACCACTCCTATGTAGAAGGACAAAGGCAGCAGACACATGGGAACACCACCACCTGGAAGCTCCTCTCCAAGCCACTCACCGTCCTGACTTGAAAATATATTGCCATTCCTTCACTGTCGCTGGGTAAAAGTCCTGGAACTCCCTCCCTAACAATATTGTTGGTATCCATATGCCACAGGGACTGCAGCAGCTCAAGAAGGCAGTTCACCTTTACCTTCTCAAGGGCAATTAGGGATGGGCATTAAATACTGGCCTATTCATAAAGGAATAAAAAAAGGATATAGTTCCACAGAGACATTTCTTGAGGCAGAAGTAAAGAGATATTTCAGGGGCCTCACTCTGTCTGAGGTCAGGATTCAGTGAGGGTCTTACTGCTCCTGGCCTGTCTGCTCCATCACCCTGGCATCTGCAGCTGTAGCAGCACCATGCATTACCTCAGCATGGTAATCTGATGTGGAGTATACTTTTAAGAAGAATGTTATAATGGAAGGTCACATGATCTTAGTAACCAATAGAAGAGTAACGCGGGCTATCTCAGTAGTCAGTAGTCTCGTTCGAGTATGTAATGTAGAGACAGGGTTTGAGTTGAAAGCACACGAGTGTAGCTGCTGAATACCTTTATAAATAAACAGAATGTATTCCACCTAAGAAGTGTCTACTGACCTACTCTATTGTACCAACTCAGCCATCCCAAAACTAACGTGCACCCTGGATCCATAAGTCGCAACAAACTGGTGACCAGAATACAACAAACTGGCAACAAGGATAAAGCAAGAAAAAGCGAGGAAAAGAGCGAAGATAAAATAAACTGGCTTCGAGAATAAAATGAGTTACCAAAAGAAATCAAGGGAAGTGAAATCGGACTGCACCTTGCATGGTAATTTTAAGTAGAATTTCCATCCTAATCGTTGAAGCAATCCCCTTGCAGAATGCCGCAATTTGGAAGGATTGATCCTTTCGATATCTAACCATGGACAATTGGTCTCATTATATTGAACATCCCGCGTTCTTTTCCCAAGTGAACAACATTGTGGGGGGAGAGGAGAGGCGAGGTGGGGGTAAAACCTATGGATTGATTTGAAGTCTGACGGCACCCGGTGCTCCTGATTCGAAAAGTTTTGAGGAACTGGTGAACTTTGTAAAAGGTCATTACCAGCCAAAGCCCTCGGTAACAATGCAACAGTTCAATTTCAACTCAAGAAATAGAGCCCCAGGGGAGACAGTTGCTTGTTATGTGATATTTTTGAAACAGTTAACAGAACAGTTAACAGTGGAGCGACAGTATAAAGAGCGGGTGTGGAGCGGCTGTATAAAGAACGAGAGTTTACCTGTGGGAGAGCAGGGCGGCTGTATCTCACTCAAGAACTGTTTTTCTGTGTTGGAAAACGGTGAGGGTGAATGATCCTCTGGAGAGTGCAGCCAGAGCCAAGTTCACGGCACTGTGGGTGGCTCAGCTACACAAGGTGGGAGGAGTACGAGTGCAAGAGCAATAGTGGTAGGAGACTCAATAGTGAGGGGTGCAGACAGGCACTTCTGCAGCCATAGACGTGACTCCAGGATGGTGTATTGCCTCCCTAGTGCCAGGGTCAAGGATGTCACAGAATGGCTGCAGGCATTCTGAAGGGGGAGGGTGAACAGATAGAGGTCATGGTTCACATTGATACCAACGTCATAGGTAGAAAGAGGGATGAGGTCCTGCAACAAGACTTTAGGGAGCTAGGTAGCAGATTAAAAAGCAGGACCTCAAAGGTTGTAATCTTTAGACTACTCTCTGTGCCACGTGCTAGTGAATATAAGGATAGGAGGATAGAGAGGATGAATGCGTGGCTGAAGACTTGGTGCAGGAGGGAGGGCTTTAGTTTCCTGGATCACTGGGTCTGTTTCTGGCGAAGGTGGGGCCTCTACAAGTTTGATGGGTTGCACCTGAACTGGAATGGAACCAACATCCTTGCAGGGAGGTTTGCTAGTGCTGTTGGGTGGGGGTTAAACTAATTTGGCAGGGGGATGGGATACAGAGTGGAGGTACTATAGGGGGTGATGCACAATCAAATATGGAAGAGAAGCTAAGTCAGTTTGTAAGGCAGAGCAAATTTAGACCTGTTAAGACACAAGGGAATAATGCAAGGCTGGATTGCATCTATTTTAACACAAGGAGTCTTACAAGTTAGGCAGATGAATTGAGGGTGTTGATTAACACATGGGACTATGATATTGTTTCTATCACAGAGACATGGTTGAGGGAAGGGCAGCACTGGCAGCTCAATATTCCAGGGTATAGAATCTTCAGGCATGACAGGGGTGAGTGTAAAAGAGAAGGTGGCATTGCACTATTGATCAAGGAGTCAATTAGTGCAGTAAGGAGGGATTGTAACTTAGAAGGTTCCTCAAATGAGGCCATGTGGGTAGAACTTAAAAACAAAAAGGGGGCAATCACTTTGCTGGGAGTGTACTAAAGGCCTCCAAACAATCACGGGGAGATAGAGGAGCAGATATGCAGGCAAATCTCAGAGAAGTGTAAAATTAATAGAGTAATATTCATAGGGGATTTCAACTTCCCCAATATTAACTGGAATAGTCTTAGTGTGAAAGGCTTAGAGGGAACGGAGTTCTTAAAGTGCATCCAGGAGAGATTTTTGAGCCAGCACGTAGAAAGTCCTACTAGAGGAGGGGCGGTACTGGACCTAATCTTAGGGAATGAAGCTGGGCAAGTGGTAGAAGTGTCAGTAGGGGAGCATTTCAGGGATAGTGACCATACCACTGTAAGATTTATGGTAGGTATGGAAAAGGACAAAGATGGACTGGAAATAAAGGTCCTGAATTGGGGGAAGGCCGATTTCAATATGATAAGACAGGACCTGGCCAAAGTAGACTGGCAACAGCTACTTGTAGGAAAGTCTACATCAGACCAGTGGGAGTCATTAAAAAAGGAAATAGTGAGAGTTCAGGGCCAACATGTTCCCATAAAGGTGAAGGGTAGGACCAACAAGTCCAGGGAACCCTGGATGTCAAGGATTGGATAAGGAAAATAAAGGAGGCTTATGGCAGATACAGAGGGCTGAAAACAACTGAAGCCCTAGAGGAGTATAGAAAGTGTAGGGGGGTGGGGGGTACTTAAAAAAGTAATTAGGAGAACGAAGAGAGGGGCATAAAAAAACACTGGCAGGCAAGATAAAGGAAAGTTTCAAGGCATTTTACAAATATATTAAGGGCAAGAGGATAACCAGGGAAAGTGTAGGGCCTATTAGGGAACAAAGTAGCAATCTGTGCATGGGGCCGGAGGATGTAGGTGAGGTATTAAACGATTACTTTCATCTGTGTTCACTATGGAGAAGGACGATTTTGGCTTGTCTGTCAATGGGTGTAGATCATGTCGGGTAGAGGGAAAGGTGGTAAGGGCTGGGCAAAGGCGGAGCCTAGCAGCACCATAAAGTCCTTCATGATAATATCCAGGGTATTACAAAGCCGGCCATCTGGTGCCTGGCCCGCCATGGGGGCATCAAGCGCACCTCCAGTCTCATATACGAAGAGGTTCGCGGAGTCGTGAAGGTTTTCTTGGAAAATGTTATCAGGGACTCGGCCACCTGCACTGAACACGCCAAGCACAAGATGGTGACGGCCATGGATGTGGTGTACACACTAAAGTGCAAGGAGAGGACCCTGTATGGCTTCAGTGGTTGAAGATAGTTTCAGAAAGATGGAAAAGGACAATGTAGGTGTAGAAATCAGTAAGGGGTGATATACTTGAACAAAGTAGCATTGAAAGGGAAGTTTATTAGTGGTTTTAGTGGGCTTAAAAGTGGATACATCCCCAGGCCCAGATGAGATGTATATGAGGCAAGGGAGGAGATTACAGGGCTCTGATACTAATTTTCAAATCCTCTTTGGCCACAGGAGAGGTGCCAGGGGACTGGAGGACAGCAAATGTGGTACCGTTATTCAAGAAGGGTAATGGGGATAAACCAAGTAATTACAAGCAAATGAGTCTAACATCAGCGGTAGGGAAACTATTGGAAAAAATTCTGAGGGACAGGATTAATCTCCAGTTGGAGAGGTAAGGATTAATCAGGGATAGTCTGCATGGCTTTGTCAGGGGGAGATCATGTCTAACAAATTTGATTGAATTTTTCAAGGAGGTGATTAGTTGTGTAGATGAGGGGACTGCTGTTGATGTAGTCTACATGGACTTCAGTAAGGCTTTTGACAAGGTCCTGCATGGGATAATGGTCAAAAAGGTAAGAGCCCATGGGATCCAGGGCAATTTGGCAAATTTGATCCAAAATTGACTTAGTGACAGGAGCCAGAGGGTGATGGTCAAAGGCTTTTTTTGCAATTGGAAGCCTGTGACGAGTGGTGTACCGCAGGGCTCAGTGCTGGGACCCTTGCTGTTTGTAGTGTATTAATGATTTAGACGTGAATATAGCAGGTATGATCAGCAGATGATGTGAAAATTTGTGCTATCGTAAATAGTGAGGAAGAAAGCCTCAGATTGCAGGACAATTTAGATGGGCTGGTAAGGTGGGCAGAGCAGTGGCAAATGGAATTTAATCCTGAGAAGTGTGAGGTGATGCATTTTGGGAGGACTAACACGGCAAGGGAATACACAATGAATGATAGGACCCTAGGAAGTACAGAGGATCAAAGAGACCTTGATTTACATGTCCATAGATCTCTGAAGGCAGCAACACAGGTAGATAAGGTGGTTATGAAGGCATGTGGGATACTTGCCTTTATTAGCTGAGGCATAGAATACAAGAGCAGGGAGGTTATGTTGGAGCTGTATAAAATGCTGGTTAGGCCACAGCTGGAGTACTGTGTACAGTTCTGGTCGCCACACTACAGGAAGGATGTGATTGCACTGGAGCGGGTGCAGAGGAGATTTACCTGGATATTGCCTGGGCTGGAGCATTTCAGCTATGGAGAGAGACTGCATAGGCTGGCGTTGTTTAGAGCAGAAAAGGCTATGGGGGGAGCTGATCGAGGTACAAAAATTTATGAGGGGCATAGATAGGAAGGATAGATAGGAAGAAACTTTCCGCCTTAGCGGAGGTGTCAATAACCAGGGGGCATAGATTTAAGGTAAAGGGCAGGAGGTTTAGAGGGGATTTGAGGAAAAATCTTTTCACCCAGAGGGTGGTTGGAATCCTGAACACACTGCCTGAGGGGACTCAAAACATTAACTCTGGCTTCCTCCCCATAGATACCGTCAGACCTGCTGAGTTTTTCCAGCAATTTTTGTTTTGGCTCAGTTACACTCTTGGGAGTGGCCGGGGAGGTCATGGGTATGATTATACATTGACTATGTGGGACCTTTCATGGAAACAATGTTTCTGCTCATTGTCGATGCCCACTCAAAATGGATGGACAATAATGAGGTGAAGTCACCAAAGTTTTCTGCTACAATTGAGAAGCTACATCAAAGTTTTGCCATTCACGGACCACCAGAAGTAGTCATATCTGATAACGGCACGGTATTTATGATTGCTGAGTTTCAACGGTTTAACAGCCTCAACTCATGTAAAAACTTCACCGTATTACCCTTCCTCAAATGGACTGGCTGAAAGGGCAGTTCAAACATTCAAGTCTGGCATGAAAAAATTAACTGGAGATTCCATAGCAACCAAGCTAGCACACTTTTCCATTATAGGACCACCCCTCACACAACAATAAGTGTCACACCTGTGGAATTATTGATGAAACATCATCTCAGGGCAAAACTGAGCTTAATAATGCCATATTTATGGGGGAAGGTGGAAAGGAGTCAGGGAAGTCAGAAAACTAGACATGGCTGGTATATTTGTGACAGGAAGTTTACCGTAGGCAAGACGGTATACGTGAAGAATTTTGAAGAAGGACCAAAGTGGTTATCGGGTGAAATAAGTAGTGATTGGACCTCTTTCTTAATCGTGAAGGTGGAAGATTGAATCAATCGGAGACATATAGATCATATAAGGAGGAGAGAAATGATTCACCAAGAAATGATTCCTCCAGTGTTCACAACTGAGTCAACGTTTCCTGTTGAGAGAACTCAACTGAGTACAGGTGTGTCTGAAGGGTTGGCTGTACCTGCAAGAGTTGAGGAAACAGATTTTCAGGTGCTGCCAAAGAACCTGATCTTCAGACAACTCTAGAATCCAACAGACCTGGCTGCCTGGCTCTCAGGGTCTGGGATGAATTGCACAAAATAATTGGCCCTTTTGAGCATGGCATTGGGTGAATTCCCTTATGCATGTGTGTGTGGCTGACTGGTAGATGCCACACATGTCCCCTATGGAGCTGTGGGACGACCCAGGGGAGTAGAAATTCAAGGCCACAGTTACTTATAAGGTTAATAGCATAGAATTTCCTTCAATTCAAGGGCCATATGTGACATCCTCAGCCAGCTTTGACATTCCTCTCTGATATTTGCAGGTAGTTACTCCACGTGCACAATATTCAATTACCTGCCATTGCTCAGTGTCGCACTGGGCCCTGGTTACCAGCATCCTGAGCTGCCTGGCCCTCTTTTGCCATCCTTTGTTGACCTTCTGGCCATTGCTGCAACTGGCCCTGGGCCATCCAAACCCTCTCCTCCTCCACCACAGCTTCAAAAAGCACTGGGTGTGCGAGATCCATCCTGTCTGCCTGAACTGAACTGTAAACAGAAGACCAGCAAAGATCTGGTCAGCACAGTCTATTTGACACTCCTTCCTGAATTGATGATTGTGGACAAATGGGGACCCCACAGCTGTGCATCCACCAAACCCTGGTCTTCACCCATACCACCATGGCCAACTCCCTCTTTGATCTGGTCTCCAGTCACCTCTTCCAGTTTATTTGTAGCTACTCGCACTCTGACACTGCGGCTTCCAGCTATCACCCTGCATCCTCCCTCAGACACCTTGACCTTCCCACCATCACCCTTGATGCTCCCTCCATCATCCTAGCCCTGTCTTCCATGACCCCAGAGCCACCCACCATCGACGTTGTCTGTCAACTTAGAAGTTCCTCCATCACCCTTGATCTGCCAACCGTCATCCTCGAGCCTCCCTCTATTACCCTTTACCTGCCCTTAGTTATCCTCAACTCTCCAACCTCACCCCATCCACCAATCTAAAAGCTCACTCCCTCCACCAACAATGCATAGTCACAGTAGTATGTACTATCTACAAGATGCACTGCAGGAACCCACCAAGGCTCCTTTGACAGCACCTTCCAAACCTGCAATCTCTACCACCTAGAAGGACAAGCACAGCAGATGCATGGGAACACCACCACCTGGAAGTTCCCCCCAAAGTCATATACCATCTTGACTTGGAACTATATCGCTATTCCTTCACTGTCACTGGATCTACCCGGCAATGTGGAAAATTGCCTAGCTATGCCCTGTACACAAAAAGGAGGACAAATCCAACCTGGCCAATTACCTCCCCTTCAGTCCACTCTCGATCATCAGTAAAATAATGGAAGGGGTCATCAACAGTGCTATCAAGTGGCACTTGCTTAGAAATAACCTGCTCATTGATGCACAGTTTGGGTTCCGCCATGATCACTCAGCTCCTGACCTCATTACAACCTCGGTTCAAACATGGACAAAAGAGATGAATTCCAGAGGTGAGGTGAGAGTGACTTCCCTTGACATCAAGGCAGCATTTGACCGAGTGTGGCATCAATGGCCACTGACTGGAGTCAATGGGAATTAGTAGGAAAACTCTCCGCTGGTTAGAGTCATATTTAATGCAAAAAAAGATGGGTGTTGGAGATCAATCATCCAGGACATCACTGAAGGAGTTCCTCAGGGTGTAGGTAGGCCCAACCATCTTCAGCTTTTTAAAAATTTGTTTATGGGATGTGGGTATCACTGGCTAGGCCAGCATTTATTACCCATCCCTAATTGCCCTTGTTTTTTTTTAAAGAGTCAACCACATTGCTGTGGGTCTGGAGTCACATGTAGGCCAGACCAGGTAAGGATAGCAGATTTCTTTCCATGAAGAACGTTAGTGAACCAGATGGGTTTTTACAACAACTGACAATGATTTTATGGTCATCATCAGGTTCTTAATTCCAGATCTGCCATAGTGGGATTTGAACCCCAGTCACCAAAGCATTATCTTGGGTCTCTGGAATACCAGTCCAGTGACAACACCACTATGCCACCACCTCGCCTTAGCTTCAACACCTTCCTCCAATCATAAGGTCAGAAGTGGGGATGTTCGTTGATGATTGCACAGTGTTCAGCACCATTCACAACTCCTCAGATACTGAAGCAGCCCATGTCCAAATGCAGCAAGATCAGTGCAATATCCAGGCTTGGGCTGACAAGTGGCAAGTAACATTGATGCCACACAAGTGCCAGGCAATGACCATCTCCGACTAGACAGAACCTAACCATCGCCCTTGACATTCAATGGCATTGCAATCACTGAATTCCCCCACTATCATCATCCTGTGGGTTACTATTGACCAGAAACTGAACTGGACCAGCCATATAAATACTGTAGCTATAACAGCAGGTCAGAGGCTAGTAACCCTGTGGTGAGTAACTCACCTCCTGACTCCACAAAGCCTGTCCACCAACTACAAGTCACAAGTCAGGAATGTGATGGAATACTCTCCAGTTGCTTGGATGTGTGTAGCTCCAACAACACTCAAGAAGCTTGAAACCATCGAGGACAAAGCAGCCCACTTGGTTGGCATCACATCCACAAACATTCGCTCCCTCCACCACCGACGCATTGTGGCAGCAGTGTGTACCATCTATACGATGCACCGCAAAAACTCACCAAGGCTCCTTAAGCAGCACCTTCCAAACCCACAACCACTACCATCTAAAAGGACAAGGACAGCAGATAGATGGGAACACCACCAAATGGAAGTTCTCCTCCAAGTCACTCACCCTCCTGACTTGGAAATATATTGCCGTTCCTTCACTGTCCTGGACCTCCCTCCCTAATAGCATTGTGGATGTACCTAAACCACAGGGACTGCAGTGGTTCAAGAAGGCAGCTCACCATCAACTTCTCAAGGGCAACTAGGGATGGGCAATAAATGCTGGCCCAGCCAGCCAAGGCCAAATCCCATGAATGAATGTTTAAAAAAAATCCTGGAACTCCTTAACAGCGCTTACCCATACCATGTGTACTGCAATGGTTCAAGGAAACAGCTCACCACCTCCTTCGCAAGGGCAATTAGGGATTGGCAGCAAACACTGGCCTTGCCAGTGACACCCACATCCCATGAAAGAATAATAAAATGTGATCAGAAATAAGGAGTACAGATATACTGGAAGATTGCTGGGCTAGAGGAGATTATAGAGAAAGGGAGCGGAGAGACCTCTTTTGAAAACAAGGATGAGAATTTTAGAATTGAGGCATTGCTGGACTGGGAGCCAATGCAGGCCAATGGGTGATGACCGAATGGAAGTTGCTGCAAGTTGAGATATGGGCAGCAGAGTTTTGGATGAGGTCAAGTTTGCAGAGAGCATGAGAATAGTTACATAGAGCTGATAAAGTTATGGATGAGGATTTCAGCTGCAGATGAGTTCAGAGGTAGGGGTGGAAATGGCAATGTGACTAAGGTTGCGAACAGGCTGTTTCAGCTTCAGAGAGTAGCTAGGGAGAGGAATGGATTTGCTCGTTTGCCGATGGAATTTGTAACAGGGATCAAAACAACAGCTTCAGATTTCCTGATATTTACTTACAGAAAATTTCTCCTCATCCAACACTTCTTTCGAAATACCTTCTGAAAATCTATGCACATTACATCCAATATATTTCCTCCATCTGCCATATTTTGGTCATTTGGTCAAATAACTTTTATCAGGCATATAAAGCATTGTTCTTTTTTTCCCGCGGTCTGCTTCTAATTTTTTTCTCCATCAAAGTATTTTGTAATTTCAGCTTTAATTATAGATTCCAAAGTTTTCCCTAGCTCATTGAACTAACTGTACTTAGATTAGTTCTGCTTCCTTTTTAAAAAGTGGATATTATATTGTGCATTCTCCAGTCCTCTTGCATACATTTTCTCTTAACAATTCCCTGAAATATAATTTCAAGGGCCCCTGCTATCTCCCTCAGAATCCTTAGATTTATCACTTCAACACTTGGCACTTTGTCCTCCTTTAGCTTGCCTAACTTCTCTAATATTTTCCTTTTATCTACTATAAAATCTCACTTTTAACCATTTCCGAAGTTATCTTCTCACAAATACCCTTCTCTTCTGTACGCATAATGCAAAGCACTTGTTAAGTATCTGTCAATTTCTATTTATCCTTCACTAACTCACTATTCTTCTCTTGGGAGTTCCCATTTCACAATTAACAGCCCTCACAGTTGGCTAAATTCTTGTTTCTCCTTAATTATACAAGTTCAAAAAGTACAGCCAATGTTCCTTGGTGGAGTGGTTGTCATCTTACTGATAACTTAACAGTGTTGTCATTCAGAACTTCAGCTCTGCTGTCAATGCTGGCATCGTAAAGTTATCACTTGCTGGATTCCTGAAAGGAGTAATCTGCATTTTTTGTAATTAGGAATTTTGTAATCTCTAATAAAGGAACCATTTTTATAGTTGCTAGTAATCCCTTCACAACAGCCATTGGAGGCATGATGAATATTTTATCCTGGGAGTGCCGGAGTCTTATTCGATGTGCTTTTGATGAATGATATAGAGGATGTAATACAATGTCTAAGTTTGCGGTTGACATTATTTTGAATACTGTGATTAATGATGCTAAGCAATGTGCAAAATCTGAATGTGATTTGTACGGGTTAGATTAACAGGCAGAGAGGTGGCAGATGGTATTCAACAAAGTTATGTGTAAAGTTTTGAGATCAGGTAGAGGATGTAAGAATGTGGATTATTTGTGAAACAATACCATGCATGAGAGAACAAGGTAGCAAATGGATAATCACTGATATTATATTTTTACCAAAATGTATCCCCTCGCACTTTCATATGATAACATGAAGTAACATCACTAAAAAGGCATTGTAACTGCAATGGTGCTGTAAGCTACAAAAATGAAGAAGGAAATTAGAGTTCCTCATTGATAGTGCCTCCTCTAAACATGACTGAAAAACAGTAGTATTGTGTTGTAGTTTCTGTTTCCGCTAAGGAGAAACACATGAGCTGAAATAAATATATATATATTTGAGATACAATGATTTAAATAAGAACATGAAAGCATTCTATAAAGAAGAAAAGACCATTAGACCCAAAATGTACTTCCCTTTTTGATAAATGTATCCCACTTAATCACCCTTTCACCATTTTTCCTTCTGAGATTTGCTCCTAATTTCAAAACATCACAGAAAATATCTGTTTGAAACAAATACCCAACAAAATATTTGAAAATTATATATGTCTCCATGTGAAAATTGATGAGTTGTTTCAGGCAGTACATGTAAGCTAGTGCATGTGGGGCTTGAGATTCACATCCTTGCTCAAGAATGCAACAGAAGGGCTGGGAATTAGGCTGGGACCCAGATACACTAATAGTGGGAGGCTGGTGAGCAATGCCATGGTTTGAAGGCCCAGGAGCAAGTAACAGCATTAATAAATTTTACCTTCATTGTTGCCTCTTTAATTTCTCTGCATTTAAAAAAAAACTATGTCCTCATAGCCCTTCTCACTACTGATGGCAATATTGCCATATCAGTTCTTTTTCATCTTTCTCATTTTTCAGAAACAAACCTCCAGTCCCCCAACTCCACAATCCTCTGAGGTACCTGTACTCCTCTAATTTTGGTAGCTTCTGCGTTCCCAATTTTAATTGCTTGGTGGCTGTGCCTTCAGTTATCTATAGGCCCCAAGCTCTGGAAATCACTCCCCCCTACACCTCTCAGCCTCTCTATCTTGCTTTCCTTCCTCAAGACACTTCTTAAAAACCTACCCCTTTGACCAACTTTTAGTCATCTGACCCAAGATCTCCTTATGTGGCTCATGTCATACTCTGTTTTATAATGTTGCTGTGAAGCACATTGGGATGTTTTATTACATTAAAGGCACTATATAAATATAAGTTGTTCTTGGTGTTGTAAAATAAAGAAACCTATGTGGGTGGAGCAATGCCATTATTTACAGTAGAAGTAAAAGCCCTCTATTAAAATTCTGTTGGCTGTATCGTTTACATAGAGGGCTTTAACTGTTACTATGGCTCCTTAGTGCCATCTACTTCTTGTCTTCCATGGCTGTTCAGTCAAATGAAACAAGTTTCAGGACTTACTGCCACAGTGGAGGTGTAATGCTGCAGTCCAGAGCCTGAAAATCAGCTAGCAAAATCAAACCTGCCGTACTCCTACCAAATGCAGGAAAGTATGGTAGGCCTAGTATTTGCAGTACAGGGCTGGTTTTAGTTATTTATAACTACGTTTAAATCATTACAAATTGCTATTGTTATGTCTTGAAAGCAGGATAATAATTGTCCCAGATTTGTCTCTCTACAATTTTCTCACAATTCTTACCACAATCTTATTATAAGAACAAAGTAAAGTACTCCTAGCTCCTTTGACATCACCTTCCAAACCCGTGACCGCTACCATCTAGAAGGACAAGGGCAGCAGATAGATGGGAACACCAACAGTTGTAAGTTCTCCTCCAAGTTACTCATAATTTTAAAAATGAGGTTATTAGGTATGCAGCAGATAAAACTCTAAAATTTTTCTACATTTCTAATGCAGCCCAGACTTACAGATGGATTTTCCACCATTGGTCAATATGTCCCTCTTCTCTTTGCATAGAATCATAGAATGATAGCACACAAAAGGAAGACATTCAGCCCATTGTATATGTACTGATTTTTTGAAAGGGCTAACCAAATAATCCCACTCACCTGCTCTTTCCCTACAGCCCTGATTTTTCTTCCCATTCATTATTTACCCAATTATCTTTTGAAAGTTATTATTGAAACTTCCGCCACGCTTTCAAGCTATGCATTCCATATTACAACAACTCATTGCGAAATTATTTTCCTCATGTTGTCTTTGGTTCTTTTATCGATATCTTAAAGCTGTGTTCTCTAGCTACTAACCCATCCACCATTGGAAACTGTTCCTCCTTATTTACCCTTTGTGATTTAAACCATTTCAAGCATTAGCATATCCAAAAACTGATTTAAATCTGAATACATTTAACTTATCACCTAAAGAGAAAGCAACAGCACTGGAATTACAATGATTTCTTGATAGCAGTGTGATTATACCAGTTATATAGAACAAAATACTGACCTTTGATTCTTTCTAAATTGTAACTCACACTGGTGTAAACATTTTTTTCTGATTACAAGAAGGTTATTCATTGATATATTTTTAAACATTCTTCTCTCATCTCCTACCTCTTAGTTCCCTCTTACCTCTCAGTGCCCTCTTGCCTCTCAGTGCTCTCTTGTTTCTCTTAATGTCCGAATTTGTTTTCTTACTTGCTCTTCTTCCTCTTGTATTCTCACTCTGTTGAAACCATTGCATCTTATCTTACTCCAATTCATTCTTTCTCAGCATCTTAGCTCACCCAGTCTTTCATTGTTCCTAAAAGCTTTTAAAGCCAAGCTTGGCATCATCTAAACATTATTTTCTAATTTGTTTTGCTTTCTTCCCAACTATTTTCAACTTTGGTAATGTTCTGCATTGTGACCTTTGACCCCTTAACCAGGTTCCTCAGAAAAAAAGAAACAAGGAAGCAGTAAAGACTGGAGGAGGTGTAAACTGCAGTAGACTAAAACCAAGTAATTCATTGGCAACCCCAGATTGTTGGCTGACTGTGACGTTCTAGTTTTGATGTACAATATGCAAAGTTTTGACAAACTATAGCAAGTTTGTAAAGACTGGATGGGCAATAATAGGCTATTGATGGTACTACATTTATTTTGGCAGTACGCCATGTACTTTTCCTTGCTGCTGCTAAGCACCAGATTGGAATATTTAAATATTTTACCAAGTGAAATTCTGCCACTTTTTAACAGCAGAAATATAAGCACCACAAGTGAGAAATTCCACCAATAATATTTTTGGAAGTGAGAAGAGTGTGAATATTTTATCTTATTGACATGTAGCGGCATATTAAACACAGAATTGATCCACTTCTTTTATTTCCCAAGTACCATTTCTGTATGCTAGAAGCATCGAGGCTGACAAATGTTATCTAAGATTTTGGCTCCCCTTACTGGTTTAATATGTGTATTGCAGGCTAGCATGGCATTTTGTATGTTTTCAGCATTTCAGGTGATTAAATGAAGTTCGAGGAACACAAGAATTAAGTATAAGAAAGGGTAATTTAATCTAAAGTTAATCAGTTTTGGCTAAAACTAGCAGAAACTAGTTGCACACACCAAAGATTTACCTGTAACTTGAATTATCTTTCTATGTTTGATGTTTGTTACCTTGCCCCTCCCCGGGTCTGTTGTTGTGATATGCACATTCTGTTGAATTACATAGCAGGTATTGCAAGAAATTATGATGTGTGATTAGGAGGTATAGGCAGTAAAGTAAAGATTTTTCTTCTTTCTACTTGGTCGTCAGATAGCTTGTGGATACTGTAAAAATGCTTTTATAAAATAGGTTGCCTGAGTCAAAGTCAACAGGAAGTGCAGTATGTTAACATAGACTATCTGTACACAAAACCATTATGGCTGGTTCATAATCTCAGCCCATATCTCATCAGCATCTGATTCTTAATATTTGCTCTCCTGATGACCTTTGAAATGAGAATTTTGCAAATGTTTCTATTTTACTTTAACATGTAATCGCGCTAATCTATAAATATGCTTAATTTTAAAACTTTGATATTATCTCGTGCAATGCATGTAGGCATCAGGTCTAGCATTGCCATTTTAATAGTGAAAAGAAAGAGTCCATAAAATGTAATGGGGTCAAAAGACTAAGATTGTTTTTCCTCCAGACCACCTAAGGACCAACAAAGAGCTAAGACTAAAATTAAACCTGATGGTGTGATGCCCTCAGCAGGACTCTCAGGACACTGAACAGAAAATATGCATGATAATATCCTCCCTCACTTCCGGAAAGCCGGCCCCACCTCACACATTATGTAAAATGCAACAGTACATTAAAGGAAGCGTGCAAGACTGTCTAATAATAGAAAAGGTAAGCAGGAAAATAAAATGAAAAATTAACAGGGGACAAAAGGCATGGGGAAAGAGAAGCGTTTTTAGGGAACTTTTAAAAGCAGCATGGTAGCATGGGAATTACTCATTTAATCTGTCCTCATTGATTACAATATATGCATTTTAAAAATCATTCCTGTGATCTTTTCTGAAGATAAAATATACAAAAACCAAATATTTTAATTTTTGTTTGAAAAAACATATTTCAGCTTTGTTTTTAAATGTTCATTATATTGTTGATTAAATTCTACAACTGTCAAATGCGATCATTTTGAGAATGTACAAATTAGGAACAGGGTTAGGCCACTTGGCCCTTTGACAATGCTCCGCCAATCAATGAGATCATGGCTGATCTGATTGTAACCTCAATTCCACATTCACACCTATCCCCAATAACCTTTCACCCCCATGCTTATCAAGAATCTATCTGGCTCTGCCTTAAAAATGTTCAAAGACTCTGCTTCCACCACTTTTTGAGGAAGAGAGCTCCAAAGACTCACAACCCTCTGAGAGAAAAAATTCTCCTCATCTCAGTCCTAAATGGGCGACCCCTTATTTTTAAATAGTGGCCTCCAGTACTAGATTCTCCCACAAGAGTGTTTCAGTCAAGTCCCTCCACATTGACCCTGTCATGACCCCTCAGGAACTTATGTTTCAATCAAGTTGCCTCTTACTCTTCTAAACTCCAGTGGATACAAGCCTAGCCTGTCCAACCTTTCCTCACAAGACAACCCACCCAATGCAGCTATTAGTCTATTAAACCTCCTCTGAACTGCGTCCAAATCATTTACACTCTTCTTTAAAGTAGGAGACCAATACTGTACACAGTACTCTAAATGTGGTCTCACCAATGCCCTGTAGAACTGAAGCATAACCTACCAACTTTTGTAATCAATTCCCTTCACAATAAATGATAACATTCTATTAGCTTTCCTACTTACCTGCTGTAGCTGCATGCTAGCCTTTTGAGATTCATGCACGAGGACCCCTAGATCCCTCTGCATCTCAGAGGTCTGCAATCTCTCACCACTTAGATAATATACTTCTTCTTTATTTTTCCTGCCAAAATGGATAATTTTACACTTTCCCATATCATACTCCATTTGCCAAGCCTTTGTCCATTCACTTAACCTATCTATATCCCTTTGTAGCTTCCTTGCGTCCTCTTCACACCTACCATCCTACTTATCTTGGTGTCATCAGCAAATTTAGTAACCATACCTTTGGTCTCTTCATTCAAGTCATTTATACAAATTGTAAAAAATTGAGGCTCCAGCACTAATCCCTGTAGCACACCACTCATTACATCTTGCCAATCAGAAAAAGACCGATTCATGCCTACTCTCTGTTTCCTGTTAGCTAGCCAATCTTCTATGTGCCAACATGTTACCCACTACACCATGTTTTGCAATAACCTTTGAAAAAACTTTGTCAGAGAGACATCGGCCTGGTGGCAACCCTATTCAATCCCAAAATATTTCACTTATGAATCACAGAGGCACTGGGAGACTGTACCATTTTGTATTACTTAATTTTCTGTTCGAGGGTCAGACTGAGACCCTTGTGAAGGTGGAAGTAAGAAAAGAAGCATACCAAGCGATGTCTGAAAGATACTTCCTTCAGAACTGCCAGAAATCAACACACAATGATAGAAGTATCAAAGAATTGGGATTATGTGCAAACAGTGGAACCAGTAAGCAACATGGAGATATATTTACACAATATGCATAATCATGCATTTGTTACAAATGTGATGTTTATAAGATTGTTATGGTTTAAACTGTCCCTTTAATTTAAGATTGAAAGGGTTAATGGAGAGAGTCACGTGATCTGACCTGAGTTCTGCTCAGCAACTGGCCACGGGCTTGGTTACCATGGGGATGGGGGAATGCCCAAGTCAAGTCTTTCTAAGAGCAAGGTGCAAACACTCCTGAAAATAAAGGCAGGAGCAGCTGAGGCTGAGTGTGGGCAGACTTTCTGACCTGCATTTTCGCTACCTTGGTGTGTAGCTCCAGTTGAGAAATTTCCCGACTCGGCAGAGCTACCTCTGTTTAAAAAACCCTGTTAAACCCAATTTTCGCTCCAGGGAAGCTGGGTGGAATAGACTCGGGGCTGCCAACCCTGGAAACCGGTTATAGGAGGCCACAGGAGTGTGCAAGTGCTAAGGTGGGCTGATTAGAAGGCCTGCATTTGTATTTGGGACTTTGTCCCAGTTGTTTTAGAAGTTGTTAGGCCCTCCCTATGCCCCTCCATGCATACACATGACTCCCGCCCATCCCCCATGCGCCCAATATCTTTAATGCTTCCTCCATGCCAAATCATACCCCACCCACCCTTCATGCCCCCTCATAACCCCATGCCCCCACATGCCAATTCATACCCCTTCCTTGCTCCCTCCATGCCACCTCATACCCCATGCTGCCTTCATAACCGCTCACCCAGCATCCACTATGAACAGACCTCAGGAGCCACATGTTATGACAAAAAAATTCTAACAATCTCAAACAGTTCTCATTCATATACACTTGATACTGAAGAAACTCCGATTCATGAAACCCCATTCAATGATTTTAAATCCCCTCAAGTGTTCAATCTGTTATAAAAACAAATTTCTATTCTGTAACCATATCAAAGACAATTAATCATATAATAGCTTCTTTAAACTGTCAATCAAAATGTGAACTCAGGCCCCCACTGAGATAAGTACTTCTGTAGCTTTTCAAACCCAACTAAGCATTCAGAATGACCCTAGGCTATGATATCAGCCCAAAAGAAATGTCAAGAAGGAAATCTATTAAAACTACAGGAACAGGTGATAATGTTTGTTCCAAGCTACACCAGATGGCCTGTCAAAACAGTTTTTAAAAATTCATTTATGGGATGTGGGCATCACTGGCTAGGCCAGCTATTATTGCCCTCCCTAATTGCCTTTGAGAAGGTGGTGGTGAACTGCCTTTTTGAATCACTGCAGTCTCTGTGGTGTAGGTACACCCACAGTGTTGTCAGGAAGGGGGTTCCAGGATTTTGACCCAGCGACAGTGAAGCAACGGTGATATATTTCCAAGTCAGGATGGTGGTGGCTTGGAGGGGAACTTCCAGGTGGTGGTGTTCCCATGTATTTGCTATCCAGCAGAAGGCTTTTTGTTAACTCTAACTGACAGCTTCAGGCTGTTTTTTCATTTATAAAAGGCTGGGATCTACTACATAAATTTGTGACTCCCATACTGTGGGTTAAGGTCTGAGTCTGTTTGAACTGAGCACTAATTTCAGAAGCCCATGCTGAGTTTGGCTATGTGATTCACACCCCACCTACTTCTTCCTGCCAGCAAAAATGTGATCTGTGGGAAATGTGGCAAAACTTCTGCATCAAGGTCCCGCCTGGCATTTTTAAAGTTCTTTAGAATTGGCCCAACCCTGCAAAAATCTGGTCCTCTGTCACTGAGATTTAAGACAGAAATAGAGAGAGAGAATAACTCACCTAGAGATGAAAGGACTGTAGTTGTTAGCAAATAGAAGTGTGCTGCCTTTCCTTAAACTATCAAGCAGGATGTGAGATGGAAGATGGTCTCTGGTCGAAGAGACACAACCTGTGGTTCAATAAAGAGTGCAGCAGGGCATGCCAGGAGCAGCACCAGGCATACCTAAAAATGAGGTGTCAACCTGGTGGAAGCTTACCTTGGTGTTGAGAGCAGAGGTCAGAAAATTCAACTCCCAATGGGCCATGGAGCTTTTGTGTATGCGTAGACCAGGAGCAGGCTGCACATATGTGGCTCTGCATTTCTGTGTTTTTTGGGCCCAGGGCAACAGTGCAAGAAGCAAAATGGCACAAAAACCCGTGTCAGGTGACAGGGAGCAGCAAATGTCCCAGGCAGGGTACAGGGAGAGGGCTCAGGGAAAAGTCCCAAAGTTGAGAGGGGACAGGGAGATGTCCCAAAAGAGCCTCAGAGAGGGGACAGGGACAGGAAAAGGTCTCAGTTCAGTCAAAAAGAGAGAAGCAGAGAAACAGGCTTCAAACAAGAAAAGGGCTGCAGGGGGGAGACTTTAAGTGAAGAAGGCAGCAGAAGGTTCATGACTCCATGCTGTGGGCCGTTGGGGCAAAGGTATCCCTTTGGAGCAGTAATGTTCTGCTTAGCACGGCCAAAGAGCTGAAGTTATGCCTGAGAGTTAGGACTTGGGTGCATAATCAGGAACGCAGGGGAACGGAATCTCAGGAGCTGAGATTGAAATCTTGCGAGGTGGGCTGAAGTTGATGCCATCCAAGTTGGAGTGATTATTGGAGAGAACTCCAAGGATAGATCTTCGAATGTGAAGACTGGAATCTCTCATGAGAGAGACAGGGCTTCAGTGAGATTGGTTGACTCATTTTGCCTCAGTGGGTAGTTGAGAAATCTGTGACTCTGGGACAGATTTTCCGGCCCCACCCACTGCCTGGATGAGTGCAGCACCAACAACATTCAAGAAGCTGGACACCATTCAGGACAAAGCAGCCCGCTTGATTGGCACCCCATCCACCACATTTAACATTCACCCCCTCCACTACAGTGGCAGCAGTGTGCACTATCTACAAAATGCACTGAAGCAACTCACCAGAGTTCCTTTGACAGCACCTTCCAAACCCGCAACCTCTATCACCTAAAAGGACAAGAGTACCCGATGCATGGGAACACCACCACCGACAAGTTCTCCTCCAATCCACACATCAACCTGACTTGGAACTATATTGTTGTTCCTTCACTGTTGCTGGGCCTAAATTGACAGCATTGTGCGTATACCTACATCACATACACTGCAGTGTTTCAAGAAGGAGGCTCATCACCACTTTCTCAAGGGCAATAAGGGGCAGACAATGAATGCTGGCTCAGCCAGCGACGCCCACACCCTGTGAAAGAATAAAAATCTAAGGAATCCAGAAGTTTTGCCCTGGTCTGGCCAGAGTAGCGGAAAGAATTCCTGGAGGGGGCCTTACTGCTGGTTTTCGGCGCTGGACATCTCCACAAACTGAGAGAAGCACCTTTTGGCACTGATTCGATGTTGAAACTTGGTGAAATGGGGAGAAGCAAACCCATTGGAAGCTAGAAGTGATGTTGGACTGTAAAAACTGCAATTCTGCGGAGAGCGGGCAGTGAAGTATAACTGTGGTGTGGGGTCACAGACATGTTCAAAGTTAAATGGGGGATACATTTCTGTATTTCAATACATTAGTTGTCTACTAAATAACATTTAGACAATATTGATTTTAGTTTGTAACATTAAAAGTCTTAAAACTTGAAATTTTGACGTGTGATTCTTTTAAGTTGGTCACTGGGAACTCAAATATCTTTTTAATAGTTTTCAATCTCTATGGGGATTGTAACACATTATGTTTATGATGCAACAAGATTTCTGTCATGAAGTATACACATGGACCAGGAACCCATGGTCTTTCCAGTGCAGTCATACAGTGTATCCAGAAACACTGTGCCAGAAGGGCTGCAAATTAGGTTGTGACCCAGAAATGCAATGTTTACATCAGTATTCTGCGCAGCTTGGAATACATGAGCCTCTGCCCACTCCTTATGAGGCCATTGCCTTGATGGTTGAGGCTCCCAAGGTTGCAATCTCCCCTGGCCATGCTTCTCAGGCAGCAGGTGCATTACTGACGGCTTTATGCCTAGTGATAAGCAGGCCAAAAAATGGTGTTTCTGGGTCCAGTTGGAGATCCAGAACAATATCTTGATCAATTCTCAGGTAGGAAAGAGGCAAGATTTAAATGCTGTCTCCTTACAGCTGAGGGCTCAGAAATCCCTATTTAGATTTGCCACTATGTGCTGCAGTACATGCATTCTTCTGTACTCATGTACCTCCAAAGTGACCGTAGTGTTTCTGACTGCCACAATTTGGATTTAGAATATAGAACTTGCCCCAACCTTGTGATGCTTGCTGTAATCAGCAGCAGACACTGCCAGTGGGTGTACCCTGGCACACTGTAATGTGCGGCTGATATTTGGTGCCATAAATTTTCATCTATGTCAATTCTCCCATGACCTATCCAAGGCATTCAACACAGTCAACCACTTTATCTTTTCAACTATCTCTCCCCTCTGTCTGGAGCCCATGGCATTGCCTGAACTTGGTTCCATCTTTACAGTCTCATTGTAGCCAGCTCATCCCCTGTAATGGTTTTTCATCCTGCTTTCATAGTCAGGTTAGGTCTGCCCAAGGTCTCCTGCTTATCTATGTCTGCATGCAGCTCTTTGGCAACATCATTTGCAGGCATGGACTTAGCTTTGCATGCATGCAAATGGCATCCAGCTTTACTTTTCTGTCACAACTCTTGACTCCTTTACCACCTCGGTGCTGTCTGACTTGCCAACATCAAGTCTTAGATAAGAAAATATTTTCTTCATAGTGTCATTGTTAAGACAAAAGCATTATGTTCAGTTTTGATTTAGAAAATCAGACTTTAACACCCATCCCTCTCTCTCACATCTTCCTCAGACTAAGTCCAACAGCATACATCATGTTTGAGTCTGAACTGAGCTTCCAGCTCTATACCTTTGCCACCACTGAGGCAACAGTGGGCAATAATGGGCTTCAAAATTATTCTATCAAAAATAACTAATGAAAATCATTTTAGAATTCAATAAATTATGGTTAATCAGTTTACCCAATTACTTAGTGAAATAAAATAAATATAAAACATTAAAATGGATATATACATTTTTACAATGTAATTAAGTTGAAGGATATCGCTGTTGGGAAATGAATGACTGTCTTTGCTCATCCAATCACCTCATCAAGCACTATCAGTTCAGGTGCCTCTTGGGTATAAAATCAAATGAAGTTCCTTCTACACTACCTGCTGAACATTCTTTTACTCTACCTCAGAAGACCATTTCTACTACACCGGTGCAAATTTCTCCATTTACTTTACCGGCATTCTTTGTAGTCTGAGAGGCTGCTAAATTATCAGTTTTTAGTGACAGACCCTGACTGTTAAGACCCCCATGTAACTGGAAACTGTAAACCAAAATAACCAAATTTACTGAATGGCCCCCAAAATGAAGAAATGACCAACATGAGTCCACGTTTTGTAGCTTTTAATTTAAGACAAATCAACACAAATTACACATGAACAGGCAAATGATTCTTCAGATAAAAAGATAAATTTTACTTTAAATAGTCGATATGTCTTAGGCAACCACAAGTGCCTCCATTGCTCTCCGCATAAGTGTGGCATCATGTAGCTACACAGTTCCACAGTATGCTGTCTTTTATTCACACAAGATAGGTCTGGAATCCTATCTGACAACAGCTTTCACCTTTGAACTTCATGTGTACAATAATGTCAGCAAGGCACACTTCTATGAGCACTCCTTCCTTCAGATCACAACAGCCCCGATGGGGTAGCTTTCCATACATCCTTTTCAACTGGCCAAATAATCACACCCTGGTTCATAGTTTGGCCACTTTTGAGAAAACAGCTAGTTCTTTAGTTTTTCGGAGCTTTTCACACAGCTAAATACATTCATCCTCCAGCTCCTCTGCCTGAAGCTCTCCTCTGTGCTTGCCAACTACACAGTTTCTTCCATCACTTCCTTCCTGTTGGTATTACCATCAGTAAAGCACACTACTATGAACCTTCTCTCCATTGGGTCATGATGGTCAAGATGGTGTAGCTTTCTAGGCTTCCTTTTCAACCAACCAATAATACCCCGGTTCACGATCTGGCTACATCTTGGAAAACACCTCGTTCTTTATCATCTCTGAGCTATTCACACAGCTTTTCAGGTTTTAGACCTTTTTTAGCTAGCCCGCACATTGCCTCCAAGAGCTCCTGTCTCCTTTTCTGCCAAACAGAGAAATTGACCATTTCCTGAGTGTGATTTGCTTCTTTTCCTCACAAGACTTCTCTGTGTTCCCATTTTTGTCTCTGTCTGCTTTCTCTCTGTGTCTACATCTGCGCACTAATCACCTTCACCCTTAAGCTCCTCAACTTGTAGCTCTCCTTTAAGCCTGCAGCTCTCCTTTGTGTCTGTCAGTCACACGGCTTCTTTCTTAATTTTCCGCCCTGCTAGTACTGCTTCCAGGTCAAGGGTCATGAGATCACATGGACCAGTATTTTTTTATTATCCAAGAAAAGTTCTATTGATCTCTTTACAATTAATGAAGATTCTTAAAAGTCCTTTTCAAACATTAAAAATAATTACAGATTCAACAGACATTTCAATGAAATTACAGTTTTTCCTTACTGTACCACTTCTAGATCAAAGGCCATCGCACTCACTCACTAAGAGGTGGCTTGATAATGCCGGAGCCTAGGCCCCTTGCAACCCATTGAATCAGGAGATTCCATCTCTTCCATAAACCAGGCAGGTGTCACACATTGGGAGTAACTATCACTAATTTTCCTTTAAAAATATGACTTATTTTGAGTCAGCCCTAGATATTTAAATAGATTTACAACCTGTAACACAATTGCTAATCATAAATGTTGCCCTTAACATTTCCCCATGTTATTCTGACTAGCTTCAAACCCAAATGTGGAGATAGAAAATCAGAAACCTGATTTATTTTGGGAGCTATTCATTTGAAATTATTACATTTACAATAACCTAAATAACATACTTTTTGATGTAATCTACCTTTCATAAACAGTATTAAAAATTACAGTTTTCTATTCTGTGATCTTCCTTTAATATTCAGCATACTCACATGTAATAGAAATGATGCAGCCTATGTTCAATTAACCGATGAGTGTTGTTCAGTAGTCTCATGTAAACACAGGAATAGTGTGATGAAGGAACTTGTAACAAGATTAGTGAAATATGTTAAAACTAACATTTTGAAAGATGTCTCCCAGTTACCATTAATCACCTCAGTCCCACAAATTTTCTCTAACCAAAGAGTAGCCAACCAACACTCGCAATATAGGTCATTCAGCTGCACTTAGAATAGTAGAAAGGATGGGCAGAATTTTCTGCCTACCAGGCGGGCGGGCCCGACCCAATCTCCAGCAGGCGGGAGCCGATCCCTGCCGGAGAAGCGGGCCCTGCCGCCATTTTAAGTGGGCGGGTCAATTAAGGCCCATCCAGCGTGACGCCCGGCGGGAGGGTGGGGGGGGAGTTCCCCAAATGCGAGAGTGCGCTCTTTTGCGCATGCGCACAAAAGAGCGCACATCTCCCTGAGGCTAAGTGCTGCCTCAGGGAGATCACTGACAGTTGTGAAAGCATTGTCACATGAGATGGGACATGTTCATAAATTTCACTAAAACTTTATTAAACTTTTTAAATCCCTACATGAAACCTCATCCCGCTGGTGGATGAGGTTTTATGTTTTTTCAGAAGCCCGCCGGGGCTCCTGGCCGACCCGCCAACCTTAAGGTTGGACGGGCAGGTCCTTTAATTGTTTTAATGATCCTGTCAATGGCCTCAATTGGCCATTGACAGGTTGGCAGGCCCGCAGCTGATTTTGCTGTGCCCCCGTCTTCCTGATGGTTTAAATGGAGCGGGATGACATCGGGGGTTCCACCCGACGCCACCCCGCGTCATTTTGTGCGTCGGCGAGCGGACCCCGACCCCTGCTCGCTGACGGCAAAATTCAGCCCACTGGTATTTCTACATATCCAGGCAATGGTGTTAGGAAAGAGTATTTTATCTTCCAGCCATTTTAGAGTCCCTTTTTTAAAGGATAAGGCACGTTTGTTACAAATGGAGAATAGAGTCATATAGGAAAGGGTGAACTTATTCAATCCGATAGTTAATTTTTACATGGCCATGTAAGCTCAAAAAAAGTTTGATTTGATGTGTTGTTTTAAAATTCATACTGGGTTGAGGGATTTGAAAGTAGCGAGAAGAAGGTACAGCAATGATATCAAAAGTAGGCTGTATCTAGCAGGTCAGGACATTTTATTGATAGGTTGAGTCCTGATTTCCCTTCCAGATTTCACTGATGAATTCTCTGAGTGAGGGTTTTCCCAGTTTTCTACTTAATGTTTTTCTGCTTCCAAAGCAGTTAAGTCCACTTCTCTGGGAACCATCATGTCTAGGTCTTTTCAGATAGCAACATTATGCAGGGCATTGCAAGCTACAACTATAATCTCTCAAGATAGCATCAAAAGCATCCCATTATGACTTCTATGTTTCTCTTGTGACATCTCTGATAGGTCCATGTCCCTTACTGCAGCAAATCTCAGTTCTTTCAACTCTTAGAAATGGTCATAACCCATGACAGCAAAGAGCTCACCTTGTCACCCATAAAACATTCAATCACATTCCTCAGAGGGACCAGAATTCCTGAGGATAACTGCATCATGGCAACTTCCAGCAAACCTGGCATTCACATGGAGGATTTTTTTTGCATCTGGTCATTAACAATTTGAACAGTCAGCAAAGGGTACCCACTCCTATTAGGAACGTTGAGGGGATGAATTGATAGGAGCTTGCAGTGTTACTTGGATATCACGGATAAACGGAGTGCAGCCGACTAACTGAGTGAAGACTTGGAGTTTGGTGAGAGGGGAGATTTAAGTGTTAATCTTGTAATTAATTTTTGTTCTTAAAATCTAATCTAGACTGTAATTAGCAGTAACTGGAAAGTAGTGTGTAAGCAGGCAAAGTTCTTTCTTTCTGGTAGTTTAGGCGGGATAATCTAACTCTGAGCTGTAGGAGCTGAGTAGTTAATTAGCTAACTGGTTAAATCTGGTTACCGTAGCCCCAGTTCAGTTAACTATAAATTCAGGGTTGTTTAGTGCAATCTTGGCAAATGGAGTGCAGCCGACTAACTGAGTGAAGACTTGGGGCTGAACTTTTCCATCAGTGAGCAGAGGGCGGGGCCCACTCACTGACGCGAAAATGACGTGGGATGACGTCGGGCGGAACCCCTGATGTCATCCCAGCCCATTTAAATGTTCAGGAAGGCGGGGGGACAGCGCGATCAGCTGTCCGCCCGCCGACCTGTCAATGGCCAATTGAGGCCATTGACAGGGTAGTTAAAACAATTAAAGGCCCTGCCCGTCCAACCTTAAGGCTGGCGGGCAGGCCAGGAGACCCAGCGGGCTTCTGAAAAAACATGAAACCTCATCCACCGAAGGGATGAGGTTTCATGTCTGACTTTAAAAAGTTTAATAAAGTTTTCGTGCACTTTATTAACATGTCCCATCTCATGTGACATTGCCACATGTTAATGATATTTTTATTTTTCTATTTTTACACTTTGAAAACCTTTCAGCGATCTCCCTGCGAAAGAGCGCACTCTGACAGTTGGGGAATCCCTCCCCCACCCACACAGGAAGTGCATAGTGCTTCCCGTCAGGCATCACGCTGGGTGGGCCTTAATTGGCCCGCCCATGTAAAATGGCGGCAGGGCCCGTTTTGGCGACAGCGATCGGCTGCCCACCCGCCGCCAAGTCGGTTGAGCCCGCCCGCCCATCAAGGGCAAAATTCAGCCCTTGGAGTTTGGTGAGAGGGGGAGTTCGATGAAGGACGTGTTTGTTTCCTCTTTCTATCTTTCTCACCCCATAGAATTTGGTTCTTGCAGAGGGAAAGGAGCGGGCTGTTTGATGAGTATCTGATAAGTTGGTAAGTTCTATTCTATCCCTAAGGTTTAAAATGGTACATAATTTGGTGGTAAAGTTAGTAAAATATATAGAAAGCAACATTGAATAAGTGATTAATATAATTAAGTAATTATTTAAAACACATGAAGAATGGCAAGACAGGTGATGTGTCAAGGCTGCAGCATGTGGAAGCTTCTGGATAACATTGTGATCCAGGGCAAACATGTCTGCAGGAAGTGTTTGTGGCTTGAGGAACTTTGGCTCAGAGTCATTGAGCTGAAGGCTAAGCTATAGACATTTAAAGGGATATTTCAGAATACGCAGCATATATATACATTCCAATGAGAAAGAAAAATTCCAACGGGAGGGCCTACCATCCGTGGTTAGCTAAAAAAGTTAAAGACAGTATCAAACTTAAATAAAAAGTATATAATTACACAAAGACAGGTGGCAGGTCAGAAGATTGGAAAGAATATAAAGAACGTCAAGGAAAACAATAAGATTAAAAAGGAGGGAAAAATTAGAGTATGCGAGAAAGCTAGCTAGTAATGTAAAGATGGATAGTAAGAATTTCTTTAGATATTTAAATAAGAAAAGAGTTAACAAAGTGAGCGTTGGTCCTATAGAGAATGTATCTGGGGAATGGAAAGTAGGGAGAAGGCGGACGAATTAAACAGGTATTTTGCTTCAGTCTTCACTATAAAGGACACAAGTAACATTCTAGAAATAGCTGTAAAGCAGGAAATGGAAGGGAGGGAAGAACTTGGGTAAATTACAATCACCAGGGAAGTGGTATTGAGCAAATTGCTGGGGCTGTGGGTCAGTCAGCCTACCATCTGTTATAGGGAAAATGTTAGAAACTATTATTAAAGACGTTATAGCAGGGCATTTAGAAAAATTCAAGGCAATTAGGCAGAGTCAACATGGTTTTGTAAAAGGGAAATCATGTTCAACCAATTTATTGGAGTTCTATGAAGGAGTCACATGTTAAAGGGGAACCGGTGGATGCACTATACTGAGGTTTCCAGAAGGCATTTGATAAAGTGCCACAACAAAGGTTATTGCAGAAAATAAAGGCTCATGGTGTAAGGAGTAACATATTGGCATGGATAGAAGATTGGTTGGCTAACAGGCAGCTGAGAATTGGCATAAATGGGTCTTTTTCTGTTTGGCAGGATGTGACGAGTGGTGTGCCACAGGGATCAGTGCTGGGGCCTCAACTTCTTACAATTTATATAAATGACTTGGATAAAGGGACCGAGGAACGGTTGCTAAATTTGCTGACGACACAAAGTTAGGTAGGAAAGTAAATTGTGAAGAAGACATAAAGAGGCTACAAAGTGACATAGATAGGTTAAGTGATTGCGCAAAGATTGCGGAAAGCTAATAGAATGTTAGCATTTATTGTGAGGGGTATTGATTAAAAAGTAGGGAGGTTATACTTCAGTTGTACAGGGCATTGGTGAGACCACATCTGGAGCATTGTGTACAGTATTGGTCTCCTTATTTAAAGAAAGATGTAAATGCATCAGAAGCAGTTCAGAGAAGGTTTACTCGACTAACACTAGGAATGGGCGGGTTGTCTTATGAGGAAATTCTGGAAAGGTTAGGCTTGCATCCACTGGAATTTAGAAGAGTAAGAGACAACTTAATTGAAACCTGTAAGATCCTGAGGGGTCTTGGCAGGGTGGATGTGGAGAAGATGTTTCCTCTTGTGGGAGAATCTAAAACTAGGGATCACTGTTTAAAAATAAGGGGTCGCTCATTCAAGACAGAGATGAGGAGAAATTCTTTCTCTCAGGGGTTTGTGAGTCTTTGGAACTCTCTTCCTCAAAAGGCAGTAGAAGCAGAGTCTTTGAGTATTTTTAAGGCAAAGCTAGATAGATTCTTGATTAACTAGGGAGTGAAAGGTTATCTGGGTAGGCAGGAATTTGGGATTGAGCTTATAATCAGATCAGCCATGATCTTATCAAATGGAGGAGCAGACTCGAGGGACCAAGTGGCCTACTTCTGTTCCTAACTCATACGTATGTTCGTATGATTCCACCTGTACTTCGGGGAACCCAGCAAAACAATAAAATGTAAGGATCTTTCACTGCCCTGTTATATCAGACCCTCCTGAGTTCCCCAGCTTTCCTAAAATGTGCCTCAGTTACCTAAGAAACTTATGTTAAATGGGCACACTAGATGATATTGTATCCCCTTTGGCTATTTATAATGAGCCTGTGGTATAAACTTAAGTGCAGTAGTAACCTTCACATTTACAGACAGCTGTCAGGGCAATTGATTTTGGCCACGGATACTTGGGCCAGCCTTTTTATTGTCCCTTCCATGACATGTATCCCTATTCACACGGAGCACTTCATTAAAGTTTCCATAAGATGTGCATGTCCTGTAAATCTGCTTGGGGGAGGATGGTGGTGTAATATTTAGAAACATAGGAAATAGGAACAGGAGTAGACCATTCGGCCCCTTGAGATCGCTCTGCCATTCAACTAGATCATGGCTGATCTTCTGCCTCAGCCCCATTTTCCTGCACTATCCCCATATCCCTTGATGTCATTAATATCTAGAAATCTATCGATCTTTGCCTTGAACATACTCTACAGCCCTCTGGGGCAGAGAATTCCAAAGATTCACCATCCTCTGTGTGAAGAAATTCCTTCTCATTTCAGTCCTAAATGGCCTACCTCTTATTCTGAGACTTTATCCCCTGGTTCTCAAAACCCCAGCCAGGGGAAACATCCTTCCTGCATCTTCCTTGTCACACTCTGTAAGAGTTTTTCAAGAATTTTGTATGCTTCAATGTTGAGCCCTATAAGAATTTTGATAATCAAAATTATGGGCATTGCTAGTAGGACGCTGCTCCCTCAGAAGTTGCACCACTCCTCTCCCTCCATTCTGCATTGCTTCTCCAACTCCAACCCCATTAAAATTATGAACAAGGTAATGCCCATACGAAATTCCATTTCTGTTATTGAGCACCTCACAAGTTACCCTGTGGTCTCAATGGCCCTCAGGATATCAAGGGGAAACCAAGCACAATCACAAACAAATGAATTGCTTTAGAAACCCTCCTGTAACTCCAGCAAACTATCTTGAAAGTTTCTTCAGGTTGTAGCTTTGAATGTAGAGCACCGCAGTCCTGCCACATCCAGTCATGAATGGTGGTGGACAATTAAACAACTCACTAGAGGAGGAGGCTCCACAAATATCCCCATCCTCAAAGACGGAGGAGTCCAGAACATCAGTGCACAAGATAAGGCTGAAGCGTTTGCACAATCCTCAGCCAGAAGTGCCAAGTGGATGATCCATCTCGGCCTCCTCCAGAGGTCCCCACCATCACAGATGCCAGTCTTCAGCCAATTCAATTCACCAATAAATGGCTGAAGGCACTGGATACCACAAAAGCAATACTCTGGCAATAGTACTAAAGACTTGTGCTCCAGAACTAGCCGTGCCACTAGTCAAGCTGTTCCAGTACAGCACAACACTGGCATCTACCCAGAAATGTGGAAAATTGCCCAGGTGTGTTCTGTGCACAAAAAACAGGACAAACCCAACCCGGCCAATTACCGCCCCATTAGTCAAATCTTAATCATGAGTAAAGGGATGGAATGTGTCATCAACGGAACTATTAAGCAGCATTTGTTTAGTAATAACCTGCCCTTTGATGCTCAGGTTGGGTTCTGCTAGGGTGACTCATTGCAGCTTTGATTCAAACATGGACAAAAGAGCTGAACTCAAGAGGTGAGGTGAGAGTGATTGCCTTTGACACCAAGGAAGAATTTGACTGGGTGTGCCATCAAGGGGTCAATGGGAATCGGGGAAAAACCCTCTGCTGGTTGGAATCATACTTAGTACAAAGGAAGATGGCTATGGTTGTTGGGGGTCAATTGTCTCCATTCTAGGTCATCACTGCAGAAGTTCCTCAGGGTAGTGTCCTCAGCCCAACCATCTTCAGCTGCTTCATCAATGACCTTTGTTCCATCATAAGATTAGAAGTGAGGATGTTCGCAGGTGATTGAACAATATTCAGCACCGTTCGCGACTCCTCAGATTATGAAGCAGCCCATGTCCAAATGCAGCAAGACCAGACTTGGGCTGACAAGTGGCAAGTCATATTCATGCCAGATAAGCGCAAGGCAATGATCATCTCCAACAAGAGAAAATCTAACCATCGCGCCTTGACATTCAATGGCATTACTATCTCTGAATCCCCCATTATCAACATCCTGGGGGTTACCATCAACCAGAAACTGAACTGGACTAGCTATATAAATATTGTGGCTACAGGAGCAGGTCAGAGGCTAGGAATCCTGTGATGAGTAACTCACCTCCTGACTCCCCAAAGTCTGTCCACCATCGACAAGGCACAGGTCATGGGTGTGATGGAATACTCCCCACTTGCCTGGATGTGTATAGCTCCCACAACACTCAAAAAACTTGACACCAGGACAAAACAGCCCGCTTGATCGGCACCCCATCCACAAACACATTCCACCACCGACACACAGTGGCAGCTGTGTGTACCATCTACAAGATGCACTGCAGGAACTCACCAAGGCTCCTTAGACAGCACCTTCCACCAACGACAACTACCATCTAGAAGGACAAGGGCAGCAGACACATGGGAACACCACCACCTGCAAATTCCCCTCCAAGCCACTCACCATCCTAACTTAGAAATATATCGATGTTCCTTCACTGTCGCTGGGTCAAAATCCTTGAACTCTCTCCCTAACAACACCATGGGTGTACCTACACCACATGCATTGTAGCGGTTCAAAATGGCAGCTCACCACCGCCTTCTCAAGGGCAATTAGGGATGGGCAATAAATGATGGCCTAGCCAGCGATGCCCACATCCAATGAAGAAATTAAATTTCTGCCATTATTAACTAATACTGACAACAGATCCACCTCAGCTACATCATTCTAATTTACCCAATGTGAACTCTTAATACAATTCTGCCTAATTTTAATAAATGCTTATAAAAACTGTCCAATACCTCAGATGGCCCAAGTTGTCATGAAGGCACTAAACCAATAGAAATGGGTACCACAGTGGAATTCACCTTCAAAGCTGCTGGTATGCTTATTTTATACAAAAACAAAAACAGAAATACCTGGAAAAACTCAGCAGGTCTGGCAGCATCAGTGGAGAAGAGTACAGTTGACATTTCGAGTCCTCATTACCCTTCAACAGAACTAAGTAAAAATGGAAAGGGATGAAATATAAGCTGATTTAGGGGTGGTGGTGGGGGGGGGGATAAGAAGGGGTGGTGGGGGAGGGGGAGGGGTTGTTGGGACAAGAAGAGCTAGGTAAAGGGCCAGTGATAGGTGGAGATAACCAAAAGATGTCACAGACAAAAGGTCAAAGAGGTGTTGAAGGTGCTGATATTATCTAAAGGAATGTGCTAATTAAGGATAGAAAGCAGGACAAACAAGGTACAGATAGCCCTAGTGGAGGTGGGGTGGGGTGGGGTGAAGGAATCGAAAAAGGCTAAAAGGTAGAGATAAAACAATGGATAGAAATACATTTAAAAATAATGGAAATAGGTGGGAAAAGAAAAATCTATATAAATTATTGGAAAAAGCAAACAGGAGGGGGAGAAAAACAGAAAGGGGGTGGGGATGGAGGAGAGAGTTCATGATCTAAAATTGTTGAACTCAATATTCAGACCGGAAGGCTGTAAAGTGCCTAGTCGGAAGATGAGGTGCTGTTCCTTCAGTTTGAGTTGAGCTTCACTGGAACAATGCAGCAAGCCAAGGACGGACATATGGGCATGAGAGCAGGGTGGAGTGTAGAAATGGCAAGCGACAGGGAGGTCTGGGTAATGCTTGCGGACAGACCGAAGGTGTTCTGCAAAGCGGTCACCCAGTCTGTGCTTGGTCTCTCCAATGTAGAGGAACCTGCATTGGGAGCAACGAATGCAGTAGACTAAGTTGAGGGAAGTGCAAGTGAAATGCTGCTTCACTTGAAAGGTGTGTTTGGGCCCTTGGACGGTGAGGAAAGGGGAAGTGAAGGGGCAGGTGTTGCATCTTCTGCGGTTGCATGGGAAGGTGCCGTGAGAGGGGGTTGAGGAGTAAGGGGTGATGGAGGAGTGGACCAGGGTGTCCCAGAGGGAACGATCCCTACGGAATGCCACCAGAGGGGGTGAAGTGAAGATGTGTTTGGTGGTGGCATCGTGCTGGAGTTGGCGGAAATGGCGGAGGATGATCCTTTGAATGCAGAGGCTGGTGGGGTGATAAGTGAGGACAAGGGGGACCCTATCATGTTTCTGGGAGGGAGGAGAAGGTGTGAGGGCGGATGTGCGGGAGATGGGCCGGACATGGTTGAGGGCCCTGTCAACCACCATGGGTGGAAAACCTTGGTTGAGGAAGAAGGAGGACATGTCAGAGGAACTGTTTTTGAAAGTGGCATCATCAGAACAGATGCGACGGAGGCAAAGGAACTGAGAGAATGGGATGGAGTCCTTACAGGAAGCGGGGTTTGAGGAGCTGTAGTCGAGGTAGCTGTGGGAGTCGATAGGCTTGTAATGGATATTGGTGGACAGTCTATCACCAGAAATTGAGACAGAGAGGTGCAGTCTTGTAGAAATGCTGGGTAGATTTGGGACCAATGGTTTTCAAATGCATTTGTCCTAAATCGTTAAACTCTTGTCTGCAGGAGGTTAGGGTACATCCATGGATGATCAGAGGAATTGGACAGGAGAGGCATTTCTGATCTTTTCTTTTCCAAAAGTGCTTTTGTCCCATATTTGAATTGTGGGTCAGGATGTCCTTCTATTTATTTACTGCCAGTGGCATCAAGACATCCCCTGTATGTAAACACATTTTGACTCTGAAATGTTGTGGGGTTCTACTGATTGTTTATGCCATTTCTCTGGGACCACTGTCTGTCCCCTATTAGTATTACAGTTGGAGTCTGGTAGAAAGCCAACAAAATTTCAAGGCCATTGAATTGAATTAATTACAATATTCAATTGTATCATAGGAGCTTATTTATGGTTTAGTTTATCAGTGCTGACATTGTGATAAATATACGTAGTGTCAACATTGACAAATACAATCCACACTTAAGTCTAATAATTACTGTTTGTGATATTAATATACAAAAGCTTAACATGTTCATATGGCATCCCTCTATACTATTTGAATGAGGTATTAAACATTTAGTTAAATAGGTTACAATAGTGAACAGAAGACTTTGACAACCACGTACCTGCTAATAATACAGACAGTAAATTCTAGACTATGCTATCATATGATGACTCACTTTATTATTATGCAATCATATAAGTAGAAATCAGTTTTGTATTATGGGTTACCCATGAAGTAATGCCCATGGTGATATCTGTAGAAGGATTTAAATTCCCTACATGAACATACAAGAAGATGCTGAATCTTTAAACTCAACAGCTGTTTCCATTTCAACCACATAACACAGGAAATCTGTGCTAGGAGCAAATGTTCCCTTGGCAACCATTTTAACATCAGTGAGGAGGAGACCAAAGTTTAAAATGTTCTTTATACTCGCAGCTATGACAACTGCAGACCTAGTGATTTCTTCACTGCTTTCACATGATGCCATCAGATTAGCACACGCAACATTATCTGTCATAATCTATCATGAATCTGTTTCTGCTACTTTTAGAAAGCTCTGAAATTTACTTTTTATTTCAACTTGCATAAAATAATTCTGTTTTTACTAATCCATCTAAGCTAAATCAGCTACTGATTTGCTCAACCATGCCTCACCACCACCTTTGATGTCCTAGTCCCCAATAAAAGCATTTCTCTCTCTCACCTTGACTGTTCTCCCAGTCTGGCCCTGATCCCTGCTCTGTTAAATCCAAGGGATCCCGACCTGAAAGGATACAGCGGACAACCGGTTTAGTCATCCATTGCCAGATCTGGCTGGACTACAAAACACAATCCCTCGTCCTGCTCCCATCTGCTTAAACCATTCATTATTCCAGAATCATCTTGGAATGCAAGCATATGTTTATTCATCCATGGGATGTGGGAGTCATTGGCTTGTTCAAATAGCATTTAAGAGTCAACCACACATTGCTGTGGGTCTGGAGTCACAGGTAATGACAGCAGATTTCCTCCCCGAAAGGAGAGGGCATTAATGAACCAGATGGGTTTTTATGACAATCAGCAATGGTTTCATGGTTATCATGAAACTTTTAATTCCAGATTTTTATTGAATTCAAATTTCACCATCTGCCATCAAATCCAGGTCCCTAGAGCATTACTTTGGGTCTCTGGAATAGCAGTCGAGTGGCATTACTACTATGCTACCACCTTCCCAGCTCTCTACTACAAGCTCTGCTGCAAACCGTGCTCTTAAACCCTTGTCCCTCCACACATAGCTTCAACAATAAGTGTGAGGAGCTCATGAGCTTCTTTATCATGAAGATTGAGACCATCCAGTCAGCTGCCTTTGCTGTGCCCCTTCCTTCCACCAGCCTGTCTGGCCAAACTTCCTTTAATGTTCCTCCTTACCCCAGCCCTGAACTTACACCTTTCTCAAGTTTCTCTCCTATCTTCCTCAAGCTTTCACCTTGTACATGAGACTCTCCTGCTGTTTCCTCGGCCCTATTCCCACTAAACTGCTGATCACCCAACTTCTTCTCATGTCGCTGATATTGTAAACAGTTCTCTCCCTTCAGGTGATGTCCTTCCCTCCTTTAAATTTGCTGTTATCAACTATCTGCTCAAAAAAACAACCTTTGTCTCCACCATCTTTGTAAACTATTGTCCCATCTGCAATCTCCCTTTCCTCTCAGCGTGTGGTTGCCTCCCACATCTGTTTCCATCTTTCCTGGAACTCTATATTTGAATCCCTCCAATCAGGCTTCTGCCCCTGTCACAGTACCAAAGCAGTTCTTATTAAAGTTACAAATGGCATTGTGACTGTGACAAAGGTAACCTTTCCCTCCTTATCCTGCTCGACCTGTCTGCAGACTCAAACATGGTCGACCACACCGTCCTCCTCCAACATCTCTGCACTGTCCAGCTGGATGGGAATACATTAACCTGGTTCAATTCTTACCTGCCCAAACATAGGCCGATAATCACTTAAAATGGCTTCTCTTCCTGCTCCTGCTCCTCTGGTGTCCTCCAAGGATCAATCCTTGGTCCACTCTTATTTCTCATCTAGATAATGCTTCTCAGTTACAGCATCTGACACCGCCCAGCTCTACCTCACCACCACCTCTTGCAGCTCCTCCACTGTTGCTAAGTTATCAGACTGCTTATCTGACATCCAGTAGTGGACAAGCAGAAATTTCCTCCAATTAAATCTCAGGAAGACTAAAGCCATTGGGCGGAATTGTCCCAGAAATCAGCAAACTCCAATACTGGCCGGAAAAAGCGGTGTTTGACCCATCCAAGGCAATGGCGGCTTTTTCTGCTGTATCATGCGACAATTTGTTTTAAAAATGCTGAGGCACGGGTGTCATGTTGGATCGCTGGCAGGGTGACGTCTCATTCGCTGGTCCCGGCATGACCTCAGCCCTTCAATAATCTGGGTGCCATATTTAAAAGGTGTCCCTGCACAGAGCTTGCACTTTCTAGGGGATCGAAAACTCCTGGAAAGTCATGGCTGCCAAAGGGAGGAAACATGCTGCCCCCACATTTGGTGACATCTCCCTTGAGCGCCTACTAGATGAACTGGAGACCTGCCACAAAGCCCTCTGCCCCTGCTCTGGGTGAAGACTAACAAGCAAGTCCTATCGCGCACGGGATGCGGTGGAAGATGTGGTCAGTGCCAATACCATACAAAAGAGGAGAGCCACCGAGTGCCGAAAGAGGACGAATGATCTCCTCCTTTCCATCTGGGTTAGTCACCCTGCTCACCATTCTCAACTCACACACTCACAAACCCATCACACATCCATGAGGATCTCAGTTCAAGGTAAACCGGCAGTTCAAGGGACATCACCTTTCACTCTCTCACACACACCTGCATCTGCCCTGCAAATCGTGTCCTCATCCTATCCAATGCACCACTCACCACCCACACATGCCTGGCATCCTTCTCATATGGCCTCAAAGGCCTCTTGCTTACACTCTCTCCATCTGTATTCATGCAGGACAAGCTGGTACACAACAAAAGGGAGAGGTTGCAGACTAATGGAGGAATGCCCAACACCATATTCCTCACAGACTTTGAAAATAAAGCCATCCAGCTGGCCTACGACGATCTGGACCATTCTTATGCTGACGGTGAGGTTGGCAATGCTTAAACAAGTGAGAATCCAGCAGTGTAACATCCAACAGACAGCCATGCTGTGAGTAAGTCCCCCTGTTCTATAGTCCCATGCCATGCATGAGCCAGGTCCCCGACTTAAGCACTGAAGGACTCGAAAGAGAAATCTGATGACACCCTCATCGAAGACCTGTCACAGCGCTCACCCACACCCTCCACCTGCACAGAAACACATGCCTCGATGGGACCTAGCTTTACAGCAGCCTCAGGATCACAATCTGGTGAGCACATCACATTGTCTGATTCATAGCAGGCGGCGACAAGGACTTCCCAGGTTTCCGGCACTCGGAGGGCTGCTGGAGTGTTCTGCTGAGTCTGAGTCAGACGATGTGCCTGTACACTCGGTCATACCTCAGTTGCTGAAGCTGCAAAGGGAGCTCGGGAACATCAGGAAGGAATGTCCGCTCCACTCCTCAGATTGCAAGGCACGATGGAGGAGTCTATCTGCCTTCACTCTGAGGGAATTGTGCTGGCATGCCAATGCACCAAGATCAACACTGGTAGGATGGCAGCCGCCAAGGAGACCTTGGCCCAGGACATCGGCTGAACTTCATCACTGAGGCACTTTCAGGCATCCATCGGTGTTAATGTGAAAGCTTGGGGTGGCACATCTCAAGCTCACTCCAGCTGCCTCTTCCTCTCAAGAAGTCAGCCATGGATCCTTGGGCACACATAGGGAGGAGGATCAACAGGTGCACACCCAGGGGCCATCCACCCAGGTAACTTCAGGAGTGTCCGGCCCATCTGAACCCCATCTTCCCGTGACCCCAGCAGCTCCGACTCTGCAGGCTGAAGAAGGTGCTACTGCCATACAGCAGGTCCCTGAAAGCAGGCTGGGGCCCTCCAGTCTCAGCATGCCAGAGGACGCCTGCCAAGGTCATCACAGACAGAGCGTAGCAGTCAACAGTCTGCCTCCACCTCTGCTGTGGAATTCGGGGGGGGAGGGGGACACCAAGACGTAGTGGCAGGGTTAAAAAGGTCAAGAAGATTTAGTTGCACAACATGGTCATGGGTGTTATAGGTGTACTTATACTTAATGTTGACCATTGTAAATACACTACCAAGGATGTCTCCTTGTCTATGGCTCCTCGTTATGTTGAGCAGTGTTTGTGTCAATCAGATGTGAAACGTTAGATAAAAGCAACCTTGTTTCCTGCACAGTACTAAGGCTACTGTTGCAGTCCAGAGCCTCTCTCCTGAGCAGAGTGTAACCTTTTCAGCAAAGTGATTGTGCAGCTTCAAAGTCACTGTTCAGATCAGTGATGCCTGCACCTCGATGTGGCTTGTGTTTGCTTAAAGAATCTTATATCTAAGCATCACTGGGTTCTGTGATGTTCTCTGTGTGCTCTCAGCACTTTAGAAACAGGGCTGACCCTCCCATCTCGACACCATTCCTGACAGGTGAAGGTGTGGTGCTGAAGGGAACAGGTGATGAAGCCTGCCAAAGGATCAAGTTGTCTTAAAGTCCATGTGCTCGCTGTATCTTGGCAGCATCTCCATGATATGAGCCTCTTCACAGAATGTATGTGCGCTGCCCTCAGCCAGGCAGGTGGCAGACGTTCCCAGATGCAATGTGTAGATCTCAGGAATGTCCACAATGCATCTTGTCATCATCCTCCTGGAATCTTGCAGCAATGAGGGCTTCACAACTACGCCTGCCTCGTTTGGCCAGTGTAATGGCCTCATTGCCTGCCTCACCTTCCAGGACCTCATCAGCCTCAACCCCTTCGACTTCCTCCTCATTGGAGGAGATGTGCAGCTCTTGCATCCCCTTATCACCCAGGTCCTCCCCACTTTGAATTGCCAGATTGTGTAGCATGCAGCAAGAAACTATGATGTGCGACACCCTTTGGGGAGTGTACTGGAGTACTGCACCAGATCTGTTCAGGCAACAGGACCTCATTTTCAGGATGCCTATGGTGTGCTCAACCAAATTCTGGGTTGTGGCATGAGCCTCATTGTACCTTCTCTCAGCAGGAGTCTGAGGCCGCTGCACGGGCGTCATCATCCATATCCTTTGTGGGCAGCTCTTGTCCCTGAGGAGTCAACCCTGCATCCTGTGTGGTCCGTGGATGTTGTCAGAGATCTGAGACTTGCTGAGGGTGTATGAGTTGTGGACACTTCCAGGTTATCTTGCACAAACTTGCATGATCCATTTGTTATGGTGCAGACCAGCTGGACATTGAGAGAGTGGAAGCCTTTGTGGTTCACATACTGGACTGATTGTTGCCAGGGTGATTTAAAAGCCACGCGGGTGCTGTCAATGGCACCCTGCACCTGTGGGAATCCAGAAATCTCAGCAAATCCCAGTGCTCATTTCCTGGCTTGCCTGATCCTTGTCGAAGCTGACAAAGATTTGTGCCTAGGCAAAAAGGGCATCTGTGAACTCCTGAATACATTTGTGGGTGGAAGCTTGTGAGATCCTGCAAAGATGCTGGAGCCCTGGAGGACCCACTGCCATAAAATAGTTAGTGACAGTGGATGACCTCCGAGTCCCCATGGCACCAAATCCTGCAGAAGGTGGCATGTGTGCATGACCAGTTCCCTTGACATGTGCAGTTGTCGGTGACACTGATTCTTGCTCATCTGCAGGTAGCACATAGGCTGTCTATAGACCCTGTACCTAGTGAGGCGCCTGTGAACAATGGCTCTGTGAGGTTCATCCTCTGCATGCAGAGGAAGCTGCGCCATCCCTTGGTCTTCAGGGCTTTGCTCCTCCCTTTGGCGAGCCATGCACCTCCGTCACACTCTTCTCCATCTTCTATAAGCAATCAGGCAGACAGCGAGATCACCAGACTCCATGTTCCTGATGGTCTCCTCACTGCAGTATCAAAGAGAGAGATGCAAGGATCAGCAATTGTCTCCTCTTGGACAAGTGATCGCCTGCGGCTGCCTCTCAAAGCCCCATAGCACATGCACAGGCCACCACATGGATGCCCAGTGTTTAGTGCACATGGTGGCTCACCATGCCCACACCCAGCACTGCCCCACACCACATGACTGAGTGGGGGAAGCATTGGCCACTCGACTGCATCCTGAACTCTCATCTCAGCTGAAGGCCTTTTCCTAACCTGCACTCCAAGGCTTTGCGGTTTGCTTGTACCAAGAGGGTGACTATTCAATGTCAACTTAAACAAAATGCAAGGGATTAGGAGCGCACCCTTCCGTCAGTGTCCAAGGGCCACCTTTCCCAAGAGCATCCTCAAGCTTGCCCAGTCGCCCAATGGTTCTGCAGCACCATAGCACTCGTTCGAGTTAGAAGTGTGCACATGAGGGGATGAGGGGTTAGCAGCAGAGGAGCCATCATTGGCACAGTGAGGGATTAGTGCTGCTTGACTAGGCTGACTCCAAGCATGTCAACTGAGCTCAAGCTAAACGCTCTCAGCTGCGGTGGAGTGCTTGTATTTGGCATGTTTTGCCATTAGCCCGGGTGTTTTATTTTCTTCCCCTCCCCCACCAACACCCTACCCCCCCACCTCTCCCCCCCCCACCCCCCCACCTCCCCCCCCCCAAGCATATGTTTGTGTTTAAACACCAGTTGGTGCTGCCATGACAATCACCCACCCCACCCACCCCCACAGGCGCTGTCACCCTTGCCCCTTGCCCCGAGGTTGCCTTCTCCCCCTTCCACCTTTGCACTGCCACCCTTGCCCTGGCACCACAAGCCAGCCATGAAGAAGCCACTGCAGAGACTTGCCTGTGCCCTCCAAATCAGCGGAGCCGCTGGGATCATCGCAAGGGCTGCACAGATTTGTGTGCACTCACCTCCCGAGTTCCCCTCGAAGTTGAGATCACCGGGTTCACACCTTTTAAAGGCAGTTGTGAATCACACCATTGTGAAATCACGCCAACACCGGATTAAAATTTGAAATGGGGGGATTGATTCTGGTGTGAGGCCACAATAATTTGATGCAAATTTACTACAATTAAGTTGTAGTAAACAACAAGAGAGAATCCAACCATCACCCCTTGATGTTCAATGGCACGACTGTCACTGAATCCCCTACTATCAACATCCTGGGGGTTACCATCAACCAAAAACTGAACTGGACTAGCCATATAAATACTGTGGCTACAAGAGCAGGTCAGAGGCTCGGAATCCTGCAACGAGTAACTCACCTCCTGACTCCCCAAAGCCTGTCCACCATCTACAAGGCACAAGTCAGCAGTGTGATGGAATACTCTCCACTTGCCTGGATGAGTGCAGCTCCCACAACACTGAAGAAGCTGGACACCGTCCAGGACAAAGCAGTCCGCTTTATTGGCACCACATCCACAAACATTCACTCCCTCCATCACCGACGCACAGTAGCAGCAGTGTGTACCATCTACAAGATGCACTGCAGGAATTCACCAAGGCTCCTTAAACAGCACCTTCCAAACCCACGACCACTACCACCTAGAAGGAAAAGGGCAGCAGATAAATGGGAACAGCACGACCTGCAAGTTCCCCTCCAAGTCACACACCATCCTGACTTGGAAATATATCGCCGTTCCTTCACTGTCGCTGGGTCAAAATCCTGGAACTCCCTCACTAACAGCACTGTAGGTGTACCTACACCACATGGACTGTAGCAGTTCAAGAAGGTAGCTCACCACCACTTTCTCAAGGGTAAGTAGGAATGGGCAATAAATGCTGGCCCAGCCAGTGAAGCCCACATCCCGAGAATGAATTTTAAAAAAAGTTCCCGATGTTCAATGGTGTGAAACACGGTCTGCCATTGAGGGGCACTCGTGTCCTGGATTTATATCATCGGGAAATGCAACTATAGCCTTCTCACAAGATTCTCCAATCTCGCCACTGAACATGCCTGCCGCAAACGGAACGGAAAATCCCGGCCATTATTTTGGGTTCCCGTTCCCTACCCACCGACTCCATCCTTCTTCCTGGCAACAGACTGAGAGCTAGCCTATTCACAGCCTTGGTGTCACATTTGATCTTGAGATGAGTTGCTGACTTCATATTTGTGCCATCACTAAGACTGACTATTTCCACCTCCATAACATTACCTGACTTCACCCCTGTCTTTGCTCATCTGATGCTGAAACCTTCAGTCATGCCTTCACTACCTCTAGATTTGACCATTCCAATACACCCCTGGCTGGTCTCATTCCACATTCTGTAAATTTGGGGTCATCCAAAATTCTGGTGCCAGTATCTTAACTCACACCAAATTCCATTCCCCTATCACCCCTGTCCTTGTTGACCGACATTAGCTGCTGGTCAAGGAACATCTTAATTTTAAAACCCTTATCCTGTTTTCAAATCTGTCCATGACCTCGCCATTCCCTATCTTTATAATCTCCTTCAGCCCCACTGCCTTCCAAGATATTCATGTTCTTCTAATAGTGGCGCTGTCTATCCCTGATTTTAATTGTTCCACCACTGGTGGCTACGCCTTCAGTTGCTGAGGCCTCAAGCTCTGGAATATATTCGCTACACATCTGCATATCGATTGGACAAATTAAATTAGTAACAATACCATAGAGGAGGAATTCCTGGAGTGTGTACGGGATGGTTTTCTGGATCAATACGTTAAGGAACCAACTAGAGAACAGGCCATCCTAGACTGGGTATTGTGTAATGAGAAAGGAATAATTGGCAATCTAGTTGTGTGAGGCCCCTTGGGGATGAGCAACCATAATATGATAAACTTCTTCATCAAGATGGAGAGTGACATAGTAGATTCTGAGACTAGGGTCCTGAATCTTAATAAAGGAAGTTACGACGATATGAGACGCGAGTTGGCTATGATGGATTGGGAAATGTTACTTAAAGGGATGACGGTGGATAGGCAATGGCAAACATTCAGAAAGCGCATGGGTGAACTGCAACAATTGTTTATTCCATTCTTAATTAGCACTTTTCTCAGACAATATCACCACCTTCAACACCTCTTTGATCCTTTTGTCTGTGACATCTTTTGATTATCTGCTCCTATCACTGCTTTCTTATCTCCACAATCACCACACCCTCAACTTCTCTCTCCCCCCGCCCCCCCCACCTTAGACCAGCTTATATTTCACTTTTCTCCTAACTATACTCAGTTCTGCCGAAGGGTCATGAAGACCCGCAACGTTAACTGATTTCTTCTCCACCGATGCTGCCAGACCTGCTGAGTTTTTCCAGGTAATTCTGTTTTTGTAATTGTTTATTCCTGTCTGGCGCAAAAGTAAAATAGGAAAGGTGGCCAAACCATGGCTTACAAGGGAAATTAGAGATAGTATTAGATCCAAGGAAGAGGCATACAAATTGGTCAGAAAAAACAACAGACCTGAGGATTGGGACCAGTTTAGAATTCAGCAAAGGAGGACCAAGGGATTGATTAAGAAGGGGAAAATAGAGTACGAGAGTAACCTTGTGGGGAACATAAAAACTGACTGTAAATGTTTCTATAGGTATGTGAAGAGAAAAAGATTGGTGAAGACAAATGTAGGTCCCTTACAGTCAGAAACAGGGGAATTTATAATGGGGAACAAAGAAATGGCTGACCAACTAGATACATACTTTGGTTCTGTCTTCACAAAGGAGGACACAAATAACATACCAGAAATGTTGGGGAACACAGGGTTTAATGAGAAGGAGGAACTGAAAGAAATCAGTATTAGTAGGGAAATGGTGTTGGAGAAATTGATGGAATTGAAGGCCGATAAATCCCCAGGGCCTGATAATCTACATCCCAGAGTACTTAAGGAAGTGGCCCTAGAAATAGTGGATGCATTGGTGGTCATCTTCCAAGATTCTATGGACTCTGGAACAGTTCCTACAGATTGGAGGGTAGCTAATGTAACCCCACTATTTAAAAAGGGAGGTAGAGAGAAAACAGGGAATTATAGACCAATCAGCCTGACGTCGGTAGTGAGGATAATTCTAGAGCCCATTATAAAAGATTTAATAGCTGAGCACGTGGAAAACAGTGGCAGAATTGGACCGAGTCAGCATGGATTTATGAAAGGGAAATCATGCTTGACAAATCTACTGGAATTTTTCAAGAATGTAACTAGTAGAGTTGATGAGGGGGAGCAAGTGGATGTGGTTTATTTGGGCTTTCAGAAGGCTTTCGACAAAGTCCCACATAAGAGATTAGCATGTAAAGTTAAAGCACATGGGATTGGGGGTAGTGTATTGAGATGGATAGAAAACTGGTTGGCAGACAGGAAACAAAGAGTAGGAATAAATGGGTCTTTTTCTGAATGGCAGGCAGTGACTAGTGGGGTACCGCAGCTATTCACAATGCATATTAATGATTTAGATGAGGGAGCTAAATGTAATATCTCCAAATTTGTAGATAACACAAAGCTGGGTGGGAGGGTGAGCTGTGAGGAGGATGCAGAGATGCTTCAGGGTGATTTGGAGCAGCTGAGTGAGTGGGCAAATGCATGGCAGATGCAATATAATGTGGATAAATGTGAGGTTATCCACTTTGGTAGCAAAAGCAGGAAGGCAGATTATTATCTGAATGGCTATAAGTTGAGAGAGGGGAATGTGCAAGAAGACCTGGGTGTCCTTGTACACCAGTCACTGAAGGTAAGCATGCAGGTGCAGCAGGCGGTAAAGAAGGCAAATGGTATGTTGGCCTTCATGGCGAGAGGATTCGAGTACAGGAGCAGGGATGTCTTGCTGCAATTATACCGGGCCTTGGTGAGAACACACTTGGAATATTGTGTGCAGTTTTGGTCTCCTTATCTGAGGAAGGATGTTCTTGCTATAGAGGGAGTGGTTTATCAGACTGATTCCTGGGATGGCAGGACTGACATATGAGGAGAGATTGAGTCGGTTAGGATTATATTTGCTGGAGTTTAGAAGAATGAGGGGGATCTCATAGAAACCTATAAAATTCTAACAGGACTAGTCAGTGTAGATGCAGGAAGGATGTTCCCGATGGTGGGGGAGTCCAGAACCAGGGGTCACAGTCTGAGGATACGGGGTAGACCATTTAGGACTGAGATGAGGAGAAATTTCTTCACCCAGAGAGTGGTGAACCTGTGGAATTCACTACCACAGAAAGTAGTTGAGGCCAAAACATTGTATGTTTTCAAGAAGGAGTTAGATATAGCTCTTGGGGGCGAAAGGGATCAAAGGATATGGGGAGAAAGCGGGAGCAGGCTATTGAGTTGGATGATCAGCCACGATCATAATAAATGGCGGAGCAGGCTTGAAGGGCCGAAAGGCCTACTCCTGCTCCTATTTCCTATGTTTGTATGTTTACACCTGTCAGCCTCTCTGCCTCACTTTCTTCTATTAAGACACCCCTTAAAATCTACCTCTTTGACCAAGCTTTTGGTCATTTGACTTCATACCTCCTTAAATGGCTTAGTGCCATACTTTGTTTTATAATGTTGCTGTGAAGTACCTTGGAATGTTTGATTATGTGAAAGGTGTTATATAAATATACCTCGTTGTTTTGTTGTTGGGTTTTGGGGGACTGTTGAACTGCACACACCATACTGCCATTGCTTTTCTCAGCAAAAACAGTAGGGTTCTTGAACAGTATACAGTGATAATCATAGCTGGTCAGCAGTGTCATGATTAGGAAATAAAAACAAAAATCGCTGGAGATCATCAGCTGATCAGTAGCATTCATAGAAAAAAATAAGTTTGTTGATATAAAGTCAGAAAATGCTGGAAATACCCAGCAGGTTATGATGGAGTTAACGTTTCAGGTTTGTGACCTTTCATCAGAACTGGGGAAAGTTAGAGATGTAATAGGCCTTGAGCAAGGGGTGGGTGGGACAAGGGCAAAAGGAAGGTCTGTGATAGAGTTGCAGTCAAGAGAGATTGAATGACAGAAGAGTTAATCTTCCAGGGCCAAAGGGAATGGTGATGGGGAAAGAAAAGGATCAAAGGAAGAAAATGTCCCTAGAGCAGGTGTGCTGCTGATTGATAAAAACAAATCAAGCAAAGAAAAAGGAACAAATTGGAGCACAGATTATGGTCTGAAATTGTTGAACTTAATGTTGAGTTCTGGAAGGCTGTGAAGTGCCTAATCGAAAGATGAGGTGCTGTTCCTCAAACTTAGTTTAACTTCAATGGAATAGTGCAGTAGGCTGAGGACAGAAATGTCAGCAGCAATGTGGAGGGTTAAAATGACAGGCCAGTGGAAGGTTGGGGTCATGGTTGCAGACAGAACAGAGATATTCCGCAAAGTGATCATCCCATCTGCATTTGGTCTCCCCAGTGTAGAGGTGGCCACATTGTGAGCAGCGAATACAGTATACTAAATTAAAAGAAGTGCATGTAAATCGCTGCTTCAGCTGGAATGAGTGTTTGGAGCCTTGGATGGTAAGGAGAGAGGAGTTAAAAGGGCAGATGTTATATCTCCTGTGTTTGGCAAGGTGCCATGAATAGGGGATGTGATGTTAAGCGTGAATGGTTGGACAAGGGTATCATGGAAGGAATGGTCCCTTCGGAAGGCTGAGGGGAGGATGTGTTTCCCTGTGGTGGTATCGCACTGGAAGTGGTGGAAATGGCGAAAATGATCAGTTGATTATGAAGGTTGGTGGGGTGGGAGTACCGAGGATTCCCACCTCGCTGTGTTTGATGGGGCCCGTGACCATATCCATCACATTTCCTGCACTTCTTCTCTCACCCCTTCCTCACTCTTCCAGAACCACAATAGCGTTCGCCTTCCTTTCAACCATTCCGCTGGTTAACACCTCCCATATAAAGCACATGTACGCCCTCCACTAAGTGTGAGTCCATATTGAGAGTTAGGATCCTCACTCACCCTTGCAGCATTGTAGCCAGGTCCTACGGATGCCCCACGGCTACTGGCCTTCTCTGCCACCTCCATCCAGGCTCACTTAGTCAGGAAGGGATGCCTCCTCTGCCCATCCCGCAGGAGGGCAACCTCTTACCAAATGGTCACAGCCTGGAAGAGAGTCGGCCATGATCGTACCTCTGCCATTGGTCTAGGTAGGCGGTCATTTTGCCTTTCTCAATCAGTATCATTGGGTGAAGAGATCTGGATACACAGACAACAATTGTGATTAGCACCTCAGGAAGACTGGGATTGACAAGGATGGCGGTGGCTCCTCTGTCTGCAGCAGGTTTTTAATGCCTTCCTCTGCATTGCGCACTGACCACCTGAAGCAGCTCCTCCATTGCCCTGGTGCCCATTGCCAGCAGCCCTTTAACCTGCCCAATGGCAGCTGCTCTCTGTTGAGTGCCTGCCCCGTCACTGCCTGATAACCTGCCCTAGGCCTCCAATTTGCCGGCAGTCATGCTGGTTGGCCGCTCATTGGTCACAGCTTAATCACGGCGGGACCACAGGACTGGGCGGGAGCGGGCGTGCCACATGCTTCCAGTTTCCGTCAGCATTACTTTCCCACCGAGTGTAATTCCAGGCCTATGAGAGGAGCTCAAGTGGCAGTAAAATGGGAGGGATGAAAAGCAATGCAGTAGGGTTTAGCAGAAAGGCAGAAGGCAAATTCTCCTAAATGAAAGTGATGGGTGCACCACACTTCCCTCCCACCCTGTTCTCCTCCATCCCATGGCAATTTTTTTTAGACTCAAGTGAAATAAGAATGAAATCCACCCTATTACATCATGATTTTCTATTTTAATCACTGACTGTTTCCCCAGTTTACTTTCTTGTGTTCATGTTAAATGTGCTGCTTTATATCTGCTACAGGGAGTAAGTACTGTACTGAGCGTTTACAATGATTTGAGTACACATTGTGCTGGCCTGAGTAAATACCACTGTAAGCATATTGTTCTTATCAGGAATGTAAATACTTTGGTGGCCTATTTAATATCTGGGACAATTTGCTCTTCATTTGCTGTTAATGGTTGTAGTGAGTTCAGTTGATGGTCTGATCTATAGTAACCATTACCTGCATCCAATGTACTTATATCTAAACATAGTAATTTAAAATGCATTTCATTATTCTCCCCTTATTTTTCCAGGACAGCTGTCAGCTGTTTTACTCTGACGATAGGATGCAGAACACAATTCAGCTTTTTTGTATTAGAGAAGGCCACCCTTTGGCCATGAATAATTCTGTAAAAGCTTCTGATGCATGCCCATCTTGCATGACCTTAAGCTCAGATTCTGTGAACTATTATAGACCTGATGGGCACAGTATGCTGTGCATAATATTGTCAATAAGCATCTGGTAAACCCTGCCGGGACACATTCTCAAACCTACAGCAAATAGCTCATTTCTTTGATTATCGAAAGCCTTTCCACCCCTACAAAGCACGAGTTGGGAGTGTGCTGCATCTATTTTCAAATTACTTGCATTTTAATTATAGATTGTCAAAAAATATTTTGAATACAATGTTAGTGCTGACATTTTTTAGTAGTTTCATGATACAAAACATTCAACTAATTGATAAGAAAGTGATACAATGAAATGTTGACTCTAGCGTTGGAAAATCAGCTCTCAAAGTGCCACAACTGAAAATGGTACACATTGCTTTGCCTGATATGTGTTATACTCCACCTAGTTGGCTGACATACTGCATTACCAGAACCTATGGATGGAATAATCCCTGATGAGTCAAGGTGGGAGTTGAAGGCAAGACTATGAAGAAAATGGGGAAGGAGGGTGTCGGGTCAGTGAACAGACACTTTCCTGTATCTGGCTGATCTAACCAGAGGTGAGGTGAAACTAACAAGGGCTGCCCATCCAACAGCAGCAGGTAGCTAACTTGAACAATTAAATGCCAATTTATGGGCAGATTGGGAACACTGCCAGGGTGTTTCTTGTGGCAGATAGGCCCCTCACTATGGCGGAAACCCAGCAGGTCCCTGCAGATGGCTTGCCTGCAGCTTGTTGGTGGGTGGGGGCGGGGAGCGCAGGGGATGCCTGCCAGGTCTCTCTTTGTTCACCCCACCCCTAATGGAGCCGCAGGCATCAGAGGGCTACAGGCATTGCCTGGCAGCAGCGGCCACCGTTTATTTTATATAAAGTTCAAACCTCTTCAGAGGGCGCTTCAAGATGGAGGCACCCTAGCAGTTCCCATCTTGCTGTGGCAGCAGCACCCATGTCTAATTGGGCCTGCATCCACCATCTTTAATTGGACAATAGGCACAGAGACAGCCAATTAGGAGGCCGCCTTCCAGAAGATAGTGCCAGTGGGCATGTGGGCATGTTACTGGCAAGAGCGGGGCTGGAACCCGGAAATAGTCCCACCTTGTGATTACTTTTAATTCTTTCGAGTTATCAACAGTCACAGATTGCAACTCTTTCGAGTACAATCACAGTTCTTGGTTTCCGGGAGTGGGACACGAACCCGCAACCCTCTGATTCAAAGGCGAGGGTGCTATGAACTGAGCCACAGCTGACACCTCTTGATTACTTTTAAAAAAAGGTACAAGATTGCAGCCTATGATCATATCCTTGATTGTCACACATGATCCTTATCCCCTTATTGCATGGTGCCCAATTAAGTGATTTCAATGAGTTGTTTGCATAAAAGCTGTGTTATAAGTTGTTATTTTCTGTAGCCTGCAGTTTCTGCATGATTGTGCTGGTTTCTGCACTGCAAATCCTCTGAAATAGGCATAACCGGAGTAAAAGATTATAGAATTTTAAGCACAAAATTAGATACAGCCGAAAGTGAGTTTCTGTAATCTTTTGCACTACTTTTAAAAGCATTGTATTAGAAGCAAATCTGTCCACAAAACTGGCCATGCTCTTCCCTCCCCCGGTTAAAGTATTGAGAGTTACTGTTAATTGTATACATTTGCAGGCCCTCGAGGAAGTGCTAAAATTAAACTGGAACTTTAGGGCACTAGGAGAATGTTTCATTCAATTTATTCAAAACATTTTATTCTGCAGAGGATGTCATTCTGTTTGTGCAGAACAACACAGTACCGCAGCAAATGACAGGTACTGAAGGGAATGGAGGAAGGACTGAGGACAGTTTTGCTGAAGGTATTGTGGCCAGTTTCTTCAGTGCATATGAGCAGAAGGGTTTCATAAAGGGAGAGCTCAGGCACATAAATAAATATATCATGTAACGGGGCCTGTTGCATTTGTCTTCTATATATACTGGTGTTTCATGAATGATTTTCTTATTTTTACTGACTCTTTACAGCTATTCTTCCTCTTTATACATCAACGTTATTTGGTAGACAGCACAGAACAATGCATCCGGGCAGAACGAGCTGTAATTTACCCCACCCCCCAATCTGTATAGATATTTGAGGTGCTGCTGTATGGTTCCAGTTGTATGATCCTTGTGATTGTCCAGGTGTCATTGTATCTCCAATTGGTTTCTAAGGGGTCCTGCAACAGTATCAGTAATCCTGGCTGAAGTGGGGAGATCCTGTCACCCTGAAACCATCTTTATACAACTACCTTTCTCTTCAACTAAAGCTGGTACAGGTGATAAACGCAAAATAAACACACTGTGGAAAGTACTAGGGAACTGGGCAATGACCTGCTTTATTCTGTTCTTTGTAGTTGCAGAGTTTAGGTCACAAGGGTAAAATGAATCATTCCTTGTGCCCGAGGAAAGCTTAGTTTCAAATGCTTTTTAAATATTTAGCCCTCTCACACCAATACTGTTGCTGCTCACTGAAAAATTCTCTGAGCATGTTGAGCCTCTTGGTTCAGCCATTTCCATGATGCATCTGTGAAAGGTGAATGGATGACATGACAGAAGTCCTGGCACGTCCCTTGAATGACTGGGAACTAAAATAATTGAGTTCCTCAGTCACCTTGATGCAACTGGCCACACTGTCCAGACTGCAGATGTTATCTGAGATTCTCTCTGTTGGAGATGGTACAGTTTGCTCTCTAACACCCTTTTAAATTATAGCCCTTAAAGTGTTACACTTCAGCTGGTAATTGCACCTAGTATAGTAAACCTTCAGGATAGTATTGCGTCAGTGCTGGACAGTATACTTTTGGTATCACCCTACATCTCTGACACTCCCTACCTGCTTCCGTTGATTTTCCTCAAATGCTGGTAGAGCAGCAAATGCAATCCTCATTGTGTTGTGTACAGAGGATGATAATACCTAGAAACACAAAAAAACGGTAGTTAGCAATTCATTCACTGCTACAGCTGACAGCAATCATTACATGGGTGGAGGGAATACATTAGATACGGAGCACAGAAGCTCTGCAATACGGTGCACCCCAATCCCAGGTCTTTTCCTAATTGTACCAATATCATTAACCTTAATTAATTGGCATAATGTAAATGTTGGGGGTAATATTAATTTTTAATCTCTGGATACTAAGTGTTACAATCCTGTATGAGCCCCAATTTTGTTATGATCTTAGTCAAGACCAGTAACTTTTTTTAAAAATAAAAATAAATCTGAATTCCAACTTATTTACTGAAAGAATGAATGGAAGACACAAGATTCCATGATTTAAACAAAAGAATTTTTGCTATACAAGTGACAAACAAAGCAAACACTAAATAATACCCTATATAACCACATATACTCTCAAAAGCGGAATCAACATAAGTTAAACATGAATTAACAGCAAACTGATAGATTTTAAACTATAAATAAAACATCAAATGGCAGATACAACTAAGTCAGATCTTACGAATTGACCCAGCAGTCTGCTCAGCATAAATGTCATCAATCTCAGTCACACACTCCTACAAAGCTCTGTCTTCCTCATGAAGAATTTCAACTCCTCTTTTTCTAGGATTTAACTTGATATTCAGCTGACAGCAGCGCACAACCAACTTGGGTTCAATGGGCATGGTCTTCAGCAATAATTGTACATATCTGCAGAACCTCCTCAACACTGTTTACAATGGCCTGGATGGCCTAGGTTTGCAAATGTTAGCATCAAGAAACAGAAACAGCTGCAGCAACTATGGACCAAATCTTCCACAAAGCAGCAATCACCATCAGGTTGCTGTGCGACTCGGACTTTTGCATGCTTGGAGTAGCTCTGCATTTCTTGCATGTGAGTTTGGTGGCAGGTGGGTGAGGTGATAGCTGGGCAGGGTTTCATGTGGGTGAGGGGGCAGGTGGTGGTAGGTGGGTAGTGTGGCAGGTGGGTGAGGTGTCAGGTTGGTGAGTTGGCAGATGGGTGAGTTGATAGGTGGATGAGGTGGCAGGTGAGTGAGGTGGCAGGCGGGTGAGGTGGCAGGTGGTTAGGAAAACAGGCGGGTGAGGTGACAGGTGGTTAGGAAAACAGGCGGGTGAGGTGACAGGTGGATGAGGTGAAAGGTGTGTGACTTGGTAAGTGGGTGAGGTGGCAGGTGGATTAGTTGGCAGGTAGGTGAGGAGGCAGGTGGATGAGTTGAGGTGATCGTTGGGCAAAATGGTAGGTAAATTAGGTGGCAGGTGGGCGAGGTGGTACTTGAACGAGATGGCAAGTGAATGAATTGGCAGATGAGTGAGCTGGTAGGTGGATGAGGTGGCAGGTGGGTGAGGTGGCAGGAAGGTGAGGTGGTACATGGGTGCTTTTTAAGGTGGGTAAGCTGGCTGGTGGATGAGGTGGGAGGTGGGTGAGGTGGGGGGTGGGTGAGGTGGCAGTTGGGTGAGATGGCAGGTGGGTGAGTTGGTAGGTGGATGAGGTGGCAGGTGCATGTGTTGGTAGGTGGATGTGTTGGTAGGTGGATGTGGTGGTAGGTGGATGTGGTGGCAGGTGGGTGAGGTGGCAGATGGATGAGGTGGCAGGTGGTTAGGGTAACAGATGGGTGACGTAGCAGGTGGATAAGGGGGCAGGTGGTTAGGAAAACAGGCGGGTGAGGTGACAGGTGGATGAGGTGAAAGGTGTGTGACTTGGTAAGTGGGTGAGGTGGCAGGTGGATTAGTTGGCAGGTAGGTGAGGAGGCAGGTGGATGAGTTGGCAGGTGGGTGAGGTGATCGTTGGACAAAATGGTAGGTAAATTAGGTGGCAGGTGGGCGAGGTGGTACTTGAACGAGATGGCAAGTGAATGAATTGGCAGATGAGTGAGCTGGTAGGTGGATGAGGTGGCAGGTGGGTGAGGTGGCAGGAAGGTGAGGTGGTACATGGGTGCTTTTTAAGGTGGGTAAGCTGGCTGGTGGATGAGGTGGGAGGTGGGTGAGGTGGGAGGTGGGTGAGGTGGCAGTTGGGTGAGATGGCAGGTGGGTGAGTTGGTAGGTGGATGAGGTGGCAGGTGCATGTGTTGGTAGGTGGATGTGTTGGTAGGTGGATGTGGTGGTAGGTGGATGTGGTGGCAGGTGGGTGAGGTGGCAGATGGATGAGGTGGCAGGTGGTTAGGGTAACAGATGGGTGACGTGGCAGGTGGATGAGGGGGCAGGTCGATAAGGTGCTAAGTGGGTGAGGGAGCAGGTGGGTGAGGCAGCAGGTGGGTGAGGTGGCAGTTGGGTGAGGTGGCAGGTGGGTGAGGTGGTAATTGGCCGAGGTGGCAGCTGGATGTGATGGAAGGTGGATGTGGTGGTAGGCGGGGTATTTTTTGGTGTGTGAGCTGGCAGGTGGTAAAGGTGGCAGGTGGGTGAGTTGGTAGGTGGGTGAGATGGCAGGTGGGTGATGTGGCTGGTGGGTGAGGTGGTACATGGGTGATTTTTTAGGTGGGTGAGCTGACTGATGGGTGAGGTGGCAGGTGGATGAGGTGGGAGGTGGATGAGGTGGCAGGTGGGTGAGGTAGTTGGTGGATGAGGTGCCAGTTGGGTGAAGTGGCAGGTGGGTGAGTTAGGTGGATGAGGTGGCAGGTGGGTGAGGTGGCAGGTGGGTGAGGTGGCAGGTGGATGAGTTGGCAGTTGGATGAAGTGGCAGGTGGATGAGGTGGCAGGTGGGTGAGGTGGCTGTTGCGTGAGTTGGCAGGTGGGTGAGGTGGCAGATGAGTGATTTGATAGGTAGGTGAGGTGGCAGGTGGATGAGGTGGCAGATGGATGAGGCGAATGGTGGGTGAGGTGGTTAATGTGTGAGGTGGCAGCAGTGTAGGGTGGTAGGTGGGTGAGGTGGCAGATGAGTGACTTGGTAGGTGGGTGAGGTGGCAGGTGGTTAGGGTAACCGGTGGGTGAGGTGGCAGGTGGATGAGGCGAATGGTGGGTGAGGTGATGTGTGCATGAGGTGGCAGGTGTGTGAGTTAGCAGGTGGCTGAGGTGGCAGGTGGATGAGGTGGCAGGTGGATGAGGGTGCAGGTGGATGAGGTGCTAAGTGGGTGAGGCAGCAGGTGGGTGAAGTGGCAGTTGGGTGAGGTGGCAGGTGGGTGAGGTGGTAGGTGTGTGACGTGGTAGGTGGGTGGGGTGGCAGCTGGATGTGATGGAAGGTGGATCTGGTGGTAGGTGGGTGAGGTGGTAGGTGGGTGGTTATTTAGGTGGGTGAGCTGGCTGGTGTGTGAGGTGGCAGGTGGGTGAGGTGGCAGGTGGGTGAGTTGGTAGGTGAATGAGGTTGCAGGTGGCTGAGGTGGCAGGTGGATGAGGTGGTAGGTGGATGAGGTGGTAGGTGGATGAGGTGGCAGGTGGATGAGGTGGTAGGTGTGTGAGGTGGCAGGTGGATGAGGTGGCAGGTGTGTGAGGTGGCAGGTGGATGAGGTGGCAGGTGGATGAGGTGGCAGGTGGATGAGGTGGCAGGTGTGTGAGGTGGCAGGTGGATGAGGTGGCAGGTGGATGAGGTGGCAGGTGGATGAGGTGCCAGTTGGGTGAGATGGCAGGTGAGTGAGTTGGTAGGTGGATGAGGTGGCAGATGGGTGATGTGGCAGGTGGGTGAGGTGGTAGGTGGATGAGGTGGAAGGTGGATGAAGTGGCAGGTGGGTGAGGTGGCAGCAGTGTAGGGTGGTATGTGGGTGAGATGGTAGATGAATGAGTTGGTAGGTGGGTGAGGTGGCAGGTGGTTAGGGTAACAGCTGGGTGAGGTGGCAGGTGGATGAGGTGGCAGTTGGCTGAGGTGGCAGGTGGATGAGGTGGCAGGTGGATGAGGGGGCAAGTGTATGAGGTGCTAAGTGGGTGAGGCAGCAGGTGGGTGACGTGTCAGTTGGTTGAGGTGGCAGGTGTGTGAGGTGGCTGTTGCGTGAGTTGGCAGGTGGGTGAGATGGCAGGTGGATGAGGTGGCAGGTGGATGAGGTCATAGTTGGGTGAGATGACAGGTGGGTGAGGTGGCAGGTGGGTGAGGTGGCAGGTGAATGAGGTGGCAGTTGGGTGAGGTGGCAGCTGGATGAGGTGGCAGGTGGATGAGGTGGTAGGTGGATGAGGTGGTAGGTGGATGAGGTGCCAGTTGGGTGAGGTGGCAGCTGGATGAGGTGGCAGTAGGATGACATGGCAGGTGGGTGAGGTGGCAGATGAGTGATTTGGTAGGTGGGTGAGGTGGCAGGTGGATGAGGTGGCAGGTGGTTAGGGTAACAGGTGGGTGTGGTGGCAGGTGGATGAGGCAAATGGTGGGTGAGGTGGTAGGTGGGTGAGGTGGTACATGGGTGATTTCTAAGGTGGGTGAGCTGGCTGGTAGGTGAGGTGGCAGGTGGATGAGGTGGGAGGTGGATGAGGTGGAAGGTGGGTGATTTTTAGGTGGGTGAGGTGGCAGGTGGATGAGGTGCCAGTTGGGTGAGGTGGCTGGTGGATGAGGTGGCAGGTGGATGAGGTGGTAGGTGGATGAGGTGGTAGGTGGATGAGGTGCCAGTTGGGTGAGGTGGCAGCTGGATGAGGTGGCAGTAGGACGACATGGCAGGTGGGTGAGGTGGCAGGTGAGTGATTTGGTAGGTGGGTGAGGTGGCATGTGGATGAGGTGGCAGGTGGTTAGGGTAACAGGCGGGTGTGGTGGCAGGTGGATGAGGTGAATGGTGGGTGAGGTGGTAGGTGGGTGAGGTGGTACATGGGTGATTTCTAAGGTGGGTGAGCTGGCTGGTAGGTGAGGTGGCAGGTGGATGAGGTGGGAGGTGGATGAGGTGGAAGGTGGGTGATTTTTAGGTGGGTGAGGTGGCAGGTGGTTAGTGTAACAGGTGGGTGAGGTGGCAGCTGGATGTGATGGAAGGTGGATGTGGTGGTAGGTGGGTGAGGTGGCAGCTGGATGTGATGGAAGGTGAATGTGGTGGTAGGTGGGTGAGGTGGTAGGTGGGTGATGTTTTTAGGTAGGTGAGCTGGCAGCTGGGTAAGGTGGCAGGTGGGTGAGTTGGTAGGTAGGTGAGATGGCAGGTGGGTGATGTGGCTGGTGGGTGAGGTGGCAGGTGGGTAATTTTTTAGGTTAGTGAGGTGCCATTTGGGTGAGGTGGCTGGTGGCTGAGGTGGCAGGTGAGTGAGTTGGTAGGTGGATGTGATGGCAGGTGGGTGAGGTGGCAGGAGAGTAGGGTGGTATGTGGGTGAGATGGTAGATGAATGAGTTGATAGGTGGGTGAGGTGGCAGGTGGTTAGGGTAACAGCTGGTTGAGGTGGCAGGTGGGTGAGCTGGCACTTGGGTGATGTAGCAGGTGGGTGAGGTGGCAGGTGGATGAGGTGGCACATGGGTGAGGTGACAGGTGGATGAGATGGCACTTGGGTGAGGTAGCAGGTGTGTGAGTTGGTAGGTGGATGAGGTGGCAGGTGGGTGAGGTGGCAGGTGGATGAGGTGGCAGGTGGATGAGGTGGTAGGTGGGTGAGGTGGCAGGTGGATGAGGTGGCAGGTGTGTGAGGTGGCAGGTGGATGAGGCGGCAGGTAGTTGAGGTGGCAGGTGGGTGAGGTGGCAGGTGGATGAGGTGCCAGTTGGGTGAGATGGCAGGTGGGTGAGTTGGTAGGTGGATGAGGTGGCAGGTGGGTGATGTGGCAGGTGGGTGAGGTGGTAGGTGGATGAGGTGGAAGGTGGATGAAGTGGCAGGTGGGTGAGGTGGCAGGAGAGTAGGGTGGTATGTGGGTGAGATGGTAGATGAATGAGTTGATAGGTGGGTGAGGTGGCAGGTGGTTAGGGTAACAGCTGGGTGAGGTGGCAGGTGGGTGAGCTGGCACTTGGGTGACGTAGCAGGTGGGTGAGGTGGCAGGTGGTTGAGGTGGCACATGGGTGAGGTGACAGGTGGATGAGATGGCACTTGGGTGAGGTAGCAGGTGTGTGAGTTGGTAGGTGGATGAGGTGGCAGTTGGGTGAGGTGTCAGGTGGGTGAGGTGGCAGATGAGTGAGTTGGTAGGTGGGTGAGGTGGCAGGTGGGTGAGGTGGCAGGCGGTGAGGGTAACAGGCGGGTGAGTTGGCAGGTGGATGAGGTGAATGGTGGGTGAGGTGGTAGGTGGGTGATTTGGCAGCTGGATGTGATGGAAGGTGGATGTGGTGGTAGTTATGTGAGCTGGTATGTGGGTGATGTGGCAAATGGGTGAGGTTGTAGGTGTGTGAGGTGGCAGGTGGGTGAGGTGGTAGGTGGGTGCTTTGTAAGGTGGGTGAGCTGGCTGGTGGGTGTGGTGGCAGGTGGCTGAGGTGGGAGATGGATGAGGTGGTAGGTGGGTGAGGTGGCAGGTGGAAGAGGTGGTAGGTGGGTGAGGTGGCAGGTGGGTGAGTTGGTAGGTGGGTGAGGTGGCAGGTGGAAGAGGTGGTAGGTGGGTGAGGTGCCAGTTGGGTGAGGTGGCAGGTGTGTGAGTTGGTAGGTGGATGAGTTGGCAGGTTGGTGAGGTGGCAGGTCGATGAGGTGGCAGATGAGTGAGTTGGTAGGTGGGTGAGGTGGCAGGTGGTTAGGGTGACCGGTGGGTGAGGTGGCAGGTGGATGAGGTGGCAGGTGGTTAGGGTAATCGGTGGGTGAGGTGGCAGGTGTGTGAGGTGGCAGGTGGATGAGGTGGCAGGTGGATGAGGGTGCAGGTGGATGAGGTACTAAGTGGGTGATGCAGCAGGTGGGTGAAGTGGCAGTTGTGTGAGGTTGCAGGTGGGTGAGGTGGCAGGTGGGTGAGGTGGCAGGTGGGTGAGGTGGCAGGTGGGTGAGGTGGTAGGTGGGTGAGGTGGCAGCTGGATATAATGGAAGGTGGATGAGGTGGAAGGTGGTTGATTTTTAGGTGGGTGAGGTGCCAGTTAGATGGTAGGTGAATGTGTTGGTAGGTGGTTGAGGTGGTAGGTGGATGAGGTGGTAGGTGGATGAGGTGCCAGTTGGGTGAGGTGGCAGGTGGGTGAGCTGGCACTTGGGTGAGGTAGCAGGTGGGTGAGGTGGCAGGTGGATGAGGTGGCAGTTGGGTGAGGTGGCAGGAGGATGTGGTTGCAGGTGGGGGAGTTGGTAGGTGGATGAGGTGGCAGTTGGGTGAGATGTCAGCTGGGTGGGGTGGTGGGTGGGTGAGGTGGCAGGTGGATGAGATGGTAGTTGGGTGAGATGGCAGCTGGGTGAGGTGGCAGTAGGATGACATGGCAGGTGGGTGAGGTCGCAGATGAGTGATTTAGTAGGTGGATGAGATGGCAGGTGGATGAGGTGGCAGGTGGTTAGGGTAACAGGCGGGTGAGGTGGCAGCTGGATGTGATGGAAGGTGGATGTGGTGGTAGGTGGGTGAGGTGGCAGCTGGATGTGATGGAAGGTGGATGTTGTGGTAGTTGGGTGAGTTGGTAGGTGGGTGAGGTGGTAGGTGGGTGATGTTTTTAGGTAGGTAATCTGGCAGCTGGGTAAGGTGGCAGGTGGGTGAGTTGGTAGGTAGGTGAGATGGCAGGTGGGTGATGTGGCTGGTGGGTGAGGTGGTATTTGGGTGATTTTTAAGGTGGGTGAGCTGGCTGGTGGGTGAGGTGGCAGGTGGGTGAGTTGGTAGGTAGGTGAGATGGCAGGTGGGTGATGTGGCTGGTGGGTGAGGTGGCAGGTGGGTGATTTTTTTAGGTTGGTGAGGTGGCAGTTGGGTGAGGTGGTAGGTGGGTGAGGTGGCAGGTGGGTGAGGTGGCAGGTGGGTGAGGTGGCAGGTGGATGAGGTGTCAGGTGGATGAGGTGCCAGTTGGGTGAGATGGCAGGTGGGTGAGCTGGTAGGTGGATGAGGTGGCAGGTGGGTGATTTGGTAGGTAGGTGAGGTGGCAGGTGGATGAGGTGGCAGGTGGATGTGGTGGCTGGTGGGTGAGGTGACAGGTGGATGAGGTGGCAGGTGGATGAGGTGGTAGTTGGGTGGTTATTTAGGTGGGTGAGGTGGCAGGTGGATGTGATGGAAGGTGGATGTGGTGGCTGGTGGGTGAGGTGGCAGGTGGATGAGGTGGTAGGTGGGTGAGGTGGTAGGTGGGTGATTTTTTAGGTTGGTGAGGTGGCAGTTGGGTGAGGTGGCAGGTGGGTGAGGTGGCAGGTGGGTGAGGTGGCAGGTGGATGAGGTGGCAGGTGGATGAGGTGGCAGGTGTGTGAGGTGGCAGGTGGATGAGGCGGCAGGTAGGTGAGGTGGCAGGTGGGAGGGGTGGCAGGTGGATGAGGTGCCAGTTGGGTGAGATGGCAGGTGGGTGAGTTGGTAGGTGGGTGATATGGCAGGTGGGTGATGTGGCAGGTGGGTGAGGTGGTAGGTGGATGAGGTGGAAGGTGGATGAAGTGGCAGGTGGGTGAGGTGGCAGCAGTGTAGGGTGGTATGTGGGTGAGATGGTAGATGAATGAGTTGGTAGGTGGGTGAGGTGGCAGGTGGTTACGGTAACAGCTGGGTGAGGTGGCAGGTGGATGAGATGGCAGTTGGATGAGGGGGCAGGTGTATGAGGTGCTAAGTGGGTGAGGCAGCAGGTGGGTGATGTGTCAGTTGGTTGAGGTGGCAGGTGGATGAGGTGGCAGGTGTGTGAGGTGGCTGTTGCGTGAGTTGGCAGGTGGGTGAGATGGCAGGTGGATGAGGTGGCAGGGGGATGAGGTCGTTATTGGGTGAGATGACAGGTGGGTGAGGTGGCAGGTGGGTGAGGTGGCAGGTGGAAGAGGTGGTAGTTTGGTGAGGTGGCAGCTGGATGAGGTGGCAGTAGGATGACATGGCAGGTGGATGAGGTGGCAGATGAGTGATTTGGTAGGTGGGTGAGGTGGCAGGTGGATGAGGTGGCAGCTGGTTAGGGTAATAGGCGGGTGAGGTGGCAGGTGGATGAGGCGAATGGTGGGTGAGGTGGTAGGTGGGTGAGGTGGCAGCTGGATGTGATGGAAGGTGGATGTGGTGGTAGGTGGGTGAGGTGGTAGGTGGGTGAGGTGATAGGTGGGTGATGTTTTTAGGTGGGTGAGATGGCAGCTGGGTAAGGTGGCAGGTGGGTGAGTTGGCAGCAGTGTAGGGTGGTATGTGGGTGAGATGGTAGGTGAATGAGTTGGTAGGTGGGTGAGGTGGCAGGTGGTTAGGGTAACAGCTGGGTGAGGTGGCAGTTGGCTGAGGTGGCAGGTGGATGTGGGGGCAGGTGTATGAGGTGCTAACGGGGTGAGGCAGCAGGTGGGTGTCGTGGCAGTTCGGTGAGGTGGCAGGTGGATGAGGTGGCAGGTGTGTGAGGTGGCTGTTGCATGGCAGCTGGATGTGATGGAAGGTGGTAGGTGGGTGAGGTGGTAGGAGGGTGAGGTGGTAGGTGGGTGATGTTTTTAGGTGGGTGAGCTGGCAGCTGGGTAAGGTGGCAGGTGAGTGAGTTAGCAGGTGGGTGTGGTGGCAGGTGGAAGAGGTGGCAGGTGGATGAGGAGGCAGGTGGGTGAGGTGGCAGGTGGGTGAGGTGGCAGGTGGATGAGGTGGCAGGGGGATGAGGTGGCAGGTGGATGAGGTGGCAGGTGGGTGAGGTGGTAGTTGGGTGAGGTGGCAGTAGGATGACATGGCAGGTGTGTGAGGTCGCAGATGAGTGATTTGGTAGGTAGGTGAGGTGTCAAGTGGATGAGGTGGCAGGTGGATGAGGTGAATGGTGGGTGAGGTGGTAGGTGGATGATTTGTTTAGGTGGGTGAGCTGGCAGCTGGGTAAGGTGGCAGGTGGGTGAGTTGGTAGGTGGGTGAGATGGCAGGTGGGTGAAGTGGTACACGGGTGATTTTTAAGGTGGGTGAGCTGGCTCGTGGGTGAGGTGGCAGGTGGATGAGGTGGGAGGTGGATGAGGTGGAAGGTGGGTGATTTTTAGGTGGGTGAGGTGTCAGGTGGTGAGGTGGCAGGTGGGTGAGGTGGCAGTTGGATGAGGTGTCAGGTGGATGAGGTGCCAGTTGGGTGAGAATGCAGGTGGGTGAGTTGGTAGGTGGATGAGGTGGCAGGTGGGTGAGGTGGCAGGTGGATGAGGTGCCAGGTGGATGTGTTGGTCGGTGAATGTGTTGGTAGGTGGTTGAGGTAGCAGGTGGATGAGGTGGCAGGTGGGTGAGGTGGCAGGTGGATGTGGTTGCAAGTGGGTGTGCTGGCACTTGGGTGAGGTAGCAGGTGGGTGAGGTGGCAGCTGGGTGAGGTGGCAGTTGGATGAGGTGGCAGGTGGATGAGGTGGCAGGTGGATGAGGAGGCAGGTGGGTGAGGTGGCAGGTGGGTGAGGTGGCAGGTGGATGAGGTGCCAGGTGGATGTGTTGGTCGGTGAATGTGTTGGTAGGTGGTTGAGGTAGCAGGTGGATGAGGTGGCAGGTGGGTGAGGTGGCAGGTGGATGTGGTTGCAAGTGGGTGTGCTGGCACTTGGGTGAGGTAGCAGGTGGGTGAGGTGGCAACTGGGTGAGGTGGCAGTTGGATGAGGTGGCAGGTGGGTGAGGTGGCAGGTGGGTGAGGTGGCAGGTGGTGAGGTGGCAGGTGGATGAGGTGGCAGGTGGGTGAGGTGGCAGGTGGGTGAGGTGGTAGGTGGGTTAGGTGGCCGTTGGGTAGTTTGGTAGTTGGGGGGAGGTAGCAAGTGGATGAGGTGGTAGGTTGATGAAGTGGCAGATGGTTGAGATGACAGGTGTGTGACTTGGAAGGTGGGTGAGGTGGCAGGTCTGTGAGGTGGTAGGTTGGTTAGTTGGCATGTGGGTGAGGTGTTAGGTGTATGCAGTCGTAGGTGGGTGAGGTGGCAGGTGGATGAGATGGCAGATGGATGAGGTGGTAGGTGTGAGGTGGCAGAAGGGTGAGGTGGCAGGTAGGTGAGGTGGCAGGTGGGTGAGGTGGCAGGAGGGTGATGGGGTAGGATGGTGGTAGGTGTGTGAGGTAGTAGGTAGGTGAGGTGGCAGGAGTGTGAGGTGGTCGGTGTGTGAGGTAGCACGTGGGTGAGGTGGCAGGTGTGTGAGGGGGCAGATGCGTGAGTTGGCAGGTGAGTGAGGTGGCATTGATTGAGGTGGTAGGTGGGTGAGATGGTAATTGGCTGAGTTTACAGCTGGATATGATGGAAGGTGGATGTGGTGGCAGGAGGGTGAGGTGGCAGGTGCATAAGATGGCAGCTGGATGAAGTGGTAGGTGTGTGAGGTGCCAGATGCGTGATGTGGCAGGTGGTTGAGGTGGCAGATGGGAGATGTCGTAGTTGGGTAAAGTGGTAAGTGGCTGAGGCGGCAAATGGGTGAGGTCATGGGTGTGTGAGGTGGCAGGAGGGTGAGCTGGCAGGTGGGTGAGGTGGCATGAGGGTGAGGTGGTAGTTGGGTGAGGTGGCAGGTGGGTAAAGTGGTAGGCGGGTGAGGTGGTAGGTGGGTGATTTGTTAGGTGGGTGAGCTGGCAGGTGGGTGTTGTGACAGGTGGGTGAGGTGGTAGGTGTGTGATTTGTTAGGTGGGTGAGCTGGCAGGTGGGTGAGGTGGTAGGTGAGTGAGGTGGCAGGTGGATGAGTTGGGAGATGGGTGAGTTGGCAGGTGATGAGGTGGTAGGTGTGTGAGGTGTCAGATGCGTGAGGTGGCAAGTGTGTGAGGTGGCAGGTGGGTGATGTGGTAGGTGGGTGAGGTGGCAGGTGGGTAGGGTGGTAGTTGGGTGAGGTGGCAGTTTGATGAGGTGGTAGGTGAGTTAGGTGGCAGGTGGGTGAGGTGGTAGGTGGGTTAGGTGGCAGTTTCATGAGGTGATAGGTGGGTCAGGTGGGAGTTGGGCGATTTGGCAGGTGGTTGAGGTTGTAGGTGGGTGAGGTGGAAGGTTGGTAAAGTGGTAGGTGGGTGAGGTGCTAGGTGGGTGATTTGTTAGGTGGGTGAGGTGGCAGGTGGGTGAGGTGGGGGATGTGTGATATTTTAGGTGGGTGAGCTGGCAGGTGTGTGAGGTGGGAGATGGGTGAGTTGGCAGGTGGATGTGGTGGCAGGTGGATGTGGTGGCAGGAGGGTGAGGTGGTAGGAGGGTGTTGTGGTAGGTGTGTGAGGTGGCAGGTGGATGTGGTGGCAGGTGGATGTGGTGGCAGGTGGGTGAGCTGGCAGGTGGGTGAGGTGGCAGGTGGGTTACGTGGTAGGTGGGTGAGGTGGCAGGTGGGTAGGGTGGTAGTTGGGAGAGGTGGCAGTTTGATGAGGTGGTAGGTGTGTTAGGTGGCAGTTTGATGAGGTGATAGGTGGGTTAGGTGGCAGGTGGGTAGGGTGGCAGGTGGGTGAGGTGGCAGGTGGATGAGTTGTCAGGTGGGTGAGGTGCTAGTTGGGTGAGTTGGCAGGTGGATAAGGTGGCAGGTGGGTGAGGTGGCAGGTGGATGAGTTGTCAGGTGGGTGAGGTGATAGTTGGACAAGATGGCAGGTGAATGAGGTGGCAGGTGGTTGAGGTGGTAGATGGATGAGGAGGTAGATGGGTGAGGTGGTAGGTGGATGAGATAGCAGGTGGGTGAGGTGGCAGGTGTGAGGTGGCAAATGGGTAATGTGGTAGGTGTGTGAGATGGCAGGTGGGTGCATTGGTAGGTGGGTGAGGTGGCAGGTGGATGAGGTGGTAGCTCGGATGAGGTAGCAAGTGGGTGAGGTGGCTGGCTGGTGAGTTGGTTGGTGGGTGAGGTGGCAGGTGGATAAGATGGCAAGTGATGAGTTGGTTGATGTGTGATTTGGCAGATGTGTGAGGTGGTAGGTGTGCGAGGTAGCAGGTGGGTGAGGTGGTAAGTGGCTGAGGTGGAAAATGGATGAGGTGGTAGGTGGGTGAGGTGGCAGCTAGGTGAGGTGGCAGGTGGATAAAATGGCAGGTGATGTGGCGGTAGCTGTGTGAGGTGGCAGATGGGTGAGGTGGCAGGTGGTTCAGGTAGCTGATGGGAGAGGTGGTATGTGGGTGATTTGTTAGGTGGGTGAGGTGGCAGATGTGTGAGGTGGCAGGTGGGTGAGGTGCTAAGTGGCAGAGGTGGAAAATGGATGAGGTGGTAGGAGGGTGAGGTGGCAGGTGGGTGAGGTGGTAGCTGGATGAGGTAGTAACTGGGTGAGGTGGCTGGCTGGTGAATTGGTATGTGGGTGAGGCAGCAGGTGGGTGAGGTGGCAGGTGGATAAGATGGCAGGAGGATGAAGTGGTAGGTGTGTGAGGTGGCAGATGTGTGATGTGGCAGGTGGGTGAGGTGGCAGGAGGGTGAGGTGGTAGGTGGGTGAGGTTGTCGGTGTGTGAGGTAGCAGGTGTGTGAGGTTGCAGGTGGATGTGATGGAAGGTGGATGTGGTGGTAGGTGGGTGAGGTGGCAGGTGGGTGATGTGGTAGGTGGGTGAATTGTTAGGTGGGTTAGCTGGCAGGTGGGTGAGGTGGTAGGTGGGTGAGATGGGAGTTGGGTGATTTGGCAGGTGGGTAAAGTGGTAGGTGGGTGAGGTGGCAGGTGGGTGAGATGGGAGTTGGGTGATTTGGCAGGTGGGTAAAGTGGTAGGTGGGTGAGGTGGTAGGTGTGTGAGGTGGTAGGTGGGTGAGGTGGTAGGTGGGTGCGGTGGTAGGTGGGTGATTTGTTAGATGGCTGAGCTGGCAGGTGGCTGTTGTGGCAGGTGGGTGATTTATTAGGTGGGTGAGGTGGTAGGTGGGTGCGGTGGTAGGTGGGTGATTTGTTAGATGGCTGAGCTGGCAGGTGGGTGAGGTGGCAGGTGGGTGATTTATTAGGTGGGTGAGGTGGTAGGTGGGTGCGGTGGTAGGTGGGTGATTTGTTAGATGGCTGAGCTGGCATGTAGGTGAGGTGGCAGGTGGGTGATTTATTAGGTGGGTGAGGTGGTAGGTGGGTGCGGTGGTAGGTGGGTGAGGTGGCAGGTGGGTGAGGTGGGAGATGGGTGAGGTGGTAGGTGGGTGAGGTGGCCGGTGGGTGAGGTGGTAGGTGGGTGCGGTGGCAGTTTGTTGAGGTGGTAGGTGGGTCAGTTGGCAGGTGGGTTGGGTGGTAGTTGGGTGAGTTGGCAGGTGGATGAGGTGGTAGGTTGATGAGGTGGTGGGTGGATGAGGTGGCAGGTGTGTGACTTGGTAGGTGGGTGAGGTGGTACCTGGAAGTGATGGCAGGTGAATGAGGTGGCAGGTGGTTGAGGTTATACCTGGAAGTGATGGAAGGTGAATGAGGTGGCAGGTGTGTAAGGTGGTAGATGGATGAGGAGGCAGGTGGGTGAGGTGTTAGGTGGATGAGGTTGTAAGTGGGTGAGGTGGCAGGTGGATGAGGTGGCAGATGGGTGAGGTGGCAGAAGGGTGAGGTGGTAGGTGGGTGAGGTGGTAGGTGGATAAGATGGCAGGTGATGAGGTGGTAGGTATGTGAGGTGGCAGATGTGTGAGGTGGCAGGTGTGTGAGGTGGTAAGTGGTTGAGGTGGAAAATGGATGAGGTGTTAGGCGGATGAGGTAGCAGGTGGTTGAGGTGTTAGGTGGGTGAGTTAGCAGGTGGTTGAGGTGTTAGGTGGGTGAGGTGGCAGCTGGGTAAAGTGGTAGGTGGTTGAGGTGGTAGGTGTGTGACGTGGTAGGTGGGTGAGGGGACAGGTGGAGAAGAATGGCAGGTGATGAGGTGTGATTTGGCAGATGCGTGAGGTGGCAGGAGGGTGAGTTGGTAGGAGGGTGGTAGGTGTGTGAGGTAGCAGGTGGGTGAGGTGGTAAGTGGCTGAGGTGGAAAATGGATGTGGTGGTAGGTGGATGAGGTGGCAGCTGGGTGAGGTAGCAGGTGGATAAAATGGCAGCTGATGTGGCGGTAGCTGTGTAAGTTGGCAGATGGGTGAGGTGGTATGTGGGTGATTTGTTAGGTAGGTGATGTGGTAGGTGGGCGAGGTGGCAGGTGGGTGAGGTGGCAGGTGGGTGAGGTGGCAGGTGGGTGAGGTGGGAGATGGGTGAGTTGGCATGTGGTTGAGGTGGTAGGTGGGTGAGGTGGCAGTTGGGTAAAGTGGTAGGTAGGTGAGGTGGTAGGTGTGTGAGGTGGTAGGTGGGTGAGGTGGTAGGTGGATGAGGAGGCAGGTGGGTGAGGTGGCAGGTGATGAGGTGGTTGGTGTGTGACTTGGCAGATGTGTGAGGTGGCAGGTAGGTGAGGTGACAGGAGGGTGAGGTGGTAAGTGGCTGAGGTGTATAATGGATGAGGTGGTAGGTGGGTGAGGTGGCAGGAGGGTGAGGCGTTGGGTGGGTGAGGTGGCAGGTGGATGAGGTGGTAGTTGGATGAGGTGGCAGGTGGGTGATGCCATAGTTGTGTAAACTGGTAAGTGGCTGAGATGGCTAATGGGTGAGGTCATAGGTGTGTGAGGTGGCAGGAGGGTGAAGTGTTGGGTGGGTGAGGTGGCAGGTGGGTGAGGTGGTAGGTGGATTATGTAGCAAGTGGGTGAGATGGCTGATTGGTGAGTTGGTATGTGGGTGAGGCGGCAGCTGGGTGAGGCGGCAGGTGGATAAGATTGCTGGTGAATGAGGTGGCAGATGCGTGATGTGTCAGGTGGGTGAGGTGCCAGGAGGGTGAGGTGGTTGGAGGGTGAGGTGGTAGGTGTGTGAGGTAGCAGGTGTGTGATGTAGCAGGTGGATGTGATGGAAGGTTGATGAGGTGGTAGGTGGGTGAGCTGGCAGGTGGGTGAAGTCGGAGATGGGTGAGTTGGCAGGTGGATGAGGTGGTAGGTGCATGAGGTAGCAGGTGGTTGAGGTGGCAGCTGGGTGAGCTTCGAGGTGGATAAGATGGCAGGTGATGAGGTGGTAGGTGTGTGAGTTGGCAGATGCGTTATGTGGCAGGCGGGTGAAGTGGTGGGAGGGTGGTAGGTGTGTGAGGTAGCAGGTGGGTGAGGTGGTAAGTGGCTGAGGTGGAGAATGGATGAGGTGGTATTTGGGTGCCATGGCAGATGGGAGATGTCGTAGCTGGGTAATGTGGTAAGTGGCTGAGGTGGCAAATGGGTGAGGTCATAGGTGTGTGAGGTGGCAGGTGGGTGAGGTGGCAGGTGGGTGAGGTGGCAGGTGGATGAGGTGACAGGTGGATGAGGTGGCAGGTGGGTGAGGTGGCAGATGGGTGGGGTGGTAGTTGTGTTGGGTGGTATGTGGGTGAAGAGGCAGTTGGGTTGGGTGGCAGGTGGATAGGACTGTAGGTGGAGAAATCAGTTCCCGGGCTAGTCGGGTCAGGTTGTTAGTGGTTGTCTGGTTGGGGGGCTAGTCAAGTCAGGTCAGTGGGCAGTCGGGTGGTGGGGGGTAATCAGTCCTGGTCAGTGGGATAGTCGGGTGGTCAGAAGGATAACCAGAGAGGTCAGAGTGAGTGATTTGGGATCCAGTTCTGTAGTTATGCAGAAGTTAGACTCAGATTTTTCTGCCTAACATTTGTTAAATGGAACTTTCTGAAATCTACAACTCTCGTGGAGACATTCATGGAGGGTGCTGGGGGACGTGGGAATTGCCCATCAGAAGTTCAAACTTCTCGGGCAACCCCCATGGAGATCAGCATGTCAGAACTTCGGTGGAGTCCTAACGCACAGTTTGGGTCATATGTCCGGTCTCTATTGTTCCCGAGACTGGAAGATCTGGCCTTACATCTTTCCTTTATCTCAGCTTCTGGATCTAGCCTCTGTCTTCTTGAGCCTGCCTGTACTGCAGCACTGGACTCATCACCTGTTGAGTTCTGATGGCTTTGCCTCCTTTTATATAGCTACAACCAGAATTCTTGGTTTCCAATCTCAGTTTCAGTCTTAGTTTCCTTCACAACTGGGAGGGTCAGTTTCCTTTCTCAGGTTCCCTTTTCGATTGGGGTCTGTCCCAAAAATTACAAGCTTTGGACACAGATTTCATCACAAAAGCAGATGGAAACAAATCAGGAGAGCTGTAAAATAGACTGCTGATTTAATATTGATTTTGATTGGAACTATAAGTTCGAGTTATCCTTGATTTGTGCTTTTGAACACTGAATTCCCCATTCATAGCCAGTAATATTGAATGCTACTGAGGCTGACCAGATAATGTGTGCTACGTTATACTTCAGCTTTTCCTGCTCTTATAGTACTGAATTACTGTCAGTTTAAATCCCTATATCAATAGTAATAGCTAGATATATAGACAACATTCATGGTGTCCATTATTCTGAGGCTCTAAAATATTCTCCATTTATAAAAGAGTATGATTCTCTGCATCATACTACACTTCAGCACCACAATTGTTGATTTGTTTCAATTTCGAGTTCAATAAATGACTACACAGTCGCTCAGGAAAATAACCAAGAATCTAAAGATAAAGAAAAGCAGAAAATTTTCTGAGATGAATTCTGAGGTATGAGCAACTTCTGCCATGTTTTTGCTTTGTAATGACATCCTGTAGTTCCCACCATCATCTGTAGCCTTCGCAAAGACCTCTACTGGTCAATAAGGAGACACTAGGTTGCCCTCAGGGACAGGAAGACCCACCTCAGAGAACTGCCATTCAATCAGAAGCCAGCAGCTCTCCAGTACCAGCAGTGCCATCAAGAGCAGTGGCTGCTGCCAGTACTTCACTCAAGACTTGAGCAGGCGAGCTGTGCTGGATCATTACTTAGTCAATGTTTGGTGATCTCGCCAGGTGCAAATATGGCAGGTCTTGTCCAGGGGGGGTGAGGTGGCATCATGGGGGGCTATGGTTTGAGAGGCCATGGGTGGAGGGGAACCTAGGGGTGAGAGGGGTGCAGGTAACACCTTGGGGAGAGCCCTCTGATGAACCTAAAGGGCACATTAAGGAGGGGCCCCCTTGCTGCCACCAGCCAGCACAGGGAAACCTGTTTGATGTGGGCCTCTCCCAAAGTTTGTTAATCCTGTTGGAAGTGGAATGAGACCCTTAAGTGCGCATTAATTGCCCACTTCAGGACCTCAATTGGCCCACTGGCAGGCATACCTCCTGCCGCCTCCCCAGCCACCAGTAAAATTGCGTTGAGGGCAGGGGAGGGTGGGTAGGCAGAGGACAGGCCACCCTCTAAATTTTGTGTGTCACCTTGGCTTCAAAACCCCCAGTTGGGGAACATAAAATTTAGCCCATAGGAACAGCAGCAGGCCGTTTAGAAACTCTAACCTGTTCCACCATTCAATGAGATTTGTGACCTAACTCCACGTATCCTCCTCTGGCATATTTCTTAATACCCTTGATGAAGAAAAACCTATCAGTCAGTTTTAAAATTAACAAATGATCTAGCATTAATTGCCATTTGAGGAAGGGAGTTCTAAGTTTCTGCCACCCTTTGTGTGAAGATGTGTTTTCTAAATTCACTCATGAAAGGTCTGGCTCTAGTTTTCAAACTAAACAGTCATAAACTCCCCAACCAGTGGAACATTTCCTCTATATCTATTCCCCTTAATATCGTGAAAACTTTGATCAAATCACCTCTTACTCTTCTAAATTCCTAGGAATTTAACCCCACTATCTGTAATCTTTCCTTATAATTTAATCCTTAGATTTCAGGTATCATTCTGTTAAATCTCTGTTGCACTCTCTCCAGGCCAATATATCCTTCCTAAGATGTGGTGCATGGAACTGCTCACAACACTCCAGATGTGATATAACCAGGGCTTTGTACAGCTGAAGCTTCACCAAAAAGGCAATAATAACTATGCCAACTGCTGCAATGAGACCTGCAGGAAAGATTAGCAACCTGGACAGCTCTGCCTGTAGCTATGAAAGGCACTAGCAATTAGTGAAACTTAATGTCAGTGGTAACATTTTTTCAGGGATAAAGCTAGTATTTACCATCATTCAAAAATTGTACTTACCACTACCGGCTGATGGTAGTATTCAATGCCAATATAATAAAGAACTAATTGAGCTGATAATTAGTTGCAAAATGGCAAGCAAATTACTCCTTTGTGACTTTCAATGACAAATTCTGGTGTTAACCTCTGGTAATATTAAATCATGTTGAAGTTATTCTTACCAATATCAAAAATGCTATAAAACTCATCACAAAGGAATAAGCCACTCCACAACAATACAAAAGTAAAATACTGCTGATGCTAGAAATCTAAAATAAAAACAGAAAATGCTGGAAATACTCAGCAGGTCGGACAACATCTATGAATTGAGAAGCAGCGTTAATGTTTTAGGTCTGAAACATCGGCTGGAATTTTACCGAATGCAGGGGGAGTTGCCAAATGGCAGTGGAAGGCTTCAGGAGGGAAATCCAACCTGCCCCCTCCGCCATGGTATTACAAAAGGCCAGAGCGGCAGCTTCCTAGTGGGGGGGTCTTCCTTTCCAAAGTCGCAACACGAATGAAAGGTCCATGCCTTTTATCATCGGGGCCTGCCTGCCTGTCCCTGGCACATCAAAACATTTCTTACCAGCTCTTCCAGGATGCCACAACAAGGAGGCACCCTCTCCTTCTCCTTGCAGCCTCAGCAACAACCTCCCTTTGTGGTGCTTCTGAGGCTGCAGGGCTGCCAGCCCTCTGATTGGATTGGCAGCTTGGAGAGACAAACCATCATCCTTCATTGGATGTCGGTCCTATCAGTGGCCTTTCAATTGTCAGCTGCCAGTAAAATCCCCTCCTCAGTCCCAGCCATTTACCCACGCGTGCACGGGATCTGCTTTTGGTCTCAGCAGCAGGACACACTGCGTGCTGGTAAAATTCTGCCTCTTAACCCTGCTTCTCTTGCCACAAATGCTGCTTGACCTGCTGGGTATTTCCAGCATTTCCTACTTTGACTATGAACAAACCACTCTAGTTGTCTATTTTGTAGGAAGATAATGATAAATCAATGAGAAAGTACCACTGTACAAGGTCAGCAGGAACTACTCAACTCACTGTGTAAATGAATGTCTATGATCCCTGAGGCTCAGAGAGCAAATCCTGAACTCCTCTATGTTCAACAGTGACTCTAGTACATCACAAGACAGTACAGCATCCCAGAGCGGTATACTAACATCTTCAAATCTTTGTACCATGACTCCAGTTGTTGTGTCATGACCAGGAAGAACACCACAGGCTCCTGCAACATCATTACAAGAGTATGGCAAGGTTGCATACTCTCCCCATTTTTTTCCTCTTGGTTATTGATTTCATCATGAGGAAGGCAATGGTGAGCGCAGACTTTGGCATCCCAAGGCAACATCATTGGCTGCCAGACCTGGATTTCACTGACAAAATTGCCTACTGGAGAATCACACACGCTCCAAGACTTGACCACCAGTCTGGAGAGTAGTGACACCAAGGTTGGCCTAGTCATCAGTCACATGAAGAGCAAGACAATGATGACCGAACAGCAACAAGGCATCCCCCATTATCATTGGACAACAGAACACCTAAGCATTGATCACGTCCCCTATCTAGGAAGCAACATCTCCAGGGAGGGTGATGCAAAATCAATGTCCACACAAGAATTGGTAAAGCAGTATCGGTCTTCCAATGGCTCCACATGTCTAGCCATCTAACACCATCAATACAGCCATTAAACTCAACATATCTGTAGCAGTACCAGCCACAATCTATGCCAGCGAGATATGGAAGAGAACAGCAAAGATGTCATGTAAGTTGTATGTCTGTTACCAGTGCCGCCTACGTAAGATCCTGTGCTTCACATGGAGAAATAGCATCACCAATGAGGAGGTGCTACAGAGGACTGATCAGAGGTGCCTGCAGGACATTGTGATGGAGAAGCAATTGAGGCTAGCAGGACATGTCCTTTGCCTCCCAGAGGTACGCTCTACCAGAGCGACAGTAGAATGAGTACCACTAGGCAGAGGAAGAAGATGGAGTCAGCCAAAGAATACCCGGCAAAGTACATTTAAGGAGGACTTCCAAGAGCAGAACACCGCATGGACTGGAGTGAAAGTGGTAGCAATGGACCAGGGTCAGTGATAGAGTATTGCTGGCGTTGTCCCATATGGGACCGGAGGAACTAAGTCTATGTTCGGCAATGCAATACATGGCAATATTGTTACATTTGTACTATGATTATCAATTACTTTCGAACGGGCACATCCGACAATTTTTATAACATTGGTTACTTTCAGAGCCTTATATTAAGAAAGCAGGAATCGGTCAAACCTGCTGTCAATGATTGTAGTAAAGAAAAAAAATGATGATCTAACCTACTCAGCCTTCGGTTTCAAGCTAATGGTCTAAAAGTTCCTGTAACCAGTTGGCACACAGTACCCACTGTTAATTAGCCTTGCCCTTTCCCATTTAATGTCCATATTTTGTGTGTCATATTGCTGGAAGCATGGCACCCTCTATAAGAGGATGAGAACTGAGTTAACAGGGCAAACAATGGTGTAACTCCTTAAGCAGTCAGATTCTCATTATAAAATTCTAATCCTTGTTTTCAAATCTCTTCATTGCATTGCCCCTCCCTAACTCTGTAATCTCTTCTAGACATGCAGTGCAACAAGATCCTCTAATCCTGCCTTTTGTGCATCCCCAATTTTAATTGCTCCAACTACGGCAGCTCCATCTTTGGCTTCTAAAACCCTGAGCTTTAAAATTCCCCCTTAAATCTGTTCACCCTTCCCCCCCGCCCCCTTTAAGATGCACCTCAAAATTTAACTAGTGCCAATCAAGGGGGCTGCTTTGTACAGGATGGTGTGGAGCTTCTTAAGTACAGTGCAAGTAAAGGAAATTCAAACTATTTAATGCATTTAGATAAGGAGCCAGGAGTTTCCAGAAAGCGAAAAATGGGAGTGGCGTATGTTTTTTTAAAAATTCATTCATGGGATGTGGGCGTTGCTGGCTAGACAAGCAATTATTGCCCATCCCTAATTGCCCTTGAGCAGGTGGTGATATGCTGTCTTCTTGAAGCACTGGAGTTCATGTGTTGTAAGAACACCCACAGTGATGTTAGAAAGTGAGTTCCAGGTTTTTGAACCAATGACCATGAAGGAACGGTGATATAGTTTCAAGTCAGGATGGTGTGTAACTTGGAGGAGAAACCCAAAGCATTTGCTTCTCTGTCCTTCTAGATGGTGGAGGTTATGGGTTTGGAAGGTGCTATGTAAGGAGCCTTGGTGAGTTGCTGCAGTGCATCTTGTTGATGGTATACACTTCTGTCACTGTGTATCACTGAGTGAATAGTAAAGGTGGTGGATGGGGTGCCAATCAAGTGGGTTGATTTGTCCTGGACAGTGTCCAGCTTCTTGAGTGTTCTTGGAGCTGCACTCATCCAGGCAAGTGGAGAGTATTCCATCACACTCCTGACTTGTGCCTTGTAGATGGTGGACCAGCTTTGGGGAATGAAAAAGTGATTTATTCTCCACAGAATTCCCAGCCTCTGATTTGCTCTTGTAGCCACAGTATTTGTATTGCTGGTCCAGTTCAGTTTATGGTCAATGGTAACCCCCAGGATGTTGATAGTGGGGGATTCAACGATGGTATTGCCATTGAATATCAAGCGGAAATATTTAGATTCTCTCTTGTTGGAGATGGAAATGGCCTGGCACTTGTGTGGTGCAAACGTTACTTTCCACTTACAAGCCTAAGCCTGAATATTGTCCATGTCTTGCTGCATGTGGACATAAGCTCCTTCAGTATCTGAGGAGTCACAAGTGATGCTGAACATTGTGAAAACATCAGCGAACATCCCCACTTCTGACCTTATGATGGAAGAAAGGTCATTGATGAAGCAGCTGAAAATGATTGGGCTTAGGACACTACCCTGAGGAACTCTTGCAAATGGTACCCCAGGACTGAGATGATTGACCTCCAACCACCACAACCATCTTCCTTTGTGCTAGGTATGACTCCAACCAGCAGAGATTTTTCCCCTGATTCCCATTGACTCCAGTTTTGCTAGGGCTCCTTGATGTCACACTCGGTCAAATGTGGCCTTGATGTCAAGGACATTCACTCTCACTTTGCCTCTGGAGTTCAGCTCTTTTGTCCATGTTTGAACCAAGGCTGTAATGAGATCAGGATCTGAGTGACCCTGACAAAACTTAATCAGCAATAACCTGCTCAATAACCTGCTCACTGATGCTCAGTTTAAATGCTGCTTGATAGAACTGTCAATGACACTTACCATCACTTTGCTGATGATCATCAGTAGACTGACGGGGCAGTAATTTGCTGGGTTGGATTTTTCCCGCTTTTTGTGGACATGTCATACCTGGGCAATTTTCCACATTGCCGGGTAGATGCCAGTGTTGTAGCTACACTGGAACAGCTTGGCTAGGGATGCAGCAAATTCTGGAGCACAGGTCTTCAGTACTATTGCCGGAATCTTGTCAGGGCCCATAGACTTTGCAGTGTCCAGTGCCTTCAGCTGTTTCTTGATATCACATGGAGTGAGTCGAATTGGCTGAAGACTGGCATCTGTGATGCTGAGGACCTCTGAAGCAAGTTGTGATGGATCATCCACTCAGCACCTCTGGCTAAAGATGGCTGCAAAGGCTTCAGCTTTATCTTTTCCATTGATGTGCTGGGCTCCTCCATCATTGAGGATGGGGATATTTGTGGAGCCTCCTCCTCCAGTTAGTTGTTTAATTGTCCACCACCATTCACGACTGGATGTGGCAGGACTGCAGAGCTTAGATCTGTTCCATTCATTGTGGGATTAATTACCTGTGTTTATCACATGCTGCTTCTGTTGCTTGGCATGCAGATAGTCCTGTGTTGTAGCTTCACGAGGTTAATACCTCATTTTTAGGTATGCCTGGAGCTGCTCCTGGCATGCCCTCCTGCACTCTTCTTTGAACCAGTGTTGATCCCCTGATGGTAATGGTAGAGTGGGGGATATGCCAGGCCATGGGGTCACTGATTGTGGTTGACTACAGCTCTGCAGCTGCGGATGACCCACAGCACCTCGTGGGTGCCCAGTTTTGAATTGCTAGATCTGTTTGTAATCTGTCCCATTCATCGTGGTGGTAGTACCACACAACACGTTGGAGGTATCCTCAATGTAAAGATGGAACTTTTTTCAACAAGGACTGTGTGGTGGTCACTCCTACCAATACTGTGATGGACAGATGCACCTGCGACAGGTAGATTGGTGAGGATGAGGTGAAGTAGTTTTTTCCCAATTGTTGGTTCCCTCACCATTTGCCTAAGACCCTGTCTAGCAGTTATATCCTTTAGGACTTGGCCAGTTCAGTCAGTTGTGGTTCTACTGCGTCACTTTTGTTGATGGACTTTGAAGTCCTCCGCCTACAGTACATTCTACACCCTTGCCACCCTCAGCGCTTCCTCCAAGTGGTGTTCAAAATGGAAGATTCATCAGCTGAGGGGTGACAGTAGTAGCCTGCAGGAGTTTCCTTGCCTATGTTTGACCTGATGCCATGAGACTTCATGGGCCTATAATCAATGCTTAAGAGTCCCAAGACAACTCCTACCTGAATGTATAACCACTGTGCCTCCACCTCTGCTGGGTCTGTACTGTCAGTGGGACAAGGCATACCCAGGGATGGTGATGGTGGTATCTGAGATATTACCTGTAAGGCATGATTCAGTGAGTATGACTATGTCAGGCTGTTGCTTGATTTTGGGACAGCTTTCCCAACATGAGCCCCCGGATGTTAGTAAGGTGGTCTTTGCAAGGTTGACAAGGCTGGGCTGCCATTGTTATTTCTGGTGCCTAGATTGATGCCAGGTGGTTCACACGGTTTAATTCCTTTTATACTTCAAAGCAGTTTTATACAACTGAGTGGTTTGAGCTGTCAAGAATCAGCCACATTGCTGTGGATCTGGAGTCATATGTAGGCCAGACCAGGTAAGGATGGCAGATTTTCTTCCCTCAAGGGCATTAGTGAACCAGATGGGTTTTTACAACAATCGACCATTGTCGATTATCTCCTTAAGACTAACTTTTAATTCCAAAGATTTGAACCCTTGTCCCCAGAGCATTAGCCTCGGCCTCTGGGTTGCTAGTTCAGTGGATTACTAGACCATTACATTTCTGTCTCCCCCTTACCCTGACAGCAACTTCTTGACTTCCAAATTTTATCACTCTGCCCTCACCTGAAGTTACTGTATCATTTGTACATATTAGCAGTTGTGTTATTTTAGCAGCAATTTTTGGGTCATTGTGATGACATTGGAGATCCCTCTTATAGGTAATACCTTCCAAAATATGTTCCATATAAAATGTAGCCATATAAGGTTGATAGAGTGAATAGTGCTGGTAAAAATTGGTGGTGAATAGACAATTAGCTGAACTAGAAGAAGGAACAGATTAACTTGTTAAATAAGAGATTCCAGGATGTGCAGATGTGTTGACTGGACTGTCCCAGAGATCAGTGCTGAACTTCAATTGTTTCCAATCTCTAATATCTTGGGTTCAAATATGCAAAACAAATTGGTCAAATTCACAAATGATCAGAAACTAAGAGAATAATCATTGGATAATGCAACTAAAGAATTGAATAAGACCCAAAACAATAGTTATAAATGGACAGATGAAATTCAATACTCATAAGTGCAATTCTTGATAATTGGGAGAAAAATAGAGGACATATTTATTCAAAGAAAGGATCTGCATTTATATTAGGGCATCTAATGTACTTCATACCCAATCAATTACCTTTGAAATGTACTCACTGTTGTAATGTAGATAAATGTGGCAGCCTTTCTGCGCATTGCAAGGTCCCACAATCAACATTAAAATTAATGACTGGTTTCAAGACTTTTAATCTATTTACATCTTCATGAAAGGATTTGGGAACGTGCATTCACATAGGATTAAAGACAGCCACAGGTTATAGGTATTGAAGATGCATGTTGAAACCAGATAAGCCAATCTGAAATAATACATATTATTATTGACTGAGTGCAGCCCACTAAGCCTGGATAGCCACTGTTCATCCTGAGAATAGTTAAACAATATTTTATTTAAACCCACATTCCAAGATGGCAGCTGCTTTTACTGACAGACGATTGGGGTAAAGGTCAGTGGAACAGGCCATTATGCTGAGTCTATATAGGGCTTTAAAGAGGCCCATCTATAACACTGGAGTTAATTCTCATCATTAACACAACAGAGAAGCATCTACAAACACAAATACTAGAATTGATGCTGAGAACAACCATTAGGCCTGAGTTTCCTGGTTTATTGGAAAAATGATCTCCTCCCACCAACACAACTCTGCTACCGTCCAGCTCCATTTTTCCTGGGGGCCTGAGATACATTTGCAGTATGGATTGAATGTGGGACCCAGTCTTCAAAAGAAGTATGGTTCTGGAACATAGAACTCATGTTCAGGTAGTGAAGGTTGTCTGCTGTTATAGGTTGCAGAAAATTAATAAGTTGATAGAAGGTCCTATCATCTGCAACATGTTACGGACAGAGAGAGGTGATTAAATAACTTTCCCCTTTTTTCGTCATCTCTCAGTTGTCTGCAACAGATGTGTTTTAGAGGGAGTGTTTTAAACATTTTGAATGTTGTGATTTTCAGTAATAAACATGCAGACTTTCAGGTAAGCTTACATCAAAAGAAAGGATAATGTTTATTCACACAAAATATAGATGTAACGAAACACACTCACTCCCTTATGCACATAGACAGTCACACAAGTAAAGTTGGATTCTAGAGACAAAGGATGCATTTAGTTTACTAGCAAAAAAACTACAAGAAGTAAATCATGTGGATAAACTGTCCTTTAGGAAGCACACATAGCAGCCTGGATGGGTTCTTTCTCGTGGTGATGAACAGGAGTTGGCAATCTTTGGATTTCCAGACAAGGCTATGGCCAAATTTCTGTAGAGGTGAAACTTTGCAGGTGCAAATGAATTATTCCCCCTCACAATACCTGGGTTGAATGATCTTTAGGCAGAGTTCTGTTCTCCTGGCTGGGGGAATTGTCACTTGTCCTGTTGGTTTCAGACTTCCTTGCTGGACTTTCTTGTGGAGTAATAAGATCTCGACTCCCCTCCAGCTAGTTTCAATAATGTGATGGCAAGTTTCATTGCCTCTCATTGTCCACTGGGATAGAGCCAGGCTGATTGATATGCAATGGGGGAATGATTGATAACCAATCAATATACCAGCTATAATTAGCTCACTGGAAGACTTTAATTGATATTCCATACTCCCGGTCCCAACAAATCTGGTAGTCATTGTCTGTTAAATCTCTTCCGTTAAGCTGGGTGGTTAATTTGCACCTGAAAACATATTTGCATTTGAGAACTTTCCAAAAGCAGGTTCAGGTATGAGATATTTTTTTGTCTGTACAGAAAATACGAACAGTAGTCACCTCACTCAAGGCGGCCATTTTTGGGAAGCATTTTGACAACTTTTTAAGACAATTTTCAGAAGCCTGCATTGACTGAAGTCTATATCCTGAAAGTTAGGAATATGACTTCCTTTCCCAGGCATGGCAAACACAATGAAAGAGGTACATCATGGCATGTAGAACACTGTGGTGAAAGTGGCAGCAAGATGTCAGAAGTCATTCTAAGCGTAACTACAGCTTCTAAGAGCTTGCTTAGATTCCCTTAAAGCTCCCTAACTTAGAACTTTCAGGACTTCCTTGGAACTACTTTCATTCAGATCTTTAGTTCAAATGAACCCATGCTGTAAGTGGGCTCCAAGAATAGACATTGCCATTTGTGGCTGTATCATCTAGATCCTCTGTTGCCAGTACAAAAGGAGTTTAGTGGCCTGGGTCATAGACGTATAGACAACACAAGTGATATGATACAGAAGAAGTCTCTATAAGGACATCAGCCTCACTGGGATAACACATAGGAGTTAGAGATTAGGCACAAGAAGTGATAAGAAAAAGTAATAGAACATAATGAACAGACAATCAGTAAGTGTGGAAGCCTTTGACAAACTGATGAGTTTGTGAACATTTTTTAAAAAAGTCTAGGCTTTCAGTTAACTTTTTGTTTGTGCGTAAAGGTTTGTAAGTGTTCATTCCTTGAAAGGATGGGGACTGTACAGGGGGAGTGAGTGAGTCCTGGTTATTTGTGAGCATTGCCAATGGCATTAACTGGTCTGGAAAAGGGATACAGCAGATGTTAGATATTGTGCATATGTGCAATAGTTTGTGTTGATTTATATCTTTGGGCTAATTTAGTTCATGGATTTAGTGCAGCTTGGTATTGTCATTTGTTTTAATTTCAAGCCTCACAAATGAATGACATCTTACCCAATTCGGGAATTAAGTCAATGGTGAAAGAAAGGGGGAATAGCTCAGTGCTCAGGGAACAAAAAGGTTGCTCGGTGTCGGCTATAGACCACAAACTAGTGGAAATGATGTAAAGGGACAAATTTGCAAGAAAATTACAGTGAGATGCAAAAATTATAGAGTAGTTATAATGAGGGATTTTAATTATCCTACTATAGATTGGGGTAGTAGTAGTGTAAATGGCAGTGAGGGACAAGGGTTCCTGGGTTGTATTCAGGAAAATTTTCTACAGCAGTATGTTTCCAGTCCAATGAGAAAAGAGGCACTGCTAGATCTGGTTCTTGGGAATGAGGTAGACAAGTGGACCAAGTGTCAATAGGAGAACATTTAAGAGACAGTGATCATTGTATCATAAGGTTTAGGATAACTATGGAAAAGGATAAAGAACAATCCAGGTTCAGAATAATTAACTGGGGGAAAGCCAACTTCAACGGGGTAAGAATAAATCTAGGCTGAATAAACTGGAGCCAAATTGATATTGATAGCTGCTCAATGGCCTACCTTCAAAGAAGAGATAGTTCAAGCACAGTCAAGGTATATTCCCTTGAAAGGGAAAGGTAGGGCAAACAAAGCCAGCGCCCCCTGGATGACAAAATAGTTAGAAATTAAGTAAAGAAGAAAAAGTGTGCTTATAACGAATGTCAGGTAGAAAATACAATTGGGGACCAGGATGAATACAGAAAGTTCAGAGGGGAGGTGAAAAAGCAAATAGGAGAAGCAAAGAGGGACTATAGAAAGAGACAAGCAGCCAACATAAAATGAAACCCAAAAGTCTCCTGTAGACATATAAATAGTAAAAGGGTGGTAGAAGGAGGAGTTGGACCAATGATGAACCAAAAAGTGGATTCATCCATGGAGGCAGAGGCATAGCTGAAGTATTAAATGAATACTTTGCATCTGTCTTTACCATGGAAGAAAATGCTACCCAACCCATGGTAAAAGAAATGATAATCCAGATATTAGAAGTGTTTAAAATTGATAAGGAGGGGGTATTGGATGGTCTGTCTGTATTTAAGATGGATAGGGCACCAGGACCGGATGAGATACTTCCCTCAGTATCTTTGGATATGAGAGTGGAAATTGCTGAAGCACTGGCCATAATTTTTCAGTCTTCCTTAGACTCGGGGGTGGTGCCGGAGGACTGGAGAATTGCAACCGTTTCACCCTTGTTGAAAATAAGCTTGCAAAGATAAAACCAGCACTTACAAGGCAGTTAGTTTAACTTCAGTGGTGGGAAACTTCTGGAAAAAATAATTCGGCACAAAATCAATAGTCACGTGGACAAATGTGGGTTAATTAAGGAGAAACAGCATGGATTTCTTAAGGAAAAATCATGTTTAACCAGCTTGCTGGAGTTTTTTGAAGAGGTAACAGAGAGGGTTGATGAGGGCAATGCTGTTGGTGAAGTGTACATGGACTTCCAAAAGGCCTTTGACACAATGCTGCACAACAGGCTTGTGAGCAAAGTTATAGTTCATGGAATAAATGGGACATTAGCAACATGGATACAGAATTGGCTGAATGACAGTAAACAAAGAGTAGTGATTAATGGATATTTTTTGGGCTGGAGGAAGGTTTGTAGTGGAGTTCTCCAGGGGCCAGTGTTGGGACCTTTGATTTTCATGATATATATTAGTGGCTTAGACTATGGTGTACAAGGAACAATTTCAAAGTTTGCAGATGCTATGAAACTTGGAATTATTGTGAACAGTAGGAGGATAATGTAGAACTTCAAAAGGACATAGACAAGTTGGTAGAATGAGCAGACAGGTGGCAATGCAGAGAATTGTGAAGTGATTTTTTTGGTAGGAAGAACATGGAGAGACAATGTAAAATAAAGGGCGCAACTGTAAAGGAGCAGAGGGACCTGGATGCATATGTGCATGAGTCATTGGCAGGACATTGAGAGCGCAGTTAATAAAGGATACAGTAACCGAGCCTTTATTAATATGGGCATAGAGTACAAGAGAAAGAAGGTTATGTTGAACTTGTATAAGGCATTCATTCAGCCTCAGCATTGCATCAAGTTCTGGGCACCATACTTTAGGAAGGATGTGAACGCATTGGAGAGAATGCAGAAAAGATTCACGAGAATGGTTCCAGGGATGAGGAGCTTCAGTTATGGAGACAGAGTGGAGAAGTTAGGATGGTTTTTCTTAGAGAACGGAAGGCTGAGAGGAGATTTGACAGAGGTATTCAAAATCATGTGGGTTCTGGAGAGAGGGGATAGGGAAAAACTGTTCCCACTTGTGAAAAAACCAAGAACGAGGGGCACAGATTTCAAGTAATTGGCAAAACAAGCAAAAGGGACATGAGGAAAAACTTTATCAAGCAGTGAGTGGTCGGGGTCTGGAATGCACTGCCTGAGGGTGTGGTGGATGCAGGTTCAACCGATGCATTCAAAAGGAAATTAGACTGTTATCCGAAAAGGAAGAATTTGCAGGGTTACGTAGAGAGGGCTGGAGAATGGCATTGTGAATTGCTTACTCAGAGAGCTGGTGAAGTCAGGATGGACTGAACGGCCTCTTCTGTGCTGTTACAATCCTGTGGTTCTGTGATTCTGTGCTCTAAAGACTAGAAATTACAGTGGTGACAGTGTTCCTAGTTAATGTTGTATTTCTTTTGGGACAGATGATAATTTGGATGGAATTTTCTGTGCCCGCAGGCTGTGGGCATGATAGGTGGTGTGCGTGGAAAATACGGCGCAATTGGTTTCATACTTGTGGGAAGGCAGGTCGTGATCTTCCGCTCAGCCCGCCAACGGTGGACCGGGTTTCCTGCCAACGGTCATCAGGGAGCTCATTGTAATACATCAGCATCTCATTAAAAGGCCACCCCGCCAGGCGCTTGGACCCCCGTCAGATTGTCCGTCCAAATCGGCGGGAAAGTTCGTCAACATGTTTCACAACAGCACACAGGCAATGTGCACTTGGCGGCCTTCACTTTGGGGGAACTGAGGTTAGCGAATAGTATTATTTTCCACAGCTCGTCAGTGTCGCCTGTTGCTTTGCAGGCTTCAGGGGCACCGGGAGCGGGATGGGGCCTGGATGATGTGCCGCCCTGCCTCGGAGACGACTGTTTTCAGTGGTGGTGGGGGGGGGGGGAGGTGGTGGTGTTCGGGGGCAACTGCTACCCTGTCACCGAGGCGACTGTTGCCGAGGGGAGGGCGGGGGGAGGGGGGGGTGAGGGCGGCAATTGCTGCCCAGCCTCGAAGGCAGCTGTTGCTGTTGTCGGGGTGGGGGCTGTGGGGGGTGGTGGCAACTGCTGCCCTGGCATTGAATCCCATGCACAAGAAATCGAGGTGGGAGGGCAGGGTAAGCGAGGGAAGTGGTCACACAATGGGGACACCTGTATAAACTGACCATCCCTCTGCAACTGAGACAGATCAGGCACAGCCACAGAGATATAATTGGCTCCTAGCCTGCCTGCCCATGCAAGCAACGCAGAGGCACTAGAGTAACACCAAGCGCTTCAGACCTTACCCTCCAACGTCCCTCAATACCCCACCCCACCAGCACAGACTGCAAGTCTGCGACCACTTTATTGGACCGCGGAGCAGTTGGACTGCACATGTTGTACAATCTCCTCGACAACGCTGGCCATATAGCAGTCACTGCTGGAGGTGCACACAGCCCCTTGCAATCTCAGCATCCCGATTAGGAGCTGTCTCCCCCATGTCGCAGGCTGACAGGGCAGACATGCAGCACACTGATCTGTGGCCATCCGAGGGGTGGCCAGCACTCTCCAGGAAGTGTTAAGTGTTAAGGGGCCGTCACACAGACCAGGAAAGGTACTAAGTATGCCCATGTTAACCTCATCTCTCTCTCTCCCTTTCATGCTGCAGGAGGACCACATTAGAAGCATGGAGCCTGGTGACCTAGTTGTATGCCTGATGGCCTACAGAGCGTGGAGAAGACAGGGGAGAGAGGGACTGAGTCTCCTGGCCATGCAAAGACAGAAGCAGCAAACTCAGGCAGAACGGGCTGCTTGGGGTCCTGCACACGCTGCCCAGGAGCGACAGCGCTTGGTGACACCCAGGGTCTGTAGACGCCACCTGCCATTCCTGCAGATGACTGAGAACCACTATCACCAATGACTGCGCATGTCTCGAGGCCTGGTCGCTCACATCGGCCACTTGCTGCAGGATTTGGCGCCAAGGGGACATGGAGGGCATCCACTGCCAGTGGCTGTGAAAGTATCTGCGGCGCTTAATTTCTATTCCAGTGGCTCCTTTCAGGCTCAACAGGTGACCCCTATGGGGTCTCTCAAGCCTCCACCTACAAATGCATCCATGAGGTCACGGATGTTATCTTTTCAATGGCACACAATTTTGTGCATTTCGCCCAGGACGGGGACAGTGAAGATGCGAGGGCCATTGGATTCACCCTGATCTCAGGGTTCCCACAGGTGCAGGGTGCTATTGCTGCACTCATGTGGCGCTCAGGTCTCCATCGCTACACTCAGTGGACTACATCAACCACAAGGGCTTCCACTCACTGAATGTGTGGCTGGTATGCGACCACCAGAAATGCATCCTGCAGGTGTGCGCATGGTTTCCAAGAAGTGTGCACGATGCCTACATCCTCAGTGGGTCACAGATCTCTGGAGTCTTCCAGGGTCCACAGAAGCTGCCGGGATGACTCTTTGGGGACAAGGGCTACCTGCAGAGGCCATGGCTGGTGACACCCGTGCAGCGGCCTCAGGCTGCAGCAGAGCGACGCTATAATGAGGCTCATGCTGCAACTCGCACATTGGTGGAGCAAACCATCGGGATGCTAAAGATGAAGTTCCAGTGCTTGGACTGGTCTGGTGGAGCCCTGAAATACAGTCCACAGAGGGTGTCATGCATTCTTGTCATCTGCTGCGCCCTTTACAACCTGGCGCTCTAACGGGTAGATGAGCTGGCTGAGGAGGAGATGGAGGAGCTGCATGTCTCCTCCGATGAGGAAGACACCAATGGGGGTGAGGGTGTGGAGGTCCTCGGAGGCGACGATGATGGGGATGAGGCCCTCATACTGGCTAGCCGAGGTAGGCATGCTCAGGAGGCCCTCGTGGCTGCTAGATTTGTGGAGGATGATGACAACACGCAGTGAGGTGATCCCATAGATCATCACAGCGCATTTGTGAATGTTTGACTCCAGTCTGGCTTCTGGCAGCACGAATACCCTCTGTGAGAATACCCTCTGTGAGAATGCTCCTGTCATGCAGTGGAAGCCCTAATAGTCACTCGGGGTCCATCTCTGCCCTGCAGAAGAATTCTGGCTGGCGAACTGGGAGGAGCTGGATACCAAATTCATCACTCGCCTGCAGCGCTGGACAGGACTGCTCTGAGTACTGTCTTACCGGGGTCGAGTTCTGATCATAAACCAGCTGATTGCTGCCATGTTCCATTTGGTCACTTTGACTCCTCCCCTGAACTTTGTCACAAAAATCCAGAGAATGCTCGTCGACTTCTTCTGGGACAAAAGGCTGCACTAGGTCACTGCTGAGGTTCTGAGTCTCGCGCTTAGGGAGGGTGGTCAGGTGCTGGTGTGCCCATGTACCCAGGTCGCGACTTTCTGCCTTCAGGCCCTGCAGCGATACCTTTACATCGAGACCCCTCGGAGATGGTGTGCCCTGGTGACGTATTTCTTTCACCAGGTGCATGGCCTGAATTATGATGTGCAGCTCCTGTTTGTAGACCTGAGGGGCCTTTGTGGCTCCTTGCAGGCGTTGCCCGTCTTTTACCAGGACCTGATCAAAGTATGGAACATGGTCACCTCATGACACAACTCTCCACCGTCAGGAGTAGCAGCTCTCATCAGAGAGCCACTGCTCAAGAATCCGCCCTTCTATTCTTTTCAGTGGCTGCCGGGGTGACCAGGATTGGGGACGTGCTGGGTGGTGGAAGAGTGGGCTGGTTGCTTCCACAGGAGTTGGCGCGTTGCGCGTCCGTGGACGTCCGGCTCGTGGCCAATGCCATTCAAGACCTTAGGATGGTCATGCTCAGCCCCAACATCATTCTGGGACTCGAGGTGGTGCAGTTGCGCGGTGGTCTTCTATCCGAGTGTACCCCTTTTCGGACAGAATTCCACATTGGCCCCAAGCCCCGAACCCTCCCTTGGGAGCTGGTGCCCCGCAACCTGAGTTGCCTCACGGAAGTGCCCTTTGTGCCCTAGCACGGCGCGGAGGGGTTTCCTGTATCGGCTGCTGCTACACACCCTTCACTTCCTTGCCCTCTTCCGCTGCCCGGACACGCCCTTGCGTGCCTTGTTGGCAAAGGAGGAGGCGGAGGTCCCCATTGGGGGGCCCTTTATGGAAGTGTCCTTCCGCTTTCTATCGGAGACATGGGGTGGAGGGTGTTGCATGCAGCAGTCCCGTATAACCAAAGGATGTGTCGGTTCATGGACTCCCAAATACCTGCACCTTTTGCGGCCTTGTGGAGTCCGTGGACCATGTGTATATAGGGTGTTGTAGGCTGCACTCCCTTTTCAGTTATTTAAAGAACCTTTTATTGATGTTTTGTTTGCATTTCAGTCCCATGCTCCTGATCTATGGGCACCCGGTGCGGAGGGGGACCGGGAGGGAGAAGGACCTCCTCGTGAACCTGCTCCTGGGCCAAGTTAGTCATTAACAGGTCCAGGCAGCGGGCGAGTGAGGAGGTCGTCTGACCCGACTGTCTGCCCCTCTTCCGTGGCTATGTTCGCGGCCGGGTATCCCTGGAGAGGGAGCACGCGGTGTCTGCTGGCACTGTCGCGGCCTTCCATGCCCGGTGGGCACCGCAGGGACTGGGGTGTTTTATTGACCCTCTTAATCACATTTTGGTTTAATGTTTGTTTAACAAACATTAAATTTTAAATTTTGTCTTTGGGTTTCAATCTTCCTAAATTTAGGGACTGTGTTTATTTTGTCCCTCATTTTGTTAATTTAGTTTAATTGGTTGACTCCCAAAAGAGTTAATTCTTCTTCACTTTCCTAAACCTGCCGCTATGTCTTGGTGCTCCCCCGACATCCATAGCAGAGGTGGAGACAGCCTGCTGACTGCAACGCCCTGTCTGTTATGACTTTGGCAGGTGTCCTTGGGAGGGCTGAGACTTGAAGGGCCCTGGACTGCTTCTGGGGTCCTGCTGTTTGGCAGTGACACCCTTCTTGGCCTGTGAAACTGGAGCTGCTGAGGTTACAGGAAGACAGGATTTGGATAGGCCAGTCACTCCCGGAGTCATCTGGATGGATGACCCTAGTGTGTGCACCCACTGATCCTCCTCCCTATGGGTGCCCGCGGGCCCCTGGCTGACTCCTTGATGGGAAGGGGTAGCTGGAGTGAGACCGAGCTGCCCAGCACCACTCTCGCGTATACACTGTTGTAGGCCAACTATGGCATCAGCGGTGGAGTTGAGCCCATGAAGCAGTGCAGGAACAATGCCCTAGACCAAGGTCTCCATGGCAGCCGCCATCCTACCAGTGTTGACCTCGGTGCATTGGCATGCTGGCACTATCACCTCAGCCTGAAGGCGGACGGACTCCAGAGGCTCGTCATCTGATTCGGACTCAGCAAATTTCTGGCCTCAAGCAGTCCTCCGAATGCTAGGGAGCTGGGAAGTCCCTGCCTCCGCCTGCTATGTTTCAGACAGTGCAATGTGCTCACCAGATTGTGATCCCAAGGCTATTCTAAAGCTAGGTCCCACCGAGGTGTGTGTCTCTGTGCTGGACAGGGGTGTGGGTGGGCGCTGTGATGGGACTTCGAGGATGGTGCCTTCAGATTCCTCTCCAGAGGTTTCTTCAGGGCTTGTTTGGAGGCTCTGGGTCATGGTCTCTGTCGACTGTTTGGCAGATGTGCCTACGAAACCAAGGGGAAATAACTAGTGCATGGCAGTGGCCTGTGAAAGAGGACACATCACTCACAGCATGGTTGTCTGATGGATGTTGCACTGCTAGATCCTCACTTGGTAGAGCAGCGCCGACCTCACCATCAGCACAGGACTGGTCCATATCTTCGCCAGCCAGCTGGATGGCTCTGTTTTCACAGTCCGTGAGGACCTTGATTTCGCCATCAGCCTGCAACCTCTCCCTCTTGTGTGCCAGCTTGTCCTGCATGGATAGAGAGGGAGAAAGTGTAAGCAGGATGTCCGCCAGGCCAGATGATAAGTACGCCTAGCCTGTGCAGGTGGTGAGCAGTCACATGGACGGGCTGAGGACAATGAAGGCATGTGTGAAAGAGTGAATGGTGGTGTCCCTTGAACTGGCAGTGAGTGAGGGCCCTGTGGTTGTGTGCTCAGTTTGTGAGTGTGTGAGTTGAGAGTGATGAGAAGAGTGACTTCTGGGTGGCTGTCCCCTTTTGTAGGGCATTGGCGCTGACCACCGCTGCCACCACCTCCCAAGCTGGATTGGTCACATTGCTGCCCACCCTGCAGCCAGAGCGAGGGTACAGGACCTCCCGGTGGGCCTCAACGGCATTCAGCAGTCACCTGAGGGACCCATTGTTGAAGCGGGGAGCTGCGGTCTTTTTTCCTTTGCTGGCCATGTCTCCCAGGCAGCGGCAGTGAGCTGGTAGCGAGGAGCAGTGTGCTGGCAGCTGCCTTTTAAACATGGTGGCTGGTGTGATGCAACAGCAGGGCAATGATGGGAGGAGGAATGAGAGACCGTCCATCATGGAAACGTTGTGTTTCCCAAGAGTGCATAAATAATGAGGCGGGTTTGGGGCCATACGGTGTGAAAACCCGTCATCGCCGTCAGTGGGTAGGACACCATTTTGCCCGCCTGCTACTGCACTTAGTGCAAATTTGGGAAAATTCTGCCCAAAGTATCATTTTACATGTTCAGTTTAGTGAGTATTTGATCTTCTAATTGACCACATGGAAAATTGCCCAGCTATGTCCTGTCCACAATGGGCAAGACATATCCAACCCAACCAATTACTGCCCCATTAGTCTACTCTCAATCACAGCAAAGTGATAGAAGGTGGAGTTGACAGTGGCACTTACTCAGCAATAGCCTGCTCTGAATGCTCAGTTTGGATTCCACCAAAATCACTCAGTTCCTGACCACATTACAGCCTTGGTCCAAACATGGACAAAAGAGCAGAATCCCAGAGATGAGTTGAACATGACTGCCCTTACCATCAAGGCAGCATTTGACCAAACAAGGCGCCCTCGTAAAACTGAATTTAATTTGAATCAGGAGAAAACTCTCCACACACCTAGCACAAAGAAAGATGGTTGTAGTTGTTGGAAGCCAATCAGCTCAAACCAAAACATCGGTGCTGGAGTCCCTTAGGGTTAATGTCCTAGGCACAACTATTTTCAGCTGCTTCATCATTGGCCTTTCATCCATCATAAGATCAGAAGTGGAGATGTTCACTGAAGATTGAACAGTGCTCAATTCAATTCACACTGCCTCAGATAATGAAACAGACTGTGTCCAGGAGCAGCAAGACCTAGGTAACATTCAGACTTTGGTCAAAAAGTGTAAATTAACAATTGGGTTACGCATATTCCAGGCAATGGCCACATCTTCTTGGCATTCAATGGCATTTCCATTCTCAATATACTAGGGGTCATCATTGATCAGAAGCTTAACTGGACCAACTGCTTTGGCTACAAAGCCAGCTTAGTGGCTGAGAATTCTGTGATGAGTGATTCACCACCTAAATTCTCAAAGACTTTCCACCATCTACAAGGCACAGGAGCAATTGAGTACTTTTCACTTACCTGGATGAGTGCAGCTCCAACAGCACTCAAGATGCTTGACACCAAAGCATATTGTCATAAAATCATAGATGGTTATACCACAGATGGAAACCATTTGACCCATCGTGTCCATGCTGTCTCTTGCAGAGTAGCTCAGTTAATTTGATTCACTTGCCTTTTCCCTGATGCCCTGCAAATCTTTTATCTTCAGATAATTATCCGATTTCACTTTGAAAGCCACAACTGAATCTAACTCCATTACACTCTCATACACTACAATCCAGATCCTATCCATATGCTACATAAAAATATTTTTCCTCATGTGGCACTCTGGTTCTTTTGCCAATCACTTTAACTGTGTCCTCTGATTCTTGACCCTTCTGCCACTAGGAATAAGTTCTCTCCATCTACTCTTTCTAGACCTCTCATTATTTTGAACACCTCTATCAAATCTCCTCTCTACCTTCTGTTGAACAGCTCCAGCTTCTCCAATCTATCCACATAGCTTAACATGGAGCCATTCTTGTAAATCTTTACTGCACCTTCTCTAAACCCCTCACATCCTTTCTAAATTGTGGTGCCCAGTACTGTACAGGATACTCCAGTTGAGGCTGGAAAAGTGTTTAAGAAAGGCTCAACGTAATTTCCTTGCTTTTGTACTCTCTGTTTCTATCTATAAAACCCAGGATCCTCAGTGCCTTTCTCAACCTGGCCTGCCAGCTTCAATGGTTTGCGCACGTGTACCCTCAGGTCTCTCAGTTCCTGCACCTCCTTTATTTGACATTGCCTCTCCTCATTTTTCTTCCTACCAAAATGTATCACTTTGCATTTCCCTGCCTTAAATTTCATCTGCCACTTGTCCGCCCATTCCACCAGGCTGTCTATGTCCTCTTGAAGTCTTTCACTATCCTCCTTATGGTTCACAGTGCTTGCAAAATTTATGTCATCTGCAAATTTTTAAATCATGCCCTGTACATCCAAGCCTAGGTTATTAATATATCTTGAGAAAAGCAATGGTCCTATTATCAACCCCTGGTCAACACCACCCATAGATTCCTTCAACCGTTCACCAATATTTTCTGTTTCCTTGCATTCAACCAACTTCATACCCATACTGCCCCATCCCTCATTTTATTCCATGGGCTTCAATTTTGCTGCCAAGCCTATTATGGGTCATTTTATTAAATGCCTTTTGAAAGTCTCTGAATACCACTTCACCTACATTAGCCTCATCAACTCTCTCTGTTATCTCATCAAAAACTCCATCAAGTTAGACATAATTTTCCTTTAGAAAATCTGTGCTGACGTTTCGTAATCCACACTTGTCTAAGTGATTATTCACTTTGTCCCAGTTTAGCATCACTGAAAGCTTTCCCACCACTGGCTGCCTTGTAGCTGCTGGGTTTATTCTTACACTCATTTTTGATCATGGGTGTAAGATGTACAGTTCTCCAGTCCTCTGGCACCAAGCCCTGACCCCCCCCCCCCCCCCCCCACCCCCCCCCCCACCCCCCCAAACGCTATCCCATACCTAAGCAGGATCAGAAGATTACGGTCAGTGCCTCCATAATTTCCACCCTTAATTGCCTTAGTATCCTTGGATGCATCCACATCCATCTGGTCATTGTGGCTTATCAACTTTACGTAGACATTCCTTTTAATACCTCCACTTTTCCAACTTTTAGCGCGTCTGGTATCTCAACCACCTCCTCTTTCACTATGGTTTTGGCAACATATTTTTCCTTGATAAAGACAGATGCAAAGTACCCGAGTACTTATCACTCTGGAATCTACTGGTAACTAGTCTCCATGTAGACCCTAAGCTAATAACTACCAATTTCAGTCTATTGATATTCAACTAATTCTCAATCTACTACAGCAGATTACCACTAATCCCACAAGATTTTACTCTGTATGCCGTACCTTATTAAAAGCTTTCTGAAAGTCCCGGTACACAGCATTTTCCAAGTTATCTTCTTTCACTAGCCTAATGACTTCTTCAAAAGATTCACAAATTAGTAATACATGACCTTCTTTTCTGGAAACCAAGCTGGGTATCTGAAAAGAACTTTGCTAAAAGGTTTTATGATACATCCTTTATAATTGTCTCTAGCATCTCACCTAATGCTGATGTTGAACTAATGGGCCTATAGATATCTTGTTCTGCTTTATCCCTCTTTTTAAAAATTGGAACTACATCAGCCTCCAGCCTAAGGGAACAATTCTCAATGCCAGCAAACCATTAAAGATATGGACAAGGAACTCACATGCATTCTGTTCCCATTCCTTAAGGACCCTTAGGTGGATATCATCTGGGCTGCCATCCAGATCTATTTTAAGGTTCTGTGTTCCTTATAAAATAATACCTTCATTTATTTTAATGTTAACAATATTATTAACAGCAACACTTAATGCTGTCAGTTGCACATCATCTTCATTTAGTGTCTCTGCCATACCATGAGAGTCCTTTCTGACCTGTTCTCGAGCATCTTTTAATGGCTTAGCATACTCTTTGAAAACCCTCTGGCACTTCATATCATGTAAAAAATTGTCCCAATAATACCACAGTTGTCTACAATGCTTGTTTCAATTAGCCATAGTTACTTATAACTGTTGTTGGTACTTTTCTTTGTTCTGCTGTGTATTTTTTAAAATTTATTTGCGGGATGTGGGCTTCACTGGCTGGGCCAGCAATTGTTTGCCCATTCCCTAATTGCCCTTGAGAAGGTGGTTGTGAGCTGACCTCTTGAACCGCTGCAGTCTATGTGGTGTAGGTACACCCACAGTGCTGTTAAGAAGGGAGTTCCAGGATTTTGACCCAGCGACAAAGAGGGAATGACGATATATTTCCAAGTCAGGATGGTGAGTAACTTGGAGGGAATCTTCCAGGTGGTGATGTTCCCATCTATCTGCTGCCCTTGCCCTTCTAGATGATAGTGGTTGCGGGTTTGGAAGGTGCAGTTTAAGGAGCCTTGGTGAATTCCTGCAGTGCATCTTGTAGATGGTACACACTGCTGCTACTGTGTGTTGGTGGTGGAGGGAGCGAATGTATGTGTATGTGGTGCCAATCAAGCGGTCTGCTTTGTCCTGGATGGTGTCAAGCTTCTTGAGTGTTGTGGGAGCTGCACTCAACCAAGCAAGTAGGGAGTATTCCATCATACTCCTAACTTGTGTACAGGCTTTGCTGTGTATTTTGTACTGTTTAATTTCTGAGGAGAGGAGCCACAAGGTTGGGGGAGCTTTGGTTGTTCAGCCTAGAAAAGAGGCATCTTAAAGGTGATTCTGAAAAGGATTGTAAGATACATAAAACAATGGAAAAAGTAAATGTGGAGCACTACATCGAGTTAAACAGTGAAAGTTGAACAGGGGGCCATATATTTACACTTGGAAAAGGTTAACTTAGATGTCAGGAATGTTTTCTTTTCACAAAGAGTGACCAACACTTGGAAAGAACATCCAGACAGAGTAGTAGAGTTGTGCAGCCTGAAACCTTTTAAAGAAATAATTCGATGCTGAAATGGAGGGACTATAAAAACTATCTGGATCTGTGGATGAAGAGAGACCAGGTGATTGGCCCTTTCTCATCCATAACTGTTTTGTAATGTTGAACATTTCAGAGAATCATTGTGTAGTACAGCACAGGAGACCATTCGGCCCATCGAGTCTACGCAGGCCCTTTCGAAGAGCAGCCCAGTTAATTGCTTTATCACCGTCATGAGAAATGGAAGCCACTGTACCAAAATCACACTCAGTTTCTGATAGGTGTAGCAGTGTGTAGTCGGAGCTCAATGTTATCTCATATTGATGTGTGTTCAAATGAGGATTATAGGAGTATTTTATGTGTCGGTTTAATGTAAATCGAGTTGACGTGATCCAGCTGCAAGCTCACGACAGCGGCTTCACTCATTCCCTTGTGGTACAGCCCAATACCAGCTCGGGTACCCGCACTGAGCGCAGGCTCTTTTTATCAGCAGGAATCAACTGTTGGGAATGTTCCAACTCCAATTTCATTCCCGTGGTTTTATTCGAATTGTGACGAGTTCCATTGCTAATTACAGGCAAAAGGTCCGCAATGTTAATACAAAAAGCACGTGATAACACGAAATGCTGCTGGAGGTGTATTTCTGCTTCATTTATCGGGAGGGGCACCTGTTCTGTGTAAGATATATAGGTCTGAATGGAAATAATATGTTCATTAGAGCGTGTCTTTTCTCTCGTAACAATATAAATAGAGTCCTTAAAATCCATATAAAACGTTTGAAAATGATCCCTAAAATAACCGATACATTTCCCATGTTCTTTAAGAGAAACCAGGTATTTAAGTGAAGGGGAGGGGGAGCAGTGAGACCTATTTTTGAGCACAGATCAGTATGCACTAACAAACTAATCGATATAAATAATAATAAAGGCTTTACTACCCACGAAAGGTCACCCTGTCATTAAACCGCCGATGCATTTTCCAATATGAGTTGGGAGTTCATCGTTTCTTCCTGCCCTGAATATACTGGAGAGACAATAAGAGGACGAGAGGAGCCCTTTTGCTTTAAATAATAAATGAGATAAGCAACGGGCTGGTGGCGACCAGAGCAGGTGGTGAGCATCTGATCCAGCTCGCTTTCGCTCTCTCCAGCCATTGTACGCCCAGCTCTCCGTGAAATTACATCGAGTCACTTTCACCACCACCTCCAGGACTGACGTAAACCTGATAGGACGCAGCAGCAGGGCGCCGAGTCATTGAAACAAAACAACACCCCCCACCCCCCTCCTCCCCTCCAACACACACACACACACTCAGACACATGCACACGGGTGAAGGAGATGTACAGTCCGAGTGGAACTGCTGAAAGTCGACGTGAAGCTTTAAAAGCCACCGTGAGAACAGCTTGTAATAAAATAGTTGCTGAGAATTGAGATGACTCTTGCTGCAGGGTGCCGCATTGCCTGGACCATGGTAGGAACTGTATTCTGCAATTTGGTGGCTGTTGTATTGATCTGAGATACATACAGTATATATACACCATATGCGTGGGATTGCGCCTGAGGTTTTTAACCTTGGGTTAACGCGACTACTATCGAACCCAGGACGCTTTTGACATTTCGATTGAATTACTGGATTCACACGTTTCTAAAACAAAACGGCAGCCAGAATGATCATCGGAAGCTAAAAGGCAGACTGGGTCCCCGTTCGCTGCCCGGATCAGTAAAGATACACCCTGTCCACAATACAAAGGCAAAAGGAGAACAATGACTCATTTGCAAGCGGGGCTGTCTCCAGAAACTCTGGAGAAAGCTAAACTGGAGCTGAATGAAAATCCAGACACCTTACATCAGGACATCCAGGAAGTAAGAGATATGATTATCACCCGGCCCGACATAGGCTTCCTGCGGACTGACGATGCTTTCATCTTAAGGTTTCTAAGAGCCCGAAAGTTTAACCATTTCGAGGCTTTCCGCCTGCTGGCTCAGTATTTTGAGTATCGTCAGCAGAACCTGGACATGTTCAAGAACTTCAAAGCCACCGACCCAGGAATCAAACAGGCGCTGAAGGATGGCTTCCCTGGAGTGCTTTCTAACCTGGATCATTATGGCAGAAAAATCTTGGTCCTCTTCGCTTCCAACTGGGACCAGAGCAGGTACAAGTCTGAATAAAAGCATCTGATCAGCCTCAAACGAGCATTGTTGTGTCTGACCCAATTCGAATTTAGCTTGAATGACAAATAAAAAACATTCTTTCCCTAATGTTAGGTTTTTGTACAAGCACGTATCCCGGCTACATCTGGCCTATATCCCATCGAATTGCATAAGGCAAAACGGAGCATCAAATGGATGTAACCATCCTTGAAATAGTGCTGTATAAAAATAAAACAACCTGAAAAATCCTTAGTTTAAAAAAAACCCGAGATCGCAATTATATAAAAAATAAACTGAATGTATTCCTGAACCCAACCGATTAATGACAGAGTGCTTTAATGTGGTGGCAAATACAACACAGCAGAGGTGTGTCAAGGCGAATGTTATTGATTGATTTTAAAATCAAAGACACGAAATAATTAGATGCCTTTGTGACATGACATCATCAAGCCAGTGCCAATCCTCACCATCACCATACATTGAACACTTGCCCGGTGACTGTGTTCTAGCGGTGTTAAACGTTATCAAATGAATACTGATGATGATGTATTTTCCTGTAAGCCAAAGTTCAGGATTTTGTTTCACACCTGAGTGGTGGTGGTGGGGGGGGGGGGGGGGGGGTGGTGTGTATGGGGGATGGGGGGTGGGGGGAGAGAACCAGTGAAAGGATCCCAAGGATGACTTCCCCCAAAACAATGGGGAGCCAAACATTTCTTGACGACATTTTAGCTGGTAACAGTTCAGTCTCTAATGGGGAAACATTGAAAATATTTGCCTCATTTGAATGGTCACTTACACATTAATTTTAATTTTGAAGTGAAAAAGACCAAAGCTTTTTAAATTCATATTATTTGATTACAGGTCTTTACAGCAATTTATAGTGAGCATCAATCAGATCAATGGTCAAGTACACAATAAATGTTCTTGAGCAGGATAGGAGGTTGTTGGTGATATGTTAAGAATATAATATTAATCAGAGCAGAAACATCAGGAGACTTGTAGTCATCTGTTTCTTGCCTCCCCTATTCCATCATCTGCCATGGAACTTGGCTGGTGACATATTTCACAAACTACCTTTAATGGCAACATTATCCAGCTGCATTACATCAATGTAACAGTACTGACCACTACATTTTCAGAAGGGTGTTATTTCTCAGGCTGTAAGTGAAACATAGTTACATAGATATTCATTCAACATTTAAATATATAAAAGCCGTCTTAATGTACCCAGCATTTGTCGCTTCATGATTTTTTTATTAAAAAAATATATGCAGTTTAATAATTTTGTATGTGAGACCATACAATTCAATGCTGCCATGATACTGCAGTGGAGCCATGCATTGATGCTATAGGTGCCTTTAACAGGATTTGGAAACTTTTGTAATCTTTAATTTATTAACATTTGCAAATCAACAAACAAGGACTGTAGGGTATGAACAATCTCTATCCATCTTGACTGCTGTAAAAAGCATGTTTATGCCAGTTACAGCGCCATAGCTTGCAGGCCCATGTTTGAATTTGAAAATTTCTACAGCATTGTAATCTCATTTGAAAGGTAAAATTTACTAAGAATGGATGATGTATACAATATAGGGACATTGAAACACCACTGAACTTGGAGCAATTGTTGCAGGTCACCTGACTGGCACCAGAGATCAAAAAATATTATACATTACTATATTTATTACATAACATTCAATTCCTTCTGCCACTTAAAAAAACATCCAATTTTGTTTTGAATTTGTTGTTACTATTTTCCTCCATTGTATCCTTCGCAATTTGTTCTATGCATTTGCTACCTTCTATGTTATGCAGGTAAATTAAAATGCCTTATTATTTTTCATTCTTAGTAACAAAAATTGTGTTAACTACTCCAGTTAAGGAAAAAAACATTGTTTTATCATCTTCAAGGCCTTAAGTTTTATTCCTCTGGTTGCACATCCTAACACCTTATTTGCTTCTTTAATATGGCACTCTTTGCTGATGCTACCAATGAATACCCATCAGCATCTTTAGGTTACTCTCCTAAATTACACTTGTCTTATATTTCCTTGATTTCTTTGCTTCTCACAGTCTCATCGTCTTGCATTTGACCTCATCAAATCGCATTTGCTTTCTCAGCCCAAATCTATCAGCCTATATTTGGCCTACTTATTTATTTACACCTAGTAAGTTAAAAAGCAGGGAACTTAAGTTACACTTGCATCAAAACTTGGTTAGGCCACATTTAGAACTGTGCGCAATTCTGGTCCATATTGTAAAAAGATATAGAGGTATTGGAGAAGGTGTAAGAAAAGGCTCACAAGAATGATACCAGAACTGAAGGGATATATTTATCAGTAATGACAGAACAGGCTTTCCCCCCCCTCTATAGACCTGATAGAAATCTTCAAAATTAACTACTAGGGTAGTTTAGAGATGATGTTTCCACATAAAGGGGGAAAGTAATACTAGTGGGCATTAATATAAGATAGCTATCAATAAATTCAATAGGAAATTCAGGAAAAACCTATTTACCCAAAAGGCATTGCTCATAGCATGCTCTTCGACATTCCTTATTGAAGGTTGAATTCCTGGTTTGATGGTAATGGTAGAGTTAGGGATATGCTGGGTCATGTTGTGATGGAATAGAATTCTGCTCCTCAGGACCCAAAATGCTTCATGGCTATCCTGTTTTTAGCTGCTGGACCTGTTCTGAATCTTTCCCATGTAACACAATCACATTGCCAAACAAAATGATGGAGGGTGGCCTCAATGTGAAGATGGGACTTCGGTTCCACAAGGACTGTGCACTAGTTACTTCAATTAATACTGTCATGGACTGGTGCATCTGTGACAGGTAGATTGACAAGGGTGAGGTCAAGTAGGTTTTTACCTCATATTGATTCTCGCTTCAACTTCTGCAAGACCAATCTGACAGCTATGTCTTCAGGACTCAGTCAACAGTTGTACTATTGAGCCACTCTTGGTGTAGGACCTCAGCAGAACACATTCTGTGCCATTTCTACCTTCCAAATGGTGCTCAATGTGGAGGAGCACTGAGTCATTAGCTGAGGGATGGCCTAAAGGTGGTAGGTGGTAATCACCAGGAGGTTTCCTTGACCATGTTTGATCTAATGCCATGAGACTCCATGGGGTCCAGAGTCAATATGGAGGATTCCCAGGGCCAGTCCATCCTGATTGTATACCACCTCTGGTGGACTTGTCCCACGGTGGGACAAGACATACCTATGGTTGGTAACGGAGGAGAATGGGATGTTGGCTGAAAACTATGGTTTCTGTTAATATGACTATGCCAGGCTTGCCTAGTCTATGGCACAGCTCCCCTAACATTGGAACAAATCCCCGATGTAATTGAGAAGGATTTTGCAGGGTCAACAGGACTGGATGTGCTTTTGCTGCATTGGATCTGGTCCCTAGGTTACAGCTGGGGACAATCTGCCCAGTTTTATTCTTATGCTATTTTTGAATCAGTCTGATGCAATTGAGTGTTATTTCAGAAGGCAGTAAAGAGTCAAAAACATCGCTGTGGGTCTGGACTCACATATAGGCCAGATCAGGTAAGGACACAGGTTTCCTTCACTGAAGAACATTGGTGAACCCACTGGGTCTTTAATCCAATAGCTTCATGGTCACCATCATCAACATTATTGATATTAGCTTTTCATTTCAAGCTAAATTGAAGCCCACAAACTGCCAATGTGGGGTCTGTGATTGTTAGTCCAGACTTCTGGATTACTGGTCCAATACATTAACCACACTTTCAAATTTAAGTTGTTGTTAGCTGAATAAACCAATTGGTGTACCAAAAAAGTTTTCTTTATACTATTTTAGCTGAACAGGTATTTCAGTTGCTCAGAGAATATGATAGTTGATAATGTTGGAGAAGATTAGCTCCAAATGCTAGAGTTAACAAAATTGTCACAATTCTTTGACCAACAGATTGAAACCTTTGCTGCTCATTGCTTAAAAAAGTTCAGATTGTTAATGACATAGTCTCTGTTTACAGGTACACATTAATAGATATTTTGCGTGCCATACTGCTATCATTGGAAGCAATGATTGAAGACCCAGAACTTCAAGTGAATGGATTTATTTTGATCATAGACTGGAGCAACTTCACTTTCAAGCAAGCCTCTAAACTAACCCCGAGTATGCTTCGACTGGCTATTGAGGGTCTGCAGGTAAAAATGTTTTCTATCTGTTCAGTTAACATACAAAGATTTTCAGTGTAAGAGTTTTATTCAAATGAGTGAATCAAGTCACTGCATTTTATAGAAAATATAATGTTGTCCAAGATTTTCATTTCTTTTGTATGTTATAATTATACTTTGAGAGCAAAATATTTCATATGTATAATTGGATATTCCCTAGGACAAACATGTGGCACTCTGTATGTGAAGGACATTGCATTTGCAGAAAGAAATAATTCAGGTTGAAGCGATTTTATGGAATGAACATACTGAAGTACTAATCAAATTATTTTCATGCTTCCTATGTTTTTATCTACCCTAAGAATGTATCCATCTGTCACTATGAATATCCCATTATGCTAAACTAGCTCACCAAATATAGTTGTGCATAGATTAATTTAAAATAAAACCACTTGCACTGAAAAATGTTGCTCTAGGATGGGGAACCAAAATGTACTGCTTAATTTTTCTTGGCATAGACCACTCTTTGACGCTGGGAATTTAGCTGCCTTGATATATTTCCCTGAACATCTGAACATTATAAAATGAAACAAAATTGCATTTGAATGAAGCCATTAGCACCACAATAATCAGCTATAGCCAGCAGGATCATCCTTAAGCACGTTCCAATAGTCAGTCAGATAAACCAGTTTTTTTAACAGAATTTATTTATGCATGGCTACCAATCAGTGTTTTATTGACGATGGCAAATAATTCCCCTTTGTTTTTGAAAAACAGGAGAAATTCCCATTTTCACCTGAATTAATGACCCAAAAATTGGGTCCTTATTGAAATGGGTGATTGCTGAGAATGGGGTTTGTTGAGAATTGGATGATAATGAAAAGAGCAGGAATTTATGATATACCCGCACCTTCAATGCTTCTCAATCAGCTATTGGGCCATTTAAACTATGCAAATGTTGAAAAGTTCACGATTGCAGTTGAGAATTGTATAATATGGCAACAAATGTTGGCCTAGCCAGTGACACCCACACCCCGTGAAAGAGTTAAAATAATATATGTGGAGAACCACTCAGTAAAAATTACGAAAGCTCAGTTTTCTAATCAAGCCTTGGTTGTGCTGGTAAACTCTGTAATGGACTGTTGCAAACAGATTTTTCAATGGGAGAAGTCAACTCCAATGTGCTAAAGAGACAATAGTGTGGAAATATGCTACTGAGAGAGTAAATGGGGTGCCAATTACTCAGATAACCTGACAGAAATTCCAGAAGATGTTACATAGTGTACATAGGGTGTAAATGTGAATGATAAAAGAGTGCAATGTGAGGGGCAGCAGTGGGGGTGGTGCGGGGTGGGTTGGCAAGAAACACTCCTGGTCCTTATGGTTCTCCCGGCCCCCAAACAGTGCTGCAAAAGCACTTACTCCCTCTCAGCTGCTGACACACAGACCCTAAAAATTAAACTTTACTTAAAATGGAGGCATATAGTCTCCTTAAAATACTTTAGCAACTGATCTGCCTCCTGAGAGCAGGTTAATCATCTGACCTGCTGTTATGGCTCCATTAAAACCAGAGAATCGACAGTTTGAAGGCAGATGCGGGTCAAGTTGTGTCTCTTTTTATTTTTCACACTAGGGGTGGAACTTGTGACTTTATGGGGATTAAAACTGGTGGTATTGGATCAGCTGCTCATTATACACCACACATTATTTTCCTTTTGCGTGCGGAGTATAATGCGTGGTTAATCTGCTAACCTCCAGTTTTACTTACACCCCAAGCCTGTACTAGGCAGTCATTTGCCTCTAGAAACATTGTATAAGAAGAAAATATGGCTAGGCTGAACCAACTGCTTTCTGCCATCTGCAATGGAGCATGTGACAACACCAGTAGCAGCTATATGGTGTGGTTTCTGAAGGAACAGCTGGTTCAAGATTTGTCACGGCCAATTTCAGTTCACTTAGAGAACGGTTATAAGGAGCTACAATGGAGAGATTCTCAGACTTCATAAATGCCCAGTATTCCTTGTTCTCACAACCCAGTAGACATTGTGAGGCAATATCTTACAACAGTTCCATGTGTGGTGATTACTGTCAGTGCCAGTTTTGTCAAATTGTTGAAGCCCTGTTCATGGGACATAGGCAGTAGCTTTGAAAGCAATGATCTCATAGCAACAGCAGTAAAGGAGACATTTCGTACTGATCTAGGTTCATCAGGATTTGTTGTTGATGAAGAAAGTAGGCTTTTTGACTCCCTTGCAATTCAGTAGTTGGTTGTGTATTCATCGACCGGTGGCAGCCTTCCATCTGGTAAGATAAGGGTTTGCACTGTGGTGGTCAATGGTAGCATAAGAATTGTCAGTAGTAATCTGTAGTATCTACTGATGCTACTTATTCAGTTGGGAAAGCACTTGTAGAAAAACTCATTTACAAGCACCAAAGATGGCAAACTGAGCTCATTGATGCACTGTTGCTTCATCATGTCAAATTGCTGATGTATTTCCGGGCCACCCACTTGATGCATTCGGAGTTACTTAGAAATGACCATTGAACCCATGCACTATATTCTTCAGAACTACCCATTGCTGTGGTGATACTTCAAACCTTAACCTTTCGTAGGATCACTAACTAAAATTTGGATTTAAATTCTAACCTTTTGTAATTATGTAATTCTATGCAATTATTTTAGCCTTGAACAACAATTTATATAACACTTTTAATGTAGAAGCCAACCCAAGGCAAATCATGGCAAAGAAATAGAATAGTTAGGGGAGGTGCCCAGAGGGATCAATTTTGAGATTTTTGAAGAGGGGAAGATAGTAATAGGGAGATCTTAATAAGTATAAATTTACTTTTTCTTTCACTTCTTGTTAACTAATTTTTAGATTAATATAATCCACAAATAATCTGTATGTGTGAAAAATTGATCTTTGGTGTTTACCACTGCTGATGTAAATGTTTTTTTTCACTGACATGACAACATAGTGATAAAATAAAATGCAGTACTTCAGGAAATCCTCTATTATTTCAGATGGTCTAATAGGAGCCCTGGCAGGTTCCCAGTGAGAAACCATGAGCTCAGATTCTAGGATTGACTTGTCTTCAGACGAGAACAATCCCCGGTTTGATTGACTTGACTGGCCACTAGGGACAATACTGGTGAGAATCCTTTCTTACATTACAAAAAGAACCCTCTGGCTGTTTGACCTTTCATACTCATATGAACATACGAATATATGGGTTAGGAGCAGGAGTAAGCCACTTGGCCCTTCAAGCCTGTTCTACCATTCAACAAAATCATGGCTGATATTAGGAACTAGATATAGTTTAAGTAAGTTGTATTTGCATTTGTGGGTGTTAGGAATAAGCTATAGCTTTAAGTTTAAGTTTTAGCTTTAAGTTTATGCAAGCTATAGGTTTTATTTGTGGATCTAGTTTCACTTTAAAGAATGTTGCCTGCAAGCCCATATGTTTGTTTGTACACCTACATTCTGATGAGGTTTTATGACTGTTGAAGTAGGAAAAAACTATGCTGTTGCCTAGCAACAAGGAGTCCACAGAAACAGGAAAAACAGAAAGCAGTTTGGGTTCAGTTGGTGATTATGCTCTAAGGTGAAGAAAACAGTTTCAGTTCAGTTGGAAGAAGGAGCTAGGAGAAGCTGGACAGGAGGAAGCGGCAGGAAGCAGATTTCCCCAAAGGACAGAAGAAAGGGTGTCCCAAGAGGACCTTCTAGTCAAAGGAAAAGAACAGGAATCTGGAAAAGGTCCTGTGAACTGAAGTTAACAGTGAGGAGCCGAGGAAGGCTCCAAGTTTAAAGAGACAAAGCTGCAGGATGCAGACTTAAAGCAAAATAGGCTTGCGAGAAGCTAGAAGATACATGGAGACAACCAAAGATTGGTGAAGCAGTGATGTTCTGTTGGCATGGCTGAGTACCTGAGAGAGAGTGCATGGAAGGTGAAGCTTGAAAGCATGTGGAGACCCAGGGGAGAGGAACATCAGAAGGAGAGTTCAAAGCCTTGGAGATGGATCCTTGTGAAAGGTGTCCAAGGGAAATTGTCATTTGGGATAAGATTCCAAAACCAGTTCTTCAAGAGTGGAGATTGGAAACCCTCGTGTGAATGATGGAGTTCAGTGAGATCAGTTGGCTCATGGTGTGACAAGCGTCTGGGGAGAATTGATGAGAGATCCATAGCATCTGTCTGGGATGGCATCTGTCACTTGGTTTCAAAGTGTGGTATGTCTAACCATAGGTCACCCATTGGTGTACATGGACTGTGTATTTACTGTGAACATTAGAGTATGGGGTATCTTTCGTAGTTGTGTTATCCTTATGAATCTGAATATGTTTGTAAAGGTATAGGCATGGGTGAAGGAGTATTGTAATGTAGCTCATCTTTTCTTCTTTAATAAATGTTTTAAAGTTCATCAGCTGACTCCTGTGACTCTGTTCAGAAGCTGCCCTCCACATTTCTAAACAAAAAAAAAGTTAGGATCTATCAAACCAAGTTCTACCCTGGGATCTGACTTGTGTAATAGTAACATCAGCTGGAATCATAACACTGATCTGACTGTAACCTCACACCTCCCGCCAATAACCCTTCACCCCCTTGTTTGCCAATAACCTATCTGCCTCTGCCTTGCTAACATTCAAAGACTCTGCTTCCACTGCTTTTTCAGGAAGGCAGTTCCAATAATTCACTACCCTCTGAGAGAAAACATTTCTTCTCATCTCTGTCTTAAATGGGCCACCCCTTATTTTAAAACAGTGACCTCTAGTTCTAGATTATCCCATAAGAGGAAACATCCTCTTCACCTCCACCCTGTCAAGGCCTCTCAAGACCTTATATGTTTCAATCAAGTCGCCTCTTACTCTTCTAAACTCCAGCAGATACAAGCCTAGCTTATCCAACCTTTCCTCAGAAGACAACCCACGAATTCCCGGTATTAGTCTAGTAAACTTCTCTGAACTGCTTCTAATGCATTTACATCCTTCCTTAAATAAGGAGACCAATAGTGCATACAGTACTCCAGATATGGTCTTACCAGTGTCCTGTACAACTGAAGCATATACTCCCTACTTTTGTAATTAATTCCCCTCGCAATAAACAATAACATTCTATTAGCTTTCCTAATTATTTGCTGCACCTGCATATTAGCCTTTTGTGATTCATATACTAGGACACCCAGATCCCTCTGCAATTCAGAGCTCTGCAATCTGCCAGCATTTAGATAATATGCTTCTTTTTTATCTTCCTGCCAAAATGGACAATTTCACATGTCCCACATTGTATTCCATTTGCCAGATCTTTGCCCACTCGTTTAACCTATCTTTGATCCTTGTAGGCTCCTTATGCCCTCTTCTCAGCTTACTTTCCTACCTATTTTTGTATCATCCGTAAATTTAGCAACCATACCTTCTGTCCCTTCATCCAAGTCATTTATATAAATTGTAAAAAGTTGAGGCCCCAGCACTGATCCCTGTGGCACACCACTCGTTACATCCTGCCTACCAGAAAAAGACCCCTTTATGGCTACTTTTGTTTCCTGTTAGATAGCCAATCATCTATCCATGCCAATATGTTACCCACTGCAGTTTTTATTTTCTGCAATAAACTTTGATGCGGCACCTTATCAAATGCCTCCTGGAAATCCAAGTACAGTGCACCCACCAGTTCCCCTTTCTCCAGAGCACAAAGAATTCCAATAAATTGGTTAAACATGATTACCCTTTCACAAAACTATATTGACTCTGCCAATTGGCTTGAATTTTTCCAAGTGCTTTGCAATAAAATCTTTAATAATAGCTTCCAAAATTTTCCCTCTGACAGATGTTAAGTTAACTGGCCTGTAGTTTCCTGCTTTCTGTCTCCCTCCATTTTGAATAAAAAAATTGTATTTGCTGTTTTCCAATCAAATGACACCTTCTCTGAATCCAGAAAATTTTGAAAATTAAAACCAACATGTCTACTATCTCGCTAGCCACTTCTTTTAAGACCCTTGGATAAAGTCTATCAGGACCCAAGGATTTGTCAGCCCAGAGCTCCAACAATTTGCTAAGTACCACTTCCCTGGTGATTGTAATTTTCTGACTTCCTCCCCCCTTCCAATTCCTGAACAACAGCGATTCCTGGGAATGTTATTTGTATCCTCTATAGTGAAGACTGATGCAAAATACATGTTCAATTCATCTGCTTTCTCCTTATTTTCCATTATTAATTCCCCAGACTCACTTTCTATTGGACCAGCACTCACTTTGTTAACTCTTTTCTGATTTAAGTATTTATAGAAACACTTACTATCCCATCTTTTTCTTCCAAGCTAGCTTTCTTTCATGCTTGAATTTTTCCCTCCTTCATAATCTTTTTGCCATTCTTTGCCATTCTTTATATTCTGTCCAATATTCTGACCTGCCACCTGTCTTTGCACCATTACATGCTTTTTCTTTAAGTTTGACACTATCTTTAACTTTTTTAGTTAACCACAGATGGATGTTCCTCGTCTTGAAATTTTTCTTTCTCAATGGAATGTATCTATTCTGTGTATTCTGAAATGTTCCTTTAAATGTCTGCCACTGCATCTCCATTGACCTCTCCCTTAACCTCATTTGCCAGTTCACTTTAGCTAGCTCTGCTTTCATTCCCACATAACTGCCCTTATCTAAGTTTAAGATGCTAGTCTTGGACTCACACTTCTCTCCCTCAAACTGAATGTAAAATTCAATCAAATTATGATCGCTGCTACCCAGGGGGGGCTTTAATATGAGGTTTTCAATTAATCCTATCTTGTTGTACAATATCAGGCCTAGTATGGCCTGCTCTCTGGTTGGCTCCAGAGCGTGCTGTTCAAAGAAACTATCCCAAAAACAAAATATGAACTCCTTATCTAGGGTACCTCTGCCCATCTGATTTTCCCAGTGTATATGTATTTTAAAATCCTCCATGATTATTGCTGTACCCTTCTGATAAGCTCCCATTATCTTTTCCTTTATACTCTGTCCTACCATGTAGTTACAAGTACATCACTCCTACAAGTAACTCCTTTATCTTTTCTAATCTCAATCTAATCTCCTCAATCCACATCACTTCTACATCTTGGTTTCCTGAATTTAGGTCATCCCTCTCTATTCCATTAATGCCATCATTAATTAGCAGAGCCACCCCTCCACTTTTTCCTAGTTTCCTGTCCGTCCTAAAAGTCATGTACCCTTCAATATTCAGGTCCCAATTTATGTCATTCTGCAACCATATCTCTGTAATGGCTATCAGATTGTATTTATTTATTTCTATTTGTGCTATCAGTTCATCTGTTTTGTTTTGAATGCCACATGCATTCAGATATGGAGCCTTTAGTTTTGCCCTTTTATTATTTTTGTAACCTCTACCCTTAACTGCTATTTTACGCTTAGATTTGTATTCTCTATTCCTTCCTGTCACATTCTGTTTATCATTTCCCGTATTAGTACCTTTCTCTATTGCCTTGTAACAACTCTTTGGTTTATTACATATTCCCAAATTTGATCACTTGCCCCCACTATTTAATTTAAAACCCTCTATACTTCCTTAATTATGTGGCTCACTAGAACACCAGTCCCTGAACGGTTCAGGCATAGAGCATTCCAATGGCACAGGACCCATTTTCTGCAACACCGTCGACAGTGCCCCACTAACCGGAATCCACTTCTCCCACACCAGTCTTTGAGCCATGCATTCACTTCTCTAATCTTATTTGCCATTTGCCAATTTGCACGTGGCTCAGGTAATAACCCAGAGATTATTACCTTTGAGGTTCTGCTTTTCAATTTAGTGCCTAGCTCCCCATGCTCTTTACACAGCACCTCTTTCCTAGTTCTACCTATGTCGTTGGTACCTATGCTGACCACGACAACTGGATTCTCTAGCTCCCACTGTAAGTTCCTCTCCAGCCCTGACCAGATGTTTAAGTCCTTTTATTTTATTTCAACAACAAAATACTTGCATAGGAGCCAGATTTTGATTTATTTGATTCTTTTTGATCATGCACTGTATAATTTTCTAACTGGTGCAAATTTTCATGCATCCTTCACAACAGTTATCAAGCTGGCTGTCAGCCATGAGATAAAAAAGATGCACTAGAAAGAAAAATTGGCAAATAAGATTGGAAAGTGGAGAGACCTATCCTGAGGGGAAACAGGGTGAGAGGCCAACAGATAAAAGTGGGAGAACTGGTGGCAGACAGTTAGTGAGAGCAGAGAGAGTGGGACAACTGACATCAGAGATTCAGTGAGAGTGAAGAGAGCAGGAGAACTGGCACCAGAGCGTCAGTGAGTGTGGGAGAATTGATAACAGAGACTCAGTAAAAATGCTCCCTCGAAACTCACAGAATGTGAGCTGATCGTGGAATGCTCAGAAAGAAATTCAAGAGTGACACCAGTGCTATGAAGGGAGCAGATTGATAGGTATTAGTTAGTTTTAGTTTGTTAATTTGTCTCATTCAATTGTATGTTTTCCACTGTTGTTCAGAAAGTTCCCATTTAGTTTTAGAATGATAGATATCAATTTGTGTGCTTGTTAAAAATTATTTTGTGATTGTGAGCAACACTGGCAAGGCCAGCATTTATTGCCCATCGCTATTTGCCCTTGAGAAGATGGTAATGATCTGCCTTTTTGAACTGCTGCATCCACAGTCCTGTTAGAAATGAGTTTCAGGATTTTGACTCAGCGCCAGTGAAGGAATGGCGACATAGTTCCAAGTTATGGTGGTTTGTAGCTTGGAGGGGATCTTGTAGGTGGTGGCAGTCCCATGGCCAGGATTCTGTCCCGCTGACTGGGGTCTCGCTCACCGGTCGGAGAAGCGCTGGTAAAATACCAGCAGTGATGGGAAAGTCCCTGAAGGGCATTTGATTCTGTCAGGTGCCCCCAGAGAACAGATGGCGTTCCCCACCAGATAAGGGACTGTTACCACCGCTGCTGGTATTTTTCCAGTATATACTGGCAGCCTCTTTGTGGGCTCAACATAGGGGGTCCTTCCTAATCGGGAACCCTGTGACCCTTGGAGACCTACCCTTGTGGCAAAAGCAATCCCTGCTGGAAGGCTCCCTCCTGCCTTCACAAACATGCCACCACCATCATCCCCCTCCCACCAGGGGCCTGCCATTCTAGGGCATCCTCTATGTGGCTGGCCCTAGTTAGCTTCAGTTCTAGCAGTGGACACTGCCCACCATGGCGTAATTGGAACTGAAGAACTGCTGGCTGTCCGATTGGCCAGAAACTCTTGGTGACGGGACCTCGTTTCTTAAAGTGACAGAAGTTCCTACAGCAGGCTGTTCACTGTCTGACGTATGTAAAGTGCAGTCTGGCTTCCCAGGACCAGTCAAGTTGGAGTTGCCTCCAGTTCCAGATTGGTGGACGGGGCCAAAGGGAAATGGATAAATCAGACTACAAGCCAGTCAGCCTAAATTTGATGGTGTGCAAGTTATTTGAAACCATTATGAGGGTAAAATACTTTTATTTGGAAAAGCACGGGTTAGTCAAAGCAAGTCAGTATGGATTGTCTGACTAACTTTGATGAGGTAGCTGAGAAGTTTGATCAACCTGTTGCAGTAGATGTCTATCTAGATTTTCAGAAGGAGTTTAACAAAGTGCCACTCAGGAGGCTTGTTTAGAAGGTGGAAGCCCATAGATCTGAGGGGAAAATGGCAATATGGATGCACCATTGGCTCAGTGACAAGAAGCAGAGGGTGGTGATGGATGGATGTTTTTCAGACTGGGAGCTTTTTCTAGGTTCAGTTTTGGGTTCATGGCTCTTTTCAATTTTTACAAACTATCTAGACTTGGATGTTGTTAAGATCGCAGCAGATGTTGCTACTGGACAAGTCAGATCCCAGGGTGGAACCCAGATTGATAGATCCTAATTTTTATTTTTTTGTTTAGAAATGTGGAGGGCGGCTATTGAACAGAGTCAGCTGATGAACTTTTAACAAAAGGATAAAACATTTATTAAACAAGAAAAGATGAACTATATTACATTACTCCTTCACCCACAACTATACCTTTACAGATATATACAGATTTGTAAGAATAACACAAGTTAAAAAAGCTATCTTATACTCTAGTGTTCACAGTAAGTACGAGGTCCATGTAAACCAATTGGCGACTTCTGGTCAGACACACCACACTCTGAAACCAAGTGACAGGTGTCACCCCAAACAGATGCTATGGATCTCTCCTCAACTACCCCCAGATGCTTGTCACACTGTGAGCCCACCAGTCTCACTGAACTCCGTCTTTCACACGAGGGTTTCTAATACCCACTCTCAAAGAACTGGTTTTGGAATCTTCTCCCAAATGACGCTTTCTCTTGGATGCCTTCTACAAGGGTCCACCTCCAGGGTTTCAATCTTTCCTTCCGATGTTCCTTTCCCCTGGATTGCAATTACATTCAAGCTTCGCTTTCCACGCACACTCTTCCAGGTACTCAGCCCTGCCAACAGAACACCACTGCTTCACATGCCCATAGTAAGGGGTCACCAACCCTTGGCTGTCTCCTTGGATCATCTGGCTTCTCACAAGCCCACCTTGCCTTGATTCTTTCTTCAACTCGGAGCCTTTTTCTCTGCTCCTTACTTTCCATTCCATTGAACAGGATCTGTTCCAGATTCCCTGTCCTTGTTCCTTTGATTTAACTTAAAGGTTTTCTTGGGACCTTTCTCCTTTGCTTTTAGGACCTGCTCCCTGCACTTCCATCTCCCAGCAGACGGCTGACAACTTGGTATCTCTCTTGAGGTCCAGAACTCACTCGACATTCACTGTAGTATGTCCACCTAGAGAGAGACTTAAACTTCTCCCTTTACCTTACAGCATAATCACCAGCTGAAATCAAACTGCTTTTATGTTTCTCTCTGTCTCTGTGGGTCTCCTGTTGCTTGCAACAGCAATGTGTTCCCAACTTTGTTTTAACTTCCCTAACCACTTCAAGGATTGTAAAACCTCATTAAATTTCAGATATACAAACAAACCCACAGGCTTGCAGACAACATTCTCCCAGCAAAAAAACTCTGAATGAAACTAGACTCAGGTTCCACCATTTTAACCCACAAATAAAGCAGATAAGCTAAACTTAAACACAAAGCTACAGCTTATTCCTAACAAACACAAATACACATATGGCTTACTTTCTTAACAGTGTATGGAGCAACATTATAAAATTCACAGATGATACAAAACTTAGCAATGTAATAGATAGTGATGAAGACAGTTGTACACATTAGGATGACCTTTTTATTCCAGGAATAACAGTCCTAACTTTTCCAACTTCTGGTTAAATGGACAAAAGCATGGAGATCATGATGCAGAAGCATAAAGTGATGCATTTTGGAGGGCTAACTTGGAAAGACAGGACACAATGGCATGATTTTGAAAAATGTAGATGAGCAAGTGCAGATATCTCCATATATACTAATCCTTGAAGGTAACAGGGCAAGTTGGGATTGTAGTCAAAAAATATGAGCTAATTGGGTTTGTAAATACAGGCAGAGAATATAAAACCAAATTAATTTTGGAGGGGGGGTCGTGGAGTGGGGAGAGGCCTTGCTGAGGTGGGAACAGTCACATCAGTGGAGAGGAAGCTGAAGGCTTCTTTCATGGACCACAGGAGAGCGCATCCGCTCCTCTGGAGCACATAGGAATTCTGTAAAATGTGCTTATACCTTATGGAGATGGCAGCTCCTGTCTTCCTTTCACAGTCAAATTTTGCAACCACTGAAAAATGTGCACAGCAATTGTAAAAAATTGATACCTGGAATGAAAGGTTTTTGTTGGAAGGAGAAGCTGAAGAAACTGTGGCTCTTTTCACTACAGTAGGAAAGATTAAGGAGAGACATGATAGAGGTGAAAATTGTGTTGTTTTGATAACATATATAGAGCAAAATTATTTCTGCTGGTCAGTGACTACATAACTGGCAGGCAGGGATATGTTTAAGATCATCATTTGAAGAATGAAAGAAAAGCTTAGTTGGATTGTTTTATGCAAAGGGTTGTTAAATCATAGAGTGTTATACCAGGGAACAAAATCCATAATAGCTTTTACTATATTAGAAAAATAAAATAAAATAGGTTGAGATATGCGACTAAGGGTTATGGTGATAGGACTGGAAAGTGGAGTTAATGTAGATGATAAACCATGATCTCACTGAATGGCGACAGATGAGGCTTGAGATGCCAGATGGCCTACTACTACTCTGTTCTCATATTTTTATGTCCTTACAGCTCTTTGCACTGAGTTGGTATAGATACAATAGGCCAAATGATCTCCTTCTCTGTCATATACACAAAATAAATGAACATGTGACATTATACGGTTGGTTTCATTCATTTTTTTTAAAATGAGTCAGAAATCAATCACCACTTATGTTATTCTGTTCATATTAAGAGTAGTTGGCTTTATGAATTGTAAGTTTGTTAACTTGTTTGAGTATGTGGCCTGTCAGCAAGATTCTGTTCATTTTAGAATTACCAGCAGAATCAGGTAGAGTCAGAGCTGTCAGTAAGAGTCAGTTCAGGTCAGGGTATTACAATCACTCCATGTATCAAGTCTGTTATTCTGGCTTTACAAAATCTTTATTTGACACTTTTCATTGAGCTTTGGTCATTCCACAGATGAATAATCCGACATTCACTGTTTATGACATTAATATTTCTATCGTGCTACTGGAGACGTGTGAAATGAACAATAGCAGCTTCATAACTGGCTGATTTTCTGTCATTTCTGTTTTTTTGCATTTATTTTGGATGAAATCAGCCAAAGTAAAAATTAAAGCATCCAACATTTGACTGCTGCCCATCAAACACAATCAAATGTAAGGTCCAATTATTTTAAATCCTGTCCACTTTTTTTTTCTATCAATCAGTTCATAGACTAACATAAGCACAAAGCAGGTCACTTGACCAACTTGAGTTTGCTGATGATTAGGGCATAAGTCTCCTCCCATCTTACTTTATCTCACTCTGTCAGCATGATCTTTTCTATTCCTTTCTCTTCCATGTAATTTAGCTTCTCCTTAAATGCATCTTTGCCATTCATCTCAACTACTCTGTTTGACATCATGGGTTGGAATTTCATCCTCAAGGTAGGCAACTGGAGTTGGGATAATTCTTGACTTCACCCAACTCAGGAGAAAGTCCCGGCAAGGACTGGGTTTTTCATTGTGGAGAGGTGATTGGGAGCTACAGTTGGGCCAACTGACGTGGGAAAAAGATTGGAACCAGCCACAGGGGCTATCGGATGCAGAGGAGGGTTGTTTAAAAGGTTCATTTTGGTGCTGCGGGATTTTGCCCCAGTTATAATAAAAACAGAAAGGCCCTACAGCCCTCAGTGCACACCCACCCCCCCCCCACAACCATGCCACCCCCCCCACCACCACCCCCGCCACCACCACCCCATATACTCCTCATGTCCCAATCAAGCCACTTCATGCACTGCACCCCACCTCAAAGGCTCCTTATTTCCCCATGCCAAGGTATGCCCCACCCACCCTTCCCCTATGGCCCCTCATATACCTTATTCCAATGTAAGTCTCCCAATCACCTATGGCCACTCATGCTCCTCATGCCAAAGTATGGGGGTTTCATGCCCTTTCACCCACAATACAAGGTACAGAACCAATGAACCATATAGTGACAATAGGATGTGCAAAAAGTCAAATTGGCAGTGGTAGCCATGAGCAAGAATTCATAGAGTATATTCGGGAAAGTTTCCTAGAACATTTTGCATCCAACCAGGGATCAGGTTATTTTGGATCTGGTAATGTGTAATGAGGCAGGTTTAATAAATTATCTCAGAGTAAAAGAATACCTAGGAAACAGTGACCATAACATGGTAGAATTTAGTTTTCAGTTTGAGAGTGAAAAACTTAGGTCAGAAACAACTGTGCCAAACTTAAATAAGGGTAATTACAAAGGAATGATGACAAAGTTGGCTGGAGTGGACTGGGATAGGATTTTAGCAGAAAAAATGGTTGATGAACAATGGAAGATGTTTAAGAAAATAACTCATGGCTCACAACAAAGATATATCCCAGCGAGGAAGAATGATTCAAGGAAGGGGATAAACCAACCATGGTTAACCAAGGAAGTTAAGTATAGTATCAAATTAAAAGAAAAGACATACAATGTGGCAAAGATTAGTGGTAAGCCAGAAGATTGGGAAAGTTTTAAAAAGCAACAAAAGATGACCAAAAAAAATAAAGAGGGAGAAAACAAACTTTGAGGGTAAACTAGCAAGTAATATAAAAATGGACAGTAAGAGCTTCTTTAAATATATAAAAAGAAAGAGAGAGGCCAAAGTGAACATAGGCCCCTTAGAGAATGAGGCTGTGGAAATAATAATGTAGAACCAGGAAATGGCAGAGGAGTTGAATAAATACTTTTCTTCAGTCTTCACGGTAGAAGACATTAATAGCATTCCAAAAATACTGAATAATCAAGGGGCAAAAGAGGGGGAGGAAATAAATACAATAACTATCACTAGAGAAAAAGTACTAATGGGGCTAAAGGCCAATAAGCCCCCTGGGCCTGGTGGGTTGCATCCTAGGATATTAAAGGAAGTAGCTACAGTGGATGCACTGTCAGTAATCTTTTTATTTTTTATTTATCAAATTTTTATGACTTTCCTTAATCTCCCTGAGGCAGCTCCATGCCTCAGGGAGATTTCCACGCTCTTTTGCATGCATGTGTGAAAGAGCGCAGGCCCCAACTCTCCCTCCTCCCTCCACCCGCACAGGTAACGCTGAGCGCTTCTGGGCTCACGTCACACTGGGTGGGCCTTAATTGGCCCGCCTACACAAAATGGTGGTACGCAGCCGATCGCGGGTGGCGATTGGCTCTGCGCCTGCCCCACCCACTCCTACCCAGCCCGCATGACGGGGAGACAATTCTCCCCTTAGATTCTGGAAAAGTCCCAGAGAATTGGAAAACTGCCAATGTAAGACACTAATTCAAAATGGGAGGGAGACAAAAAACAGGTAACTATAGGCCAGTTAGCTTAACATATGTCATTGGGAAAATGTTACAGCCTATTAGAAAGGATGTTATAGCAGAGCATGTAGAAATACATAATCTAATCAAGCAGAATCAGCATAGCTTCATGAAGGGGAAATTATGCCGAACAAATTTATTGGGCAGGATTTTTCAGTCGACGTGCGGGGGCGGGCCCGACACGCCGACACATAAAATGACATGCGGTGACGTCGGGCGTGCGGCTCGAGGCCATTACGCAGTCCCCGCGATATCTCATTCGGTGGGCACGCAGCCGGAGACGGCTGTGCACCTGCTGAAATGTAAATGGCCTATTAAAGCATTAACAAAGTAATTATTGTAATTGTTAACACTGCCCATCCAACCTTAAGGTTGGCGGGCAGGCGAAAAGCCCAGGCGGCTTTTGTATTTTTTAGGCAACTCCATCCACGAGCGGGATGAGGTTTCCTAAAGCTTTTATCAAATAAATTTTTAAAAATCATAAATATAAAAACATGTTCCATCTCATGTGACACAGTCACACAAGGGGACATGTTTAAATAAATGTTTAAATGCTTTATTTAATAATTTGAAAAGCCCTTCAATCTCCCTGAGGCATGGAGCTGCCTCAGGGAGATTGAAGCGCTCTTTTGGCCCCAACTCTTCCTCCTCCCCCTACCTGCACAGGTAGCACTGAGTGCTACCTCTCACGTCTTACGCTGGGCGGGCCTTAATTGGCTTGCCTGCATAAAATGGCGGTGCGGAGCCGATCATGGGTGGTGACCGGCTCTGTGGCCATCCTCGCTCCCTCCCGCCAAGCCCGCCCACCACCTGAAAAGTTCATGCCATTAGAATTCTTTGAGGAGGCAACAAGCAGGATAGATAAAGGGGAAATAGTAGATGTAATATATTTGGATTTCCAAAAGGCGTTCGATAAGGCACCGCCTGTAAGGCTACTTAATAAGATAAGAGCCCATGGTGCTGATGGTAGTATATTAGCGTTGATAGAGGATTGGCTAACTAATAGAAGACAGAAAGTTGGGATAAGGGGGTATTTTTGAGATGGCAACCTGTAACTGGTGGAGTGCCACAGGGATCAATGCTGGGGCCTCAATTATTTACAATATATATTACTGACTTAGGTGAGGGAAGTGAATTTACTATCACTAAATTTGCAGATGATACAAAAATAGGTGGGAAGGCAAGTGGTGGGGGTGACACAAGGAGTCTACAGAGGGATATAGATAGGTTAAGTGAGTGAGCAAAAACTTGGCAGATGGAATATAATGCGGGGAAATATGAGGTCATGCACTTTGGCAGGAAGAATAGAGGAGCTGAATATTATTTAAATGGAGAAAGACTGCAGAAAGTTGCAGCACAGAGGGATTTGGGAGTCCTTGAGCATGAATCCCAAAAAGCTAACATACAAGTTCAGCAGGTAATAGGTATGGCAAATGGAATGTTGACCTGTATTTCAAAAGGAATGGAGTATAAAAATAGGGACGTCTTGCTAAAACTATACAAGGCACTAGTTAGACCACACCTAGAATACTGCAAACAATTTTGTTCCCCTTATCTAAGAAAAGATATGCTGGCATTGGAGGCGGTCCAGAGAAAGTTCACTAAGTTGATCACGGGTATGGAGGGATTTTCTTATGAGGAGAGGTTGAGTAGGATGGGCCTGTACTCATTGGAGTTTAGGAGAATGAGAGGCAACCTTATTGAAACATATAAGAGCCTTAGGGGGCTTGACAGGGTAGATGCTGTGAGGTTGTTTCCCCTTGTGGGAGAGTCTAGGACCAGAGGGCATAATGTCAGAGTAAGGGGTTGCCCTTTTAAAACAGAGATGAGGAGGAATTTCTTCTCTCAGAGAGAAGTGAATCTATGGAATTCCTTACCACAGTGGGCTGTAAAAGCTGTGTCGTTAAGTATATTCAAGGCAGACAGATTTTCAATCAGTAAGGGAATCAAGGAAAATGGAGTTGAGGATTATCAGATAAACCATGATCTCAGTGAGTAGTGGAGCAGACTCGATGGGCTGAATGGCCTACTTCTGCTCCTATGTCTTATGGTCTTATGGTCTAACAGCTTTTTTAAAGAAAATCATTCATTGATGACTTTCCATTTTATTTAAAAATCCTACTTTTCACTCTAGCCCAATAGAAGTGTCAATCATCCTTTAAAATAAATGTCAGAAAGGGCAAGCACTTGAAACCTCATCATCTTGTGTAACTAAAATGGTGCAATTAACAACATTAAAAACTGTCAATCCAGCAATCTTTTTCCTGGGATTCAGGTGGTTTAGCACTCCAATGGATATCTGGGCCCTCAGCCAAGAATACATAATGAGGCTTGGCTGGGAGCCCATAAATCCATTATCCTGTTGAAACACCTGAGCCCCAGGGAAAACACTACTTGATTGACAGCTGTGGCTCTCTGAGCTCTGCTGTCAATTTCAGAATGTTTATTTACACATGAGGCTTCAAGTGCTTACAGTTTCTGCTATTGATATTTTAAAGAGTCTGGATTATTGGCGCTTGTATTGGGCTGCAGTAAAAAGGAGTTTTTTTAAGAAAGTGGAAAATTATCAATGAATGACAGTTTTTTAAAAAGTTTCTTTTACACATACTATTGTCACTATAGGATTCATTGGTTCTATCAGTGTATATTGGGTGAATGGTCATGGAAGCGTCATACCTTGGCATGGGGGCTTGAGGGGCCATGGGGATGCTTGGAGGGCATATTTTGGCATGAGGCTATAGGGGTTGGTTGGGGGCATACCTTGGAATTTGCGGCATGTGGAGGACCTTTTCAACTTAACTTTCAAAATATTCCCTCATGCAGACTGTGGTTCTCTGAGGTGCCATGAACCATGACTCTTTGAAAAGCTAGCCTGACTCAAAGAAATTGCAGAGGACTAGGAAATGCCTATCCCTGCAATGGAGCCTACTAGATCAAGAGTACAGGGTGCGGGCTTGTGACCCGAACCAGTACGCACCCTTAAAAGGCACCCCTGAAAATCGGAAACCCTAGGAATGGGGTCAGTAATCCTGGAATCAGGACCCACCCACCATTGTTAAAGGGCTCCCATCATCCCGACTCGGTGAAAATCCAGCCTGATGTTCCACAATCTAACCACTCTAGGAAAATAAGTTTATTTTGAATGCTTTATTGGTTTTATTATTGCCTGTCTTATATTTATGAACCCCAGTTTTGAACTGCCTCCAGAAGTGAAAATATATTCTCTACATCGTATTCTATCAAACCTTTCATATATTTAAAGTGTTCTATTAGGTCACCTCTCTGTTATCTCTTTTTTTAAGAAAAAAGAGTTCCAGTCTCTTTGATCTTTTCTGATAGTTACAAGCTCACAGTCCTGGTATCATCCTGGTAATTTATTAGCATCTTTATAATGTGGAGACCAGAACTGTTTACAATATTCCAAGTATGGTTTAACCAACGTTCCATAGAAGTTTAACCTATCTTCTCTGCTTTTCAATACTATTCCTCTAGAAATGAATCCCAGTATTTTGTTTGTATTTTTATGACCTTTTTAACCTGTGCCACTGCTTTTAGTGATATGTGTATCTGTATCCCTAAATCTCTTGGCGCCTCTACCCCATTCCTATTTTCCAATGTGTGTAGCTTCCTCCAGCAAAAATTAACCACCTCACACTTACCTATCTTGAAATTCATTTGTCATTTTAAGCATAGGGGAAAGAATCATATTTCTCAGCATAAAATCACGGCTGCAAACATATCAAATGGTAACATTGATGCTGATATCATCGTTAAGGTAGGGGAAATCTGAGTTTTCACTTCCAGCGGGGAGCCAGTTGATAAAGGTAGGCAGAGTTCCAGTGGCATCACCAGACATAGGAACAGCTACCAAAAGACAAAGAAAAATGCTTCAAATTATGGTAGGGAGAACTATCTCGGATAAATAGCAAGCTTGGAAATTACTGTTTGCATTACTAGTGGCCAAACACTTAACCTGTTCATAGGGTGCCACTATTTTGACCTTTGTTAAAATAGGACACAGAATAATGAAATGGACTGCATTAAATATTCTCCTATTGATTACCAGCAATAGAAACAAACCTATGTTGTCTTTAATTGAAAGTGCTGAAAAAAAGGGTGTCATTAATAGGCTTTCAGTCTAAACGCTATTTATCCTAATTAACATTTTCTAATGATTGGACTATTTGCCTATGTCTCAACGAGACCTATTTTCTTATCGCTGCACCTAGATCTACTGAATTACCTGGTCGCAACACATAGGGGACCATTATGTGAGTCTTTTAAGGATGTGCAATCCCAAGTTTTCCTCTATGCACTGCATCCAATTCAATCTGGTGTAGGAACAGAAAAATCTGTCCCGCTGGCCTGAATTTTGCACTTGTCGGGCGTGCACAACCGGTTGGCCCGGGAGCAGACAGGAAACCGTCCCCCAAACACCATTGGCCCCTGACCGCAATTTCACACTGGCTGGCCAGTTAAACGCCAGGCAGTGTGAAATGCGCCCTGAGGAAGGCTCAGCGCTGCTGCTGGGGATGGGAAGAGGGCAGACGCTGATGTCACTGTGGGTGCTGGTGAGCACTTCCACTGAGTTTCCTGAAGGCAGACAGATGCCTCAGAGGGCTGCAGAACTCCAAATAATAAAAGAAAGCTCAAAAGTGCTGCAAAAAGGTCCATGCAGCACAATCAAGCACCTGAAAGCATACTTCATAATAAAAAACAGTCCCCAGGGGCAGAATTTTTCACTCATCGGGTGAACGTAAAATGACATGCAAAGACTTTGGGCAAGCGTCCCAACATTATCGTGGGCTCGAGCAATATTTCGGTCGACGGGCACACACGGGAGTTGGCAGCACAGGCGCCAACAATTAAGTGGCCTATTAAGGCCCTTAATCAATTAATTGACTAGAATTTTTCACTGCCTGTCCAACCGTTTGGTTGGCGGGCGGGCAAAAACCTTTGCATTTTTCGAGAAACTTCATCCATGAGCAGAATGAGGTTTTGACCATTGATTAAAAAAAAACCTTTCAACACTCATATTTAACATGTCCCTGCTCATGTGACAAAGTCACATGAGGGGACATGTTTTCATTATTTTTAATAACTTTATTTTTTATTTTAAAAATCTTCAGCTCCCTGAGGCAGCTCTGTGCCTCAGGGAGCTTTAACTGCCCGCACCCGTGCACATGTACGAACTTCCACGTTTGCCCTCCTCCCGCCCGCACCCCGGCAGCGTTGAGTGCTGCGGTGCATGATTCATGCTGGCTGCCCATTAATTGGCCATCCAGCACGTAATCGTGGTCAGGACCCGAGCGTGGGTGGCAGTCAGCTTCCCAACCGTTCCCGGATCAGCCTGCCGAGCCCGCCCAATGACCGGAAAATCCTGGCCCGGATACTTATTTTAATTTTAAATCCTAATAGAGATTTCACCTCGCCTTTGGATGCGTTTTCGTGAAAAATGTACAGCCCGTCTGGCTGATTTGCCCATCTGCCAACTGTAAGGTTGGATGGGCCACGAAAAATCGCTTACAATTGGGCCGTTAATGAACTTAATTGCCCGCTTAATTGTCGGCGGACGCCTTTCCGACTTTTGCACGCACCCGTGGAGCGAAATATCATGCGAGTGCGCGATGACGTTGGGAAGCTCGCCCGACATCATCTCGTGCGATTTTACGCACGTTGTATCGGGCGCGCACCGTAAAATTCTGGCCATTGGCTGTATCTATAGCATTTATTATATTCATTTTCATTTAGTTGATATGTTGAATGGCTGCAGAGGATTTAATGCAATGTTGATAATCAGTAATGCAGACAGTTGTTATGCTGTTCCTGGAATGCCCACGTGAAATTTCACCCTCCCACTTTGAGAACTGCCTGACTTTTTAAAATCACATGGCACACAGACATGATTCTGGAACTTTCTGTACTTCTTTTCTTCTGTCACGTATTTTGTTGGCTATGAAGTTCCTTCATTGTTTTCCCACTTTTGCTGGTTAATGAAATGCAGGAAAATGTTTTCAATAATAGAAGTGTTTTGCTATATATCTTGTGATATTCAGTTAGCTTTGCCGATCTGTAATCTTTGCATCATATTGCCTTATTGTTTGTAGCGATGATTGTTTGCAAGGTTGCTGAAAACTGGGCTGAGAGTCCATTTGAAGCAAGGGGCATAAAATCGAGACTTTTTGCTATTGCTGATGTGTGCTCTGTAAGAGCAATACTGTGTCATGTGCCAGCATCGATTTGATTATGATTACATGGTGGCAAATGGGATCAAAACCTTAATTTCACAACAACAGCATGTGTACGATGCCATAATATTATGGCATGGTGTGAGGGAGGGTGGTGATTTGAATTTTTATTCACAATATATTTCAGTTGTAAATGGTTAATGTAATTTTCAGTTCTAGTTTCCTGAGATCATATATTTATGAATTACAAATACTAATCCATTCTGTTTGCTTTAACATTAATGTAACGTTATGGACATGCTGCATGTAATTTTGGAAGGTTTTGACAGTATCTCATAGGTATTGAGCTATCACTTAAGGTCAAACCTTCTGATTATTTCAAGGAGTGTAACGTTGACATAGTTAGGCACAGACATGGTGACTGCATTATGATTGCAGACTGCACAGTCATAAAGCATGCAAGCTGAGAAATTCAGGGTGTTGCTATTTCTCACACGGTGCAAGAGATGCATCTTTCACTTATGTCAGTATGTCAGTTAGAGTCCAGCAGGGAGGAGGATTAGCAAGGTGAAAAAATAGGAAGGAAATGATAGTGATATACAGAATTACCAAAAACAAAGAGAAGAATTAAAAAAAGTGCAGAAAAAGGAAGAAAAAAGTGTAAAAAAAACAGGGATAATAGAACCAGACAGATGGTAGAGGGAAAATAACTATAAAGAAAAGGAATAGACAGAAAATCAGGCAGCGTGCACTGACCTCCATGCCTGAGGCTCAGCCTCAGGAACACTACTTTGTAAATCTACCTGACAGCAAAACAACAAGAATAGAAACCTGGAGAGCAATAATTAAGGCACTTTCTTATTACTTTCTTCACTGCTAATTTTTGCATCTGCATTCTCTCTTCTCCCCCACTTATCTCTACTCATTCTGCTTCTCCCAGTATTAGAATCATTGTTAGTTTCTGCAGTTACCCCCTCCATCCCCCAACCTAGTCCTTTATTTAGCTTTGTTATGAAGCAATTCTGACAGCTATAGTCACCTTGGGTTCATTCTAAACATTCCAGATAGGGAAAAAAGAAACTATAATATCAAATAATTAAATAACTCTAGATAAAGAAGGGTAAGACATGAGAATGAACAAAAGAAATTAAAGAGGAAGGTATGAAAAATAAAATTGTAAGGGGTAATAAGTTTAATAAAAGGAAAAATTAAAAAGACCACCATAAACATGGATCCTCATGGAAGGTTTTCAAAAGTGTATATTGCAGTTTCAATCCCATTATCCCATTTTATCTACAGTATCCAATATGTTTTATAATGTGAATTACTTAAACAACGGTTGAGATGGGAAATTCCAAGCTAAATTTAAATATGCCAAGGAAGTAATCCTAATTGCTATAATGGAGCTGGTTTTAGATTTGTACTATGGCCAAAATATAATGCTCATTGGGCAGGCATGTGCCTGACCTGACCGAGTGTAAAATGATGCGCGATGACACCGGGTGAATGTCCCGACGTCATCACACACTCATGCGATATTTCAGTCAGTGAGCCTTACAGATGGCGGGCAGGCGAAAAGGCCAAGCGGCCTTTACATTTTTTACAAAACCTCATGCACAGGCGGGATGAGGTTTCCAAAAGCAAATGAAAATAAAATATAAATCTTAATATTTCATTAATAACATGTCCCTGCTCATGTGACAGTCACATGAGGGGGGTGTTGTGGGGGGGACATGTTTTATAACATTTTAAGAATATTTATTTTTAATGTTCAAAACTCTTCATCTCCTCTGTGCCTCAGGGTGCTTTTCCAACGCTCACCCACATGCATGCGAGAACTTGCATTCTCGCCCTCCTCCACCACCGCCCCCCAAACACAGGCAGTGCTGAACACTGCCGCGCCGTTTTACACTGGGTGGGCCTTAATTGGCCCGCCAGTGTGAAATCGCCTTCCAACCTCGATCGCGGGCGGCTGTCGGCTTCCCGAGCCCGCCCGACGAGGGAAAAATCCTCCCCTATGTGTTTTCCACAGTTTTAATTTTGTGACTTAGGGCAGGAATTTTTCCGGGTTGTGAAGACTCCGGAGACCTTTAAAAATGGCGAGCGGGACCCGGATGCAGAAGTGCTGCCTCCATTTCCAGCCAATACCACTCTTTCTGGTAGGGGAAAGGGGGTGTGATGTGAATCGCACAGGCGTGAAACAGGACTCTGCTGGGCCATTTGGAAATGTTTGTGAGTTGAAACAGACACAATTTTTGCTGCTCCAAATGTCTTAATCGGCAGTATGGGAGTCACAAATTTATGGTGAAGGCATAAATGCTTCTGGAGGCCTCATAAAAGGCTACATGTGTATCCCACGTACAGAGATTTGAAAAATAACATTGTAAACACAAAAGCCTTACTTCAGAGATCGAGGTGGGGGGCAGGCCGCCAAAGAGTTGGGGGTGAGGGGGTGATAGTTGTGAAAGAGGGAGGGCAGGTCTTTGGGCAGCCAGGTAGGAGACAAGACAGACTGCCAGGCTCATTGGGTGAGGAAGTGTGTTGTGAGGAAGGAAGCTGAAAAAAATGGGTTTGGCACCTTCCCACATGTGAGTCATTGAGGAAGAGCAGCAGCAGCAATGTGCAGCCAGAGCAAGGGTACTCAGGCAGGAGGTGGCAGAGCCAGCACAGAGAGCAGCAGGAAGCAGGAGGACAAGGAGATATTATCCTGAGTGTACCGTCTCCAAAGAAGTTTCTTTGACATGACTGAGAGGCATTGCAGGAGAAGGTTCCAAATTTCAAAAGATATGTTTAGAGATGCCTAAGCTATTGTGGAGGAAGATCTCACGCCATGATCAATGACCCCACGCCTTGCCTGTTGCACCCAAGGTCACAACTACCCCAATTTCCATGGGGTCGGCCCCTTCTAGGGGATCTGCTGCTGACCTCTGTGGTATCTCCCAATCAGCCACCCACCGGTGCAGCACCACGATCACCAATGCAGTATTTGCTCAGGTGGAGGAACACATCAATTGTCCCAAGGATGTGGCATCAAAGATGCTGGGCGCAAGAGGTTTTGTCTCCATAGCTGACTTTCCACAAGTTCAGGGAGTGATAGACTACCCACATCCCTATTAGGCCATCAATGCAGCAACAGGAAATATTTGTGAACAGGAAATCGTTATCAATATGCAGGTTGTGTACGACCACAAGAAAGGCCGTCCTGCATATATGTGCACATTTCCCTAGCAGCTGCCATGGCTCATTTATCTTGAGGCATTCAACTTTTCCAGCTCAACCAGATCCATGGTTGGCTTCTGGGAGACAAAGGCTACTTGTTAAGGAGGTGGCTATATACTCCTTGTGGCAACCAGAGATGGGGCCTCAACGTCGCTACAGCAACAGACACTTGGGAGAAGAATTTTCCGGTTGGCAAGCGGGGGCGGGTCCCGCTCGCCATCGCATAAAATGACGCGTGGTGACGTGGGGCGGGTGTCCCAACATCAGCGCGCGTCATTTAGATTGTCAGTTTGGCGGGTTCGCAGCAGATGCGGCTGCGCGCCTGCCGAACTGTCAAAGGTCTATTAAAGCCATTAATAAAGTAATTAAAGTTGGTAAGAATGCTGCCTGTCCAACCTTAAGGGTGATGGGCAGGTGAAGAGCCCAGGCGGCCTCCACATTTTTCATGAAACTTCATCCACGGGCGGGATGAGGTTTCATGAAGGATTTATTAATTAAATAAAATTTTTTGAAAATATTAGTGGACATGTCCCAGCTCATGTGACAGTTTCACATGAGGGGACATGTCCTTAAATTTTTTTTTCCCTTTATTTAATTTTTCAGAACTTAAACTAATCTCCCTGAGGCACATCTGTGTGAAAGAGCACGGCCTCGGGCTCAGGGAATCCCCTCTGCCCACATAGAGAATGCACTGTGTTTCCGGATGTGCGTCACGCTGGGCGGGCCTTAATTGGCCCACCCACGTAAAATGGCAGCATGCACCCGATCGGGGGCGCCAATCGGATTCGCGCTCGCTTCCACCCGCCCCTGCACAACCCCATCTCCCCCGATGGGGGAAATGTCAGCCCTTACAGATGAGCACCATCATCGAGCAGGCTATGGGCCTGTAGATGCAGTTCAGTTCAGTACTCGCCTGCAAGGGTGTCAAGGTTAGTGGTGGTTTGCTGCATGTTCCATAATATGGTGCAGCAGAGGAGCATTAACATCAAGGGGTCTGAGGTTGGTGAAAGAGCTACACCATCCGAGGAGGGCAAGGTGGGCCTGTCAATTCCGATGGAGGTGCCAATGAATAGGAGGGCAACAATGTATGGATTCCTGAGGGCAGGCCCGGGTACCCATGGTCGGATCTGGTCAGGACACCATTGTCGCCAGGAACCTTTTCATACAGAGGAGAGTCACCTTAGCAGCCTTGGGGATTTAACTGCACATCCAGCAGCAAGTCCTTGATGAGCTGTTGCCACATAAGTGACCATTGACATTGGCATTGCACATCCTCCAATGATGCCAGTAATCAACAAGAGGGAATGCTAACAGCAACCCTTGAGATTCAATGCCATCAGATGGTTGAATCCCATACCATCATCACCCTTGGGTTCACCATTGTGTGCAGACTTTCCTTGAGATGCCTTTAAAAGCTGGGTCTCCAATTATATGTTAGAGCCTTGCAATTAACTGGAGACAACTTTCCCTTGTATCTAGCTAAAAGCTGTCCACCATGTCAAGAGTGCACGTATGCACTGTGAGGTGAGATCATAAGATCATAAGAAATAGGAGCAGGAGTAGTATTTCATTCCTCGAGCCTGCTCTGCCATTCAATAAAATCATGGCTGATCTGATTGTGGCCTTAACTCCCCTTTCCTGCCTGTCCCCCATAACCCTTGACTCCCTTGTCAATCAAAAATCTGTGTAAATCAGTCTTGAATATATTCAATGAACCAGCCTCCACTGCTCCCTGTGGAAGAGAATTCCAAAGACTAATGACCGTCTGAGAAATATTAAATGGGAGACCCCTTATTTTTAAACTGTACCCCAGTTCTAGGTTCCCCCACGAGCGGAAGCATCCTCCCAACATCTATCCTGTCAAGCCCCCTCAGAATCTTATATGTTTCAATAAGATCACCCCTCATTCCTCTGAACTCCAATGAGTACAGGCCCAACCTGCTCAACCTTTCCACATAAGACAACCCCTTCATCCCAGGAATCAGAATGGTGAACCTTCTCTGAATTGCTTCCAAAGTAAGTATATCCCTCCTTAAGGAGACCAAATCTGTCTGCAAGACTTCCCTACTTTTATAATCCATCCCCCTTTCTATAAAGGCCAACATTTTATTTACCTTCATAATTAATTGCTATATCTGTATGTTAACTTCTTATGGTTCATGTACAAAGACATCTAGATTCCTCTGTACTGCAGCATTCTGCAGCCTCTCTCTTTTTAAATAATATTCTGCTTTTCTACTCTTCCTGACAAATTGGACAACCTCACATTTTCCCATGTTATACTCTATCTGCTATTTTTTTCCCCTCTCACTTAACCTATCTATAATCCCTTTGCAGACTCTTTGTATTCTCCTCACAACTGGCTTTCCTACCTGTCTTTGTATCATCAGCAAATTTGGCTGCAATACGTCTGTTCCTTCATCCAAGTCATTTATATAGATCATAAATAGCTGAGGCACCAGCACTGATCCCTTCAGCACTCCACTAATTACAGTTTGCCAGCCTGAAAATGACCCATTTATCTCAACTCTCTGTTTCCTGTTAGTTAGCCAATCCTCCATCCATGCTAATATGCCACCCCTAACATCATGAGCTCCAATCATGTGCAGTAACGTTTTATGTGGCGCATTGTCGAATACCTTTTGGAAATCCAAATGCATTGCACTTACCTGTTCCCCTTTGTCCTTGATTGTTACACCCTCAAAGAACTCTTGCCTGATTGTCTTATGATTTTTAAAATCTCCTTAATGATGGATTCTAGCATTTTCCCAATGACAGATGTTGGGCTAACTGGCCTATAGTTTCCTGCTTTCTGTCTCCCTCCTTTCTTGAATAGCGATGTTACATTTGCAGTTTTCCAATCCACTGGCCTTTCCAGAATCTAGAGGATTTTGGAAGATTACAACAAATGCATCCATTATCTCTTCAGCTACTTCCTTTAAGGCACTAGGATGTAGACCATCAGATCCCAAGACTTATCAGCCTTTAGTCCCATTAGTTTTCCTTGTACTTTTTCTCTAGTGATTGTGATTGTTTTAAGTTTCTCCCTCCCTTTTGACTCTTGATGTTTTACTATTCTTGGGATACTTTCTGTGTCTTCTGCTGTGAAGACGGATACAAAATACTTGTTCAAAGTCTCTGCCATTTCCTTGTTTCCCGTTATTAATTCCCCAGGCGCAACCTCTAAGGGACCAATGCTTACTTTAGCTACTCTTTTCTTTTTCATATACTTTTAGAAGCTTTTTGAAGTTTTTACATTTCTTGCTAGGTTTCTCTCATACTCCGATTTCTCCTTCTTTAACTTTTTAGTCACCCGTTGCTGTTTCAACATTTTTCCCAATCTTCTGCACTACCATTAATCTTTGCAGCATTGTACATCTTTTCTTTCAATTTGATACCATTCTTAACTTCCTTAGTTAGCCATGGATGATGGATCCTTCTCATAGAGTCTTTCTTTCTCAATGGAATATGTCTTTGTTGAGCATATTGAAATATCTCCTACCATTGTTTCTCTACTCTCTTACCTTTTAACTTATTTTCCCATTATACTTTAGCCAATTCTGTCTTTGTACCTTTGTAATTGGCTTTATTTAAGTTTAAGATATTGGGCTGAATCTTCTATGAAGTGGCAATCACCGTCTGATTGCCACTCCACTCCTTTTTACTTACCATGGCCTGGAGCTGCATATTTCTCGCCCCAGCTTCTGACCTGGGCCTGCTGAGAAATATGCAGTGTAGCTGCTGCTGAAGGACTTTTTTGGAAGTGTGGGTACTTCGGTGACCCCCACCTCTCCAAAGTCCCCACACAGGACTGCATGGGAACTGCACGGGAAGCCTCAACTTCTATTGGGAAATTGGTTTGCACCTGGAACCCTCCGATTTTCAGTTGGAGATTTCGATGGCCAACTCTCTTAGCATAATAGTTATCCAGGAAAGGTTAGAAGGATTAAAATCACTTCTAACTCCTGAGTAACTATACTACTGACCCTCCCCCCTCCCCGAACTCCCACTGGATCTCCTGACTATCGCTCCTGACCACCCAACTATCCCCCCCAATCTATGGTTACCTCCCGAACCCTTGAATGCCCCCCACCTGCAACTACCCACTTTGGCCATCCTGCCTAAGCCCCCATTTCCTGACAACCCCAACACCTGAATACACCGCTACCCCCTGAATATGCCCCAATTCCCCCGACTACTCCCTGGGCCCCTGACTAAGCCCCCAAATACCATCCCCCCCGGACCCCTGACTAACTCCCCCACCCCTGACCTTCCCCCACCCCCTGACTACCCCGATCCCCTGACTAAACCCCACTTCTTCTGACCACTTGATTACCTCCTGATACTCCCAACCCTGACTACCCCCTACCCCCTCTACCCCCACCCCTCACTAACACCCCAACCATCCCCTGATCCCCTGACTAACCCACTACAATCTGACTGCCCTCCTGATCCCCCAACCCCCAACTACCCCACCCACCTCCTGACCCCTAACTACCCCCACCTTCCCCACCCTGACAACTTCCCAATCCTCCCCAATCTCCAACTACCCCCAAACTACTCCCAGCTAACCATCCTCCACCCCTGTCTACCCCCCACCATCCGACTACTCCTGATTCCCCCTACCCCCATCTACCCCCGCACTCCCTGACATGCCCTGCCCCAGCTACGCCTTCGGCTACCCCCACCACTGACTAACTTCCCAATCCCCACACCCACCCAAGTATTTATGACCCCCCATGATCACCTCCCTACCCCGACCACCCAGCTACCCTCCCAATCTCCCCCAGCCCCTCATCCACTTACCTTACACACTTAACTTCTCTCCTGCCAAAGTCCCTGGGAGCTTTAAACTTACTGTTTTATGGAAACTAATGCCGTAAAAAGGGATGTGGCTTCACTGCCTGCACAATGGTGGGGCGGGGGCGGGGGGGGGTGGGGGGGGTGGTGGGGGTAGCCCCCCAGTGCATCTTCCAGGTTACCTCTGGGCACAACCCTCCGGGTAATGAAAGATCTGGGTCATTAGTTTCATACCCAAATTTCATACTCAAACTATCACGTCATAATGATCTCTTACCTAGAGATCCTTTACTATGAGGTAATTAATTAATCTTGTCTCATTACACACATTACCAGGTCTAAAATAATCTGTTCCCTGATTGGTTCCAGAATATATTGTTCCAAAAAACTGTCCCAAATACACCCTATGAACCCATCCTCTAGGCTACCTTTTCCAATTTGATTAATCCAATCTATAGGAAGTTTAAAATCTCCCATGATTATTCAGTACCTTTCTTAAAAGTCCCTATTATTTCTAGGTTTAGACTCTGTAGCCACTGATAGGGGGCACCCATACTCTGAACAGCCTGCTTAAGGCTACTGAGTGAGCTGTGGTATTTTTGCAGGACATCACACTGCTATTGCACGCACTCGAAGTGATGCTGCCCATGGCTTCCCATGAGATCGACTATTCTTTCATGGATGAAGGTCATGCAATTGAGCCCCCGCGACATAGTCGAATTCATCACCATGATAAACTCCTCCATTTGAAGTGCATGAGCTTGCATTGCCTCAGGGAACTCCGCAAGATGTCCGCACATCTGCTACTCCAACTACTGTGACTCCTGAGGCCCTACCTCATGCCTACTGGAGAATTATCATGACTGCCCATACTCCTCCAAGAGAGACTGTCTGGAGTTGTCTCTGGCACATACACCTCTTTCTGCACTTGGTGCAGTGCCCTTCACCATGTACTACTGATTCTAAAAGCACCTAACATCCCTCCTATGTGCCAGTATCTGTGTTGTCAGGGCGTGAGTTGCTCAGATGTAACAGTGCTTCCTTGGACATTTTTTATTCCTGATGCCTGAGGAATGAACCTGCATGTTGGAGTGAGCGAACGGTGATGGGATCTGTGTGCGAACAAAGGAAGGTAATTAGAATAAACCTTAGACCCTTTGAGACCGTATGTGGCTTTAGGTCAGTGCCTTCAAGTGTCTTAGCGGAACCCTTAGCCCACAAGCCATGCTCCGTATTCCCCCATGAACCAGAAACCTGTTTTGTGAACTAAAACCATTGCCTCCACCATTGACACCATGGGCCTTGTCGAGCGCCCGCGATCGGCGGACCCAGAAGCAAATGTGAAATGCGCTTCCGTCTGCGATCGACCCCCGACCGCGATCTTACACTGGCTGGCCGATTAATGGCCAGACAGCATGAAACAAGCCCAGAGAAAGGCTCAGCACTGCCGTTGGGAGGGGGAAGAGGGCGGGCGCTGACATCACCGCGGGTGCTGGTGAGCACTTCCAGACAGATGCCTCAGGGAGCTGCAGGCCTCCAAATAATAAAAGGAAGCCTAAAAATGCTGCAAAAATGTCCATGCAGCACAATCAAGCAGCTGAAAGCATACCCCATAAATAAAACAGTCCCCGGATATGTATTTTTATTTTAAATCCTAACAGAGATTTCATCCCGCCCTTGGTTGAGGTTTCATCAAAAATGTAAAGCCTGCCTGGCCAATTGGCCCGTTCACCAATCATAAGGTTGGATGGGCCATGAAAAATCACTGACAATTGGGCCATTAATGGGCTTAATTGCCCATTCCAACTTTTGCACGTGCCCGATGAACGAAATATCATGCGAGTGTGTGATGAAGTCAGGATGCTCGCCCGAAGTCATCTTGCACGATTTCACACCCGTTCAGGTCAGGCACGAAAATTCTGGCCAATGTTCAAATATGCCTTTAAGACCAACTTTGGCACCTGTTATGGGTGATTCACCATCTCTGATGCTGAGCTCAGAGGGCGCAATCGCAATCTTCATCGTCTACTCCTCAACTGAACAAATCGCCCTCAGCCATGTTAATCCACCCCAAGTCTGGGTCATCCCTCTGGTATCGTGAGTCCTCTTTTCCTGCAAGCACAAAATACAGAGTGATGTGAGTCCATTCTATCCTGCATCCAGGGATGAAGCTCATCAATGTAGCAGTGGATCACAGTAGGCGTTCACATATCACCCCATAACTTCTTGGGCCTACAAAAGTATCTTGGCCATACATTTGTCCATGTTATAGGAAAGCTATGTGTCAAGTGTGCCCCAGCTTGGTGCATCAACACCGGGACACCTGTGTGCTTCTGCCAAACAATTCACCTTGCCATAGTGCAACAGGTTGTAATTGGAGCTGCTTACGACACTGGATCCATGATCAATGGTATTCCTCTGTTGCACTTATCATGGCTGCTATCTCCCGCTATGCTCGCTTGGAGATGCTAGGAGCATTGCTCCTTCCTCTTGGATAGAGAAATTCCCTCTGGGTTTGCACCTCCCGGAACAGAAGCCCAAGGTTTTGGTCGCAAAATTGGGGTGCCATCCCCCCTTGACCTTTTGGAGTAGTCCTCCTCTGTGACGTTCAGATATCACAAATGAAGAAGGCTCATGGGTAAGAAAGGTTTCTCGCTTTGTGGAGTGCAACACAAAACTTGTGCCTGTTCACATGCAGGGACTTTATTCTCTAGTTGAACACAGACTGATGTTGCTGGGGTGGGGGTAACATGCATGCTGGGCGGCCTGGGATTAGTTGTCTTCATGCCAACATGGTGTGTTCCTGAGCACACGTACCCCTGCTGACCTGCTCCCTCTGAATCACACTAATCTGCGATGACAGTGTGCCACTGTGAGGGTAATGGACAAGGTACATTTGGGTTCACACACCCTGATAGATGAATGGTGAAAGGGTGAGTGGAAGGGCAAATGTTCAGCATGTAAAAATCAACCCTTGGAGCATTATGGTAATCTTAGTGAGTGCAAGAGTGTCGAGACCCGTTGAAGTTGCCAAGATGCAGCCACTTCCATGGCTGGGTCTTGTGAAACCTTGCCAGCATTAAGTTACGGCTGTGTGGTTCTTTATTAAACAAGGTCAATAGGCAGCTTTAAAATCTATACTTTGCAATGGAAGGCCCATGATTGGCCAACTCTTCCAGTGTAATTAACCAGTTGGCCAACAATTACAGTTCTTACTAAGCTGACTGCTGACAGACGTCTCCTCCCGAGAACCTGTGAGAGTCCTCCAGCTTCCTCACTCACAGCAAGAACAGTGCCCAGGCGGCGAGTAAGATCAGGTCTGAGGTATGTTCCACCTTCCACATCATCATGACCCACCTCCACCTCCAATCAGTTTCAAGAGTCAGTGGGAACTTTTTATCAAAGTGGGTCTGCTGAGTCAGGAAATTTGCCAATTCGACCTACCTACCTCATTAGGGAAAATCTGGCCCTTGCTCTGTTAATACTCTCTTGTGTTTTATGCAGTTATTGAGTTGCAAACCATATCCTTCAACCATAATTATCTGATCAATAAAACAATTCGATCGCCAGTAGTTTGCCCAAAGAAGGTCAGGACAAATTGAATTTCCCTCAGAATGCATCAAAAGTGAAGAGATGGAGCATGCATGCTTCCCAACTTCTCATTCCCACAAATGATTGGGAAAATGTATAGAAATGCAATAGATTTTTCTATAGATCATATTTTTCTCATAACTATCAACTCAAATGCACCCTCTGGTGAGCTTTTCCCCACCACATCCAATGTAAAGGGAAGAAGAAAAGAATAAGAGAGGGAAGCAAAAAGATTTATGTGTAGAAAAGCAAAAAACAAAAGGGGCAGGAGTGAGAGAAAGAGATGCAGCGGAAGAAAAGGAGAGAGAGAAATAATATCAAGGTAGCAGAGACAGATAAGAGGGAGCTCAAATTCTTCAACTTGCCATGCACAATGGCATGGGAGATTGATTAATATAGAATAGAATGTTAAAATAAGACCAAATATAGGACTTCAAAAAATTTACATTCTACATTATTTATTTATAATATTACAGAATCATGGAATAGTTACAGCACAGAGGAGGCCATTTGGCCCATCATGTCTGTGCTGGCTCTCTGAAGGAGCAATTCACCTGGTGCTTCTTCCCTGCCTTCTCCCCGTGGCCTTGCACATTCTTTCTTTTCAGATAGTAATCCAATTCCCTCTTGAATGCCTCGATTGACCCTGCCTCCACCATAATCTCAGGCAGCGTATTTCAGATAATAACCACTCACTGAATGAAAAGGTATTTCCTCATGTCGCCATTGTTTCTTTTACCTTAAATCAGTAACAAAGAAAAATTCTGGAAAAGCTCAGCAGGCCACTCTCTCGAAAGATGCTGCCAGACCTACTGAGCTTTTCCAGAATTCTCTGTTTTTGCGTGGAATGGTCCCAGATTTGCACAAAGTGCGGAAGCGGGTGGGGAAAATGTCTTACCCGCCAGCTGCAATGGCAGCTTCTCACACTGCATCGTCCCAAACCCGCCGCATTAATTACTTCGTTTTGGTGGTGGGTAGGATCTCATTCACCCGCCACGTCATCTCACCGCTTTATCCTGCCGGTTGCCACATTTAAAGTACAGCCGTGCACACACCTCTTAGTGCGCCCAACCCAGGACTGTTGCATTGAAGACAAGATGGCCCCGAAAGGAAAAACGACTGTGGTCCCTGATTTTTTGGACGCTGTGGAGGTCCGCCATGATGTCCTCTACCCGCTCTGGCTGCAGGAGGGGCAGGAGCATCACCTATCCAGCATGGGAGGCAGTGGCAGTGGTGGTCAGGGCCAATGCCCTGCAAAAGAGGACAGCCACCCAGTTCCACTACAGGATGAATGGTCTCATCCACTCTGCCAGGGTAAGTCACTATTCTCATCACTCTCAACTCACACACTCTCAAACCCATCACACATCCACAGGAATCTCACACCTCAAGGGACAACACCACTAACTCTCACATACACCCTCACATCTCCATCAGGCTCATACCCTCTGGAGCTCACGTCCTCATCCTGTCCAAGGATCTTCTTACCACACAAACATTCCACACAGTGCCATGTGTCCTGCTCACACTCTCTCCATCTCCGTGCAGAAGAAGCCTGCTCACACCAGCGGGGAGAGGTCCCAGACCAGGGGTGGAATGGCCCACATTAGGCCCCTCACTCACTTCGAGGAATGTGCCATTGCACTGACTGGTGAGGACATGGACTGTGCCTGCGGTGATGGTGAGGTCAGTGGCGAATACCCTGGAGAGGATCCTGCACCACATCTTCCATCTCTTAATGCAACTGTGAGTGCTCTCTCTCCTGCTTTTGACTCTGCTGACATGCAATAATTGTCTCTACTTTAGTTCACAGGGAGTTTTGCCAAGCGACCAACACTCTCAGCTAGCTAGTCTCGCAACTCCATCCAGGTTATCATCTCCAACCAAGAGGGCATCTCCTCCATTGAAGAGCTGGAAATAAGCAGCCTGGAAGGCCAGTCAAGCACTTACCCACACCAGTGCAGAGACACACATCTCGGTGGGACCTAGATCTAGAGCAGGCTCAGTTTCACAATCTGGTGGTCACTGCACGGACAATGTCCACAGCAGGAGGAGGCAGGTTCAGCTGAGCTCCCCGGCGCTCGGAGGACTGCTGGGTTAGAGGCATCTGTGAGGTCCAAGTCAGATGACGAACCTCCCGATTTGGCCTTCCAACTCATGCTGGAGAGTCAGCAGAAGGCATGGGAACATCACATAGAGCTGTTGGAAACCCTCAAATGAGTGGCTCACGAGTTGGAGGAGTGCGTCTGCCTGCTCGCCAATGAAGTGGTGCCCACATGTGCACGTATGGAGATCTCCATGGGGAGGATGGCGGATTTCAGAGAGACCCTGGTCCAGCAGAATGCAGAGATGTGTGCAGACCCGCACTGTAGTGTGGGAGTTCCTGCAGTGGCAACGTGAGAGGGAAGCGGCATCTTGATGTCCTTCCAGGTGTTCCTTTCCCTCAGGCCAGGGCCCCAGGCACTCAAAGGGAGGAGGAGTGGCAGCTGGACACCTCTGGGCCATCTCAGTAATCTCAGAGGCTGTCCTCTTCCTCTGAGTCCCATTTGCCTGTGACCCTCTTAACCTCGTCCTCTATCACCACAGAGGGAGCAGCGGTACAACGAGTGATTCTGGAGGGAAAACCGTGTGTGTCTGTGTGTGGAACTCTGTGTGTGGGCCTTTCGGAGGATTGTGCAAGCTCTGCCATGCACATGGACCCTTCACATACCACACTCACCTCAATGTCCTGAGCATTTTCAATGCTGCCTGCTGGGGTTCACTTTCAGTGTCCGTCTGAGCTGACCTGCATCTCCGCCAACCCACTGACCACACTCCCATGCAGCAGCTGATCGTGCCCCCCACGACTCTCATTACAATTTCGATTTAGACAGTGTGGTGGTGATTCAGGTTTTCATTCACTCCCCCATCCTTTTCCCTCCCCAAATCACCTATTTCCTTTCGCCCATCAGTATTGAGCGCCCCCCCCTGGCCCCGGCATCACCTTCCACCTCCCCTCCTTGATCTACCAGCCACAACACCTTTCCTTCAGGGATGCCCAGGTGAACGTGCACATTCTCTTCATTCCCGAAAATCCCAACCCCATCCACATTCACCTCCTCGACCTTCTGCTTCCCACCCCCAGGGTCCGTGTCTGTCCCCGAGTCCCCGCCAACCACTCTCACCATCCCTTCTGCCGCATCCTTTTAACCCTCGTCCTACCGCCCTACCGCCTCACTCTGCCTTCGGTCATTCTCACCATTCCCTCATACCACATCCACCCTCTGTTCGCTCTGCAGGAGGCAGACAGGAGCTCATCAAAGCCTTCCTTTGTACGTTCACCTGGACATTCCCCCTCCAGACCCCTTCACCCCTTGGGACCTCTACTACCCCCTCAGGCTCCCTCCCCTTAGTCCTCCCCCCTTCCTGACTCCTTCAGACACCCTTACTTCTTCCTCCATCCTCACTTCTTCCTCCACCCTTACTGCCCGCCCCCCTCTCTCCACACTGCTTCCTTCCCTGGACTCCTCTCTCCACATTCCTTCCCCACTCTGAGCTCTTTACTTACACCTTCCACACCCCCCTTACCCCTACCTCCCCAGCTGCCATCTTCTTCCCTGTTATTGCCTCCTCCCAAGTACTCCCCCCCAAACACCTTCACTCCCCTCCTCCCAACCTCACCCCCCCAACACCTTTGTTCCCACATCCCAGCCTTACGCCCCGGACACCTTCTTCCCCCCTGTAACCTCATCCCCTGACACCTTTACTGCCCCCTACCAAGGTAACCCCCCCAACACCGTCATTTCCCCCCCATCTCAACCTCACCCCACTGACAACTTTGTTCCATTCCCCCCAACCTCACCACCCTCCACCCCAACAGCTCTTCCTCTCCTAGTTAATCCTGGTCTTTCCTCCCCCACCCCCTGTACATGTTCCTCTCCCAAACACAGCTGGACCTTCCTCTCCACCCCTTCAACCATCATCCGTTGTGAGCAGACCCTCAATGGTGACTTTCCAACGTCCGTGAGCTGCTTCCCAGCAGAGCCACGTCCATGAGAATCCACCCAGCGTGCCATGGACATTCCTCCAGTGTTGCTGTCGGGCTCCAGCATCTTCTCCTTCTCAGGTGTCCGCGATGTGAGCAAGGCCCTGGTGGTAAGACCCGATTTCCACATGTGGCACTCGTTAAGAGGTGTTCTGCATCAGCGTGCAACAACACCGTGAGCGGACGATCCAGTCGTGAGGGGGATAATTCTGGGGGGCTGGCCTTATAATGATACGTAGATATATTACAATGAGGTTCCTGATGTCCTACAGCGGAAAGCGTGACCCACCATCAACGGGCTGAGGGAACGATCGCAAACTGATTTCATGACGTTATGAAACTGATTTCTGGCCTTCTCGCCATATTGTCCATTCACGCCAGTGAACATGCCTGATGCCAGCGGGCATGGGAAATTCCACCCTTTATTTCAGATTTCCAGCATCTGCAGCATTTTGCTTTTACCTTAAATCCATGTCCTCTGGTTCTCGATTCTTCTGCCAATGGGAACAATATCTCCCTATCTACTCTGTCCAGATCCCTCATGATTTTGAATACTTCTATCAAATCTCCTCTCAATCTTCTCTTCTCCAAGGAGAACAGTCCCAACTTCTCCAATCTTTCTTCATAACTGAAATTCCTCATTCTTGGTACCATTCTCGTGAATCATTTCTGCATTCTCTCAATAATGCCTTCACATCCTTCTTAAAGAGTGGTGGCCACAACAGGACACAAACTCCAAATGAGGCCAAACCTGTGTTTTAAACAAGTTTAACATAACCTCCTTGCTTTTGTACTCAATAATAATAAATAATAATAAAGCCTAGGATGCTGTATACTTTATTAACCATGCTCTCATCCTGTCCTGCTATATTCAATGATTTATACATATACACCTAAGTCCCTCTTCTCCTGCATCCCCCCTTTAGAATTGCACCCTTTATTTTGTATTGTCTCTCTGCATTCTTCCTACCAAAGTGAATCACTTCACACTTCTGCTTTAAATTTCATCTACCACTTGTCTGCTTATTCCACCAGCCTGTTTATGTCCTTTTGAAGTTCTACAATATCCCCCACATAGTTCACAATACTTCCAAGTTTTGTATCGCCTGCAAATTTTGAAATTGTGCCCTATACACCAAGGTCTAGATCATTAATATATACCAGGAAGAACAGGGGTCTTAACACCAACCCATGCGGAAATCCACAATAAACCTTCCTCCAGTTTGAAAACCATTAACCACTACTCTCTGTTCACTGTCACTCAGCCAATTTTGTATCTATGTGTCTGCTGTCTGTTTTATTGCACAAACTCTAAATCTGTTTACAAAACTGTTATGCAGCACTTTATCAAATGCCTTTTGGAAGTCCACGTACATCGCATGAACAGCATTTCCCTCATCAACCCTCTCTGTTATGTCATCAAAAAACTGAAGCAAGTTAGTTAAAAATAATTTGCACTTAACAAATCCTTACTGGCTTTACTTAGTTAACCCGCATTTGCCCAGGTGATTATTAATTTTGTCATAATTATCATTTCTAGAAGCTTCCCCATCACTGAAATTAAACTGACTGGCCTGTAGTTGCTGACTTAACTAAGAAATACTGAAAAATTATGTCCAGTGGCACTGTAATTTTCAGTCTCATTTCCCTCACAATCCATAGATGCATCTCATATAATCCCGGTGCCTTACCAACTTTAAGTACAGGCAGCCTATCCAATACCTCATCCTTATCAGTTTTAAATCCTTGAAGTGTCTGAACTACCTCCTCTTTCACTATGATCTGCAAAGCATCATCTCCCTTGGTACAGATAGATGCAAAGTATTCATTTAATAGCTCAGCTATGCCCTCCGCCTCCATGCGTAAATCCTCTTTTTGGTCCTTAATCGGCCCTACTCCTCCCGTTACCACCCTTTTACTAGTTTTTTTTATTAATTGACAGGATGTGGGCTTCGCTGGCTGGGCCAGCATTTATTGCCCATCCCTAGTTGCCCTTGAGAAGGTGGTGGTGAGCTGCCTTCTTGAACTGCTGCATTCCATGTGGTGTAGGTACACCCATAGTGCTGTTAGGAAGGGAGTTCCAGGATTTTTACTCAATAATAGTGAAGCATGGGTGATATATTTCCAAGTCAGGATGGTGAGTGACTTGGAGGGGAACTTCCAGGTGGTGGTGTTCCCATCTATAAGCTGCCCTTGTCCTAGGTGGTAGTGGTCATGGGTTTGGAAGGTGCTGCCTTTGGAGCCTTGGTGAACTGCTGCAGTGCATCTTGTAGATGGTGCACACTGCTGCTACTGTGTGTTGGTGGTGGAGGGAGTGAATGTTTGTGGATGTGGTGCCAATCAAGTGGACTGCTTTGTCCTGGATGGCTTCTTCAGCTTTGTGAGAGCTGCACTCATCCAGGCCAATGGGAAGTATTCTATTACACTCCTGACTTGTGCCTTATAGATGGTGGACAGGCTTTTGGGAGTCAGGAGGTGGGTTACTCATTGCACAATTCCTAGCCTCTGATCTGCTTTTGTAGCCACAGTATTTATATGGCTAATCCAGTTCAGTTTCTGGTCAATGGTAACCCCCAGGATGTTGATAGTGGGGGATTCAGTGATGGTAATGCCATTGAGCATCGAGGGGCAATGGTTGGATTCTCTCTTGTTGGAAATGGTCGTGGCCTGACACTTGTGTGGCGCAAATGTTACTTGCCACTTGTCAGCCCAAGCCTGGATATTGCCCTAGATATAAGACCTTTGCTGCATTTGGACATGGACTGTTTCAGTATCTGAGGAGTCGTGAATGATGCTGAACATTGCGCAATCATCAGTGAATATTCCCACTTCTGACCTTCGGATGGAAGGAAGGTCATTGATGAAGCAGCTGAAGATGGTTTGGCCTAGGACACTGTGCTGAGGAACTCCTGCAGTGATGTCCTGGAGCTCAGATGACTGACCTCCAACAAGCACAACCATCTTCCTTTGTGCTAGGGATGACTCCAACCAGCGGAGAGTTTTCCCCCTGATTCCCATTGACTCCAGTTTTGCTAGGGCTCCTTGATGCCACACTTGGTCAAATGCTGCCTTGATATCAAGGGCAGTCACTCTCACCTCACCTCAGGAGTTCAGCTCTTTTGTCCATGTTTGAACCAAGACTGTAATGAGGTCAGGAGCTGAGTGGCCCTGGTGAAACCCAAACTGGGCATCAATGAGCAGGTGCTGCTTGATAGCACTGTTGATGACCCTTTCCATTAATTTACTGATGATCAAGAGTAGACTGATGGGCGGTCATTGCCAGGTTGGATTTGCCCTGCTTTTTGTGTATATGACATGCCTGGGCAATTTTCCATATAGCCGGGTAGGTGCCAGTGTTGTATCTGTACTGGAGCAGCTTGGCTAGGGGCACAGCAAGTTCTGGAGCACAAGTCTTCAGTATTAGTGTCGGAATATTGTCAGGGGCCCCGTAGCCTTTTCGGTATCCAGTGCCTTCAGCCCTTTCTTGATATCACGTGGAGTGAATTGAATTGGCTGAAGACTGACATCTGTGATGCTGGGGACCTCCGGAGGAGGCCGAGATGGATCATCCACTCGGCACTTCTGGCTGAAGATTGTTGCGAATGCTTCAGCCTTATCCTTTGCACTGATGTGCTTAGCTCCCCCATCATTGAGGATGGGGATATTTGTGGAATCTCCTCCTCCAGTGAGTTGTTTAATTGTCCACCACCATTCACGGCTGAGCCACGAGTACAATTCTGCTGCTGCTGATGGCCCACAGCGCCTCATGGATGCCCAGTCTTGAGTTGCTAGATCTATTCGAAATCTATCCCACTTAGTACAGTGGTAGTGCCACACAACACGATGGAGAGTATCCTTAATGTGAAGGCGGGACTTTATCTCCACAATGACTATGCGGAGGTCACTCCTTCCAATACTGCTGTGGACAGGTGCATCTGCAGCAGGCAGGTTGGTGAGGATGATGTCAAGAATGTTTTTCCCTCTTGTTGGTTCCCTCCACCACCACAGACCCAGTCTAGCAGCTATGCCATTTAGGACTCAGCCAGTAGCGGTGCTACTGAGCCACCCTTCATGATGGACATTGAAGACCCCACCCAGAGAACATTCTGGGCCCTTGCCACCCTCAGTGCTTCCTCCAAGTTGTGTACAACATGGATGAGCACTGATTCATCAGCTGAGGGAGGGTGGTACATGGTAATCAGCAGGAGATTTCCTTGCCCATGTTTGACCTGATGCTATGAGACTTCAAGGGGTACGGAGTCGATGTTGAGGACTCTCAGGGCATCTCTCTCCCTCCTGACTATATACCACTGTGCCACCACCTCTGCTGGTCTGTCCTGCCAGTGGGACAGGACATACCCAGGGATGGTGATGGTGATGTCTGGGACATTATCTGTAAGGTATGATTCCATGAGATTGATGTTGTCAGGCTGTTGCTTGACTAGTCTGTGAGACAGCTCTCCCAATTTTGGCACTAGCCCCCAGATGTTTGCAGGGTTGACAGGGCTGTGGTTGCTGTTGTTGTTTCTGGTGCCCAGGTTGATGCCAAGTGGTCTGTCTGGCTTCATTCCTTTTTGGTACTAACTGAGTGGCTTGCTAGGGCATTTCAAAGATCATTTAAGAGTCACAACTAGACTAAGCCAGGTAAAGATGACAGATTTCCTTCTGTAAAGGACATCAGTGAACCAGATGGGTTTTTACAACAAAGATTTCATGTTCATCATTAGATTTGTTATTGAACTCAGATTCCACCATCTGCCGTGGTGGGATTTGAACCCGAGTCCCCAAAGTATCACCCTGAGTCTCTGGATTACTAGTCCAATGACAATACCACTACACCATCGCCTCCCCCCAATGATCACTGTACCCTAAATGTACCTCTACTGACACATGACCAACTTGGCCCACTTCATTCCCAAGAATCAGGACAAGCAGTGCCTTCTTTTTCATTGGGCTGGAAACATAACTTGCAGAAAATTCTCCAGAACACATTCTAGGAATTCTTGCTCCTTTCTGCCCTTTACATTACGATGACCCCAGTTGATATTCAGATAATGAAAGGGAGGTGGCGACATAGTGGTAATGTTCTTATGTTCATATTTGAGGCCTGGGGCAGAACAGCCATGATCTTATTGAATGGCTGGGCAGGCTTGAGGGGCCAAATGGCCTACTCCTGCTCTTATTTCTTATGTCAATGGACTGGTAATCCAGAGGCCTAGGCTAATGCTCTGGGGAAACATTTTCAAATCCTACCACAGAAGCTGATGGAATTTAAAATCAATTAACAAATCTGGAATTAAAAGCTAGTCTAATGGTGACCATGAAACCATTGTCGATTGTCATAAAAACCCATTTGGTTCACTAATATCCTTTCAGGATGGAATATAAACTGAGCATAAGTGAGCAGGCTATTGCTAAGCATGTGCCATTTGATAACACTGTTGATGATTCCTTCCATTGCTTTGCTGAGTGTATGAGTTTAAAATGATGAGACGGTTGCCCTACCCTGGCATGGATGTGATCATTCATCCACTTCCTGCACTGGATGGCCAACCTCTTCTGTGCAGTGTTGGCTCTGACCACCACTGCCACTGCCTCCCAAGCTGGAAGGGTGAGATTGCCGGACCTCCTGCGGCCAGAACAGGAAGTGGAGGACATCATGATGGGCCTCCAAAAGGCATTCCAAGGACGGCTTGCTGAACTCTTCTTGGCTTTCGGGACCATGTCTTCACTGGAGCAGTCTTGGGCTGCAAGCATTGAGAACTGTGCGTGTGGCTGCAGTTTAGATGTGACACCTGGAGCAAGGAAGTGCTGAGGTCACAGCATGGTGAACATACAAACATACAAATTAGGAGCAAGAGTAGGCCACTTGGCTCCTCGAGCCTGCTCTGCCATTCAATAAGACCATGGTTGATCTGATCATAACCTCAACCCCACATTCCTGCCTACCCCTGATAACCTTTCACCCTCTTGTTAAACAAGAATCTATCTAGTTCTGCCTTAAAAATATTCAAAGGCACTGCTGCCACCATCTTTTGAGGAAGAGAGTTCCAAAGATTCAACCCTCTGAGAGAAAAAAATTCTCCTCATCTCTGTCTTAAATGAGCGACCCTTATTTTTAAATAGTGACCACTAATTCTAGATTGTCCCACAAGAGGAAACATCCTCTCCACATCCACCCTGTCAAAACCACTCAGGATCTTAAGTGCATCAATTAAGTCATCTGTTACTCTTCTAAATTCCAGTGGATACAAGCCTAACCTGTCCAGAATTTCCTCATAAGACAACCTGCCCATTCCTGGTATTAGTCTAGTAAACGTTCTCTGAACTGCTTCTAACACATTTACATCTTACTTTAAATACGGAGACTAGTACTGTACATAATACTCCAGATGTGGTCTCACCAATGCCCTGTACAATTGAAGCATAATCTCCCTATTTTTGTAATTAATTCCCCTCAGAATAAATGATAACATTCTATTAGCCTTCCTAATTATCTCTTGTACCTGCATACTAACCTTTTGTGATTCACGTACTAGGACACAAAGATCCCTCTGAATCTTAGAGCTCTGCAATATCTCACTATTTAGATAATAAGCTTCTTTTTTATTCACATTTGCCCACATTATACTCCATTTGCAGATTTTTGCCCACTCGCAGCCTACTTAGGTCACTTTGTAGCCTCCTTACGTCCTCTTCACAATTTAATTTCCTACCTATCTTTGTGTTGTCTACAAATTTAATCCCTTCATCCAAGTCATTTATATAAATTGTAAAATGTTGAGGCCCGAGCACTAATCCCTGTGGTACACCACTCGTCACATCCTGCCAACCAGAAAAAGACCTATTCATGCCAAATCTCTGCTTCCTATTAGCTAGCCAATCTATCCATGCCAATATGTTATCCCCCTACACTATGAGCTTTCATTTTTTGCAATAACCTTTGATGTGGCACTTTATCAAATGCCTTCTGGAAATCTAAGTACAGTACATCCACTGATTCCCCTTTACCCACAGCACATGTGACTCCTTCAAAGAACTCCAATAAATTGGTTGAACATGATTTCCCTTTTACAAAACCATGTTGAATCTGCCTGATTGTCTTGAATTTTTCTAAGGGCAAAATTATCCCCGTGTTGGGGGGTAAGTGCGAGGGCGGGTGTGGGCGGGCGGCCCTCTGATCAGCTCCCCGTTTGGGCGGGTGCCACCATTTTTAGTGGGCGGGCCTTAATTGGCCTGCCCAGCGTGACGTCCACAGGGAAGCCTCATGCGCTTCCTGTGTGGGCGGGTGGGGTGGGGATTCCTAAAATTGGAAGGGCGCTCCTTCGCGCATGCTAAGTGCTGCCTCAGGGAGATCGGTTCCCAAAGTAAAAAAGTTACTGCAGTGAAAATTTCATTCACCATCCATGTCCCCTCATGTGACAATGTCACATGAGATAGGGCATGGACATAACGTTAATTAAAAGTGTCTCTTAATTTTTTTATTGAGCAATGAAACATCATCCCACCCGTGCTTTTCATGCTTTTTCATATGGCCGCCAGCGCTCCCGACCTGCCCGCCAACCTTAAGGTTGGACGGGCAGGTCCACTAATGAACTTAATTTTTTTTGAATGGCCTAAATAGGCCATTGACAGGTCGGTGGGCGCACAGCTGACAGCCCCCGTCTACCTGAAAATGCAAATGATGCAGGATGACATCAGGAGTTCCACCCGATGTCATTCCACGTCATTTTACGCGTCGGTAAGCGGGCCCCACCTCCGCTCGACAACGGAAATTTTCCTGCCTAAGTGTCCTGCTATAACATCTTTAATAATAACTTCTAACATTTTCCCTATGACAGGTGTTAGGCTAACTGGCCTATAGTTTCCTGCGTTCTGTCTCCCTCCCTTTTTGAATAAAGGAGTTACTTTTGCTGTTTTCCAATCTAATAGAACCCTCCCTGAATCTAGGAAATTTTGGAAAATTAAAACCAGTGCATCAACTATCTCTCTAGCCACTTCTTTCAAGACCTTAGTGTGAAGTCCATCCAGACCTGGAGATTTTTCAGCCCACAGCCCCAACAATTTGCTCAATACCACTTCCCTGGTGATTGTAATTATCCCGAGTTCCTCCCTCCCTTCCATTTCCTAATTTAAGCTGTTTTTGGAAAATTATTTGTGTTGTCTTTAGTGAAGACTAAAGCAAAATATCTTTTAATTCATATGTGATCTCTCTACTTTTCATTACAAATTCCTAGACGCATTCTCTATAGGACCAACACTCACTTTGTTAACTCTTATTTAAATATCTATGGAAACTCTTATATCACTAGCTAGCTTTCTCTCATTCTCTAATTTTTCCTCCTTGTTAATCTTTTTGTCATTCTTTTCTGTTCTTTATATTCTTTTATTCTTTATATTCTTTCCATCTTCTGATCAGCTACCCATCTTTGCATAATTTTATGCTTTTTCATTGTTTGATACTGTCTTTAACTTTTTTAGTTAACCATGGATGGTGGGCCCTCCCCTTGGAATTATTCCTTCTTATTGGGATATATATATTCTACGTATCCTGAAATATCCCTTTAAATGTCTGCAACTGAACTTCTATTGACATATCCCTTAACCTCATTTGCTAGTTCACTTTAGCTAGCTCTACTTTCATACCCTCATAATTGCCCTTATTTAAGTTTAAAATACAAGTCTTGGATGCACTCGTTTCTCCCTCAAAATGAATGTAAAATTCAATCATATTATGATCGCTGCTACCTAGGTGTGCCTTCACTTGGAGGTTATCAATTAATTTTTAATCAGTAAGGGAATCAAGGGCTATGGGGAAAAAACAGGAAAGTGGAGTTGAGGATTATCAGATCAGCCATGATCTCATTGAATGGCAGAGCAGACTCAATGCGCCAAATGGCCTATTTCTTATGGTCTTATGGTATAATCCTATCTCATTGCTCAATACCAGGTCTAGATAAGCCTGCTGTCTGGTTGGATCCAGAACGTGGTGTTCTAAGAAACTATCCCGAAAACATTCTATGATCTCTTCATTTACGCTACCTTTGCCCATCTGATTTTTCCAGTCTATATGTAGAACTAAATCCCCCATGATTATTGCTGAGTTCACCACTTGCCTATGGTTTACAGTGCAAATGGGACCACCTCGAGGGCTGTGGGTATTTTCTCTGAATGGGTGCATTTGTATAATCATAAACGGATCAACCACAACCCTTCTTCTGAAACTGACACCCATGACGCCGGAGAGGAGTTGGTGCAATGACAACAAGGAAGCCTAGGACCTGGACAAAAATGGTGACATGATTTTGGCAACACAACATTCACACTGGATTTAACAGTGCTGTGTATTATAGATCTTGATATAGAGCCAGACTTGGACATGCTCAGAATGGTGGAAAAAGACAGTGAAGTTTACAGAGTTCTTTACCAGAGACAAGTAGGACTACTGTGGTTCAAACTGTACAATTAGATTATATACTCTTATTATGAAATAAGTTATTGTTTTCGACTTTGTTAAAAACTGCAGTCTAAATACATTTGTGAGTCCTTATACACATTTGGTTTACCTTGTTTACTGGTGAAACAGGGTCATTTGAGAAGCACAACTCATTTTATAGTCCACCACATACAGTGAGAAAACCACTTTAACAAAATATATTTAATATAAGCAATGGGGCTGTATGAACATATATCATAATTTTGTAGGACAGCCCATTAAGATAAGGGACTAGGACTGTCAGACTGAAAAATTATGCTGATGCTGCTTTTCAACTTCCTTATTTACAAGGAACTGCCTTTGTTTATTACCGTGGTGGTCTCGATCACATATATGCATGCTTTCTGTCATAATTAAGATCTGCTTATTGGTCTTCAAACAATAGCCATATTTACCCTTTCATTAATTTCTATAAACAAATCATAGCAATGTTATGAATGTGGAATTTAGAATGTGCAACTATAGGGAATAATTCACCACCATTGGCGACTCCTCAGATACTGAAGCAGTCCATGTCCATATGTAGCAAGACCTGAACAACATTCAGACTTGGGCTGATAAGTGGCAAGTAACATTTGCACCACACAAGTGCCAGGCAATGACCACCGCCAACAAGAGAAAATCTAACCATCTCCCCTTGACATTCAATGGCATTACCATTGCTAAATCCCCCACAAGCAACATCCCGGGAGTTGCCATTGACCAGAAACTGAACTGGACAAGCCATATAAATACAGTGGCTACAAGAACAGGTCAGAGATTGGGAATTCTGTGGCAAGTAACTCACTTTCTGGCTCCCCAAAGCCTCTCCACCATCTACAAGCCACGAGTCAGGAGTGTGATGGAATACTCTCCACTTGCCTGGACGAATGCAGCTCCAGCAACTCTCAAGAAGCTCAACATAACCTAGGACAAAGCAGCCCACTTGATTGACACCCCATCCACCACTTTCAACATTCATTCCCTCCACCAGTGCACAGTGGCAGCATTGTGTACTATCTACAAGGTGTACTGCAGCTACTCACCAAGGCTCCTTCAACAACACCTTCCAAATCTGTGACTTTTACCATCTCAAAGGGAAGCAGATGCATGCGAATGCCATCACCTGCAATTTGTCCTCCAAGACACACACCTTCCTGACATGGAACTATTTTGCCATTGCTTCATTGTCATTGGGTCAAAATCCTGGAACTCCCTTCCTAACAGCAGTGTGGGTGCACCTATACCACATGGACTGCAGGAGTTCAAGCAGACGGCTCACCACCACCTTCTCAAGAGCAATTAGGGATGGGCAATAAATGCTGTCCTAGCCAGCAATGGCCACATCCCATGAACAAATAAATAAAAGTTGAGGCAAGTTACATAGATGCAATTGAAGGGAAGTCAGGTAAAAATGCAAGGGGAAAAATAATAGAAGATTATGCTGAAAGGGTTAGATGTAATAGGTAGGGAGGAGGCTAATATCAAGCATAATGTGGAATGGATTGCTAGCCAGCTTCAAACAGAAAGTGGGAGTAAGGCGTAGTTATTCAAAGTGGCAGAAGGTAGGAAGTGGTGTTGCACAAGGATCAGTGCTGGGACCACTGCTGTTCATAATTTACATTAACGATTTGGACTTTGGAATCAAAAACACCATTCCTAAGTTTGCAGATGACACAAAATCGGGGGGGGGGGGCAGGGTGGCGCTAATAGAAATTACTGAGAAGGACTGCAACAAATTACAAGAGGACGTTAATAAACATTCAGATTGGCAAACAATTGTCAAAAGAGGTTAAACACAGATAAATGTGATGTAGTTCATTTTGATTGGAGGGTTAGGGAGGTCTGTTATTACTTGGAAGGTGAAAATCTAGGTGGGTAGAGGAACAAAGGGATCTCAGAGTACAAATACATCAATCACTAAAAGTTGTGCTATAGATTCTTTCTCAGGTACCATGTCCCATGACCATGGACCACCATTGGATTGACCCATGATTATGCTGGGCAAAGTACTGCAGTGGTTTGCCATTGCCTTCTGCAGTATGGCTGACCAGGAAACTCTCCCATTCTTACCACCTGCCATCAGGTGTATTGGAAGAATTTGCAGGCTGATAATCAACCTATTATGAATACATGTTATGGCCATGTTATGAATGCACCTTTTGTGACTATCAGCTCCTGAAGTGGGAGTTGAACCCAGAGCTTCTAGCCCAGAGGGAGGGACACTACCACTGGGCCACAACAGCATGGAAAGTTAGCAAGCCATTAAAAAAAAAGCAAACCAAGCTCGTCGAGCATGAACACCTGCATGACTGATTGGACTGAATGGCCTGTATCTGTGCTGTATATCCAATGTAACTTGATGCATGCTGGAAAATTAAATGCTCTGATATTTTCTGTATTCACTATTGATGAGGTGAACTCCCTAACCTGGGTTTGTGCCAATTAGATCTAGAATAGAGTTGCTAGGTACTGTTTGATTAATATCACAACATTGGAAGAGTAGCCCTTTATTGTCTCAGTCTAAAACTAGTCTAAAAGAGGTATTATTTTTGTATGAATGTAGTTTGCAAACCTGTTTCTTCACTTTCCATTATTGTCATGCAAAGCATAACTCATATTAAAACTTATAATATTGCTTCACTATTTAATGATGTAATTCTTCTCTAGAGATCAAAGCTAAGTAGAACCAATTATGAGCAGGTTAATGCTGTGATCCCACACAGACTCAGAACTACCTTGAGATTGTTTCAAGCTAATTGCAAAGGAAAAACTTTCAGTTCCATCAGTTTGGGTTCAGAAAGCCCAGCTCCCATAAGTGACCATCTTTCCAACCTCCTTTACCTTAGCTGAATAATTGTTACTGCCTGCAAGAGTCAAAGGACAATAAACGGTCTATATAAATCACTGTTATATCCTCAAAGGAAACTTTTTTCCTCCCATGACATCAATTAAAATCTTAAAGAACACCTATATTGGCAATCTATGTTTAGAAACCAGAAAACTAATTTAAGGCAACACCTGTTCAGACAGCAGCTGCTTGTTGTAGAACAATAGAATGTGCAGCTATTGGCATCAAGTTGATGAGGCTTCTCTGTGATAGATTGATTTTCGATAATGGACCTCACCATCCTGAGGTACACATCTCACCCAGGCAGTTATAACCTCTGCTTAGTGCAAATCACCATAATTTGTAATATTTGCAGAGTATATCTTTAGTTGGAGGATTACTGAGCATAGTTTACAGTGCCGTTAGACATGTAAAATTCTTTGATGGAATGTCTTAGGAGTTATTTTAGCACGCCTGTTGGGTCAGTCAAATTAGTTAGATGGTATTTGGCACCATTAAATGGTCCAATCTAGTATTACACTTAATAAAGGTTTTTGAGAGGTCTGGAGATCTGAAATATGATAAATTTTCATGTCTGAAAGAAAATGGTTGCTATATTTGCCGACATGCTTGTAATAGCAGATATTGGATTTCACACATAATGAATTGCATGTAAAACACTTTGAAATATTCCCATGTGAAAAAATGCAATTATTTCTCTCTGCAACTCTCTTTTTCTTTCCTGTTCTCCAGTTTTTTCTGAATGACCGTGAAGTTAATAAGAAGTTAATCTGTTTCATTTTGGTGGGATGTAGTTGTAGAATAGCTGATAGTCTGTGTTTAAGATGTGAGTCATTAGTAAGTGAGGGTTGTAATAATAGTGAATGGGCAAGTATGATGGGAGAGAGATGGTGCAGTGCAGTGATTGTTGGAGAGCGAAGGGATGTTGAGAGGACAGCCTCATGAGTGTTGTGAATCCTGTAGCTATTGAAAATGGAAGTGGTGCAGCTGTAAGCAGAGACTGATAGGATAGTATTCTTACCCTAACAACGCTAGTAAGATCACTGATTTCTTTTCTGCATTGCAACTATGTCCTGAGTGCTGGGCTCCTAGTATTTATATAGCCTGCAATCACTTCCCATTGACAGCTGAATTGATGCTTGGAAGGCATCTTGTCCCCTCAGAGGAGGAGAATGGCCCCCCCTCCTGTCTACTATCTGTACTGGGACCTCCACGGTAGCATTGGTAGACTCTAGTGTTATTACTTGCTTCAGACAAATCTCTCCTTCAAAACTGTTTCCACCAGAAGGTACTTCACCTTTAAGGGTACTGGTTGCCTTTATGTGGCATTATAAACAGCTGATATCAACCCTCCACCCTCCATGGTGTGCAATCAAGGTGTGCATAGGTAGTGCTGGCTGCATGCCTGACTCATAGGGCAGGATCTTCCGGTTGGCGAGCGGGGGCAGGGCCCGGTCACCGACGCGTAAAATGACACGGGATTACGTCAGGTGGAACTCCTGGCGTCATTTTCATTTAGCTGTGCGCCTGTCAACCTGTCAACGGCCTATTAAGGCCATTGAAAAACTAATTAAGGCCATTAATGGACCTGCCCGTCCAACCTTAAGGTTGATGGGCAGGCTAGGAGCCCTGGTGGGCTTTGGAAAAAGCATGAAACCTCATCCACGGGTGGAATGAGGTTTCATGAGGGTATTTACATTTTTATTAAAGGTTTCAATAAAAGTATGTCCCAACTCATGTGACAGTGCCACATGAGGGGACATGCCAGGGAAATTTTTTTATCATTTGTATTACAAATTTTGAATCAGAGCCGCTCTCCCTGAGGTAGCATTTAGCCTCAGGGAAATCTGTGCGCTATTTCATGCACATGTGAAAAAGACCGCATTCCTGGCTGAGGGAATCCCCCCCCGCCCACACAGGTAGTGCATAGCGCTTCCTGGTGCACGTCACTCTGGGCGGGCCAAGGCCCACCCACGTAAAATGGCGGCACATCCCCGATCGGGGGCACCGACCGGAGGCGCGCCCGCCCACGCTTGCTCCCGCACTTCCACCCCGGTGGGGGGAATATTTTTCCCAAAGTAATAATAAGGCAGCACTAATATCGCAATCTGCCTGCGTCAATGGCAACAGAAGCATGCAGTATGCACTCCATCTCTTTGAGCTGATGGAAAGTAATAGAAAGCCGTGGAAATATCAAAGACATAGGGCTGAGTTTTATCTAAACAGGCCCTCATGCACTGAGGAGGTGATTAGTGGTTTGGTTGTAATTGAAGCAGGCTTTGCCATGGCTGTTTGTCTCAGCCATGGCATTAACATTCCGCATCCAGGTTTCCTGACCCATCAGAGAGTGTAGATAGGAAGACATACCAAAGCTGCCAAAGGAAGGCTCACACAATTGATACTTGGGTTAGGGGGATTATCTTAGGAGGAAAGGTGCACAGGCTGGGCCTGTATCCATTGGAGTTTAGAAGAATGAGAGGTGATCTTATTGAAACATAAGATCTTGAGGGGACTTGGCAAGGTGGATGCTGAGAGGATGTTTCCCCTTGTGGGAGAGACTAGAACTAGGGGATACAGTTTAAAAATAAGGAGTCTCCCATTTAAGACAGGGATGAGGGGAAATATTTTCTCTGAGGGTCGTGAGTCTTTGGAACTCTCACCCCCAGAAGGGGTGGAGGCAGGGTCATTGAACATTTTTAAGGCAGAGATAGATAGATTCTTGATAAACAAGGGAGTCAAAGGTTACCGGGGGTAGGTGGGAATTTGGAGTAGAAGCTACAATCAAATCAGCCGTGATCTTATTAAATGGCAGAGCACGCTCGAGGGGCTGAAAGCCTACTCCTGTTCCTAATCCGTATGTTCGTATGGAAGGACTTCTAATTAAAAAGGGGTTCCATTAGCATAAAAATAGTTATCCTAAATCTGTGCCCTCTTGTTTTCTATCCTTCCACCAATGGGAACAATTTTTCCCTATCTAGTCTGTCCAGACCCTTCATGATTTTGAATACCTCCAGCAAACCTCCTTTCAACCTTCTTCAGGGGAAACAGTCCGAGCTTCTCCAATCTATCCATGTAACTGAAGTTCCTCATCCCTGAGAACATTCTTGTGAATCTTTTCTGCACTCTCTCTAATGCCATCACATGTTTCCTAATGCGTGGCTTCCAGAGCTGGATGCAATGCTCCATCAAAGGCCGAACCAGCCTTCTATACAAGTTTAACATGACTTCCTTATTTTTATACTCTATGCCCCTGTTAGTAAAGCTTGGGATCCTGTATGCTTTATTAACTGCTCTCTCAACCTGTCCTGCCACTTTAATGACTTATGCATGTATACACCCAAGTTCCACCCCCGAGAATGACATTTAGATTTGATGTTGTAAGTTTCCTTTCACGTTTTTATTACAGTGGGCTGTCATCCCTTCTGATTTATTGATTGTAAGTTTAATTTATTGATTTTTGTTTCACTTAAAAAGAATATAAATAGGGGACAGTTCCGGGAACACCATTTTAATTTAATTAGTTAAGTTTCCTTTCAAAGTTTTATTTTTGTGACAGTGCCGCATTAGGGGCTGTCACATGTCTTAATTCTTAATTTATTTTTACTGATTATTGATTTTCTCAAAACAGCATACACCCAGGTTCCTCAGCTCCTTAACCACCACTCCCCCCTTCCTGTTTAGAGTTGTTCCCTTTATTTTATATTGGGTGGAATTGTCCCAGATTTGCACTAAGTGTGGTAGCCGGCACGTAAAGTGCCGTTTTACCCGTCAGCCGTAATGGCAGCTTTTCACGCCATATCATCCTAAACCCACCATATTAATTATGCATTCTTGGGAAACATACCGTTTCCATGGCAGATGGGCTCTCATTCGCCCGCCATGCCGTCACTTCACTGCTTCATCATGCCGGGCACCATATTTAAAGTCTAGCTGCGGGCACACCTCTCAGCGCTTCCAACCCACGACTGTTGCAAAGAAGGCAGGATGGCCCCGAAAGGCAAAATGACTGCAGCCCCCGGGTTCAATGCTCCAGTGCCTTTTGGATGCAGTGGAGGCCCGCCATGATGCCCTCTACCCTGGCTCTAGCTGTAGGATGGCAGCACCCTCACTAATCCAGCTTGGGAGGTGGTGGCAGCAGTGGTCAGCGCTAATGCCCTGCAAAACGGGACAGCCACCCAGTACCACTACAGGATGAATGGTCTCATCCATTCTGCCAAGGTAATTCACTCTTCTCATCACTCTCAACTCTCATACTTACAAACCCATCACACATCCATAGGGATCTCACACCGCAAGGGATAACATCACTAACTCTCACACACACCCTCAAATCCCCATCAGGCTCATATCCTCTGGAGCTCACATCCTCATCCTGTCCATGTCTCCACTTACTACACAAACATTCCATGCAGTGCCACGTGTCCTGCTCACACTCTATCCATCTGTTTTCATTCAGGAGAAGCCTGCTCACATCAGCAGGGAGAGGTCCCAGATGGGGGGTGGAGTGACCCACATTAGGCCCCCCATTCACTTTGAGGAGTGTGCCATTGCACTGACTGGTGAGGATCTGGACTGTGCCTGTGGTGATGATGGGGTCGGTCACGAACACCCTGGTGAGGATCCTGCACCACATCATCCCTCTCTCAATGCAACTCTAAGTTCTCTCTCTCCTGTTTTTGACTCTGCTGCCATGCACTATCTATCTCTACTTCGGTTCACAGGGAGCCCTGCCAAATGACCGATACCCTGAGCCAGCCAGTCCCTCAGCTCCATCCAGTTCCTCATCCCCAACTAAGAGGACACCTCCTCCATTGAAGAGCTGGAAATAAGCAGCCTGGAAGACCCATCACAGCGCTTACCCACACCCTGCACCAGCGCAGAGATACATACCTCAGTGGGACCTAGATCTAGAGCAGGCTCGGGTTCACGATCTGGTGGTCATCGCACGGATGCATGTCCACTGCAGGAGGAGGCAAGTTCAGCTGAGCTCCCTGGTATTTGGAGCACTGCTGGGTTAGAGGCATCTATGAGGTCCGGGTCAGGTGATGAGCCTTTAGATTTGGCCTTCCAATTCATCCTGGAGAATTAGCAGAAAGTGTGGGAACATCATGCAGAGCTGTTGGAAGCCCTCAACAGAGTGATATGCGAGTCAGAGGAGTGCATCTGCCTGCTCTCTGATGAAGTGGTGCCCACATGTGCGAGTATGGAGGTTTCCATGGGGAGGATGGCGGACGCCATGGAGATCCAGGTCCAGCAGAATGCGGATATGTGTGCAGACCTGCACTCCATCGCAGGGGCCCTGGGTGAGTTCCTGCAATGGCAACACAAGAGGGAAACGTGGCACCTCGACATCCCTCCAGGTGTTCCTTCCCCTCATGGAGTCAGGCCGGGGCCCCCAGGCACCCGAAGGGGGGAGGAGCGGCAGCTGGACACCCCTGGGTCATCTACTCAGGAATCTCAGAGGCTGTCTTCTTCCTCTAAGCCCCTTAACCTCGTCCTCTGTCACTGCAGAGGGAGCAGCTGGCCAGCGAATGATTCTAGAGGGAGAAGTGTGCGTGTGGCAGGACCTTTCCAAGCCTCATGCAAATACTCTTCCACGCACACGGATCCTTCATGTATCACACTCACCTCATTGTCCTGAGCATTTTGTCTGCTGGGGTTTGCTTTCAGTTGTCCTTCTGAGCTGACCTGCATCTCCGCCCACCCAAAGATCACACTCCCATGCAGCACCTGATCTCGCCCACCACAACTCTCGTTTAACTTTCAATTTGGACAGCATGGTCCTGATTTACATTTTCGTGTGCTTCTCCTGTCTTTTCTCCTCCCCCAGTCACCCATTTCCTTTTCCCTGTCACAGTTGACCCCCTTGGCATCACCTTCCACCTCTCCTCCGTGACCTCCCAGCCACAGCCCTTTCCCTTCGGGTTTGTCCAAGTGAACGTGCACATTCTCTTCCTTCCCGTAAATTGCACCCAGATCCATATTAACCTCCCCGACCTCCTCCACCCCACCCCCACAGTCCGTGTCTGCCTCCAAGTCCCCACCAACCAAACTCTCCATTCTTTCTACCGCTACCATCGAACCCTTGCCCTCCCACCCTGGTCTCTCAATCTGTCCTTGGTCATTCTTACCATTCCCTCGTACCACACCCACCCTCAGTTTGCTCCCCTGCAGGCAGTCACAGACTCATCAGACCCCTCCCTCACACATTCACCTGGACATCCCGCCCTCTGGACCCCTTCCCCCTGGAACCCCTTCTCACCTCTGGACTCCTTCCTCCCCCTGGACTCCTTCCCCTCTCTGCACTCCTTCCCCCCACTGAACTCCTTCCTTTACACCTTCCGTATCCCCGTACACTTACCTCCCCAGTTGCCATCTTCTCCCCGTTACCCCCTCTACTCCCTCCGCCCCTCCCAACATCACCCCCCGACACCTTCATTTCCCCGCTCCCAACCTCACCCCCCCGACACCTCTTCCTCTCCCAGTCAATCCTAGACCTTCCACTCCCACCCCCTCGACCATCATAAACACCCATTAACCACTACTCTCTGTTTCCTGTGACTCAGGTTATTTTGTATCCATGTTGCTATTGTTCCTTTAATTCCATGAGCTATAATTTTGCCCACAACCCTGTTGTGCAACACTTTTATCAAATGCTTTTGGAAGTCTAGGTACACCTCATCAACCTTCTCTGGTATTTCACAAAAAAAATTGTAGCAAGTTACTTAAACATGATTTGCCCTTAACAAATCCGTGCTGGCTTCCCTTAATTAACAATAAAAAGCTAACTGATGGAAAATAAAGAGCCATGGACTTGTGTCTTCAGTTAAAATTAATTGGCTGCTAATATTTGATGCACCATTCTCTCAGTGACTGTGAAAAACCATTATGTATGCATTAAGACAGTGCATGTATGAATTCTGTGCGAATTTCAGAATGGGAGTGCGTGGAAAACCAATTGCTGGATGAAGTTCCTAGCCCTTAATCTATTATTGAACCCTGGAGGTATCAGCTGGATAATTATCTAGTTGCAATAATATTGTAATGGGAAATTGGAATAAGGAAATGGGTGACTGGGGGAGGGGAAAAGATGGGGAGCACATGAAAAACTGAATCCAGACCATGCCGTCCAAATTGAAAGTGAAACAAATGTCGTGGTGGGCGAGATCAGGTGCTGCATGGGAGTGTGATCAGTGGGTGGGCGGAGATGCAGGTCAGCTCAGATGGACAACTGAAAACAAACCTCAGCAAGCAGCGTTTAAAATGCTCAGGACATGGAGGTGAGTGTGATACGTGAGGGATCTGTAAGCATGGGAGAGTGCTTGCACGAGGCTCGGAAAAATTTTGGAATAAGATGATCAAAACTGCCTGGGCACGGGCAGGATGGGAAAAGGAGTGCTGGCTAAAGATAACAACAGCTCCAGGTTGAAACGCGAAGGTGGCTGAATACTGAAACAGAAGCAAAATGCTGCAGCTGCTGAAAACCTGAAATAAAAACAGAAAATGCTAGAAATACTCAGCAGATCAAGCAGCATCTGTGGTGAGAGAAACAGAGTTAACATTTCAAGACTGTGACCTTTTGTCAGAACTAGGGAAAGGTTGGGATGTAAGTTTTCAAGGAAGTACAGAGGCAGGGAAAGGGAACAAATAATGGGGAGATCTGTGACAGGGTGGAAAGCTGAAGTGATTAAATGATAAAAATGATGATGGTGCAAGGCAAAAAGTGATAGTGATGGAACAAATAAAGAAACAAAAGAAGAGTCTAGATATCAGAACATTACTTCTGCTCCCCATTTTTTTTCAGACAGCAGATGCTGATAATGGTTCTGCTCTCCTGCCATTCACTCAATATCCTTTCTTTTAGTATAACATGAGCTTTTGGGAGTTACAGACTTGATGTTTAAATATGCAAATTCAGGAATGCCCAGTAGCACATTTTTTGCCTTACAACAAGTGATACCGTAGAGCAATTTAGTTTTTCCTGTGTGAAGTTTTCCTGTTTACAACTTCATGGAAGATGGGACAGAAAAGGACAAAGGAAAATGAGCCAGCAACAATAGAGAATGAAGCCAACCTGCTAGAATTCCCTGCAATGCATCACCAGGTCCTGAAAATCTCATGAGGATTTGCATGAGGAGCAATGTCTTTAACTCCTGTTCACTAAGAAAGCCCTGGATGAACTGTGCCACTTTCTGCATAATGATCCAGGTCCAGAAAAATGATGTGCATGGCTAAAAATAACCATTCATGCCTTTTCTCCAGAGAACTGGGATTAAGGAACATTGATGTTCCGTACAAGCAGTAGTGATATTTTCTATATATAAAGTTGAGATGATGAACACATGGGGCAGAATTTTCTGTGCCTGCTGGTGTCAGGCATGTTCGGAGGCGGGAGTGGAAAATATGGAGAGGAGGTCAAAAATCGGTTTCACAATGTCGTGTAGCCAGTTTGTGGTCGTTCGTTCTGCTCATCAATGGCGGGCCGCATTTCCCGCTGTCGGACGTCAGGAACCTCATTGTAATACACCTGCATATCATTATAAGGCCAGACCACCGGAATCACTCCCCACACTGGATCGTCTGAGTACATCGGTCTGATTGCATGCCAACGTGTTTCACAACTGTGCATATAAAGTATGCACTTGGCTGGCTACACTTTGAGGGAAACTCAGAGGTGAGTGCACAGTAATGTTGCATAGCGCTCATGAGGGTCACCTGTTGAATTTCAATGTTGAGGCGAGTTGGGGGGGGAGGGGGTTGGGGTGGCTGCCCTATGGCTGAGGTAAGTTGGGAGGGGGGGTAAGAGCTGCACTGTGGTTGAGGCAAGTTGTGGGGGGCGGGGAGGCTGCAAGGGCTGCCAAGCAGCTGTTGCGAGTTGGGGGGATGGGGAACAAGGGCTCCCCTGCAGTTGATAGTAGTGCACAAGCACATGCGGGTTGGGGGGAGCGAAGTGGCCACTCATAAGGGAAACCTTGTATAAAGTGACCATTCCTCTGCAGCTGAGACAATTCAGACATTAACATTCTTGGAGTCGGGCCTCTAGCTTATCTGCCCACTCAAACAACACAGAGGCATGAAATTGCCACCACGTTCTCCAGAGTTTTTCACCCTCGGGCACAGACTGCAAACTAATGAGCGTTTTAGTGGACTGTAGAACAATTGGATGACTGGCCACGTTGTACAGTCTTCTTGCTAAAGCTGGCCATGCAGCAGTCGCTACTGGAGGTGCTCACAGTCCCTTGCACTGTCATCATCCCGGTTTGGACCAGTCTCCCCCATGGTTCAAGCTAACAGTGCAGCCTTGCAGTGTGGGTTAGGAGAATGCCTGCGCCTGAGCTGAGAGCACAGCATGCAGTCCAATGGGCAAAGCTACAGCCAATCGGTCACATGGGGTGGGTGGGGTTTTGGGCAGCCATGCAGCGCACTAAACTCTGGTCATCCAAGTGGTGGCCAGCACTCTTGGGATGCATTAAGGGGCCTTCAGACTTAACCAAGAGAGGTTCTTAGAACACCCATGCTAACCTATGCATCTATCTCTCTGTTTCACCATGCAGAAGGAGTACATCAGGAGCATGGAGCCTGGTGACCTAGCTGTATGCCTCATGGTGTACAGTGAGCAGAGACGACGGAGAAGAGAGTGACTAAGGCGACTGGCTATGCAGAGGGAGGAGTAGCACCCTCTGGAAGAACGGGCGTCTGGGGCTCCCACACACGCTTTTAAAGAGCCACAGCGAGCCTTTGCTGGTCAGCACCTAATGACACCCAGGGCCTATTGACGCCACCTTTCATTCCTGCAGATGACTGAGAACAAGTGTCGCTGAAGACTGCGTATGTCTAGGGAACTGGTTGCTCACATCTGCCAGCTGACGCAGGATTTGGCACCACAGGGACATGGAGGGCATCCACTGCCAGTGGCCATGAAAGTGACAGTGGTGCTCAATTTTTATGCCAGTGGCTCCTTTCAGGGCTCCACAGGTGACCTCTGTGGGATATCACAAGCCTCCACCCACTAATGCATCCTTGAGTTCACGGGCACCATCTTCGGGAGGGCACACAACTTGATGCATTTTGCTGGGGACCTGGACAGCCAGGATGCAAGGGCGATTTGGATTTGCCCAGATCTCAGGTTTCCCATAGGTGCAGGGTGCCATAGACTGCACTCACATGATGCTCAGGTCTCCTTCACAACACGTGGTCAACTATGTCAACCGTAAGAGATTTCATTCGCTGAATGTGCGGCTGGTGTGCGACCACCGCAAGCGCATCCTGCGGGTCTGCGCTCGGGTACCAGGGAGTGTCCATGACTCCTACATTCTCAGTCAGTCACAGATCCCTGACATCTTTCAGGGTCCACAGAGGCTGCAGGGTTGGCTCTTTTGCACTACCTGCAGAGGCCGTGGCTGATGACACCCGTGAGGCAGCCTCAGACTGCAGCACAGCGACGCTATAATGAGGCTCATGCTGCAACTTGCACCTTGGCGGAGCAGACCATCGGGATGCTGAAAATGAGGTTTTGGTGTCTGGACCGGTCAGGTGGAGCCCTGCAATGTAGCCCACAGAGGGTGTCATGTATTATCATTGCCTGCTGCGCTCTTTGCAGCACCAGGATGTAACAGGGAGAGGAGCTGGCTGAAGAGGAGATGGAGGAGCTGGAGATCTCCTCCGATGAGAAGGGCATCAACAGGGATGAAGACGAGGAGGTGCTCAAAGGTGATGATGATGGCGATGATGACATCGCACTGGCCAGATGAGGCAGGTGTGCTCAGGAGGCCCTCATAGCTGCTAGATTCATGAATGAAAATAAGTACAGTCAGTGAGGAGACACCATAGAATCTCACATTGCATCTGTGAATGTTTGATTCCAGTCTGGCTTATGGCAGTGCACATACCCTCTGTGATAATGCTCCTGTCATGGAGATGCAGCAAAGGCCCTAATAGTCACTCGATTGCAGGAGGATGATGACGACATGCAGTGAGGACACTCCATTGATCTTCACATAGCCTCTGAGAATGTCTGACTCCTGTCTGGCCGAGGGCAGCTCGCTTGCGCTCTGTGATCAGGATCATTTGGAGATGCAGCCATGAAACTTAAAAAGCATCTGTTCCTTTGTCCGCCTTCAGCACCTAACCTGTTTAGGAGCACAGCGTCACTGGTCACAGATGCTGACGAGATGGGGCCAGCCCCAACTTAAAGGTGCTGAGAACACTCAGAGAGAATGATGGAACTCTGTGACACCTGCCCACGACATTCTGGCAGCAATGACCAGCAACGTGGAGGTGCAGGCATCATTAATGTGTCCAGGAAAGGTGAGGCCAGACCATCACTTTGGTCTGAAGGCTGCACAAAGCACAGGGAAGAGGCCTTGGACTGAGATACCTGCCTTTATCATGTGCAGAAAGGTTTCCCATCTGAGTGACACGAACACTGCTTATCAGAACAAGGAGCCATATGCAGGGAGAAATTCTTGGGAGTTTATTCACAATAGTGAACATTATGTACAAGTGATTAACACCCCTGCCCAGGCTGTGCAACTACATTTTCTTAACATTCCTAACCCTGCTCCAAGGACATCCACAGCAGAGGTGGAGGCAGCCTGCTGATTGTTACACCCTACCTGTGATGACCTTGGCGGACGTCTTCCAGAGGGCCGAGGCCTGGAGGGCCCCAGCCTGCTTTCGGGGTCCTGCTGTGTGGCAGTGGCACCCTCCTCGGCCTGTAGAGCAGGAGCTGCTGGGGTCACAGGTAGAAGGTGGGCCACATACTCCCGAAGTCACGAGCTGCTGATCCTCCTCCCTATGGATGCTCGATGTCCTCTGGCTGACTCCTTGATGAGAAGGAGAAGCTGGAGTGAGATCGAGCTGCCCTCCATCCCTCTCGCGTACACACTGTTGGAGGCCAACTATGGCGTCAGCAATGGAGTTCAGCCCATGCATCAGTGCAGGACCGATGTCCGGGACCAAGATCTCCATGGCGGCTGCCATCCTGCCAGTGTCGACCTCGGTGCGTTGGCATGCTGGCGCTATCACTTCAGCCTGAATGTTTTTTCAACCCATTGCGGAGTTTTACTTGGAGCTGGTGTACTTAGTCACCACCTTTGTCCCTTCCAACACGGTGTGCTTGGCCAGTTCCCTGGGCAGCAGCAGGCGCATGGTGGCCTGCATCTCCCAGGAGCTGATGGTGCTGCGCTTGTTGTAATGGGCCAGGCGGGAAGTCTCATCCGTGATGCGCTTGAAAATATCATTCACGAATGAGTTCATGATGCTCATGGCCTTGGAGGAGATGCTGGTGTTTTTTCTAGTTCCATTGGGAAGGAAATGATGTGTGTGGCATACCTGAAAAAAAAAATCAGTCATCTTCTTCATGTAGTGTTGAGTTGCTGCCCATCCAATGTGGCATAGGTCACCAGATGTTGCAGAGAAAATGTTCAAGGTGATGCTGACTTTGACTGGTACACACACTATTGTTCCCCTGGTGGAAGTCGGGAGCAGATAATCAGTCAGCAGCTGACATATCTCTGCCCTGGACTCCGCTAGGAAACATAGCCCAAGGCACTGATGTGAAGAAACATCTTCTTGTATTGTAGAATTTGTTGATTAGGTGTCTGTGTGTAGGGAATGGACACCACAATCAAAAATCTTCTAATCAATCTTCTTCTATCACTTCCTCTTCAAACATACTAATAAAGAGATTCTCATTGGGAAATCTGTGTTCGCAGTCCACGAGTGTATTTTTTGCAGAGCTAACTAAATAAGACAATGAAAGTCTTAGCGGGACCTTCTGAGCACCAAACGAAATTAAATTCAATCCTTCAGCTCGCGAATGTTTTGCCTGGCCTCAGGGATCCCACTATTCTTCTCAAAGTGCCACTTGTACATTAACTAGGCCGAGCTTTGGATAGAATTTTTTGGAAAATGGAGGCGGAATGTTAGTCATGCCCACTTGAATTCATTCAGATGTACTGGGCTGGGCTCCCTCTGGGTGTTCAATGCGGAGGGTGCTTGTTCTGGAAGAAAATTCAGGTGCAATTCTTTTACTGACAGAGTTGAACGAATAACCATTTACTGAGTTTGGCCCTCAAAAATGGCCTTAAAATGGGTGGTGAATCAATTGATAATCCACCCATTGGTATACTGCTTAACAGGTGTAGCCCCAGGGAAAGGGAGGACAGGGAGTGTGGATAGATGTGGGGGGAAAAAAAGGAGGAAATTTTCTGCATGGTGGCACGATCTCAATATCAACAATGTCTTCCACACTTACCCTGATGAACAGAGAAAAGGTTAACCTTTTGAGAATAAGAGTTTTGATGATGAAAGGTCACCCCTCCCCAAACCCCCCCGCAACCGCGTAAGGTCACAGACCTGTTCTACCAACCTGCCTACACCCTCAATTTGCCCGATACCAGGACTATGGTCTTATAAAAGGTCTTGAAATGAATTACTATTAAAAATGATGTGCCTTCTTGTTTAATAGACACATGTGAGTGTTATGATGAAGTATTTTCTGCTATTTGTCAACTAACTAATAAAATTTACTTAGGCTTACTTATTTTAACTGATTCCACTTTGATTTACAGGCATCTTTATATAAAAAAAGCATTACAAGCGAGGATTTGAATTCATTTCCAGCAGTGGAATAATGAATTCTTAATAGGATCAATTTTGAGGGCAGACATTTCTCTTTTTATTTTACTCCTATCAGTTTTTAGTTATGGATATGCATTGAAATGAAACTGAATGTTACACCATTGGCATTCATGTAGTGCTCACAATTACTACTACTAATACATTAAGTCCCAAAGATAAAACCTACTTATAACCTTATAGATGTTGCTAAGAAATTTGGAGACGTAAAATCTTAAATTATAGCGCAAGGAGCAAACAGTTCATAAAGGCTCCAGCTAATTTTAATGCATAAAACCTCCAACTCTTCTGCTAGCTTAGAGGATTTTCAGTATCTCGGGAAAGGATAAAGAAAATCAGAGAGGGAATTATTCCAAGGTTTTCCAGTTGATCACCACCAAGCCCAGGTTATTCTGTCAGATATGACTCCAGCACTGCAAATCACTAACACTAACACAGAATCATAGAATCACAGTGCGGAAGAGATCCTTTGGCCCATCGAGTCTGCACCAGCACGTGAGAAACACCTGACCTACCTACCTAATCCCATTTACCACCACTTGGCCCATAGCCTTGAATGTTATGATGTGCCAAGTGCTCATCCAGGTACTTTTTCCAGGTGCCTCCACCACCCTCCCAGGCAGCGCATTCCAGACTGTCACTACCCTCTGGGTAAAAAAGCTTTTCTTCACATCCCCCCTAAACCTCCTGTCCCTCACCTTGATCTTGTGTCCCCTCGTGGCTGACCCTTCAACTAAGGGGAACAGCTGCTCCCTATCCACCCTGTCCATGCCCCTCATAATCTTGTACCCCTCGATCAGGTCGCCCCTCAGTCTTCTCTGCTCCAACAAAAACAATCCAAGTCTATCCAACCTCTCTTCATAACTTAAATGTTTCATCCCAGGCAACATCCTGGTGAATCTCCCCTGCACCCCCTCCAGTGCAATCACATCCTTCCTATAATGTGGCGACCAGAACTGCACACAGCACTCCAGCTGTGGCCTCACCAAGGTTCTATACAACTCCAACATGAACTCCCTACTTTTGTAATCTATGCCTCGATTGATAAAGGCAAGTGTCCCATATATCTTTTTCACTGCCCCACTAACATGCCCCTCCGTCTTCAGAGATCTATGGACATACACACCAAGGTCCCTTTGTTCCTCAGAACTTCCTAGTGTCATGCCGTTCATTGAATATTTCCTTGTCAAATTACTCCTTCCAAAGTGTATCACCTCACACTTTTCAGGGTTAAATTCCATCTGCCACTTATCTGCCCATTTGACCATCCCATCTATATCTTCCTCTAGCCCAAGACACTCAACCTCATTGTTAACCACCCGGCCAATCTTTGTGCCATCCGCAAACTTACTAATCCTACCCCCCACATAGTCATCTATGTCGTTTATACAAACGACGAATAGTAGGGGACCCAACACAGATCCCTGTGGTACGCCACTGGGCACTGGCTTCCAGTTACTAAAGCAGCCTTCTGTCATCACCCTCTGTCTCCTACAACTAAGCCAATTTTCAATCCACCTTATTAAATTACCCTGTATCCCATGTGCATTTGCCTTCTTTATAAGTCACCCATGTGGGACCTTGTCAAAGGCTTTGCTGAAATCCATATAAACTACATCAACTGCACTACCCTCATCTACACACCTGGTCACCTCCTCAAAAAATTCAATCAAATTTGTTAGGCATAACCCCCCTCTGACAAAGCCATGCTGACTATCCCTGATCAAAACTTACCTCTCCAAGTGGAGATAGATTCTCTCCTTCAGAACTTTTTCCAATAGCTTCCCTACCACTAACATGAGACTCACTGGCCTGTAGTTCCCTGACTTATCTCTACAACACTTCTTAAATAGCAGAACCACATTAGCTGTTCTAAAGTCCTCTGGCACCTCCCCCATGGCAAGAGGGAATTAATAATTTGGGTCAGAGCCCCTGCGATCTCCTCCCTTGCCTCCCTCAGCAGTCTGGGACACAAATCATCCGGACCTGGGAGATTTGGCCACTTTTAAGCCTGCCAACACCTCCAATACATTGTCACTCCCTATATCAATTTGCTCAAGAACCTTGCAGTTTCTCTCTCCGAGTTCGATGCCTTTATCCTCTCACTCTTGGGTGAAGACGGATGTGAAGTATTCATTCAACACTCTACCGATGTCCCCTGGCTCCACCCATTGTTTGCCCCCATGGTCCCTAATGGGCCCTACTCTTTCCCTGGTTATCCTCTTCCCATTGATATACTTACAGAATATCTTGGGATTTTCCTTACTTTTACCAGCCAGAGCTCTCTCATATCCCCTCTTTGCTCTCTTAATTGCTTTCTTAAGCTCCACCATGCACTTTCTGTACTCCACTAATGCCTCTGCTGATTTGCTCCCCTTGTACCTGCTAAAAGCCTCTCTTTTCCTTTTCATCGTATCCTGAATACCTCTGGTCATCCATGGTGCTCTGGGCTTGTTACTCCTTCCTATCACCCTAGAGGGAACATGTTGAGCCTGTACCCGCCCCATTTCCTTTTTGAACGCCCCCCACTGCTCTTCCGTAGATTTCCCCACAATTAGCTGTTCCCAGCCTATCTTGGCCAGATCCTGCCTTATTTTACTAAAATTTGCTCTCCACCAATCCAAAACATTAACTATCATGTTACTGCCAAACAAATGCTGCTAAGGGAAGGCCCCCTTAAATTTTAAATGCCTCCCTCCCTAAAGGAGTGAATCAATCATCACAGATGATCAATATACTACTTTCCACTTGGAATATTCAACTTTATGAAAGAAAAAATGGATGCCATTTATCCTGCGCCCCATAAGCACCCAGCCCAGCTCTGCCGTTGGAGAGCCCTGAGGGCTGCAGTAGATATCCCGACCCCATCCCTGCCACCTCCTACCTCCCGCCACCACCTTTGCAGCAGCTTCTCCAGTACAGATGGAAATTCTACCAGAAAACCATCAAACATTTTTAAACAAGCTGACTCTGAGAAATTCTTTGGGCTAAGTGCCAAATTCTTGGGCAGTCAGCATGTCCCTCTGAAACTCTCATGCAATTTAGTGAATTCAAAGGAAAATCCTGGTTACCATCTCTGAACCACACTCAGGAATGCCCGAGATTTGACGCCCACTCTGGACGGATTTAGATATTGCAGCCAGGGTGGCATTAAGGGAGCTAAAGTTGACCACAGAGCCAAGGACGGGGGAAGCAAAAACCTCCCAAGACTCCCGCCTTCCTGATTATATTCAGCAACCATTGATGAAAGTACATGTGAATGGGCATCATTCAACATGATACCTCCCAAAGCACAATAGCTTTTCAGGTTTATACATGAGTAATCGTTAAGTGGATAGTTTACCAGGAGGTGATTGCCACTCATGGGATTGTACCCCAGAAAGGCAATCAAAGCCTTCAGGACAGGAGGACCTGTGAGAAAATTTCAGCAAAGAGAAAAATGAGGCAATTATATAGTATAATTACTCACAAATAGGAGTCAAGACCTGTAGAAGACTCGAGTTGTTCAGTAATATTTGAAATCTTGACACTAATTCTACATTCCTGCCCATGAGCCTAATCCACTCATTGGTATCATCAGACAGTGAACAGCATTAGTGCCAATTTCATCATTATTTTTTAATGAAAACAAAAACACAAGTGCTGGAATCCTGAAACAATGTCAAAAAGTGCTGGAAACACACTGTAAGTAGAAAGGGCAGATTAATGTTTTGGCTGTAAGTCTTTCTCAGAACTCAGGTATAATCTGTGGCTGTCCTGGTTTAGAGGAGGAAGAGGAAATCCAGTGGAGGGAACGAAGGCAGGTGTGCATGCAATTTAGGTATTTGATGTCTGACTGAAGGTGACCCAGGGCATAAATGATACAACTCAGGTACAACGACTTAGTTCTGTCAGAAAAGCAAGTGTTGGGATGTAAAGTGCTTTGCAGGCTGTATCACTGATGTGGCACCATGTTGTAGTCTGAATGCTTGGTGAAAGCATCGTAAAAACATCCCCTTCCCTTCCTTGCAATAGGCATCCTTTGCTGAAGTCTTTCTTGGCACTGTTCCTGAGTCCTGAGGTTTGTTGTGTGCAGTTGCTGAAATAAGACTTAAATGTGGGAGACTGCACTTCGTGGGCAGAATTTAATCTGGCTTTTGGGAGCATGCTGGGAGGTCAGTTGCGGGGGAGCATAGAATTGGGAGGGAACTTCTGAACTCCCAGTGACCCAGTCAGGGACAGAGATAAATTAAGGACCCCTTGATGCTGCTGCAAGCATCCTGAAAGTGGTAGGAGGTGGCCCTGTAAAAGCTGGTAGCCTCCTGGCGGGGGGCTTGGAGCTGGGGGGTGGGGGGGGGGTGGGGGGGCGCGCGCAGGTGGTCCCTCCTGATCGGGCACTCTGTGGCCCATGGAGGGCCCCTTCCCCAGCCCTGAGCAAGGGCTTCCCCCACTGATACGCTTGCATTGCTCTCAGCAACAACCCCCCTCCCCCAACCCTCCAAAGCTGCATGGTCGGCAGCTCTTGGAGGTGGGCTTTTTGCTCTTAAAAGACAGCAGTCCTGACAGCAGGCAGTTAATTACCATAGAATTGCATCAGGGCTCCTGGAAACTGCCACATTTGGGTTGCCACTGACTTTCTGGAATGCTTCCTGGGCCACCACCACTGGCATTAGATTCAGCCCATGCTGTTTGTCATCTATTCAGATGCCTGCTATAATGTAGTTTTGCCACCTGCCCCAAAAATAGCTACTTCTCTGAATGATTCCTCTCCTCAAGCACAACCCCCAGGCTGTTCCCAGGGAAGGAGGCACTTCCTTCCACACTCAGTACCATCTTCTTTGTGCAACATTCAGTCTCCAAAGAAACAGTGCAGAACACCTTTAAGGGCAGCAGCCCTTTGAGAGCTGCTGCAGTTTATACTATCCACATTCCAGATGATTCAGCAATCACTGGTCACTAGTTGGAAGCTGAAGCAATGAATTCAAATTAGCCAGCCCTATGGATGCAGCAGAGTAAGTCAGCTATAGAATCAGCATGGGTGCAACTGAGCGCTAGGAGCAAGAAACATCTTTTGGTCTAATCATAGAATAAGTTCTTATGAAAACTAAGCACAGTTCTTTTAATGGATGATGCATTGACATAGCATGCTCTCTTATGCGCTTGTGCACAATCACTCTATGTCAGTGGAAGTACAAACAGTGAATTTCCTTCCAGCTCCTCCCATTCCACTGCTGTAACTGGGGCAGCAGTGCGGCAGCAACCTGCATCCACCATACTTCATTCAAAGTTGCAATGATATTGTGGGAGCAATGTTGAGAAATTCTGGACCCATAGGACATCTGAATAATATGGCAAAGCCAAAGATTTTACACTAACCTCCAGTGATTCTGTAGCTTCCATTCTATCCCTGCTAAACAAATCAATTGTAGCCTTCTCTAATAGCGTTTAAAGATCTTTCTTGTGTGCATGCAATCACCTTTTGCAAAGCGTACCATTTGCTACCTGCTTGTTTTGCCTTTTAAGGGGAAGGCTCATTGGAATGAAGACAGAAAGATAATGTCAGCCATGGAAAGTCACACTGCATTCTCCCATGATGACATGTTTAATAATGTTTGTGCTTACTGTTCATAACATTAATGGCCAAACACGAACATCTGCCCAGTGGCAAATATTAACTCATTTATTTTAAATGGGTTAATGCCTGTGTTATGATACCATGCAGAGATTATCATACACATGTGTTAAGTGTTTGCTGTTGCTATCGCCAGCAGCAATTTCCAGGCTATAATTATCTTACTTGTCACATCCTTGTTAACATTTCTCAGCCAGAAAACCTTTTTTGGGTGCTTATTTTCCTGGGCTACTGATTTACAGTAATATTTGCCTTAACCTTATGCTCTAAACTGAATGGAATTTTTCCCTCCTTTTCTCTCAGGATTGTTTAATCTGCAAACTGCATTTGTTATTACATTTTCTATTTATTTCTGACCCTTCCTTGCCCTCCAAATATGTTAACCTGATGCTTCATTATAATATCCAGCAGAGCTTGGAGTCCTTTGTTATTAAAATATGCTTTTCTCTGCTGGCAATCAGCCATTTGTTCCTTTAATTGCACACTCCAGTTTGTGAGATTTAGACATAATTGGCTTATTAGGTGCTTGAGAAGTGTAAAAGAATTGTTGTTTGGGATCCATTGTGATTGGCTGATATTTTTCATTACAGCTGACATCAATTTTTGGTAGAATCACATTACCGAATTATAGGCTTATGTTTTGCAACTAAAGCAGGCCTCTGCTATTCAAGAGCAATTTGAGGCCACAGTTCCTGATGGGGAGTCTAATTAAATACGTTATTTGAAAAAGTGTTCTATTTTGAATTCAACAGCTTTGCAATTTTGTGATCGTGATCCCTGAAGGGGCCCCCATATGTTGCGTTGTAGCGTGAAGGGGGTAAACGACTGAATCCATTGAATTAAATACAGATTTGGAACAGTTGAAAGATTCTCTCCTTCCTAAGTGTATTCCTTTCATTTCAGGATAGCTTTCCGTCTCGTTTTGGAGGAATTCATTTTGTCAATCAGCCTTGGTACATTCACGCTCTTTATACTGTCATTAGACCATTCCTGAAAGAGAAGACCAGAAAAAGGGTAAGACAAATATATTTATGTTTAAGGGACATAAAACCACACCCAATCTGTTATCAGCATCCTACATTAACAGTATCTATGCTGTAGACCTGAAAATGAGCAATTTTCTCTGTTCACCAAAGTGTAACAAGTTATTCATAGCAACGGTGCAATTACAATCATTCAAGAGGACTGTCTTTATGAAGTTTTTCTAACCTGTACTCTATTCAAGTGCAGCTCCCCACTGGGAGTACAGGATCAGTTAATTTAGCTTCTTGTGTGCACAAGACACTGTAATGAATTTTGATCAGATTTACTTCATTGTGCCACATAAGCAAACAAAGAAGGCTTTGCCAAACAAGTTGTCATGTTCAACGGTGCTTGTTTAACATGACACTCTGCTGTTAAGGGTGAGTTTATGACTTTGTGGTCTCAATAGGGAGCCTTATCCACTGATAACACACATTGGAAACTCTTGTGTGTTCTGTACACATTACAATACATGCTTGCATTTCTAATATGTGCTCTCAGCTGGCAAGGCTCACCATGGGGAAAGCAAAGTTGAAAACTTATCATTTTCAATGTTTCCTTCATGAAAGCATAGCTTTAAATTGAAGTATTGCATTACTGAATGTTACCTTTTTCCCACTTTTGTGTTCTATAAGTATATATTTTACATATAATATATATATATATATGGAGCATTGAAAGACATTCATTAGGGCTTATGCAATTTTAACAGATAATTGCCTGCATTCGAGTTAGATATAAGCATGGAAACTAAAAACTGGGCTATACTCTGTGGGAAGGTTCCCCGCACACCAGCGTAAATTTTGGGGATGAGCCCGCCTCTGCTTGGCCAACTCGGCCTGCTTTAATTTTTCAAGTGATGGCCCTTTAATTAGAATGAGGCAGGACATCCGTCCGTCTCCAGGAAGAAGTCCCTCCTTATAGGGCTGCAGGCCAATTGGAGACCAGCAGCTCTGCAACGCACCAGGATCACTGTCAGTATTACAAGGGGCCCAGGAGGAAGAGGAACCATGGATATTCCCAAACTAAGTCCAGGATCTTGCCAGGACCGGGTTGGCAGGCCCCAGTCGGGGGAGGTGTGTGGGCATGTTGGGCAGTGGACATGACACTCTGCTGTTAAGGGTGAGTTTATGACTTTGAGGGTGGACACGAAGAGGCAAAACTGTGGGAAGGATCCTCTGATTGGCACAGGGGAGCCAGGGAATGGAGCACTTTGGCCCCCTTTTCATTGACCAGCAGCCTGCAGGGTTAAATCTGCCAGGCTACACGTTGGGCGTAGGCCTCTCCCTACACCTCTTAAATCAGAGCGGGGGTGGGATGAGGCCCTTAAGTGGGCACTAATTGTCCATTTAAGGGCCTCAATTGGGCCACAGCCAGGTGGCCCATCCAACACCGCCTGTCTGCCCCTAAAATTGTGGCAGCAGCAGGGGTGGGCAGGCCGACAGTGAGCATGCTGCCGATAGCACAGAGTCCTTGTTTACAGACTCACCCAGCTGTTTTCTCACCCAAGGGTTGCCTATTAAATTCAGCTCTAAGTATTTCATTCTTCCAGTCTGGATCCATTTTAATTGATGTTCTCATTTTAAATTCCTAATAAGATGCTGAGATTGAAGATGGATTTTCCTCAATGCTCTTCTATGGTTTAGGTGCAGGCTTAGGAGAGAGATCTTTGCACCTGCCCATGATAGACCTGATCTAGGAATGCTTAATATATTTTGGAAATTAGAAAAAAAAACTATCTTATAACCTAAGGAACACAAAAAGTCACTGAAAAGGTAATAAAACAAGAAAATTCCCCATGTTCTATAAGGACTATAGGCATGTTACCAATGTTTACTCTAGGCTGCGCAGCAACCTGAAAGTTCCCACATAGGCAATGCACAAGTTGGTGCCTTAGGTTACTACACATGCAAAATAATTTGTTATATTGTTATATTATTCATAACAAAATTGGAACGAATTGCTATGAGGTTAAGCATCTGGGGCGCCACATTTTACTGCTGCACTATAACAATGTTTCAGTCTATCAGTCTACCAGCCACAGCAAGGAAAAAAAACAATTAATTTCCAGCATTTTGAGTCTAAGGAGTCTTATGAGAATGAGAAGACATAACATGGTGGCAGCAAGTTATCTGTGAGTAAAAACCCAAACATTTTAAATGAAATCAATGCTGAATTAGATTGAAAAGACAACCTGAATTCATGATGGAGAGAGAAAAAAAAATCAGGTGAATCATGCGGAAATGAAATGGACACTGCCACAGCAATAAATGCACATCTCCCTTGCCCATGATGAATTGGGAGACTGATAATGTCATAAAGGCATTTGAGAAGTTTAAACAAAAGTGCTGGCTGACATTCAGTTGCTTTCTAAAAAGCGCTAGCGAAGAGGAAAGTGTCAGCTACATCCTTGTGTGGGCGGGAGAGAAAGGGTTAAATTTGTTTAATAGCTGGGAGATGAGGAAGACAACAGCAGAAACCCAGACAAAACTTTTGAAAAATTCAACACACCTCTCCAGCCAAAGTCAAATCATTGGATCTACTGATATAAGTTTCAAGGCCTGAGGCAGAAATCAGGTGAGCCCTTTGACAATTTCATAACAACATTGAAAAATGAAGCCAGAAAATGTAAAGTTAACAGCACAGATGAAAGGCTGCTAGATTAGCTCATTTGGGGCTCTGCACGCCCTGAAGTCCAAAAATATTTAATTGGAAAGGACAAGCTCACAATATCACAGGCTGTAGACACTGACAGAGCACATGAAGCCATAAGTAGGCAGATTAAGACTCTGACCACCCAATTGACTAGATTTCAGTTAAGTCAAGAGAAAGGCAGCAGGTTTGATGCAGTGAAGCCACAACAAAAGGATGCACACCAGACAGAGAAAAAGATATGTAAGAGCTGTTGATGACCACATGAGTTCACAACTGAAGGAAATGTCCCATATACAGGTCAAACTGCAGGACTTGCAGAAAGCCCAAAGACTGGGAAAGTCTGTGAGAACAAAGAAAGAAGATGGTGAATGAGGTATCATAGACAGAGCAACAGGGTGAATGAGAAGTAAAAGAAACATCAATACTCTGGAAGGTGACAATGAGTTTGGGGATGCAAGAGGAATAGAAACATAACAACTGCAGGAAATGGCTGGACATGACAGTTCCCAGAAAAAATAAATTCACACAATTATTCAGATCAGGAAGAGGGTGAGAAATAAGCCGATAACCATAATTCTGAAGCTGAAGCTTGATACCAGATCACAGAGTAACATCACTCCACTCAGACTATACCAGAATATCCTTCATGAAAATTTAAAAGAAAATGGTTACTCAAGGAAAGATGCTCTGAAACCGAGCAACATCATGCTAAGGGCGTATGGAGGAACTGAGATCCATCAGCTAGGAACAACCCAAATCAAAGGGACACACAAAGGAAAAGATGTCATTCTGCATCACTGAAACAGATGGTCCTTCTATCATGGAGTTGAGCAGTTGTGAAGAGCTGCAGCTTAATTCAGTAAACCATGGCTGGGATTTTCTGATCCCCCCAGCGTCGGACGTGTTCAGTTGCATGGGTGGACAATATGGCGCAGTCAGTTTCACGACGGCGCAAAAACAGTTTGCGATCATCTGCTCAGCCCGGTGATGGCAGGCCGCGTTTCCCACCATCGGCCGTCGGGAACCTTATTGTAATACATCTGCATATCAAATTAGTCCAGCCCACCGGAATTATCCCGCTCCGATGGATCATGCACCCACGTCGGTGGGAAAACACACCGACATGTTTCACAACTACACATAAGTGACGTGCACCTGGAGGGCTGCACTTCGCTCAGGACTTCAAGGTTTGTTTGTCTATCTTACTTCGGTCAGCACTCACAGTCATCAGTGCCAGGCTTCACAGACAGCACATCACTTTTAGGGGGGCACGCGGGCAGGTCTCTACCTACCAGATCAGCCATATGTGGGTGGCTTTTCAAATGCTGGGGCTTGCTTGAGGAAGGGGGAGAAGTGGCCTCAGGCAAGGGAAGAGGCTGCAGGATGAGAGCTGTACTGGAGAAGGAGGATATCCGAGGGTGTGTGTGGGGGCACATGTTGATCTGTGCCAGTGGCCTCAAGATGGTGAAGGCTGAGGAGGCAGTCTCCAGAGGAGATGAGGCCAGATGAACATGTGAGGGTATTGTGTGTGAGAATGGGTGGTGATGTCCCTTGAGCTGGCAGTGAGTGAGATGCCTGTGAATGTGTGATGGCCTTGTGAGTCTGTGAGTTTAGACTGATGAGATGGTTGCCATATCCTGGCTGCACGGTTGAGATTATTCATCCTCTATCTGCAGTGGATGGCCAACCTCTTCTGTGCAGCATTGGCACTGATCACCACTTCCACTGCCTCCCAAGCTTGCTTGAGCATGCCCACTGCCCATCCTGCAGCCAGAGCAGAGTAGAGGACATCACGGTGGGCCTCCACAGAATCCAAAAGACTTTCCAGTGACGTGTCACTAAACCTGGGGGCTGCAGTCTTCTTGCCTTTTGTGGACATCTTCCTTGCAGTAGTCCTGGGCTGGAAGCACTGAGATGTGTTCGCACACCTGGACTTTTAATATGGCGCCCGGCGTGATGAAGCAAAGAGGTGATGCCGTGTCGGGTGAATGAGAGCCTGCCTGCCATTGAAGCAGCATGTTTCCCAGGAAAGCATAACTATTATGGTGGGTTTGGGACGATATGGTGTGAAAACCCGCCATTGCAACTGGTGGGCAAAACGTCGTTTTAACCACCCGTTACCGCACTTAGTGCAAATCTGGGACGATTCTGCCCCATGAGTTGAAGGAGGCGGTATTGAGGGTTGAAGGTATTACACTCATTGAAAAGCGTCTTCTGATCAGAAGCAGAAGAGATCTAGCACAAATGTACTCAGAGTGTTTTCATGAGATGATTGGATGTTTTTAAGGCTTTGAGTATCACATCACTACTCGCCAAGCAATGAAACCAGTGATTCATCTCCTACGTAAAGTACCACCAGAACTGAAAGGAAAGCATGGAGGAGGGCTCCAAGAGATGGAAGGAAAGATGGTGATCGCCAGAGACACATGGCCTACAGATTGCGTAAATTCCGTCATAGTGAGAGAGAAGCCAAATGGGCCGTTAAGAATTTTCCTGGATCCCAAAGATCTTAATCAAACAATAAAGAGGAAATACTATCTTGTCCAACACTGGGAGGGATCACACCAGCACTGGCAGGGCCAAAAGTTTTCAGCAAGCTTGGTGCAAGAAATGACTGTTGGGACATGAAGCTTGATGAGGAAACTTTGCTGTTGGATGGTACAGATTCCCACGTCTACCCTTTGGCCTTAAATTGAGCCAGGATGTTTTCAAGCAGAAAGTATACAAGGCATAGTGAGGATGCAGAGGAGCAGTTGACATAACTGAAAATATCCAGACCTGTGGTGCAGATGATAAAGATCATGACCACCACAGACATGAAGCCATGGAGTGAATCTAGAAAGCTGGGATCAACCTAAACACAGGCAAATGCATTGTGAATGTGACAGAATGGCAGTTCTTCGAAATGGTGTACACATTGGACGCAATCTGAGTCCTGAAAATGTCACAGATGTCTCTGAGATGGAAGCTCAGAGAGACAAGAAGGAGTTGAGAAGTTTCCTTGGCTTGATCCAGTACATGAGTTCTTTCATACCCTCCATGTCAGAATGGACAGCAAACCTATCAGAGCTGATGAAAGAAGATATTGAGTATCAGTGGTCAGAGTCACACAAGAGGAGTTTCAACAAACTCAAAGAAGTAGTATGTAAGGAGACAAGTCTGTCATAGTACAACTGAAAGAAACCTGTCACTTTGCAAGTACATAATTCTACAGAAGGACTGGGGGCAGCCCTGGTACAAAAGGGAAAACTGATAGCATTCGCATCCAAAGCTCTAACATCAGCTGAGACCAGGTATGAAGCTTCAGAGTTACGATTTCACCCTGAAATGCAAGTCAGGAAGAGACATGGTGCTGGCAGATACCCTATCCATTGTTTCCACAGGAGAATCATGAGATTAAAAATTTAGGTATAAAGATCCACCACTTAGTGAACATAATACTACCGAAACTGAGTCAAATTAGAGATGAGACCATTAAAAACGAAGAGTTCCAGATGCTCTCTCAGTAGATGATCCAGGGATAGCTTGATAAGAAACAGCAAGCAGAGCCAGCAATACAGCAGTGCTGGTCTATCAGAGGTGACATCTCACTAGAAGATGGTGCTCTGATGGCCAAATCCAGAATCCTCATACCCAAAATGATGCAAGAAGAACTTCTCCAGAAGGTACATGAAGGCCACATAGGAATGGAGAAGTGTAAACTCAGAGCCAGCTTAGCTCTGTCCTGGATAGGCACCTAAAAAGATATCGAGAGAATGGTGTCTACATGCAATGTATGCCAGAAGTACAGAATACACAGCAGAAAGAGGAGATGATAGCTACTAAAGTACCACCAAGACCATGGCATACTGTGGGAGCCTATTTATTCAGACAAAATCAAGAATGGTATCTCATAGCTGCAAACTACTGTTCAAAGTTCCCTTTTATCTGAAAGGTGAAAGATTTGAGAGCTATAACAATCATCTCAGCAAAATGAGTTCTGTTTGCTGAGCAAGGGATTCCTGAAAGAATGATATGTGATAATAGAACCTAATTCACCTCCAGAGAATCTAAGGGACTCCTTGAACAGTATGGGTTCAACATCATCACTCATCATCGCATTACCCAAGCAAACAGAGGTTTATAGAAAGACACATCTAGATGGTCAAGAGAAACATCACAAAATGCCAGAATAGAAAGGAAGACTCAAACCTCGCCTTTATTGTCACTCCGAGCTCTCCCTCTCAAGGCTGACATGAAATCAGCTGCAAAATTGTTGAATGGAAGAAAGTATAAGGTATCTCTGCCAAGGAAGATACTCCCTCCAAGTGACCAGGAGGAAATAAGACAACAACTCACAGATGCGCAGGTAACAGGAAGTCAGCACTTCAACAAACATGCTCAATCCCCACCTGAGCTGTTAAAAGGACAAACTGTACATGTACAGGATCCAATCATGAAAACCTGGAACCCAGCAAAAGTTGCTGGTGAAGTTGAGACTCTAAGGTCATACATCATTGAGACCAAAATTGGTGAGAAGGAACAAAATGAGAAGGAACAAAATCCATATTCAATGTACCCCTGAGCTGGAAAAGCAGGAAATATTACCAAAACACCAATAACATCACTAACCAGCGAGATGAGATCAACAGCATCAACAACAAGGGGTGCAACATCTACAATGGCACCAGTAAGTGACACAACATTAGCAAAGTCAAGCATGACTCTACAACACCAGGAACAACAAACACAACATGGCCTGTGCTGCATGCCTAATTGCCACTGAAAATTATTAATTCCAAACCTACAAGATGGAGGCACAACATCCTACCACCTAAGCAATACTCAATAATATTTTGAGAAAAGAAAACAAGCTATAAAAAACTCTTAAGGTGTTTGGTTTATTTATAAAAGTCAATTGTTAATCTTCTTTAGTTTAGAAAGAGTCAATGGTTTGAACATTTATATTCATGCATCAATTTAGTTGCACATCAAGGTGTAGTCAAGGTGTAAGTCGACATGCCCTGAGATCTGCAGGATCACTTGCACATAAAGAGTAATTGTTCTTTGTAGGTTAGTCATTGCTTGTAAATCCCCAGCGCATCTCACTTGTCAGAAGAAACCAACAGGAAATTATAGCCACCTCTATTTAGTTCCACACAAGATGTGATACAGAATTTGCTGTGATAAAGTAAGGATGACATAGCATTCTGCTGGGTAACATTGTTATTAATTTTAATGAGAAAATAGTTTGAGACATATTTACTGTTTTATTGTTTCTGGTATCTAAGTTTATGTGCTGTTTACTGCATTATCTTTCTAGATATTTATGCATGGAAATAACCTAAACAGTCTGCACCAGCTTATACACCCGGAAATCCTGCCTTCAGAATTTGGAGGGATGCTGCCACCTTATGATATGGGAACCTGGGCACGAACTCTACTGGAGCATGAGTATGATGATGACAATGAATATGTCAGTGATTCCTATAATATGTCTTTCAAAGATGTAGAAAAGAGCCTCTCTCCAAAGTCCATGAAGAGGTCTGTATTCTTCTCTTTATTAAACCATTTACACATGGTTAAGGTAACATCATCATCAAATAGGAAAACAGTAAACTGATAGATTGGATAGAAAGTAGACATTACACGGCTTCAAAGCTCTTAAGAATGTGTCTTTTCTTTTGAAATTGTGGCACTTGGCTATGAAAGGATTACAAGCTTTGTTATTGGAGACAACTGCAAATGGAAAATTATTCTGCAGTTTTTCACACATTAATTTAATTTATTGGATGGAAAAACCTGAGGAGGCTGCTGACCTTTGCAGCTAAATTTTTGATTTGTGCCCAGTTCATGCCTGAACAGTATTCAGCCTTTAGGTCTTAAAGTTAAAAGTATCTTTCATTAAAAAATAATATAAATCTCAAAATGTAGTCATTAAAAATAACATTTTCATATCTTATAAATTTCAAAAATGTAAAAGGAACCAGAAACATCTTGCTGCTTTTATAAAATAAAAATAGCTATGAGCAGGAAATAATGTATTGATGATTTTACTGTTTTATCATTTATGAGGACAATTACCAAATATTAATCTTGCACTGGAGCTCACAACCCCCTTGCCTGCACCTCCACAGACTTTGTTTTCTTCAAGGTAAGTATGGTGGAAAGGAGAAGGCCTCAAATTCATGCTGCACCCAACCTAAAGCCAAACAACTCTTTAATTTATGCCTTTTCACCCCATTGTGACATTGTTCCAAAGCTACCCAGGGGTAGCAGTGGGGAGACTATAGCAGGAGGGGATTGATTGTAGCCATCAGCTCCTCCTGGCTCCACCTTAATAGTAAACATTAATAATAATATAAAATGCTTTACTTTTGGTTGCAGCCTTTTGCTAAGCTATATGGGTGCCTGGAAACCCTGAAAAGAACAGGCTGTTCAGGTCTGCACCTCTCAGAGCAACCCCATTTGGCACAAAACTCTTGAAGGGAAGATTTAACATATGCAAACGACCTAATGACTGCTTTAGTCTGCTGCCTAAAAAATGGGTCTGACAAATTTAGTAGCAGGCCAAATGCCTGTGCAAATTGGGCACAAACTTTCCCATTGCTAAATTGGTCAGCATTTTGCCAGTTTTCATCTGAAAAACAGGTACAATGAATTCCAATTTCTACCCCATAATGCCAGTGCAACACAAAAACACTTAGTAGCAACACTACATTTAAAAATTAGTTGTAGTACCTGTATCTTAAAATACATGATTTATTTGGGTTAGTTGTGATTGAATTCTGGAATGAACAAGAAGGAATCCCTGTTTTCTGATCAAATCAATATTTAGTGTACGTGGTCCCATCTCTGAATCTAAAGGAAAGCACCGATTGGATGAGTTTAAATTGGAAAAAAAGGAAGAGAGCTGAGAAAGTTCAAATGGAGTGAGCACATTCAAAAAAAAAGGCCTGTTCTTGGTTAAATTTCATATTGCGATCATTGGTGTACTCTGATTTTTCTGGAATGGAACCATAGTTGGGCACCCTGCTTGTTTTTCTAATTACAATTTCAATGCAAAATTTAAATCTGTACTTGGGAGCATGCAATTTGTTATCAACAATTTGATAGCTGCGTAGCCAACTGCAGTTTTGCTTCATGAAGTTCATTAAAATCATAAAATACCAACAGTTGGGATTACTTGCCAACACAAAACGGATGAAGAGGCAAGAAGCAGTTATTAATTCTATTTAATTCTCATTGCTGTTTAGACCTTTATCACAAGTTGCTAAAGCATTTTCAGTTGGAATTATTGATTCCTAGGAGGATACAGCACTGAAGGAGCCCAGTGATCCATTGTGCCTGTGCCAGCTCTTTGAAAGAGCTACCCAATAGTCCCAATGCCTGCTTTTTCACTATAGCTCTGCAAATTTTTCCCCTTAAAATATATATATCCAACTCCTCTTGAATATTGCTATTGAATCTGCTTCTACCCTCCTTTCCTGCAGTGCATCCCATATTACTGTGTTACACTTGTGTAAAAAAAAATGCTTCGACATATTGTCTATAATTCTTTTGCCAATATCTTAAATCTGGTGACCCATACTTTTCACCACTGGAAACAGTTTCCCTTATTTACTCTATCATTATTGTCTATGATTTTGAATACCTGTATCAAATCTCCTCTTAACCTTCTCTGCTCTAAGGAGAATATCCTCAGCTTCTCCAGTCTTTCTCTAAAAGTGAAACCTCTCATCCCTAGTACCATTTAACTAAATCCCTTCTGCTTCCTATTCTGTGTAAAATTGAATACAAAGTTCCAGATGAGGCGTAACTCCATGTTTTGTAAAGATTCCTGGCTTTTATGCTCCATGCCCTACTAATAAAGCCAAGGATCTCTACATGCCTTTATAATATCCTTCTCAACTTGTTCTGCTACCTTCAAATATTGTATGCATAGACCCCAAGGCATCCTTGCTCATATACCCTCTTTAAAATTGTACTATTTAGTTCAGGCTTGTCCAACCCGTGGCCTGCAGGCCAGATTGTGGCCCTTGAAGCCATTCTATGTGGCCCCTGGAGATACTGTTCAAAATGCCTGTCAGACAAGTAAGTGAAGTTGAAGACTTCTGTCTCTTGCGTTTGCTGCTTAAAGGCTCACTAGTGAGCTTATCATCAGCAGCACATGTGGTAGAGAAATAGCCTCTGGCTGGATGAGCAGTGACCGCCAAGAGCAGTAAGTGTGCTGAGGAGACGCAGAGGATTTCAGAGGCAGAAGAAGAGAGAGAAGGTGCTGCGGGCCCGGGGAGAGAAGGTGCTGCGGGCCTGGGGAGAGAAGGTGCTGCAGGCCTGGGGAGAGAAGGTGCTGCGGGTCCTGGGGAGAGAAGGTGCTGTGGGCCTGGGGAGAGAAGGTGCTGCGGGCCTGGGGAGAGAAGGTGCTGCGGGCCTGGGGAGAGAAGGTGCTGCGGGCTCGGGGAGAGAAGGAGCTGCGGGTCCGGGGAGATAAGGTGCTGTGGGTCCTGGGCAGAGAAGGTGCTGCGGGCTCGGGGAGAGAAGGAGCTGCGGGTCCGGGGAGAGAAGGTGCTGTGGGCCTGGGGAGAGAAGGTGCTGCAGGCCCGGGGAGAGAAGGTGCTGCGGGCCTGGGAAGAGAAGGTGCTGCGGGCCTGGGGAGAGAAGGTGCTGCGGGCCTGGGGAGAGAAGGTGCTGCGGGCCCGGGGAGAGAAGGTGCTGTGGGTCCTGGGGAGAGAAGGTGCTGCGGGCCTGGGGAGAGAAGGTGCTGCGGGCCTGGGGAGAGAAGGTGCTGTGGGTCCTGGGGAGAGAAGGAGCTGCGGGCCTGGGGAGAGAAGGTGCTGCGGGCCTGGGGAGAGAAGGTGCTGCGGGCCCGGGGAGAGAAGGTGCTGTGGGTCCTGGGGAGAGAAGGTGCTGCGGGCTCGGGGAGAGAAGGTGCTGCGGGCCTGGGGAGAGAAGGTGCTGTGGGTCCTGGGGAGAGAAGGAGCTGCGGGCCTGGGGAGAGAAGGTGCTGCGGGCCTGGGGAGAGAAGGTGCTGCGGGCCCGGGGAGAGAAGGTGCTGTGGGTCCTGGGGAGAGAAGGTGCTGCGGGCTCGGGGAGAGAAGGTGCTGCGGGCCTGGGGAGAGAAGGTGCTGCGGGTCCTGGGGAGAGAAGGTGCTGCGGGCCTGGGGAGAGAAAGTGCTGCGGGTCCTGGGGAGAGAAGGTGCTGCGGGCCTGGGGAGAGAAGGTGCTGCGGGTCCTGGGGAGAGAAGGTGCTGCGGGCTCGGGGAGAGAAGGTGCTGCGGGCCTGGGGAGAGAAGGTGCTGCGGGTCCTGGGGAGTGAAGGTGCTGCGGGCCTGGGGAGAGAAGGTGCTGCGGGCTCGGGGAGAGAAGGTGCTGTGGGTCCTGGGGAGAGAAGGTGCTGCAGGCCCGGGGAGAGAAGGTGCTGCGGGCCTGGGGAGAGAAGGTGCTGCGGGTCCTGGGGAGAGAAGGTGCTGCAGGCCCGGGGAGAGAAGGTGCTGCGGGCCTGGGGAGAGAAGGTGCTGCGGGCCTGGGGAGAGAAGGTGCTGCGGGCCTGGGGAGAGAAGGTGCTGTGATCCTGGGGAGAGAAGGTGTTGCGGGTCCTGGGGAGAGAAGGTGCTGTGGTCCTGGGGAGAGAAGGTGCTGCGGGTCCTGGGGAGAGAAGGTGCTGTGGTCCTGGGGAGAGAAGGTGTTGCGGGTCATGGGGAGAGAAGGTGCTGCGGGCCTGGGGAGAGAAGGTGCTGTGGTCCTGGGGAGAGAAGGTGTTGCGGGTCCTGGGGAGAGAAGGTGCTGTGCTCCTGGGGAGAGAAGGTGTTGCAGGTCATGGGGAGAGAAGGTGCTATATGGCCTGGGAGAGAGAAAGTGCTGCGGGTCCCAGGGAGAGAAGGCGCTGCTGGTCCAGGGGAGAGAGAGGTCATGGGGCCTGGGTGGAAGGGGAAGAGACTCATTGCCAGGGGTGTGTGTGAGAGAGGGGGGGAGACAGTGTGTGTGAGTGTGAGAGAGAGGGAGTGAGTGTGTGTGTGTATGTGTGTGTGTTAGAGAGGGAGAGTGTGTGTGTCTGGCTTACTCCCAGTTTCATCCCCACACACCAACACATTCTCCCATCCACTCCCATAGCGGATGAGGGTGAGTGAGAATTCTGAGACTGAGAGTGAGCTGTAAACACACACAAACACAAACAAAAACACACCCTCATACACTCTAATGGTCATTGTTATGAATTACTCTTTTAAAAAAAATAATTTATTGCTTTGATTGTTTTATTTATGCTCAGTAAGTTGTTTCTTTTCTTCATACTCAACTTTTTCTTGAAATTCATGTATCTTTCTGAAATCTGCTCATCGGCCCCTGGAGAGAGAAAAAAATGGAAATGTGTCCCCCCGCCCAACACAAAAAGGTTGGAGAAGCCTGATTTAGTTCATGTTGCTTCTCCTCGTTCTTCATACCAAAATGTATCATTTCACACTTCTCTGCATTAGATTTTATCTGCCTTGTGTGCCTGTCCATTTCATCAATCTAAGCCTTCCTGAAGTCTTCCAATATCCTCCTCACAGTCAGTATAATTCTAAGTTTCATGTCACCTGCATACTTTGAAATGATGCCCTGTATACCAAAGTCCAGATCAGTAATATATATTAAAAAGTGCAGTGCTCCTAATATCATCCCCTGAAGACTTCCTAAAGACTTCCTTCTAGTCTGAAAAAAAAACTGTTCATCATTACTCACTGCTTTCTGTCCCTTAGGCAAAGGTGCTCTTCTGATCGCAACCCATTTTTCACATGCAAAACAGATGAACAGGAGTTGTATTTCTGCCCAGCCTGTAGATTTCAAAACTATGAGACATTTGAGGGACAAAATATTCATAATTGAATCAAGGTTACTGCAGCATCAATGATGAAATAGGAGTAAAAAATTACGTCACACTTGAAGGGCAAGATTTTATGCGTCGGCGAGCGGGAGCCGGGGGCAGGGACAGGGCGGAACTCCCGATGTCATCGCGCCCCATTTAAATTTTCCGGTAGGCGGGGTCTCAGCAAAATCAGCTGTGAGTCTGCCAACCTGTCAATGGCCAATTGAGGCCATTGAGAGAGTCAATTAAGTAATTAAAGGACCTGTCCGTCCAACCTTAAGGTTGGCAGGCAGGCCAGGAGCCCCAGCACAAATTAGAAAAAGCATGAAACCTCATTCACGGGCGGGATGAGGTTTCATGTAGGTTTTTAAAAATTTTAATAAAGTTTTTGTAAAAATTATGGACATGTCCCAACTCATGCGACAGTGTCACATGAGGGGACATGTTAGGAAAATTTTATTTTTCCATTTTTAGCTTTTTTACATTTACAGCCGATCTCCCTGAGGCTGCACTTAGCCTCAGGGAGATGAGTGTGCTCTTTCGTGCGCGTGAGCGAAAGACTGCACTCTCGATTTTGGGAATCCCCCCGACCGCACAGGGAGCACACAGCGCTTCTGTGCAGACATCACGCTGGGCAGGCCTTAACTGGCCCACCCATGTAAAATGGCGTCGTGCCCCCGATCGGGGACGCCGATCGGAAGCGTGTCTGCCCTTCAACTTCGCCCCCGATGGGGGGAGAAATCCTGCCCGAAGTCTTAGGAAAAGACTATGCGCACAGTAGAACAGAAATTACATGTCCATTTTTAAAATTTAAAATTCTACATTTGCAAGGAAAGAGAAAGAAACAGGGTACTGTGATAAATTCTGAGAATCTGGCCCACCTGAGCCTTAGGCATTCAACATTAATTACATTTGACAAGCTTTGTGCAGTTATTGATTGCAGAATCAACTCACAAGTTAATTGTTCCCAGGCCAGATCATAATATTCTGCTTGTTTTGATTTTTTTCCCCCCCCAGTTTTCTACCTTGCTGTCCTGAAGATGCTGACTCATGCTGGGCACAGTTCCATGACAACCAGTTGTCCTTCAGTGCCTTGCCCAAGTGACTGTTCTATATCTTTTGAGCCTAGACAGTGAATGTTGGCTGAAGCACGGCAGGTTTTGGAAAAAATAAAATCATAAAAGCATAGCTCATAACATATTTGTGGCCTAGTCCTCATGCTGAATACACTTTCATTTTCCTTGCAGGTCTCAGTCAGTGGTTGAAGCTGGAGTTCTGAAACACATAGATAAAGATGACGAGAATACCCAACCATTACTTTCCCTGGACTGACAGATTCCAGGCCACACATTGTTCATGAAAGAGAAAAGCACTTCTTCAGGAGTAGTGTACTTAACACAGAGGATTCTGTGTAAACTATGATGGTAACATGTCACTTGGTATGAACATTACAAATTAGAAATAGGCTGTAATATTTGCAGATCCATCCTTGCCTGCCTGTTCGGATGGTAACTATTGGTATTCAAAAAGTGGAAGTGCCAACTTTACTGTAAATACCTTTTCTTATCATCATTGGAAAGTATTCAAAATCCAAAAGATTAGCCAGAGTTCAATGTAAAATAACAGTGAAAAATATTTTCTGAGCCAAGTTTACATGTTGTGCAGCCTGTATTAAATGCTGTCTGTTTAATCTTTTGCTCTCACCAACAGCCTTTTCCTTCAAAAAGGTTATATTTTGGTAGGAGAAAAGTAGCTTTGCCCAAGTAAAGGGTTAAATATTTCTTGTCGGTTTGATTGTTTTATGGGCAACACTATAAGAATAATACTTGCATTTGTATAGCGCTTTATCACAATGAGAATGCCTCAAGCACTCCACCAAGAATCATTATTTTCTGGCACACAGTGCCCTCAAAAGCAGACAGGTTTCTCCATGATAAATAATAGACAGGAAGAGAATCCAGGCCAAGAGTTGGGTCTCTTATTCTGAAAATTTCACTTCAGATATGATTGTAATGGCATTATATAAGAAATATATTTACACTGCCTTACAATTATAATAACATCCCCTTTTACATAAAAGTACATTTTTACAACACAGAAAAAGGCCATTCGGCCCAACAGATCTAAGCCGGTGTTTATGATCTGCCTAAGTCTCCTCCCATTTTGTTTCATCTCACCCAATCAATCTATCCTTCTCCCTCATAAAAAAAAATATTAAATACATCTATACTAATCACTTCAACCCACTCCCATGTGGTAGTGAATTCCACTTTCATTCCTAAATTTCTTATTGGATTGATTAGTGATTGTTATGGCCTTTGGTTTTGGACATGCCAAACTTGGAGGAAGAAGACAATTTCCAACTATTTGGCTCATCTCAAAAACCACAAGCTTCCTATCCATTTTCTTTCTTTCCCTTCAATAGTTCTGTCTGACAAAAATATATCCATCAATCTCTTGAAATGTTTATTATTCACCTCTTGTATTTTCCCCCTCCACCTACCCCACCCTCCACCCCACCCCACCCCCAGGTAGGTCCTTTCACATATTGATTTTCAGTATGAATAAGTTGTATTTTATTTGTGTTCACATTTTCTTATCTAAATTATGTTCCCTATACTCTCCATCAGTCTATGTTCCCTTGTCCTAGAGATTGTGTTAATATTGAGCATTGCCCTGAGATCCCAGTTTATTTATTTTGTGGTTCTCTTATATTTAAATGTAATCACACTTAGATCACCCTTATTTTGAATGCAAACATCTCAAGACTTTCTTCAAAGAACACATATTTAATCTTGTTTCTCAACTTAGTTGTCTTTCTTTGTACTCCCTATTATATCAGATTCTCCCTCTTACACATGGGCGCAGAACTGTACATAATTTTCAAAGACTAGTGTTTTGTAAAAGCAAATGATCTCTTCTTGAGATTTACGCTCTGCCCTTCAAGCAATGCATTCCAAGATTCTGATTGTCTTTTCTCTGACTACTCCAGTTCTAATAATTTAAGAATAGTTTCCATTAAGTCTCTTTTCCCTTTTAAGCTTTTAACTTGTGATGAACAGAGGATGAATATAATATTGTGACAGGAATTAGGGCATACTTTAGAATAAGCGTAAAACTTGTGATTGGGAATTTACCACTATACACTAATTGTAGATGTCAGTGATGATAACACTATCATATAGTGGCTAAGATTGTATCTCACCCATTTGTATTTTGTGAGGGTTCTAGACATTATACAATTCTCATTTACCAAGTACAAGACATAAGAGAAAGAACTTGACATTTATATAATGCATTTCCTGACCTCAAAACATCCCAAAGGGCTTCACAGCCAGTAAATGACTTAGTGTGGCAGCCAATTTTTACACAGCAAAGTCCCACAAAAAACAATGAGATAAATGTCCAGACAGTCTGTTTTAGTGTTGTTAGTTAAATGATAAATTTTGCCCAGGACATCAAAATCTCCTCTGTGGTTCTTGCCATGGAATCTTTTATATCCACAAGAAAAGGGCAAACCCAGCTTCAATGTAATGTTTCATTCAAAATACAGGACCTGTGATTGTACATCAATCCTCAATATTACAACCTGGATTCTGTGCTCAAGTGACAGGATTTGAACACATAACTTTCACACTCAACGACGGTTATCATTGACCCAAGGTTGACATAAAAAGCATAAATATTCTATAAATGTTTATGTTTTATGCTCTTAATTTTACATTTCCATCATATTTTGTAACTAAGACTGTCACCAAGAGCAGGAATAAACTGAAACATGCAATGAAGAGTAACACCAGGAACACATGCTAAAGGGGTTTTTCATTAAAATTCATAGATACTTCAGTAGGTCACAAAGTGATGTGCAGAGACAGCTCAGGCAGAACACGGATGTAATTAGATAACTCTGTTCTTGAATTTGATTATATGAATAGATCATTTCAATTTAGTAGAATCTGCCATGTCCGAACCAACGGAAATATAAACAAACTGCAGTATGCTTCCTCTAGGAAATTAGCTCCAAGGGTGCGTTGTTGAATTTGGAAAAACAAACCTGAGGTTTGACTCGAATCCTGACTGAGATTTAAGACAAAATTATGAATCCAGTGTAGGGATACAGAGCATACAAAGCCAAAGCTAAGCCAGACCGATGGAAGAAAACACAATGGGTGGAGGGAGAGGGGGGTGTTTCGGGACAGTTTTCAACTTTGACTTCAATGGAAAGCAAAATTTGTCAGGGTAAATTGGTCAATAGGTTATCACCTATTTTATGCCCTGTTGAAGCTGTAAGTCCCAGCCAATAGATTCCTTATTTAAATGCTTAAAATGTCAGTAAATAACCTTCAACAAATAGTTTTGATAAATTTAATTATTTCTATCATAACTATTGAATGTTGCACGTTCTTTACAGAAGCCTATAATGTTTTCTGCCAGGCCATGTTATTTAATTATTGCACATTTCTTAAAATATGTTTTATTACATTGCTATGCTGATGAACAAACTCTTGAAATGCACGCTTTCCATGTATAATTCAACTCTTTCTGATAAAACTTTGATGTATGTTCAGTTCCTCAGGTGGGTTGAGAACCTGAAGTATTGCCATACAATTAATGGCAAATTGTGTTCTCCATACTGTCATTTATTTTAAAGTAAGGATGTCCATTGGTCTGTTGATTTTATATTAACTTTGTTCCTATGTCTTCCACTGTTCTAATTTGTTCATAAGCCATCTTCATGCAATGACTGGAATGTGAAGTCCTGACTGAGTTTAAACAAAAGTGTCTTTTTTTGAAATATGGCAACTATGAGGTTACTGAAATAATCAACTGCAGCTAAAAGCTATCAGGTAAAATTGTGGGGTTTGTTTTGCTCCTCAGCGATAGTTTGTTTGTTATTATTGCAGTATTATTTGGAAAATTATATCATTATTGATTTAGACAACTTTCACCATGCTAATGAAAGATAGGTTTTCTTTAATCAGTATAGTATACATTTACCAAATAATGTCAATATAAGCCATGTAAAACAAAATAATCTGAGAGTATACATCAGTAAAGAAACTACCGAAAGGCGTATTCTTACATTTCCCAACATGGTTAATTTGCACTAAAACTGTTGAGTTAATGTGTAGACTGTTGATGTGAGGTGCAGTATATTATAATTTTCTAAAGAGTGTACAATTCTCAAAAGGTTTCTCCATTTTTTGTGAATTCCCATTTCCTGTATTTATGAACATTTATTCAACAAATGAGAGACGTGTTTTCTCTTCCACAATTAACAATGTAATTTTAGCATTTGAAGCAAAGAAAACCTGGTTTGAATCTCTTTCAATGAGATGCACATTATTTGTCAGTTGCGTTAGATATCAGATAATACAGATCTTGTAAAAGGATAGAACCATAGTGCACATTTGCTATATTTTATTTATTCGAGTTTTTTTAAATTATTGCCCAGTTCTACCTTTGACACTTACAATCCCCTGGGTTTTACTGTGAACATTGAATATTAGGAGAAACAAAGTTAGAGGAACAACATGTAACTGATGTTAGGATTTTATTATGCCAGCAGCATTCACTGTACTGAGATTTTCTGAAAAAAGAGACATGATTTCAAATCAAATGGATTCACCCACTTGCCAACCAATCAGCACTCTCTTCTCATGCAGTATAGTTGTTGTTCACTTGGAGATTTGCTATGCTTGCCTTAGGAGTGCAAGACAAAAAGCTTTGACAGGATGTCTCTTTTTTCAGCAGTACTTAAGTTTTGTACTGCCAAGCGACTATTTGTACTGAGATTGCAGTTACACCTCAAAATATACTTTTTAAAATCAATTGCTATTTGATGCTGAGCAGTAACGTGTGGCACAATATAAAAAATATGCAAATACCCTGTATAGCCTTTGAAACGGACACTGAAGCTAGCATTCTTTTCAAGGAAGAAAATCATTGAGGTGAAGTTAAATTAGACAACCTTTTCTTCATCAAAGTAGTGCATTGTCATAGAGTCATTATGGCACAGAGGAGGCTGTTCGGCTCATCGAGTCCATGCCAACACTTTGTAGAGCAATTAAACCAGCCCCATTCCCCCGTTCTATGCCCAATAGCCTTGTAAGCTAAATTTTCTCGTGTCCAATCCAATTTCCTTACATAATCATTCATCACCTCCACTTTCACTACCCTCATAGGAGGTGAGTTCCAGGTCTTTAAATTTACGGCATAAAAATTTTCTTCCTTTCATGCACACCTGCATCTTTTGCCCAAAACCTGAAATCTATGTCCCCTAGTTCTTGTACCATCAGCTGATGGGATCAGCTTTTCTTATCTAATATATCTTATCTTATAGTCTACCTTATCTAAACTGTCATAATCTTGTACAGCTCCAACAAATCTCTCCTCAATCTCCTTTGTTCCAAGGAGAACAATCCCAGCATCTCCACCATAACCTTTTGCTAAAATCCATCATACCTGGAGCCATTCAGGTAAATCTCCACTGCACCCTTTCAAGGACCCTCATATCATTCCTAAAGTGTAGTGACCAGAATTGGATGCAATATTCTAGTTGTGGCCTAACCAGAGCTTTATACAGGTTCAACGTAATGACCCTTGGGGAACACTGTCTACCATCCCCCAGTTTGAAAAACAACCATTTACCATATCTCACTGCTTTCTCTCTTTAAGCCAATTTCTTATCCAAGTTGAAACTAATCCTTTTATTCCAAGAGTGTCATTTTTTTAACCAGACTTTTATGTGGTACTTTGTCAAAGGCGTTATTAAAACTTATATAGACAACATCCATTGTTTTCTCTCCAAAAACCTTATCCATTTCTTCATCAATTAGATTAGATTAGTAAAGCACAATTTGCCTTTTACAAATTTGTGCGGACTCTCCTTAATTAATTCAAATCTCTTCAAGTATCTATTGATTTTTTAAAAAATTATTTCATGGGATGTGGGCATTGCTGGCAAGGTCAGCATTTTTTGCCCATCTCTAATTGTCCTTAAACTGAATGGCTTGCAAAGCCATTTCAGAGGGCAATTAGGAGTCAACCACTTTGCTCTGGGCCTGGAGTCACATGTAGACCAGATAAGGTAAGGGTGGCTGTTTGCTCCCTTAAAGGGCATTAGTGAACCAGATTGGTTTTTACAACAATCAATGATAGTTTCATGGTCATCATTACTTATAGCTTTCAATTCCAGATTTTATTAAAATCTGGCATAGTGGGATTTGAACCCATGCCCCAGAGCATTAGCCTGGTTCTCCAGAATACCAGCCCAGTGACATTATCACGTTGCTACCAACTCCCCCATAACCCTATCCACGACTGATGTTGAACTGACTGACCTGTAGTTACTAGTAATTTCCTTGCACCCTTTCTTGAATAAAAATGACACATTTGTCACTCTCCAGTCCTCTGGACCTCCCCATATCTCGGGAAGATTGGAAGATTAAAGCAAGCCCTTTTGCTATCTCCACTCCTGCTTTCTTTAGCAACCGGAGATGCAGGCTATTCAAACCAGGTGAATTATCCACTCAAAGCATAGCCAGCCTTTCTAGCACCTCCTTCTTATCAATTTTCACTCTATCCATTACCTCTTTTTTTGTTGCATCATATTCTCTATCTCACTCATCATCCAAGGCTTTGGTGCCCTTACATTTCACCCTTGTTGAAATGTACCTAGCCTTTACCTGAAATATGATCTCCTTAAAGATCACCCATTGCTCCATTCCTGTCAACATTTGTTTTCTTTTTATCCTGGCTAGATCCCTTCTCAGCTCATTGAAATTAGCCCTCTTCCAATTTAAAGATTCTACTCTTGATTGTTCCTTGCTCTTCTCCATTGCTAATCTAAACCTTGTGATCCAATGATCACTTTTATCCAAGTGTCTCCCCACATTCACTTAGTCCACTTGGTTCACTTCATTCCCAGCACCAAATCCAGCAATGCCTCCCTCCTAGTTGGACCAAGAACATACTGGTCAAGGAATGCTCCAGAACAAATTTCAGACATTCTTCCCCCTCCTTACATTTTACTCTAACATTATCATCACTTGTACAACTCTGCAGATTTGCTCCTCTATCTCTCACTCACATTACTTGAAGGCCTATAGAATACTCCCAGTAGTGCAATCATACCCTTTTTGCTTCTCAACTCTTTAACTAAATGGATTCTGTCTTTGCCCCCAGGATATCCTCTCTTTTCAACACTATAATGTCCTCCCTAATCAGTGCTCCTCCTACCGGACCACCCTTTCCTTCCCCTTTCCTATCTTTTCTTTATACTTTGTATACGTGAATATTAAATGCCCTATTCTCACTATTTTTAAGCCATATTCTATTATTGCTGCTACATCATATGATTAACCAATAACAAATGGCACAAGTCCACTTGTACTTGTAGCTCACCAACTTTGTTCAGCATGTAAATGCACTATGATTATATATTTTTTGTAGTCCTCCTTTGCCTGGTGCTAAGTAACATGGTAGTACTGCCTTCTCTAGTACTATTGAATACTCTCAGTCCTTTATGCACCTTATTCCTTTTTTCTACTAAATGTTGGTTCCCATCCCACTGTCACTTTAATTTAAATGCTCCCATCTGCACCAGTGAACCTTGCCGTGAGGACATTGGTCCCAGTCCTGCTGAGGTGCTACACATCCCTTTTGAATAGATACCTCCTGCCACAGACCCCGTCCCAATTCCCTGAGAACCTGAAGCCCTCCCTCCTGCACCATTGCTTCAAGCTATGCATTGGCCCTCAATATCTTCCGATTTCTACTCTAACTAGCACTTGACGCTGGGAGTAATCCAGAGATTACTGCCTTCAAGGTCCTACTTTTTAACTTCCTCCCTAGCTCATGAAAATCTGACTATAGGACCCCAATACCTACCAACTCTATGCCGTTGGTACCAATGCGTACCACAATTTCTGCATTACTCCCTCCAGCAGAATATTCACACCCTTGCTGTGATGTCCTTTACCCTGGCACCAGGGAGGCAACACAGCGTGCGAGACTCACAGTGACATTTGCAGAAACACCTGCCCGTTACCCTGACAACAGAATCTTCTATAACGACTGCATTTCTAATCTTCATTGCTCCCCACCATGCATTCCCTTGTCCATTGGTACCTTGGGCTAGATTGCACTCTTTCAAGGTGTCGTCACTCCTCGCATTCTCCAAAGCTGAGTACCATTTTGAGAGAGTGACACCCACCCCGAAGACTGGTGCACATCCCGTCTCTTCTCACTCTGGCCACCAACCTACTATCCTGAACTCCTGAATGGCAGTAATCCCCTATCATGTTGTCACTGGAAAAAGACCATCAAAGATCACCCTTCCAATGTGTGTATTTTGATAACCTTCACGGCCTCCCTTCCTGACTTTTATATTACTATGAGGTTCTGTTTAGTAACATATGAATGAGGAATCCATTGGGCTGGAATTTACACAACCGCGCCAGGCATGTTTGCGGCAGAGGGGCATTTAAAATATGGCGGAGAGCTAGCCCACCACATTCTCACCCACACCCGACCCAGTCCCTATAACCTGGTAGATGGGTGGGTGCCAGAATTGGCAGCCTGCCGGCCATTTTTAAATAAATAATTAACAGGCAATTAAGCTTGTTACCAAGCGGGCAGGAGTGGGTTAGCCATTTTTTTCGAGAAACTGCTTGAAAGGTGGAAAGGAAGAGAGGTATGTTCTTTGGTTGCAAAGGGGGGGAGGGAGGTTGCTCTGTGCCAAGATGTTACCCCGATCCCACACCCCCACCCTCCTTACCTCCGTCCCTAGCTTTCCTGATCCTTTGCCATCCATTACTCCCAACTTAACTCACTCCAAGATCCATGTCCTCCTCATCCCTCCTTATTCCAGGGCCTCCTTGCGGTCCTAGCAGTGCCCACTACTGAGTTCTGGCACTGCTGGGACCATTGATTGGCTGGCAGCTCTTGAGGGCGAGACTTGTCGGGCGGCCTTGGCTAAATATTAGTCAGACTCTCCCTCTGGAGGAGTGAGAAATATGCCCTGCTCAGAATTTCAGCCCATTGTCTTCTTTTGGGGTATCAGAAAGAATGGCGCTTCATTTTTTTTTGTTTGTTCACAGAATGGAAGCATCACTGGCTAGGCCAAGATTTATTGCCCTTCCCTAATTGCTCTTGAGAAGGTGGTGATGAGCCACCTTCTTGAACTGCCGCAGTCTATGTATTGTAGATGCACTCATAGTGCTGTTAGGGAAAGAGTTCCAGGATTTTGACCCAGTGACAGTGAAGGAACGACGATATATTTCCAAGTCAGGATGGAGGGGAACTTGCAGTTGATGGTGTTCACATATATCTGCTGCCCTTGTCTCCGTGGGTGGTGGAGGTCACAGGCTTGGAAGGTGCTGTTGAAGGAAAAGGTGATGAAAAGGTCATGAGAAAAGGTTTCAAAGCTACTTCTAACATAATGTCAGGGATAAAACAGTAAAAAATGAGGGAAAAACAGGCTAAGCATGAAAACTCACTTTGGAGCATATTTTCCTCCATTCATTTCTACTCTTGTATACTAATTCATTAAAATTAATTAATATTTCCTAATCACATCTTTTTACTAAAAATAGCAAATTAGAATAATACAAACTTTTCTAACTAAAATTTTGTCAGTTCAGTAGACTATAATTCTTCCTTAATGACTTTTCTGAACTTTGAACTTATTAAAGCAAGAGTAATTGGAAAGATTTGGCCTAGAATTTGGATCATGCCAGTGTGTCACACATTACACATGCCTGATTAGGCTGCCGACATAACCACGGTGAATTAATTCATTGGCCTCGTTAGGGTAGTGCCAGTAAGTTGCGGGTGCCATTTTGGCCCAGAGCAAACTTGGCAGCAGTAAAATCAGCCAGCGCAGTCACCGGCCAAGGCTCTCAAGAGTGTCCATGGCAGGTACAGGGGAAGAGGCAATCTGGATGGGGTTTTGGGTATGGTAGGGAAAGCAGTGGCCAGCGTGGGCCCATCATTTTTGTGTGAAGTTAGGAGGAGCACTCCCTGTTCCACAATAATGTAAATTAAATCTTTTAACTTACCTTTAGGACGGCAGCCTCGAGCATTTCTTTTCTGGACTGCTGGTTTGGCTGCTGAGCATCTGCAGAAACTGACTGCAGTATTCGCTGTGCAGTTTGGCAAAGGGGGCTAAAATGGGCATTAGGCCCCTCACCCCACCCCTTGAATGGGAATATATAAGTTAGAGGTATGTGCCCTGACCTACTGAGCTGCCCTAACCAATATGTGAATTTAAAATACAGAATGGCTGCACGTGACACCTGCTATATTGAACCCTTGGACTCCAGATTTATGCATGTAGAGGGTTATAGAGCAGTTCATCCTCTAGCCCATTAATTTATACTAATATCTGATCTCTGGCACTGACCTGGAAATAAACTTTAAACATTTGGAGCTCCGGGTGTCAGGTTTTATTTGAAATGTGCCTCAATTAAGGCGAAGGTACAGAAATCTCCTTTCAATTTGCTGTGCTGACAGAAAACCAGTGGACACAACACATTGTTCATTAGGATTGGGAAAGCTGGGAGTTTGACTGTTTGAGCTGTGGCTGCAATTTCCTCACTGTGTTGGTGTTCATTTTTCAATGTAATTTTATATAGTTCAAATGCCTCATGAGATTCATAATCAATCTGTCAAAGTACTTTCCTAAAAGTGACTGGGTTCAGCTGTCATATGTATGCACTGAAAGACATTTATTTTATGCAAGATGTTCCATTTTTCTGAGATTATGCTCACTTGCACTCCACATAGTCCGTTTTGCCAATTTGTCGACTTTAATGCACTATCTAAATATTTTTAATGTGATGAGAGTGCATACATCATCTATTTGTATTGCATTTAAAGTAGATTATCAGCCATTCATCATTTTTCTGTTTGTTTTATTTTGGATGGACCAAAAGGACCTTTCTCATTCACTGGGACAAGAGTTTGTGTTGATATTGTGTACAATAATAAAAATTAAACTCTGAAATACCACGACTATATATAAATAAGGCTCTTAATAAGCATGGGTTATGTGCTTTCTAAAGATGAGCAAGGGACTGAAACTGAATGTATGCCTTCTGTTTGAGGACAGCTTTCCATTTCTTTAAACCCTGGAGCTTTCTAGCTCCTGATTTAATGGAGGGACATGGATGAGAGATTTTGTTTTTCAAAGTGCTATGGCAGTTTAAAATGGGATCAAGCAAGAAGTCTATTATGCATCAATTTAAATATTTATATGAATCCCAAAAATTCACAATACATTGGCATCCAAAGTATAGTTTAAACATTTCAAATAATGCCTATTATTATGCTAAAAACAAAAAACTACTGCGGATGCTGGAAATCCAAAACAAAAATAGAATTACCTGGAAAAACTCAGCAGGTCTGGCAGCATCGGCGGAGAAGAAAAGAGTTGACGTTTTGAGTCCTCATGACCCTTCAACAGAACTGAGTGAAGTTAGGAGAGGGGTGAAATATAAGCTGGTTTAAGGTTGGGGGGGGGGGTGGGGGTGGGGGAGAGAAGTTGTGGGGGTGGGGGGGGGTTGTTGTAGGGACAAGCAAGCAGTGATAGGAGCAGTTAATCAAAAGATGTCACAGACAAAAAGAACAAAGAGGTGTTAAAGGTGGTGATATTATCTAAGAAAATGTGCTAATTAAGAATGGATGGCAGGACACTCAAGGTACAGCTCTAGTGGGGGTGGGGTGGAAAGACAACAACTTTAGATCTTAAACTCCCTCCCCCATCCCCACCCCCTTCCCGTTTCTTCCACCTCCCTTTTTTTTTTCCAATAATTTATATAGATTTTTCTTTTCCCACCTATTTCCATTATTTTTAAATCTTTAACTGTAATACGCTGTCAGTCTTTCCACCCCACCCCCACTAAAGCTGTACCTTGAGTGTCCTGCCATCCATTCTTAATTAGCACATTTTCTTAGATAATATCACCACCTTTAACACCTCTTTGTTCCTTTTGCCTGTGACATCTTTTGATTATCTGCTCCTATCACTGCTTTCTTGTCCCTACAACCACCACCACCACCACCCCCCCCCCTCCCCCAACCTTAAACCAGCTTATATTACACCCCTCTCCTAACTTCACTCAGTTCTGCTGAAGGGTCATGAGGACTCAAAACGTCAACTCTTTTCTTCTCCGTCGATGCTGCCAGACCTGCTGAGTTTTTCCAGGTAATTCTGTTTTTGTTTCCTATTATTAAGCTGATGGAAATTGAATTTCCCATTTAAAACAAAGTCCTCTATCATTAATTTATGAAATTGGGAAAAAGGAAAGTAAAGATAACATTCTGTATTATGTTAACTGCATTTATTCCTCTTTTACTAAATGGCTGTTGGCCCCCTTTAAACATTGGTTATAACTGAAGCAAAGTTTTCAGATACATAAACCTTTAATGTGTTGAATAGACTTGCCCTCTATAACATCCAATCACTTTTAAAGTTTGAAAACTGGAAAATTCAGATGAACTATATATTTTTTTCCTCTGAACTATGATGAATTGAAGGAAAAATTAAGACTAGTTACATAAAAATGTGACTTTAGAGGGGATGTACATTAATTAACTCAGCTTTGCTTTAAGTCCTGGGGGATGGTTCTGAATCTAAAATAATTAAGTAAAATACAAATTTTGGCACAGGCAGCAGGAAAAGCTTATTATCATGCTTATCAACATGCACCACTACTTAACTCATTCTCTTATTTCAAAAAAAATCCCTTTGATGCACATTGATCCTTTGAGTGAAAAAGGCTCCTGTTGATGGGAAAGTGTTAAAATGTTATTGTTTTAATACCACAAATAAAACCTTCTTCAATGAAATAAAAAAAATTGCACTGTTTTATTTTTCTTTTCTTTCAACCACTTTTAAAAATATTTTTCTGATCTTTTGCCAAATACTGATCCATAGAAATAAAATTGGGAGCTTGTTGTTATGGTAACTATAATATGGTTGCTGCTCACTCTGCCAATATTTGTTTTACTGTTTGAAAAAAATCCATCTTTCATGTTTTCTATTAAAGTAATGGTTATAGACGATGACTTTTTAAGGAGTGACTGTTTCTTGGAGCTGTGCCATTTTTGTTCCCTCTCCATGACAATGATATTGTTTAGAATATAAAATTCAGATTCAAGTAAGACATGGAACTGATATTGATGACTTATATCTATTTTACATAATGTTGCAAGTTTTACTAGTATTGTGTGCACCATTTTCATACATGCTGTATATATTTTATGAACTGCAGAAAGATGCAAAATACACTGGACAAATGTAAAATTTGGAATTAGCATAACTTACCTCATTGAATCCAATTTTATGTTACTATGTTAATTTATTTACATGTATTAGTGTGCACCATAATTTCACAAAAATTACCCTCATTATGTGATTAATTTGTACTTTGTTAAAACTATGCTGCATATACTTAACACTAAGGGCAGGCTTTTACAGGTGGCAGGGGTTTCCTCCCCATCACCGAAGACGTTGTCATAAAACTCACCCCTGCTCCAATAGGCCCACAGCCATTTAATGCTTTATGATCTGAGATGGGCCTTCCACCCCCCCCACAACCTGAGGAGGAAGATTTGTCTCCAAGAGCCGCCGGTCATGCAGATTGGCTGGCAGCTCTCTAGTCCCAGCAGCAACACTGGGAGTGGCGGCCACTTCTGGGACATTCAGTCCCAAAGAAGAAGAGCCAAGAGCCGGATGACAGGTAAGTTGGAGGGTTCTTGGCCAGGAATAGAGGCTCTGGGTGGGGGCGCAAGGATGGCGAGTTGCACAGGCTGATGAAGAGGGGACATCTGGAGTTGGGGGGAGCAGATCTTGCAGGGCATGCCTCCGAATGGAAAAGGGGGGCCTCTGAAGGAGACAGCCCCCACTTTCCTCCCTGAGGTCCGAGCAGACTTACCTGCTGGACTTCCCCTCCATCGCTGACTTCAACTTGCCGGCCAAAAGATTGTGGCCGAGCAAGAAGTATCTCTTAATTGTCCATTAAAGGGTCTCAATAGGTGCAAGGGTGGCTTCGCCCGCAGCCCGTTGAATTGTGGCCTGGTCGAGGGTGGTGGGTAGGCAGCAGGAAAGGACCTACGGAATTTTTCGAGCTTCCCCGTCTGCAAACCCACCCGCCTTAAATATTGGTTACTTTAGATGTGTAACTTTCATCAATAACATCTTCCAATTTACACTTACACAGAACCACATTTGGCCTCTCTTTTTCACTCTTAAACTACCTTCTAAGTATCTATTTAAATACAAAAGATACTGGTCCTGATTTCTTCAGGTCCTGGGGTGGCATGGGGTAGGGTGGAGTAAGATGAAATGGAAAAGGCAACATTGGAGCAAGGGGAGAAGTGGATAAAGCCTGGAAATACTAAGTCACTACTGAGAGGAGCCAGAAAGTCTTTCTGGTGGGATCTAGGGCAGGGTGAGCATGTTTCCAAATAGCAATCTGAAAACCAGGAAAAGCCAGGTATTCAGGTTATTGTGGCAGAAGTAAGCTCTATCTGAATAATGCCATTGTGCTTGGGCATATCATTCTCCTTATAAATAAGGCTGAATGACAGTATTGCATAAAAACTTCTGAGCCAGTGGCACCAGCCATGGCCTGTAAGCAGCTTGGCAGCAATGTTTCCCCCTTTTCTCCCTCCAATGGGTGCTGAAAATGCAGCCATACTGCTGCAGGTGCCTTCCTCACCCCAGATGCTCTGGCGGATTTAGCCTCACCACCACACTTATACTGGTAAAGCAGGCCGAAGGATTTCTGGGGCCATCACCTTCACTATCACAAGGGTAGAGGACTACATTTAACTATTCTGCACCAGTGACAAGGAGCCTCACCACTGTAGCTCGCAATGCTCCATACCCAAAAGCAGCAAGTTAGTTACCTCACTACTTGCTCAAGCTCGAGAAGGTTACTGTCATATTGCTCTTGTTACCTGTAGATAATTGGTACTGGTCAGCTTGCTGCAAGCATTTACCTGCCTATTTAATATAATTCCTGTACCTGGAACATTTAAATTTGCACAATGGGTTATTTTCATGAAATTATGGGAAATGTAAACTATTGTTATACAATATTTTCATGTAAGGTAACTGTGAAAATGTAACTCTGACATAATGTAAAAGCTTTCATTAAAATGCCATGCTATGTATAAGCTCTTTGTATTATGGTGTTGAACTCCACCCCAGGAGGCCCAGGTCTGTTGAGATTCAATCTTTTGGAGTAATACTCACTATTTTTGGTTGGAAAATGTAAACTGTTTCTGTACGTCCTACTCTTTGAAAATAAATGCATCTCTATATATTTAAATAGCCTCATAATTCATCACAAAGTGTCACTTTTGGTACTATACCTAATTACTCTTCCCTATTGTAGAGGGTAAGGGTCTTGCCTAAAACAGTCAGAGGCATATTAATTGTATGATAATGACTTTGGGCTGAAGCAGCAATACCTCAAGCATTGTTTCCCTGAGTTTTCACCTGGCAGTTCCCCAAAAAGTTAACCTGGAGTTAAGTGAGCCTTAAAGGTTGCAGCCAACAATTTCAGATTGGAGGATTAGCAAAGGAACTCTTAGTAGGGGCACATTAATAGATCACTGATGGGGGGTAGTGTTGGGGGTTGCAGCAGGATCTTTCAGGCCTGTAACTAATCTGGAGTGCTTACCAATTTTCAGGGTATTTTGACAGCATGCCACGCAAATTAGCTGAATGTTTCTAAAATTTAACTTGAATTTTCACAGTGGGAACAATTCGGGACTGCTGATTTTTGGTCCCCATTCCGCCACCTCACATTGGATAATTTTCCTGCGAACAAAATGGTGAGGTCTGTGAAGCCTGGATATTCAGCCTTGAGCTTCATTAGGCTGAAGAAGCACTGCGGGTGGAGGCCACAGAGGTAAGAACTGCAAGTTTGGGCCACTGGTGAGTAGGTAATTCTTGTGAGGATTCTGATTGGGGCCTTGGGGGGAAGAGATCAGGACCTTGAGTTGGGGGAAAGATGATTGGGGCCTCAAGGAGGGAGGGACTTGGGGTAGGGAGAGATTGGGAACTTGTAGGGAAGAGGGAGCAATCGGGGACTGACGAGGATATTGACGGGCTGGACGACTTCCTTCAATGCTATAACCCGTCTATGATTCCAGGCTTTATAAATATCAGTTGCAGCCTGCAAAGACTGATAGCTGATGCCTCAGAGCTCTTGGAATCTGCCATCTTTGTCTCCAAACAGATAACCTAAATTCCAGCAATCAAATCTCTGGATGCACGAACTGATCTGAAAGTTTTTCTATTAGGTGGTGCAGATTGTGTCAAAACTCAGCCTAGATAGCCATGCACCTTATCAGAAGCTTTCTCAGGTGTTGGCACTGAGAAAGGGGCCTTTGCCATGACCCTTTCTGTTATCAGATCTTACTTTGAGGGTAATGAAGGAAGGAATGATATCCATATAAAGACGCTGCTAGGAAGGGGGTGATGGTAGCATAGTGATAATGTCACTGGGCTAGTAATCCAGAAACTGAGGCTAATGCTATGGTGACATGGGTTCAAATCCCACCACTTTAACAGGCAGAATTTTTTTAATTCAATTCATAAAATCTGGAATTCAAAGCTAATCTCAGTAATGGTGATCATGGGTGGAATCATATTGGGGGTCTCACTTGTCATCTGGAGAACCAGCAAGAGACCCCCACTACCACCCTTTTGGGAAGGCCCGCCAAACCACCGTCATGGTGAGGCCACAGCAGGCCTTCGCCTGGAGGGACAGAAGTCTCACTTACCAAGAGCTGCCAGCTGATCAGAGGCCAGCAGTTCTTGTACTCAGCATTTCCACAGGGGAGGCGATGGCTGCTGCAGGAAAAATACCTATCTATGAAAGAATAAAGAAAAAGAAGAGCTGGAGAAGCAGGTAGCTTACTTTGTCTGCTATGATGAGGTGTTAAATTTCCTACATTGCAAATGAATTCTGAGTTGAAAGATTTAGCAGTTAGTGTCCAGGCCACTTCCCTCCACAGAGTATGCACCACAATCTTGATAATTCTCCAGCCTCCCAAATAGATCATGGGCAGAATATTTCATGCCTGTTGGCAGTAGGCATGCTTGGGCATGAGCAGACAATATTGCCAGATGGCCAAAAATCGGTTTCATGATGTTGTCAATGGCGGGCTGCGTTTCCTGCCATCGGACGTCAGGAACTTCATTGTAATACATCTGCATATCATTATAAACCCGTTTTGCCAGAATTATCCCCCCACACTGGATTATCCAAGCTCATCAGTGTGATTGCACGCCAAAATGTTTTGCAACTGTACATAAGCGACATGCACCCGCACTTTGCTCAGGACTTCAAGGCCTGTTTGCCTACTTTGCTTCGGGCAACACTCACAGTCATCAGTAATGAAGGAAGGAATGATATCCATTTAAAGAGGCTGCTAGGAAGGGGGTGATGGTAGCATAGTGGTAATGTCACTGGGCTAGTAATCCAGAAACCAAGGCTAATGCAATGGTGACATGGATTCAAATCCCACCACTTCAGCAGGCAGAATTTAAATTCAATTCATAAAATTTGGAACTCAAAACTAATCTCAGTAATGGTGATCATGGGTGGAATCATATTGGGGATCAGGCTTCACAGGCGACACCACATCACTTTCAGGGGTACTCACAGGCAGGTCCCTACCCACCAGACCAGCCCTAAGGTGGGAATGGCTTTTCAACAGCTGCAGGGCTAGGGCTTACTTGGGGAAGGGGGAGAAGTGGCCTCAGGCAAGGGAAGAGGCTGCAGGGTGAGGGCTGTACTGGGGAAGGGCAGTATCCCAGGGTGTGTATGGGGCACATGTTGATCTGTGCAAGTGGCCTCAAGATAGTGAGGGCTGAGGAGGCAGTCTCCAGAGGAGATGAGGCCAGATGAAGATGTGAGGGTGTGTGTGAGAGAGTGAGTGGTGATGTCTCTTGAGCTGGCAGCAAGTGAGATGCCAGTGAATGTGTGATGGGCTTGACTGTATGAGTTTGGAGTGATGGGATGGTTGCGGCATAGGTGAGACCATTCATTCTCTTTCTCCATTACAGAATTTAAGGATTCTTGGAAGATTATTACCAGTGCATCCACTATCTCTGCAGCTACTTCCTTTAATATCCTAGGTTGTAACCCATTAGGTCCAGGGGACTTAACGCCTTTAGCCCCATTAGTTTCTCTTGCACTTTTTCTTTAGTGATAGTTATTGTATTTATTTCCTCCCCCCAACTTTTGCCCCTTGATTATTTAGTATTTTTAGAATGCTATTTGTATCTTCTACTGTGAAGACTGATGCAAAGTATTTATTCAACTCCTCTGCCATTTCCTGGTTCCCCATTATTATTTCCCCAACCTCATTATCTAAGGCCCTATGTTCACTTTGGCCTCTCTCTTCCTTTTTATATATTTAAATAAGCTCTTACTGTCTGTTTTTATGTTATTTGCTAGTTTACCCTCAGAGTTCATTATTTTTTTGGTCACCTTTCGTTGGTTTTAAAAACTTTCCCAATCCTCTGGCTTACCACTAATCTTTGCCACATTGTATGTTTTTTTCTTTCAATTTGATGCTGCCCTTAACTTCCTTGGTTAACCATGGTTGGTTTATCCCCTTCCTTGAATTTTTCTTCCTCACTGGGGTGTATCTTTGTTGAGAGCCATGAACTATTTTCTTAAATGTCTGCTATTGCTCATTAACCGTCTTTTCTGCTAAACTGCTTTCCCAGTCCACTCCAGCCAACTCGGCCCTCATTCCATCGTAATTACCCTTATTTAAGTTTAGCACAGATGTTTCCGACCCAAGTTTCTCACTCTCAAACTGAATGCTAAATTCTACCATATTATGGCCACTGTTTCCTAGGGGATCCTTTACTCTGAGATCATTTATTAAACCTGCCTCATTGCACTTTACCAGATTCAAAATAGCCTGATCCCTGGTTGGATTCACAACATATTGTTCTAAGAAACTGTCCCTAATACACTATGAATTCTTGCTCGTGAATACCTCTGCCAATTTGATTTTCCCAATCTTCATGAAGATAAAAGTCACCCATGATTAGTGTGCTGCCTTTTTTACATGCCCTCATTATCTCCTGATTTATTCTCTGTCCTACAGTATAGCTACTGTCAGGGGGCCTTTAGACTACTCCCACCAGTGTCTTCTTTCCCTTGTTATCTCTTACCTCCACCCAAATGGACTCTACATCTTCTGATTCAAGATCCTTTCTTGCTACCGCACTTATTCCATCTCCATGTACTAACAAAGCTACCCCACCACCCTTACCTTCCTGCCTGTCCTTTCAAAAAGTCACATAGCCCTGAATATTTAGTTCCCAGCTTTGATCTTGTAAACACGTCTCCATAATGGCTTTAAGATTAACCTCTATTTGTGCCATTAATTTGTTTATTTTGTTCCAAATACTGTGTGCATTTAAGGAGAGGGCCATTAATTTTGCCTTTTTGCCATTTTTTCCCCATTTGACCCTATTTGCTGCTTTTTTTTCTGTTTGTACACTCTGGGTATCATTACCTAAATAGCTGCCCTGCAAGGCTGCCATGTCCTTTTACTTTGTAAAACTATGTATCCCCTTTCCAGAAACCCCCTCCTCCCCTCCGTCCTCTCCCTCCCACTCCTCCTTCCACCACTGCCCCCCGCCCCCCCCATTTAGTTTAAAGCTCACTGCACAAAACAAAAATCATGCTGATCTGTGAAGAAGTCACACAGCTACTCTTGCTTTCCTGGCTTAGAGAATCAGGAAGTAGAATCAGTTTGGGTGGACATTAGGGGTAGCAGAGTTAGAACAGTGGATGGGAGTAGTTTGTATGCTCCATAACAGTATTTATACCATGGACAGTGCATTAAACAATAAATTATTGGAGCTTGTAACAAAAGAAAATGTAATAATTGTGGTGGACTTTAATTTACATTTAGACTGGACCAATCAAATTAGCAAAGTTGGTCTGGAAAATGAGCTTGTAGAATGCTTTTGTGACAGTTTCCTGGAGCAATATGCTGTGGAACCAACTAGGGATAAAGCTATTTTAGATCTAGTATTGTGTAATGAGGCTGATGATACAAAGCTAGGTGGAATGCAAGCTGTGAGGAGAACACAAAGTGCTGCAAAGAGATATAGACAGGTTAAGTGAGGGCTGTACTGGGTGAGTGAGTGAGTAAGAAGGTGGTAGAAGAAGTATTGTCTGGGGGAAGTGTGAAGTTATTCACATTGGTTATAATAATAGAAAAGCAGAATACTTCTTTTTTAAATTGAAACTTGTAAATATTAATGTTCAAGGAGACTTGGATGTACTCATGCAAAAAGTTAGCATGCACGTACAGCAAGCAATTAGGAAGGCAAATGGCATTTTGGCCTTCAACGCAAGAGGATTGAAGTACAAAAATAAAAAAAGTCTTGCTGCACTGTACGGAGCTTTGGTGAGACCACTCCTGCGATACTGTGTGCAGTTTTGGTCTCCGTATTTAAGGAAGGATCTACTTGCATTGGAGGCAGTACAGCGAAGGTTCACAAGATTGGTTCCTTACATGAGAGGGTTGTCCTGTAATGAGAGGCTGAGTAAATTGGGTCCATATTCTCTGGCGTTTATGGCAGGTGATCTCATTGAAACATTCAAGGTGATGAAGGTGCTTGACAGAGTAGACAGTAAGTGTTTGTTTCCTCTGGCTGGGTAATCCAGAACAAGGGGATGCAGTTTCAGGATAAGGGACTAATCATTTAGAACTGAGATGAGGAGAAATTTCTTAATTTAAAGAATTCTGAATCTTTAGAATTCTCTGCTCCAATAGGTTGTGGATGCACTATCACTGAATATATTTAAGGCTAAGATAGACAAATTTTTGGCCTCTCAAAGAATCGAGAGATATGAGGAGTGGGTGGGAAAGTAGAGCTGAAGCCCAATATCAGCCATGATCATTTTAAATGGCAGTACAGGCTTTATAGGCTGCATGGTCTCCTCCTGTTCCTATTTCTTATGTTCTTATATTTACAGCAGTGGATTTTCTGACCATTCACTATTGAATAATACAATGCAGTGCAAATTTCTGATATTCAGTCTCAGTGGGGAAAGATTTTAGAGTGTATAGAAAACTTTATATAGGAACAGGAGCAAGCCAATTAGCCCCTTGAACCTGCTCCACCATTCATGGTTGATCTGTGCCTTAAGACCATCTACCCACCTGCTCCAGAACCCCAAAATACCCTTAGCCAACAAAATCTACCAGTCCTAATTTCAACATTTTCAACTGACCTAGCCTCAACAGCTTTTTGGAGGAGGGGTTCCAGATTTCCAATACCTTGTGTGTAAATAACTGCTTCACAACATCACCCCTGAATGACCTAGTTCTAAGTTTAAGGTTATGTTTCCTTATTCTGGACTCGCCACCAAAGGGTGATAGGCTTTTCCTATCAACCCTATCCTGTCAACTCCTTTAATCACCTTCAACGAGTCAATTTAATTAACCCATAATCTTCTGCACTCAAGACCTAATCTATGTAAACTGTATTAAATTGTATGTGAATTGTGTTTCATTATATGCAGATAAAGGGCATTAATTGGATTTTACTTCAGCACATATAAAGAGATGCTTTCTGAAACTATGTGTGGTTGATTTAGGAGGTATGTGCTTGAAATGTTTCACTCTTTATGTAAACATAAGACTGAGTAAAGATTGGCTCTAGTATTCTCCTTCACCAACTACCTTTTTGGATTAGAATGAACTGCCTTAAACATAAAGGCAAATTTAACTTTTTAGGGGGTGCAATGCAGGCTATAGCAGATAAGCCATCAAATATACACCCACCTAATAGAAAGGAAAGTTTAACTGACATCCAACCGAATGCTAGCTGTTTTGTGCTTGTGTCAAAGTTGAATTTTACCCCCATATAACTAGAATCATTCCTTGTTGATATGTACTTTGATGTTGATATGTGGAATACTGTCAGTCTTCTATAACATTTTGGACTCTTGGGAAGCATGGCAGATGAAGAAAAAAAGCTCTTTTTTCTATCCAGTTAGTGCCCCCTTTTCATTATAATAAAGGTATTTCTCCTAGCAAACAAGGATCTCAATTTTTGGTCTGTGTTCGGGACCCAAATGTCGGGTGCATTTCTGGGTCAGTGTCTGACACTCAACTTGAATTTTAACAAGCAAACCAAGAAGTGACCAGGGTCTGTGCTTGCCATCCAATTAAAGATGGCAGGTAGGCTCCTGAGGCTGAAGGGCCAATAGGAGCTGGGTGCTGCCGATATAAGGCAACCCCTCCACTGGACAAACAGCAGCAGCAGCTGTGCTCCTATGGCCATGGAGGGTGCTGGGACAGTCTTCTAGCAGAATGGAGTGCTCCCCAACTCATGCCCATCTACCACCAGGTGGCTGCCTCCATCTCTTGGCTGTGTTTCTGCTTTCGTTGGGGCCCACATGCAAAATGGACTTAAAAGGTCCTTTAATTGGCTTAATTGACTACCCACCACTCTGCCCCCTTCCTGCTAATCCTGACAGAACAAAATGGCCCAGAAGTGGGAACGTGGCAGGAGACTGGCATACTGGACAGTAGCAGGAAATTGCAGGCCTGCTAGCCTCTAGTCCTGCCTCCTCAGGTAAATGACAATTCTGCCTATGGAGTCCGTCATTTGTTTTTTGCAGGAATAAAGTGCAAACTGGGAGCACACACCCATATTCTCAATATTCACTTCCGGCAGGTGAGAATCCTTGCGACGAGGGTGAATTTATAAACTTTTCTTTTGTTCCACCAATATTGCATTTGTTATAGACTTGATTTTCCAGACAACTTTTCTTGGTGGAAACATTGAACTTTATTTACAAGACAGCAGCAACAGCTATATGTGTGCATCTAACTCTATACCTAAAGAAGAACTCTCTCCTAGAGGTTCCCTGCGCTGCTAACTCATTGGTTTACAGAGATCATGTGATCTTACAACACAGGATTATTCTTAAAGCTACAATCCTATGTATATCAGAATTGTAATTACTAAATTCCTCCCCCTTTACCTTCTCTGTACATTTTGTATTTACAAGGATATTTATCTCATGACATTACAATATTTACATAGGTCATGAAATTACAAGTTCCATCTTTCAGGTGTTTCCTGATCCATGTGGAACGTCGTAGCTCCACGGCTTCCGATTCTTTTGCAGGAAGCGCATTCTCTGGAACCGTATTAACATCAGGTACCTTATTAGGTACAGGCAGTTCAGTGTCGTTTACTCCAACATCAGGCATGTCTACCCTTGGTTGAGCAACTTCAACATGGTTCAGCAATGGTTACAGGTGGAACATCACTTTGTTGGGGTATCCCCCTTCCCTTAAGTGACACACGTGCTTACGGGTAATCCGGCCCTCCAATTCCACATGGTACGACAATGGTCCGGACACGGAGCTCACTTTACCAGGTAACCACATTGGTCCTCCACTGAAATTCCTTACATATACTACTTCTCCAGCAGTAAATTGTCGCTCACAACTGTGCAAACCATGAGTCGGTTTTTGGTTCCCTTGGCATTTCTCCACCTTCCCCTCCAAATTGGGAATAATCAGGCTTAGTCTTGTTCGAAGATGGTGCCTCATCAGTAATTCTGCAGGTGTTGCTCCTGTCGTAATATGGGGGGTTTGTTCTGTAGTGAAATAGGAAATGAGCAAGTCTAATTTCCAATGATTCACCTGTTAACTTTTTCATTCCCGCCTTAAAAGTTTGTACTGCTCTTTCCGCCAGTCCGTTAGATAACAAATGGTACAGTGCAGTCTTCACATGGTTGGTACCATTTAGGCTGACAAATCTTTGAAATTCAGCGCTAGTAAATGCAGTATCATTATCTGAGATGATTACTTCTGGCAATCCATGGCTAGCAAAGCTTTGGCATAATTTTTCAATAGTAGCGCCTGATATTGGTGACTTAATCTCATGAGCATCTAACCACTTGGAATGAGCATTTACAGTCAGTAGAAACATGGTTCAATCTCACCAAGGGTCTACCAGGCCATCCCTTGGGTGTAATGGGGCTGCCACCAGCAACTTTTGTAGCTGTTGACATTGCACACAGTGTTTTACCACCTCTTCAATATTGCTGTCCATTCCCAGCCACCAAAGATAACTTTGCGCTATCGTCTTAATTTGTGAGAATCCTGGATGAGCACTGTGTAGCTCTACTAAGAGTGGCTCCCTTCTTTGTGAAGGAACAATTACTCATGCACCCCATAATAGAATGCCATCTTGACTGCTCATTTTGTGTCTTCAGTTGAAAAATGGCTTCAATTCATCAGAGACTGGTTCCTGGGAACATCCATGTAACACTTAGTCTCTCACTCGAGGCAGGACTGGATCATGATTCATCCAGTTTCTTATCTGCCTAGCACAGACTGGTGAGGAATCCAGGAAATTCATCACTAATACGAGCTCATGAGGAATTGGGACATGATCATTGTTCTCTTCCAAAGGAAGGTGACTTAGGGCAATGACATTTGCTATATGAATCCCTGGTTTGTGCACAAATGTGTTTTCATATGCTGCCAAAATTAGGGCCCATCTTTGACTTTGTGCGGAAGATATGGGAGGGATAGCCTTTTCCTCACTAAACAGACCCAAAAGTGGTTTGTGTTTTGATACTATCATGATACGTGCCCATGCAAGTATTGGTGGAATTTTTTTACATCAAAAATAATTGACATACCTTCCTTTTTGATCTGAGAATATTCTTTTTCAGCCGTGTAAATGTCCTGGATACATAGCCTATCGGACTCTCTGTACCATCGTCCACTCCATAGGAGGATGTATCTCAGGTTAGCACCAATTCCTTTGTCGGGTCATAGTGCACTAACAAATTTGAAGAGTGTAAGAGCTGTTTTACTTTCATGAAGACTTCATCTTGGGCTGACTTCCAAACCCAATGCTGGTTTTTCTTTAGCAACGAATGTAGAGGGGCTAGAACTGTTGATAAATTTGGTAGAAATCGGCCATAATAATTTACCATCCCTAAAAATGATTTAAGTTCAGAGACGTTCTTAGGTGCAGGTGCCTCTCTGATTGCTTTAACCTTCTCTTCAACCAAGTGTAACCCTTGGGCATCTACCTGGTGGCCCAAATAAAGGACTTAATTTGCCTGAAAAGTACATTTTTCTTTCTTTAGGCACATTCCTGCTTCTAAAAATCTTTTCAGGACTTCCTCTAGATTAGCCAAGCGTTCCTTTTCCAAGAATCCTGTTATTAGTACATTGTCCAGGCAGACCACAGCTTGAGGTAGTCCTTGTAGCAAGCTCTCCATCATCCTCTGAAAAATGGCACAGGCTGAAGAGACACCAAAGGGCAAGCATGTCAATTGATATAACCCTTTGTGGGTGTTTATGTTCACAAATTCTCAGGAGACATCATCCAATTCCAGTTGCTTATATGCGTGACTCATGTCAAGTTATGTAAATGTTGTCCCACCTGCTAGTTTGGCATGGAGGTCTTCAATCTTGGGAACAAGGTACCTGTCCAGTTTGGCTGCTTTGTCGACTGTTAGTTTATAGTCCCCACAGATCCGGACGGTCTAATCCGGTTTTAGGACAGTGACTATGGGTGCTGCCCACTCTGAGAACTGAACTGCTTTTATGACATCCAGCCTCCCCAGCAAGTTCAACCCAGCATCAACCTTCTCTCTCAGGGCGTATGGCACTGGTTTTGTTTTCAAGAAGCAAGGAATTGCTTCTGGGTCTACGTAAATCTTGGCCTGTAGGCCTTTGATTTTTCGCAGTTCATCTTTGAAGACGGTGTCATTTTTTTTAAGCAGCTCTGGCAGTCCTCCTGTTCGTAACTGGAAAATTTCAGACCAGTTTAATTTAATCTCTTTCAACCAATCACGACCTAGAAGGGTTGGTCCTTCGCCTTCTACTAGAATTACTGGTAGTTGTGCTGCTTGGTGTCCATAATAAGCATGTACTCTGGTGATACCTTTTACCTGGATTTCTTCACCTGTGTACATTTTCAACTTGGCAGGGGTTTGTTCCAAATTTAGTTGTTGAGCTCCTTTAATTAAATATCTGAAAGTGTGATCTCCAACTACAGTGGTAGAAGCACCAGTGTCTACTTCCATTTTAAGGGTTTACCATTCGCTTGCAATGTGACAGTAATTGGCTCTGTCTTCCCATCTTTCATGCTGAATAAGGAATAAATGTTAGAATTGGTTGTTTCCTGCTCTTCCACACTATATATTTCATTGGACTTCATTTGTTGCCAGGAAGCCTGTTTTAATTTCACTTTGCAACATTTCAATATGTGCCCATTTTTGTGACAAAAATAACACTCCACCTTTTTAAATTGCCAATCGTTAGGAGTATGATTGTTTCCATATTGATAAAAATTAGTTTTCAAGTTTGCTGCTAAGCTGTTTCCCCTAAAGTTCTGGTTCGTGGGGGCTGTTTCCCGCTTCGCGGCAGAGTCCCGGCTTTTCACGCTGCTTTCGGCTGATCGTTCCCACCCATCTAGGAAAACAGTGTAATTTTGCGCACCTTGAATTACTTGTGGATACTTTAAGCTGCTTTCCATCACAAGCGCTATTTCTAATGCTTTCTTAAAATTAAGATTCACTTCAGTCAGCAATCTTCACTGAATAGCATCCTCTTACATGCCACAGACCAAACGATCCCTGAGCATATCATTCACGATTTGACCAAAATCACAATATTCCGTTAGTTGTTTTAATTTCGCCATGTAGGTAGAAATAGTCTCCCCCGGCACTCTATTTTGTGAATTGAACCTGAACCCCTGCATTGTGACTGAGGCTTTGTTTGAAAATGTCCCTTAACAAGGTCTACTAATTCACTGAGGGTCTTTGAATCTGGGACACTGGTGGCCATCAAGCTTCGATTTAAACTGTAGGTTTGGCTCTCACAAATACTCAGGAGAATCGGTCTCCTCTTTTCCTCACCCATGATTGTGTTGGCTTGAAACAAGATGTTCTACATATTAAGACCAGTCGCCTGTGGCTGGTTCAAAGGGATCGATTCTGCCAAACTGTGGCATCTCAGATGAGTATATCTTCCTTTCTTTTTGTTATCTTAGACACTCACAATCGCTGGGCAAGGGACAGCATTGGATCTGATTTATCCTCATCGCCAGTTTGTTATAGAGTTGACATTCCAGGCAACTTTTCTTGGTGGAAACATTGAACTTTATTTACAAGACAGCAGCAGCAGCTACATGTGTGCATCTAACTCTATAACTAAAGAAAAACTCTTTCCTAGAGGCTCCCCGTGCTGCTAACTCAATTGTTTACACAGATCATGTGATCTTACAATACAGGATTATTCTTAAAGATACAGTCCTACATTTATCAAAATTATAATTACTTCAGCATTCTGAGGGACAAGATGAATAAAATAATATATCACTTTGGATTCTACAGATTGAAGATTCCTAACTGTCTCTATTACTTAAATTTGTTTCACTTCTAGGTCCCTGTAGGCATAGGCTGTCAACTTCAATAAGAGAACTTCTCAAATTTGAAAAATTCAGCATGAGATATAACCTTGAGGATGTACAATCCATAAAGGGAGCTGTGATTACTTTGTAACACAAAGCTAGGTTCATATAGATAACTGTGAAAGAATTTCACAGCTGACATCAAAGCCAAGGGTTTATATTCTGTTGTGGAATAATTTCTTTCAGCCTTATTTAAATATCTATTGACGAAAAAAATCTTCCCCTTCTCTGCCAGTCCTTTTTCACTTGAGGCAAAACCTTCTAGACTGTTAACTGAAATATTAATTTCTAAATAAAAATACCAGGCATGATGCTTAACTTTCAAAATTGTTTAAAAAGTAATATATCTGTGGAAAAGGCTAATCTTGAGATAGTCTTGTTCTAAGAAAAAATGGGCGGTACTTAATGGAGGCGATGGGGGTCTTGCCAGCCAGCGAGAGCCAGTGAGAGTCCCACATTGTCTCTTTTAGAGAAAGCCCAATGTATTACGTGCCACTCTGGCAATTAGCTAGACGGTGACGGTCTTTCCGTGTGATCAAGGATCACGGGATGGAGGTCCCGTCCACTGAGAACTGCCAGCCAATCAGAGGCTGGCAGTTCTAATGAACAGCAGTGCCACCGGGGAGGCATTGATTGCTGCTGGCATGACACCCAGTCGAGGCCTAGTATTGTCACTGGACAGGTAAGAGATGGCAGGAAGGGGGCCTGCTGGATAGTGGGTCATGGGGGCGGGGGAGGGGGTTAGCAGCAAGGGCAGGGGGAATGGCTCTCAGCAGCCCACCCCCTTCCCAATGCCAGGTCCCTCAATAAAGCACTGAGTACCTTTGAACGAGGGATACCCCTGGGAGCATGCTTGTTTGCTTGTCATGCTTCTCACATGCTGAGGCCCCCCACACACATACTGGCAGTTGAGCATTATAGGCTGGGGCTGTCAAGATGATAGAAAATTTAATGGCTAATTGCAGCTTCTGTAACATTGTGTCCTTAACAATAAGGTTTTCAAGGTCTCTCATAAATTTTTATCAGCAGCAAATCAAATCTCAGAACTCCAGACAAGATATCACGTACTTGTCTGGCTTTGGACTTAACAAAAAATGACACCTCCAACTGCTGTGCACCATCAATTCACTCAGCAGAATGCAAGGATGCAAGTGGCTGTGATTTCCGCAGCATGCATTCGCAATTTTAGGCCATGTCATCAAAAGAGAGCAGGAGCGGAAAATCTGCACAGGAATGGGGTGGGGAGGGAGTTTCAGGAAAAATCTGTCAGAAAGATCAAACATTGTAATATAGACCAGAACAGAAAACTTCTAATATTTGCACAGCTAAATATGAAAATTGCACTCCACATGTCTTATTTAAATAAATCTCTTAGGCTCTTATATCAAATGTTTACTGAAAAATCTAAAACACATATTTCATTTAATATCCTTTACCATAGACCTGGCGAGTGAATTTCCTCATGCTTTCTCCTAATCATTTACCATAATTCAGTATAGATTTCTGACAGTTCGTGGTTCCATAGTACAAAATTATCACTTTCTCTAGAAGTGATCCCACCTTACTTTGATGAGCCTTTTACTTATGGCTTTCAAAAGCCTTTACTATTTGCCTTTACGTTGATCATATGTCTTTATTCATACTCCCCTTACCCCATGTAATCTCTCCATTTGCTTAGCCATTGCTCAGTAGAAGCACTCTCGCCTCTGAATTAAAAAGTTGTGGGTCCAAGGCCCAATCCAAAGACAGCGCTGCACTGCCTGGGATACTGTCTTTCAGGTGAGATGTCAAACTGAGCCCCCCTCCCCCATCTCAAAGAGATGTAAATGATCTATATTTCACTATATTTCAAAGAAATAGCAGAGGATTTCTCCCTGGTGTTCTGGCCAACATCACTAAAGCTAATTGTTTGGTCATTACCCCATTGCTGTTTGTGGGGCCTTGTTGTCTGGTAATTGGCTGCCATGTTTCCCACATTGAACACTTCAAAAATACTTAATTGGCTGTAAAGTGCCCTGAGGTTGTGAAAACTACATAATAAATGTAAGATACTGTAGATCATGATTTATAAGTCGACTCCCCTCTTCTGCTAAGAAATGTTATGCTTACATTAGGATTCGGCCTCAATTTATCACTTCAGAAATGGATATTTTACTCACCCTGTAAGTTGGCGTTAAGGAAAAAGCAGGCGATATGCGGCGTTTTGCCAAGAAGACGCATGGTAGTTTAAGACACAGCCACACGGAGCAGACCATGTGAACAATGGCCAGAATGGGTCGTCTGGCAAAAAGGGTGAAGCATGAAGCTAGTTTCAAGCTGAAAGTCGTAACATTTGCTAACTTGTTAAATAACTGTGCTGCAGTGAGAGAACTTTGTGTTAGTGAATAGATGAAGGAGGAATCTGCCCTGAAAAGGAGGCCCAAGACCAAATGTGCCATGAGAACAGGAACCAGTCACTGGCCTTGAGAATCATGTATCAGAATGGGTTCTCGAAAATCATCAGAATGTTTACTGTAATAAACTTGGATTACCGGGCAGGTTTCTTGTAAGGAACAGTAAAATTTATTTACAGAGCTCCTGATAAAGCTACATGTTTGTATTGATACCAAGGCTAGAAAGCTCCGCCCCTAAGATTACCCACGCTAAGGCTGATTTGTCTGTAGTCACATGGTCCCCATTACAGTATGAAAGATTTAAGTTACAATTACTACATTCCTCCCCCTTTAATTTTGTGTTATTGCGCTTATTTACAAAAATATCCTAACCCATATAATATACAAATACATACAGTTCATGCAGTTATAGATTTAGTCTTTGAGGAAGTTTTCTGATTCGGATAGAGTGACGTAACTCTACAACTTGAGGTTCTTCCATTGGATTGGCTTGACCAGGAATTGCAGCATCAGGGACATCCTTAGACAATGGCAGTTCAGAGTTATTTACTTCAATAGAGACATCAGGTATGTCTATTCTTTGTTGATCTGGCACCTCAAGGATCAAAGGTTCAACTTTGATTTCAGGTGGAGTAACTAGTGGTTGGAGTGTGTCTCTACTTCTTAAATGATCCATGTGTTTCCTAACAATCCTGTTTTCCACTTCCACTTGATATGACAAAGATCCTGTTTCAGAGATCATTGTACCAGGAACCCATATCAGCCCAGTTGCAAAATTTCACACACAACAACTGTCTCTCCCACAGTAAAATTTCAGTCTTTATTGTGAACATCATGAATCAGTTTCTGATTACCCTGGTTTTTCTTCACTTTCCCCTCTAAGTTAGGGAATACTAGACTCAATCTTGTACGAAGATGGTGCTTCATTAACAATTCGGATGGTTTTAAACCTGTAATTACTTGAGGCGTTGTGCAATAATTGAATAGAAATCTTGAAATTTGTGTTTCTAACGTTCCTTCGGATCATTTCTTCATGCCTGTTTTAAAAATTTGTACTGCTCTTTCTGCTAACCCATTGGATGAGGGATCATACAGTGCTGTTTTGACATGTTTAAACCCATTTAGGGTCATGAATCTCTGGAATTCCGTACTAGTGCAAACAGTACCATTATCTGAAACAATGGGCAGGATCTTCCCCCCGCCGAGGGGGTTTTGCGGTAGCGGGCGCGAGCGGCCATGTTCCCGATTGGCGGCCCTGGTTGGGGGCGCTCCGCCATTTTACGTGGGTGGGCCAATTAAGGCCCGCCCAGCGCAACATCCACCAGGAAGTGCTATGCGCTCCCTGTGCAGGCGGGGGGGGTTCCCTGAGCCAGGAGTGCGCATGCGCGCGAAAGAGCGCACAGATCTCCCTGAGGCAAAGCGCTGCCTCAGGGAGATCGGCTCAGGTTTTAAACATTAAATAAAGAAGGGGAAAAAATTACTGACATGTCCATTCATATGCCACTGTCACATGAGCTGGGACATGTCAATTTCTTTTATGTAAACATTTTATAAAAACTTTAATACCCTCATGAAACCTCATCCCACCCGTGGATGAGGTTTCATGTTTTTTCAGAAGACAGCCTGTGCTCCCGGCCTACCCGCCAACCTTAAGGTTGGATGGGCAGGTCCGTTAATCATGTTAATTATTCTTTTAATGGCCTTAATAGGCCTTTGACAGTTATTTGGAAAATCGCACAGACAGATGACACACCAAAGGATAGGTGTGTATTTTGGTACAAGCCCTTGTGCATATTTATAATGACATACTCTCTAGATGTGTTTTCCAGCTCTAGCTGTTGGCATGCATGGTTCATGTCCAGTTTAGCATAGGATCTTCCTCCTACAAGTTTAGTGTACAATCCCTGGGATTGAGTGTTTGTCTAATTTATCAGCCTTGTTCGCAATTAATCTGTAATCTCCACAGATGCAGAGATGGTTTGATCTGATTTCATCACAGGGACTATGGGTGCTGCCCATTCTGAAAACTGGACTGGGTGGATTATTCCCAACTTCTCCAAATGGCACAATTCCCCATCCACTTTCTCCTTTAGGGTGTAAGGCACAGGTCTTGCCTAAAAAAACCAGGGTGTTGCTTCAGAATTCACATATATTTTTGCTTGTAGATCTTTTATTTTCCCCAGCGCAGAATACTCTGTCATACTTCTTTTTAGCAACTCAGGAATTCCTCCTGTTCTAACTTGAAAAATTTCTGACCAGTTGATTTTAATTTCTTTTAACCAATCACAGCCCAGAAAGCTAGGTCCCTCACCTGCTACAACAATTAATGGCAACTGGGCTTTCTGTTGCCTGTAGGATACAGGTACAGAGGTGATGCCTTTCACCTGTATTGCCTCTCCTCCCCTAAGATTACCCGCATTTAGGGATGATTCATCTGTGCAGTTACATGATCCCCATAACAGTATGAAAACCTTAACTTACAATTGTTACAGTTACATCATTGCCAGAAATGCAATGCATACACTTAAGTATGCCAAATCAAACACTTAGTCCAGCATAGATTTAAGAGCAACAGCTCACTGGTGTGATTGATTTATGGAATGAAAATGTCTAGTGTTTCAGCAGATCAAGATCACTCAAAGACTACCAAAGGAACTAATTGCCAACCTTACCAGTTTCCAGCATGACGTCATTAGACAGTGGTAAAAACATAAGTACCCATTATGTCACATCAGCAACATGGATGAAACACTCATGAATTTCGATACACCCAGCAGCCGAACTATGGAGTGGAAGGTCTGAAAACAGTTTTGACAAAAACCAAAGGACATTTGAAGACAAAATTCACAGTAGTCCTACCTGCATGGCTGAAAGAATAAAATTAAATGCTATGGTAATTTTGAAACATAAAACTTTGATGAAAATCAAGTTCCCTGTAAATGTTTTTGTGCATGCCCACGACAATGGTTGCATGGATGAGGGGAGTGAAGTTGTGGAACATTTATTTGTGGAATAGGCATCCTGCTGGCCTACATAAAGAAAAAATCCCATCAGTGTAGGACATGTTCGAATCCCATAGAACCAATGAGATCAAGAAGTGCCAGTGAAGAAATAACGCCCAAATTGCAGTTATATCACGGATCTTACATCTTTAATGTTTGGATGTGTGCCTCAACAAACCATTCAAGGATCATGTTCATGCTGGATGAACTAGGTGGATGGATGATTGAGAAAATAATGTTCACAGAGTGGAAATATCCGTACTGCTCCGCTTGGTTTGTGTGGTTTTGTCACCAAATCGTGGGATGGTATTAATGCACAAACTGCCATCATATCAGTTCAGTTCAATGGATGTAGAGGAATATGATTTGTTGTGGAAGGATGATTCTGAAACCAAAAGTGTCAAATCTGAGAGTGGGATCCTTACAATGATGCCATAGCTAAAGTGAATCACAATGAATTCAATAAACTCTGCGCCAGATGCTAAAGACATTGAATTTGATGTTCTTCAATACATTTTGATTGTGGTTAAAGATATCTTGTTGAATTAATTATTTCAGTAAAACATGTTACATTGATTTAATTTGAATTACCAGTGTTTTTTCTTCACATTTCAAAATGGTGACCACCTACACCAACATAAGCTGTTTTCATCTTATACTTAGCGTATAAGTCGACCCCCATTTTTGGAAGGATTTTTCAAGGCTTCAAAAGTTGATTTGTACGCCATGATCTACTGGTGATTCTTTCCATTCTGTAGGTTTTTTTAGTTTAATTTTTAATACGAACATATGAATTAGGAGCAGGAGTACGCCACTCGGCCCCTCGACCCTGCTCCACCATTCAATAAGATAATCGCTGATCTGAATGTAACCTCAACCCCGGATTCCTGCCTACCCCCGATAACCTTTCTCCCCTTTGTTAATCAAGAATCTATCTAGCTGTGCCTTAAAAATATTCAAAGATTCTGCTTCCACAGCCTTTTAAGGAAGAGAGTTCCAAAGACTCAACCCTCTGAAAGAAAAAAATTCTCCTCATTCCTGTCTTAATTTAATGGCCCCTTTTTTAAAACAGTGACCCCTAGTTCTAGATTCTCCCATTAGAGGATACATCCTCTCCACATCCACCCTGTCAAGACCCCTCAGGATCTTAAATGTTTCAATTAAGTTGTCTTTGCTCTTCTAAATCCCAGTGGATACAAGCCTAACCTGTCCAGCCTTTCTTCATAAGGCAACCCGTCCATTCCTGGTATTAGTCCAGTAAACCTTCTCTGAACTGCTTCTAACGCATTTGTATCTTTCTTTAAATAAGGAGACCAATACTGTACACAATACTCCAGATGTGGTCTCACCAATGTCCTGAACAACTGAAGCATAACCTCCCTACTTTTGTAATCACTTCCCCTCACAATAAATGATAATATTCTATTAGCTTTCCTAATTACCTGTTGTACTTGCATAGTAACCTTTTGTGATTCATGCACTCGGGCACCCAGATCTCTCTGAATCTCAGGGCTCTGCAAACTCTCACCATTTTGATAATGAGCTTTTTTTTGGGCTTTCTGTCAAAATGAACAATTTTACATTTGCCCACATTATACTCTATTTGCCAGATCTTTGCCCACTCATTTAACCTATCTATGTCACTTTGTAGCTTCCTTATGTCCTCCTCACAATTTTCTTTCCTACCTATCTTTGCGTCATCAGCAAATTTAGCAACCATTCCTTCTGTCCCTTCATCCAAGTCATTTATATAAATTATAACAAGTTGAGGCCCCAGCACTGATCACTGTGGCACACCACTCATCACATCCTGCCAACCAGAAAAAGTCCCATTTATGCCAACTATTTGCTTCCTGTTAGCCAGCCAATCTTCTATTCATGTCAATATGTTACCTCCTACACCATGAGCTTCTATTTTCTGCAATAATCTTTGATGTGGCACTTTATCAAATGCCTTCTGGAAATTTAAGTATAGTACATCCACTGGTTCCCCTTTATTTACAGCACATGTGACTCCTTCAAAGAACTCCAATAAATTGAGTACAAATCTAAGGGTAAGCATTTGAAACAAAACAGATGAACTGATAACACAAATAGAAATAAATAAGTACAACCTGATAGCCATTACAAAGATATGGGTAAATTAACAGAGCCACCCCTCTCCACCTTTTCCTAACTTCCTGTCCTTCCTAAATGTCACATACCCTTCAATATGTCATACCCTTCAATATTCAGGTCCCAATCTATGTCATCCTGTAGCCATGTCTCTGGCTATCAGATCGTGCTTATTTATTTCTATTTGCGTTATCAGTTCATCTGTTTTCTTTCAAACGTATCTGCATTTAGATACATAACCTTTAGTTTTGTTATTTTATTATTTTTGTAGTGTCTAGTCTTATCTGCTGATTTACTTTTAGATTTGTACTCTCTGCCCCTTCCTATCACAGTCTGTTAATCATTTCCCACATTAATCTTGCCTTGTCTCTACTCTATGGTTTACCACTTCTTCCCAAATTTGACCCCTTGCTCCCACTATTCAGTTTAACCCTTCTCTACTTCCCTAGTTAGGTGGTTCGCGAGGACACCAGCCTCAGTATGTTTCAGGAATAGATTGTCCCAACTGTACAGATTATCGTTATTACCCAAAAATGTATCTTATATTTTTAACCTAATTTTTACTCTAATTTATTTACTTATCACAGAATCTTATGTCTTTACTCCAAGTTATAATGTAATTAACCTGTACCATATCGATCTCAAGTTTAAGTACTTCCTACTGCTGGGCTGTTGTTTAATCTGCTATTTTTCTAACCAATTAATCAGGGCTCAAGTCACTGAAATCAGTTAATTTCCAGTCCAACACTTTTATAGTGCCCCTTCTTTCTCATTATCTCTTTTCAATATGAGCCTAATTAGGTTTGTATCTTTACTTCCCCACTGTTCCATCTCAAGATGCTCATTTGTCATATTTCCTATCTAGAATCAGAGCTGCCTTTGCAGCCTTTATTCAAATATGCATCATACCGATATAAAAGCCAATGAGACTAAAGATTAGGTTAATGTCGCATTGTTACTATCATATGTATGGTCAAAATATTTGGTTTTGATGGAACTTGAACCAAGTGTCACTGAATCAGTTATTGCTGAGCACATATAATTTGATAATGTTCCTGATGACTCCTTCCATCATTTTGCTGACAATTCGGGGGAGGTTGATAGAATGGTAATTGAGCAAGTTAGATTTTTCCTGTTTTTGTCGACAAGAAAGAGCTAATCATCCATCTGATCATTAATTTGATAAATCTGAAGAAACAACCTGGTGGGAGAAACAGCTAGCTTTGGTGCACGAATGTTGTCAGGATCCATTAATCTTATCCTGAGATATCTATCCAATTTTCATCTCATTATTGAATTGTGTGTGATTTTTAACAGCTAGACCATTACAGAAGCATTAAGAGCCAGCGATGTAGAGGAGAACTGGAACCAAATGTCAGCCAGACTGGGCAGGGATAGTGGTCTTCCATTCCTAAAGGGCATAATAAACTAGGTGGGTTATGGTGACAATTTGGAGCCTTTCATGTTTTTTTTAGCCCAGGTGTTAACACACAAATGACTAGATTTATGAAGTCCAATTTCACAGCTGGTTAGGAATTGAACTCATAACTGTTAGGATTTCTAGTTCAGAATCAGAACCACCAGGCTACCAGTTCAATTGCTGATTTTTGGTCCTGAATTTCCTTCGAGTTTCATTTCCCCCCAAAAAGGTTTTGACTGTAAAGATATTGTGTGAAAGCAAAAAGCATGTGAATGTCAAAGTGTATATGTCAAGCATTAGATAGTTAAAGGGGAATCATTCCACTTAGAACAAGTGTGTATGGGGGTGTTGCATAGAAATTAATTAAATTAATTAATTAAAAAACAAATAAACTGAATGTTATTCCACTTTTTAATTTTCTTCCCATATAGGTGAGGTGACTGCGACTGTCTTTGACATCAAGGCAGCATTTGAGATAGTGCGGCATCAAGGAGCCCTCACAAATTTGAAATCAATGATAATCAGGGCAAAATTCTCTAGAAGTTCTTCAGAGTAGTGCCCTAAGCCAAACCATCTTCCGCTGCTTCATGAATGGCTTTCCCTCCATCCTTAGGTCAGAAGTGGGGATGTTCACTGATGATTGCAGAGTGTACGGCACCTTTCATGACTCCTTAGATAGTGAAGTAGTCTGTGCCCATATGTAGCAAGAACTTGACAACACTCAGGCTTGGGCTGATAAGTGGCATATAATATTTGCACCACACAAGTGCCAGCTAATGATCCTCTCCAACACAAAAGAATCTAACATTCAACGGCATTACCATTGCTGAATACCCCGCGATCAACATCCTGGGGGTTACCATTGGCCATTGAAGGTTCACTTGACTAATTCCTGGATGAAGTTATTTTATGTGGAAAGGTTTGACAGGTTAGGCCTGTATCCATTGGAGTTCAGAAGAATGATAGGTGATGGAATTGAAACAAATAAGATTCTGAGGAAACTTGACAGGGTAGGTGCTGAGAGGGTGTTTCTTCTTATGACGGAGGCCAGAACTAGGGGATACAGTTTAGAAATAAGTGATCTCCCACTTTTTTTTTTCTCTGTCAGAGGGTAATTAGGGTGTGGAATTCTCTTCCACAGACAGCAGCGGAGACAGGATCATTGAATATTTTTAAGGCTGAATTAGATAGATTCTTTATTGACAAGGGAGTCAAAGAGTATGGGTGGTAGACAGGAAAATGAAGTTGACACCACAGTCAGATCAGCCATGATCTTATCAAATGGTGGAGCAGACTCGAGGGACTGAATGGCCTACTCCTGCTCCTAATTCATATGTTTGTATGCATGTAGTAAGTTAACTGGATCAGCTATATAAATACTGTGACTACCAGAGCAGAACAGAGGCTGGGAATTCTGCAGAGAGTAATTCATCTCCTGACTCCCCAAAGCCTGTCCACCATCTTCATGGTACGAGTCAGGAGTGTGATGGAATACTCCCCACTTGCCTAGATGAGTGCAGCTGCCACAACATTCAAGAAGCTCAAACGCCATCCAGGACAAAGCAGCCCATTTGATCAGCACTCCCTCTACCACTCCATTTGGGGGTAAGACATTAGCATTGATAGAGGATTGGTTAATGGACAGGAAGCAAAAAGTAAGGTTAAATGGGGTATTTTCAAGTTGGCAGGCTGGACTAATGGAGTGCCCCAAGGATCAATGCTGGGGCCTCATATTAATGACTTAGATGAAGAGACAGAGTGTCATGTATCTAAGTTTTCTGACAATACAAAGCTAGGTGGGAATGTAAGTTGTGAGGAGGACACAAAGAGGCTGCAAAGACAGGTTAAGTGAGTGGGTAACAAGATGGCAGATGGGGTAAAATGTGGGGAAGTGTGAGGTTAGTCACTTTGCTTGTAAGAATAGGAAAGCAGAATATTTTTTTAAATGTAAAGCTTGTAAATGTTGAAGTTCAGAGGGACTTGGGAGTACTAGGAACACAAAAAGTTAACATGCAGGTACAGCAAACAATTAGGAAAGCAAATGGCATGTTTGTAGAGTAAAGTATTAACATCAGGAGCATACATGGTGTGTTGTAATAGTGATGTCAGGTCACATGACTGAGAAGAAGGCCCAACCATGTGGAAAAGTCCAAATGTGTAAATACTTGCTATAAATAAAGAGTAATGGTTTTGAGAAACTACAGACTCGAGTAGCATTGTTTGGGAGAATAGAAACTCCCCAAAACTCCTGTCTGGACCCTGACCACACAGCAAAACAATGTTAGCCTTTATTGTGAGGGGATTGGAGTACAAGAATAAAGAAGTTTTGCTACAATTGTACAGGGCTTTGGTGAGAACATGTTCGGAATAGCGTTTGCAAGTTTTAATCCCCATATTTAAGGAAGGATATATTTGCACTGGAAGCAGTACAGCAAAGGTTCAGTAGATTGGCCCCTGGGATGAGAGGGTTGTCCTATAATGAATGGCTGAGTAAATTTGGTCCATATTCGCTGGAGTTGCGAAGGATGAGAGGTGATCGCATTGAAAGATTCAAGAATGTAAAGAAGCTTTACAGGGTAGACACTGAGAGGTTGTTTCCCCGCTGTGGCATCTAGAATATGGAAGCACAGTCTCAGGATAAGGGGCCAATCATTTAGGACTGATATGAGGAGGAATTTCTTCACCCAAGGGGTTGAGTCTTTGTAATTCTTTAGGACAGAATTCTCCATCACTGAGTACATTTAAGGCTGTGATAGACAGATTTTTGGGGAGGAATTTTACTGCCCCGTCACTGTGAGAGCAGGGCCGTAAAATGTAATGAGCTATTCATAAGTCTATTGAGTTCAGTGGGACTGGAAAAGGACCTCAGGAGTCACAGGGAAGGAAACTCTAGAGTCTCCTTCCCTGTGACTCCTGAGGTCCTTTATCTGTGCATAGTGGAGCACATCTGTGTCTGTCCTTCATCCTCTGAGGTGGCCTTCCACAGCTGCCTCTACCTCTGGCAGCTCCAGTTGCACACTAGTGCCATGCTCATCACTGAGTGCCACCCCATCTAATCATGCCCAACTACTTACTGAGGTGACTGTATGTATGCTGGTGGAGGATGCGCTTGTCAGATGTGACGGTGCTTCTTCTGGGCTTTGCTGCTGCTTCTCTTGGCCTGGTGTTGGGGAGGTGAGGGAGAGGGGGTGGTTAGACTCCTTGGCTCAACATCTGCACCTGTAGGAGACACAAGAAAAGCTCATGGGAACTATCCCTGGAGACCTGAAGCCTTTGCAATTCTGAAGCTTCCCAATGCAACTTAGTGTTTGCTATGCTATCAGAAAGGGTGGAGTGCTGTACACCCGCTTAACAAACATATTGCACTCTCACCATCTCCCCACGGATGCCCATTTCACCTTGTTTGATTTCCTCGTGGGTCAGTAACCTTGGTGATGTCCATGGCTCCCTTCTCCAAGCTGGTGATAATGTTGTTATGGAATCCCTCCTCCAGCTTGCGCCTTCTCATGGATATTATGAGCTCGTTTCTACTGCAAGACAAAAGAGAGAGAGATAGGGTACTGCTGGCCTCAATGGCCAATGCCAGCTTCTTCTATTCAACAGTAGCTACATGTTTCAATGCTGCCTCAGCAGCACTATGACTCTGAGTTATTCTAAGGAGTCAGTAAGTGCTCTGGGCACACCCATATCCAGGAATAGTATGCACCCTCAGGCTTCTTAGCTAGTGTGCCCATGGGAGACTACACATCCAGAAGCCTGTCCTGAGGGTTTAGTTTTACACACACCATGTCAGAGCGAGTAAGGCCATTGAACTTCTTCCAGCACTGGGCCCTTTGTCTGTGCCTCACACTCCATCTGCTGACTGTGTCCGCTTCCCCCATCCAGGTCCACTTGGTCTACTAGTCTACTCTAGACAGATGACCTCCCTTCTCTCCCTCAGAACCTCAAGGGGTACTTCATGGTTCACATCTGCAAATCGAGGGGCTGCCCTGACCCAGCTTCCAGGCCTCTGCCTCTCATGCGACATTGTTCCAACTGCAGGTGATACAATGAAATGGCAGCTATAGCAATGGTTGCCGCAATCTGCTTAAACCGGGTCCGCACTCACACAGCCCCACTTCCATTCCAGCCTCTATGGCCACTAATTGGAAGCCAAACCTGTCTCCAAGCTAATTTAGCATGGTGCCTCTATCAAAATTGGGCCTAGTGACTGTATGCCCCTGGAGGCAGGTTTGGGAGAGAATTTTTTCCCCATCAGGGTGGCTGAGTAGGAGCAGGAGCGGGCGGGCGTGGAGCCAATTAAGGCCTACCCAGCGTGACGCGCACCCGGAAGCGCTGAGCACACCTTGTGCGGGCAGGGGGAGGAGGCTTAGTCAGGCCTGCGCTCTTTCATTCAGGCGTGCAAAAGAGTGCAGAAATCTCCCTGCAACACAGAGCTGCCTCAGGGAGATTAGTTTGATTTTGAAAAATTTAAATAAAGAAAAAAAAAAATTTAAGACATGTCCCCTCATGTGACAGTGTCACATGAGCTGGGAGATGTCTATGAATTGTATTAAAAATTTTTATTAAAGTTTAAAAACCTTCATGAAAACATCATTCCACCCATGGATGAGGTTTCATGATAAATGCGAAGGCCGCCTGGGCTCTTTGTCTGCTGGCCAACCTTACGGTTGTACAGGCAGCTCTGTTAATTATTTTAATTGATATTTAAATGACCTTAATAGGCCTTTGACAGTTCGGCAGGCACACAGCTGACTCCGGTGCGTGCCCGCTGAACTGAAAATCGGAATGACGTGCAGTGATGTCAGGATACACGCCCCACGTTACTGCGTGTCATTTTACGTGTCGGCGAGCGGACCCCGCCCCCACATGCCGACCTGAAGATTCTGGCCTTGGAAAATGTCGAACTTCAGTTTCTCCCCTCCCCTCCACCCCTCTCCCCCCGCCCTCCACCACCCCCTATAAAGAAAATCCTGCCCACAATATTGGCACAGTGCTGGCAATGGGTTTGACAGTTGTCATGGCATTCAATTAGAGTCATAGAGTTGTAGAGTTTTACAGCACAGAAAGAGGCCCTTCGGCCCATCATGTCCATGCCGGTCATCAAGCCCCTATCTACTCTAATCCCACTTTCCAGCACTTGGCCCGTAGCTTTGTATGCTATGGCGTTTCAAGTGTTCATCTAAATACTTTTTAAATGTTGTGAGAGTTCTTGTCTTTACTACCCTTTCAGGCTGTGAGTTCCGTTTATCCCGTACCCTCTGGGTGAAAAAAAATTCCCTCAAATCTACTGTAAATCTACTGTCCTTTACCTTAACTCTATGCCCCCTGGTTATTAACCCCTCCACTAAGGGGAAAAGTTCCTTCCTATCTATGTCCCTCATAATTTGGTACACCTCAATCAGGTCCCCCCTTAGCCTTCACTGCTCTAAAGAAAACAACCCCAGCCTATCTAGCCTCTCTTCGTAGCTGAAGTTAATGTGTCAGCTCTCCCTTGATATTTTTCACCCAGTAGCATTTAAATCCACAATAATTCTCTTCAGTAAACGACTGGCATTGCCATTCCACTGCCACTGTAGGAACTTGTCAGGCTCCAGATTGCAGTTTGAAGATATTTTAAAAGATTAGTCCTGCTGTCTTTCTATTTGCTGCTTGGCTGTGTGGAAGAGAATGCTCTAGCCACAGGCTGAATCTAGCAACATTTTGTGTGAACCAGTAGAATTAAATTCTCTCAGAACTTTTCGTAACCCACAGTTTACTCATGAATAGCATACCAGCAACAATTCCTAAACTGTTGAGACTAACATTGGCACCAATATTGAATTAATGGGCCAGTTGTCAGCCTGGCTACATCTTAAAATTAACCTATTGTTTATTATGACTGAACTTTAGCTACTAGTTCTTCCTTATCAACAAGCTGTTAGTCAGTCAGTAACATTCAATAAGCTGCTTTTTGCTCAATGAAAGAACTGGAATAATGAAATTTTGCTGTGGCAAACCAGTTTTCTGTATACAGTGGTTCAATGTTAAATTAGATACAACCATTTGGAACAGCAGAACATGGTTGGCAATTTCTGTTACCACTAGGCAGTAAATTTACATTTCAAGTCCTTGTATTGACATTTCACAGCAATAAAAATAATAAGCTGAATAAACCAATCAATTAGGAATCCACCTTTCTGTTATGATGCTTGCATATTTGTTTTACTCTAGCTTCCATTATAAATCAGGATGAGCGTGTGCAGAGGGCTAGTGACAAACTCATATGCCGAGGCCTAGAGATATTCTGACTCCTAAGCCTCATTTAAAAAGTAAAGCCCAGTCTACATCCCAAACCAGATAGGAATCATTGCCTGACTGACAGGTGGGTAGCAGGTGGGTAGCTACCATCGGGGTTCCACACTAATGGTCCCTGGCAGCCAGCTAAATGGTGGGGAGGTTGGGATACTCAGGGCAAGGGAGGCCCATGGCATCCTGGAGTAGCACTCCTGCTCCCCATGGTCCCCAAGAGAACTTTAAAAGCATATTTTATTCTTACTTTACTGGGCCTTCTCTGGGCTTCGATGCATCTCCCAGCTGATTAGGTTGCCACTGCTCCCCTCAGGCTGAAGTTGCAGATCGGGGCTCTTATGTGTATATTTAAAGAGGACCCACCCCCCTCGTTTCCCACCCCCCATCCCTCTACCCCTTCCCCCCACCAAGTTTGAGGCATGTTGGTTTGCCATGTGCAATTTAACATTGGAATTGGTCAGATCAGACACTTGATGATCTGAGTTAGCTAGTCTCAACCAGGACAGCATTTGGATGTTTCAACTGGCCTGAGTGCCCTTGGAGTAGGGAAAAACAACCTGCCATTGATATCCTGAACCCCAATACACATTAAAGGCTAAAGCTTCTGAGATGACAGAGATGCAATTTAGGCCAATCACCTGCTTGACTGTGGCAGGGTTTTGGGGCAGAACCAGATTCACTGAGATTCTGTTGCAGTAGTGTTCTATCCTAAATTCTGAAAGGATGGGACTATTCACTTTTCTACCTAGCACAGACATATTCACTTAGAGCGTATGGAATATTTCCTGGCTACACAAGGATACCAGCCAGCAGGTTCTCCTTAAGCCCAATACCTGCTGGGATAAGGCATAGTTTCCATTAAGAACTTAATAATGGTCTCAGAAATCATGCACAGCTTAGATAATCAATCCCAGGGAGGATCAGTGACCACAGTCTGAAGGATCCTGTTCGCCTTTGGGAAGAGCTGAATTATTGTAAGTTTATTTTTGGTCTCTATCTAACCCTCACCAGGCAACATCTTTTGTTGCTTTCCCAGCAGTGAAGCAGGGACTCCTGAATTTCAGGCCTTCACTGTCCAATATAAAGGAAGGCCACTTGTGTGAGTTACTGAAGGGCTGTAAGCTTTATCCCAGAAAGGTCAGTGCCTGGAGGAGATCTAAACATGGATTTGTAATACAAACCAACATTGCATCATGCCAAGTTTTCATCAGATTATTTGTGGTCCATAACATGTGTGGTAATTTTCATTAAGCGACATATATAAGTCTTTTCAATATACGTCATTTTCTGGGCGTCTGTGGCTGAGAGTATTAAGCCTGGATTTCCAGATGCCAGTCACCAGTTGTTGCGGCATCAGTGGGGAACAGAGAAGGCCTGAAGTCTCACTCTGCTGTCCAGGCCTGCCTCCACCGCCTTGTCATCCTGATCCGGTGACAGGGCTGGGGAATGGTACATAGAGCACATCATCCTCACTAGTACGTCACACCAACCATGTTTCAGGGCAGCAGCCAAACCAGGAGTCAAGTACTGGGATGCAACATCACTTACCTGCCATTGATAAATAGGAGAAATGGGAGGGGAATTGTAGCCTGATGAGAGAAAAGACTTCAAATACATGGGCAGAAACACATGTAAAATACCAAATCTAATCATTTCAGTTATTGCACAGCCAAGTTTATTTTTTTTTGGGGGGTCGGGGGGGGTGGTGGATAGGTGTATATAAACCTGTTAACATTTAGATCCTGGTCTGCATTTTAAGAAAAGGTTAAGCAGCAGCTTTGTCACAATTGGATAATGTCAGCTGCAACAGCACATTATATTCACTTCATTCACCACAACCATGCAACCAGTTAGAGATGCCCTGCGGTCTCTCCTGGGCTGATCAGGCAGGTGCTGCAGCCAACCACACAGCAAGCATGAGTGAGTGCATAATCTATTTAAAATACATATATACACGAAGGGCGGGTTAAGTCAGCTGTGCAGATAGGGTCTGTGAGCCTTTACTGATTGCAGCAATTACTGAGCAGTCTGCTCGAGCTCCCTTAAGGCATCAACTGCTTTGCTCTTTACAATGAACGTTAGGATAAAAAACGCACACACATAGGCAGTATCCAGGCAACAGAAAAGTCAAGATCCTGCTGTTAGTCATGAACTGCATCCTATCACCTGCATTACTGAAAGAAAATTACCTCAGCTATCAAGATAAATTGCTTCTTGGTAATATTTGTATATGCATTGCCAAAATATCTAATTTTCTACTTCACTTCAAACAAAAACCTTTAATATAATTTGATAGATTAAGTAAGAAGCATAATCCATTCATTCACAACATTATTTAGGAAGTTGCAAAAGTGATGTTTTATTATGCAAATACCATATATAAAGAACATTCTTTAAGTTGTATGTCTGTAATAATTCAGCAGAAAGAAAACTGATTGACACTATAGATTATTACATTTTTCTTTCAGCTGAGAAACTTGATTATATTGGTATTTTTTATTTACAATAGACTTTATAGCTTCTTTTCCACCCTGCAGTTTCTTGATTTTATGCTTCACTCCTGTACTATTCAGCTCTCTCCATAGCCAGGAGCTACTTTAAACTAGTTATGCATAAGACTAATGTATGCTGTGAGCTTTAGAGTTCCAGCAGCATCAAGAAATTAAATGCTACATGGGCTGTCTGACCTGAGACTACAAGCAGCAAACGCCATTAAATTTGGTGTTAAATCCGGTCCAGAAGTATGGATGAGAGACTCCACTCACTGCTAGCTAATAGATCAGATCCTGTATGAAATGAACTTGGATACATGAGACAAAAACATATAACTATGCATGAGTGAAGCCCCAAGGAAGAATTAACTGATGTAGCAGGGTAAACTTTCTGTATTTGGGGGTTCCCAGTTAATTTTAGTGTGCGGCCAGTTAATAACAGGTAAGATTATGCAATCTGCAAGAAAAAGCATAGATTGAATACTTTGGTCTATATTGTGAAGTTGGGACAAGTATGGTGAGCAAGGTACCAATATGAGTAATTTGTACACCTGATGGTATCTCTGAACTGCATGGACCCTCAGCCAGCATCAGCTGGTAGTTCAGCTGAAGAGGAACTGACAGATAAGTTTGCATTTAATTCTGTGAATATCGGCTGCTGTTCCTTCGGTTTCCAAAAACCAAGCTTGGCTTCTGCCACTCTGGGTCCCTCCCCTCCTGTGAGTGACAGACCCAACCCTTCGCCACCAGCCTTCCCTCCCCCACCCTCCATTGACCTGCTAGGGTTTGGTTGGATCACCCAATTTTGCATGCACCAGTGCTTGGGGCTGCCCTGGGCACCTGTTTACTGCCTCCTGCCTGACACATGCACCAAGACTTTCAATTGTGGCAGGGTTGCAAAGCGGACAATCTATGAGTGTGGACCGTTGAGGAAAATTGGGCAAGGTTTTTAACAACCTGCTGATCCAATATTATCCGTTTTACACCCCTATTCAAGTTGAACTCAATGGTTTCAAATTCAAAATACAATGACATCCCAAATAAGGAGCTTGTTATAGAGTTGATCTTCCAGACAACATTTCTTAGTGGACACATTTAACTTTATTTACAAGACAGCAGCAGCAGCTACGTGTATGTGCACCAAGCTCTATAAGTAAAGAAGAACTCTCTGCTAGAGGGCCCCCCATTCCTAACCCATTGATTTACGCAAATCATGTGATCTTACAACATAGGATTATTCTTAAAGCTACAATCCTATGTTTTTCCAAACTATAATTACTACAGAGCTGTTGAAGTCTAAGATTGAATTTTGCAGCATATTTCCCAGCCATAGTTGGTCGTCACTAAATCCCGACCTTAAAATACAAGAGAAGACCTAAAGGTTCCGTTCTCACAATTCTGAAGCTTATTTAGCAAATTTATTAAAAAGAATTAGAAAACTAATTTAATCAGGGATATAATGGCGAGAAATTTGCTGAAGACTTTGCCCTAATCAAAACTATTCGGAAACTCACAGGGAAGAGAGGTACCTGGTCATTTGAGTAATATGAGAGTCTGTAGAATCTCGGGCAGGATTTGGGCAAAATGGAGGGTGGGACAGGAAAATTTGGAGTCCGGCCAAAAGTCAGTTTCCCGCTGGCAAAAGCATAGTTTGAAATTTTCCGATCGTGACTTTCATGTTGGGTCGGGCTGCCTGCCGCACCATGTCAGGAACTGCATTTGTATGATTGGAATCTCATGAATTCTCAGTATAAACCCAGCTTGCTGGAATCACACACCCACTCCAGATCAAATGGTCCCAGCAGCAGCTAATTAGAGTGCTATGATTCACGCCTGGTTATAAGTGACGTGTACCTGGCGAACTGCATTTCACTCGTGGCTTTGAGATGTGTGTGCGCAGTGCTAACCTACCATTTACTGCACTGTGGTTGCCGCTACTCTGACTCCATGCAGAGGTTGCTCAGGCAAGACCAGGAGGAAGGCAAGTGGGTGCTCAGAGTCAAGGCTTCTCATGTGAGAGCAGCAGGAGCGGGTGGTGATGGGGTTGGAAGGCCAAGGCTTGACTGGAGTATGTAGCGGTGTGTCAATGGAGCCTGGGGGAAAGGGTGCACAGAGGCACAAGACTTGGAGGGGATAGCTGGGTAAGAGAGCACAGATACACGTGACTGGGGCAGAGGGTGGGTGTGAAATTAGTCAGAGCCAGAAAGCATAGTCAGTCTTGGGGATTTATATCACAATTTAGAATGCTATGCTTGGCATGCCTGTCCTAGCCCCAGTCCAGGGAAGGGGAGGGCCTGTCAGTCCTGTGTCAGTCGTGCGCAGCATGGTGCACAGGGCATGGTCAGTCCCTCACACACATCAGTCCTGGGGTTTGGTGACTTGATATTGGGCTGCAGTTGGCACAATCACAGTCAGGGGAGGCATCTGCAGCCTGTGGATGGGGAACAGGTAATATGGGGGGGCGAGGTGTGCGGGAGCACTCAATTGTCTCATGGCTGGGAGGGTCTTGGTAAGTCACAGCATAAAGAGCCTTGGGATGGGGAGGAGTCAGATCAACATGGGGCATTGGGGCATCAACATCAAATGAGGGGAGGACAGGGGTATCAACGGCTATAATGATGGGATCAAGGATTAGAGGGGTAGGAAAGAGAGTGATTGGAACGAGGAAAACCTGTGCATGATGCTCTTCCAGCACGATGGGAGGGACTTTGACAGTCACAAGGGTGGGGGCTGGCAGCTGGTCTCATCATAAAACCTCAGCTCCACCATTTTTCAAGCTGCCCCAGTGACACAAATGAAAAACAAGGAATCAAACAATCGCCAGAGGAGAGGTCTCAGGGCTTGGGAGAAGAGTCGACTACTGCACTTGCAGGTTGATTGAAGGGATACCTACTCATTTTGACTTGACAAAATGGGGAGGAATGTACAGTTGAGGCATGCTAGGAACTGTCAAATGCCAATGTAGCTCATGTTGCGTATTCCAGTGAGAGCCTTTTCCTAATTGGAACCATTTTTCGATTGGATTTCAAAGACTCTTTCTCCCTCTCTTAGGAAATCGCTAGGGTCAGAAGGATCATAGAAGCATACATAGAAACATGGAAACTAAGAGCAGGAGTATGCAATTCGGTCCTTCAAGTCTACTCCACCACTCAATACGATTAAGGCTGATCCTCTATCTCAATGCCATACTCCCGCTTTCTCTTCATACCCCTTGATGTCCCTAATATCCAAAAATTTATCAATTTCTTTCTTGAATATACTCAGTGATCAGGCCTCCACAGCCTTCTGTGGTAGAGAATTTCACAGGTTGATCACCCTCTGAGTGAAGTAATTTTTCCTTAGCTCAGTCCTAAATGGCCTACCCCGTATCCTGATACTGTGGCCCCTGATTCTAGACTCTCCAACCAGGGGAAACATCCTACCTGCATCCAGTCTGTCTAGTCCTGTTAGAATTTTATGTTTCAATCAGATCCCTTCTCATTCTCTAAACTCTGGTGAATAGAGACCCAGTCGAACTAATCTCTCCTCATACGACAGTCCTGCCATCCCTGGTATCAGCCTTGTGAACCTTCGCTGCACTCGCTCTATGGCAAGTATATCCTTTCTTAGGTAGGGAGACCAAAACTGCACACAATACTCCAGGTGTAGTCTCACCAAGGCCCTGTATAACTGCAATAAGAGACCTTTACTTCTGAACTCAAATCCTCTTGCAATGAAGGCTAACATACCATATGTTTTCCTAATTGCTTGCGGCACCTACCTATTTACTTTCATTGACTGGTGTACAAGGACACGCAGATTCCCTTGTACATCCACATTTCCCAATATATCACCATTTAAATAATACTCTGCCTTTCTGTTTTTCACACCGAAGTGTATAACTTCACATTTATCCGTGTTATACTGCATCTGCCATGTGTTTGCCCACACACACAACTTGTCCAAATTGCCCTGAAGCCTCCTTGCATTCTCCTCACAACTCACAACCCCACCCAGTTTTATGTCATCAGCAAATTTGGGAATATTGCATTTGGTTCCCTTATTCAAGTCATTGATATATATTGTGAATAGCTGAGACCCAAGCACTGATCCCTGCGGTACTCCACTAGTCACCACCTGCCACCCAGAAAAAGACCCATTTATTCCCACTCTGTTTCCGTTCTGTCAACCAATTCTCAACCCATGCCATTGTATTACCCCCCACTCCCATATGTTTTAATTTTACCCACTAGCCTCTTATGTGGGACCTTATCAAAAGCCTTCTTGAAATCCAAATACATCACATCCACTGGTTCTCCCTTATCTATTCCACTATCCAACTGTAAAGGGGCGACGGGCCAAAATGCTTATGCCTGATGGCCCAAATACCTTTAAATCTCGCAGCTGCCAGGTTCAGGCTTTGCACGCATTCCCCCAACCCCCACCCCAGAATACTGTCGTGACATTAGTGCAAATTGGGGCTGCTGTGCAACACAATGCCCTGACTGAGGCTACTATCACCTAGCAGCACTCAATCAAATCAAGCCCCGTGTCAAAGCCCTTTGTGGGGGGTAGTGGGGGCGGGAGGGTGGGCTGCTGGGTGGTGCTGGGGGGGTGAGGCGGAGAGCAGGGTTGGTGGGGGGGCGGCAATCATCCCTACCGGTGATTCTTAAGGCCGTGATACTGCTTCAAGGGATGATGTGGGCATGAAATGGCTGGGATGAATGCAACCCATGGGTTTAACAATGACTCCCTAGCTTGTGACTGGAAGGTGACCATTGCAGCCCGAAGTGCATTCATATCATACAGTCATAGATGTCCACAGCACAGAAAAAGGCCCTTTGGCCCATCGAGTCTGCGCCGGTCAATACAAGTGTTCTAATCCCATTTTCCAGCACCAGACCCATAGCCTTGTATGCCATGGCATCGCAAGTGCACATCCAAATACTTCTTAAATGTTATGAGGGTTTCTGCCTCTACCATCTTTTCAGGCAGTGAGTTCCAGATTCCCACCACCCTCTGGGTGAAAAAATTCTTCCTCACATCCCCTCTAAACCTCCTTCCCCTTACCTTAAATCTATGCCCCCTGGTTATTGATCCCTCGACCAAGGGGAAACGTTCCTTCCTGTCTACCCTATCTATGCCCCTCATAATTATACACATCAATCATGTCCCCCCTCAATCTCCTCTGCTCCAGGGAAAATAACCCCAGTCTATCCAATCTCTCCTCATAACTAAAACTCTCCAGCCTAGGCAATATCCTGGTAAATCTCCTCTGCACTCTCTCTAGTGCAATCACATTCTTCCTATAATGCGGATTCCAGAACTGCACGCAATACTCTAGCTGTGGCCTAACCAGCGTTTTATACAGTTCCAGCATAACCTCCCTGCTCTTATATTCTATGCCTCGGCTAATAAAGGCAAGTATCCCATATGCCTTCTTAACCACCTTATCTACCTGTCCCGCTACCTTAAGGGACCGATGGGCATGCACATCAAGGTCCCTCTGATCCTCAGGACTTCCCAGGGTCCTACCATTCATCATGTATTCCCATGACTTGTTTGTCCTGCCCAAGTGCATCACCTCACACTTATCTGGATTAAATTCCATTTGGCACTGATCAGCCCATTTGACCAGCCCGTCTAGAATCTCCTGTAATCTAAGGCTATCCTCCTCATTATTTACCACCCCACCAATTTTCATGTCATCCGTGAACTTACAGATCAACTCTCTTACATTCAAGTCTAAATCGTTTATATATACCACAAACAGCAAGGGACCCAACACTGATCCCTTGTGGAACCCTACTGGACACAGGCATCCAGTCACAAAAACACCCCTCGACCATCACCCTCTGCTTCCTGCCACTCACACAACTCTGGATCCAATTTTCCAAATTGCCTTAAATCCCATGGGCTCTTACCTTCATTATCAGTCTCCCATGTGGGATATTATCAAAAACCTTGCTGAAGTCCAAGTAAACTACGTCAAATGCATTGCCCTCATCTACACACCTGGTCACCTCTTCGAAATATTCAATCAAATTGGTCAGACATGGCCTCCCCTTAAAAAAAACCATGCTGACTGTCCTTGATTAATCCCTGCCTCTCCAAGTGTAGATTAATTCTGTCCCTCAGAATTGCTTCCAATAATTTCCCCACCACTGAGGCTAGACTGACTGGCCTGTAGTTCCCTGGTTTATCCCTTCCTCCCTTCTTGAATAACGGTACCACATTGGCTGTCCTCCAGTCCTCTGGTACCTCTCCTGTGGCCAGAGTGGTATTGAAAATTATTGCCAGTGCCCCTGCTATCTCCTCCCTTGCCTCACTCAACATCCTGGGATATATTTCATCCAGGCCTGGAGATTTATCTACTTTTAAGCCTGCCAGACCACTTAGAACCTCCTTCCTTTCTATGCTAATTTCTTTATTTGTATCACAGTCCTTCTGCCTGATTTTCATACCCAAGTCGTCCCTCTCACTTGTGAACACCGACACAAAGTATTCATTTGGAACCCTACCTACGTCTTCCGGCTCCACACACAATTTACCACTATGATCCTTAATGGGCCCTACTCTTTCCCTAGTTATCCTCTTACTCTTAATGTTCTTGTAAAATAACTTTGGATTTTCCTTTATTTTACCTGCCAATGCTTTTTCATGCCTCCCTTTTCTCTCCTAATTTCCTTTTTAAGTTCCCCCCTACACATTTTATACTCCTCTAGGTACCTGTCCAATGTTTCCGCAGAGATGAGCATGACTGCATAATGGATGGAGCAGCCATTGTTGTGCTTATCCTGGCAATTAAGTGACTGTGGAGGAGGAGGAGGGGAAGGGCCCATCGTGCCAGGCTGGGCAAAGGGAAGAGCCTTGCCCTGATGAACAAGATCCAGCGGGGTACCCTCAAGACCCTGAAGCTCAGGGTGATAGACCCATTCAACCAAGACACTTGGCATGACCAAGGGTGTTCCAAAGACACCTTTCATACCTACAGATGAGCAAGACACAGTGCTGTTGATGCCTTCACTTGTCAGGGGATGTCGTGGCTCACATCTGTCACGTTCTCTCGGAGGAGGTGGCGCTGCAGGGACTGGGAGGCCATCGAATGCCACTGGCTCTCAAAGTGACCTCTGGTCTAAACTTTTTTGTGGTTCCACTGTGGAGATATTCTGTGGAATATCTCAAGCATCTGCTTATAAGTGCATCCAAGAGATTATTGACAGCCTATTTAGCAAGGCACAAAATTGTGTTCATTTCTCCCCAGATGAAGCCAGCCAGGATCCATTGGGATTCGCAGCAATCTCCTGGTTCCCACAGGTGCAGGGTGCCATTGGCTGCATCCATGTGGTGTTAAGAGCTCCCTGGCAGCAGCCACTATGATTCATCAACAGGAAAGGGTTCCACCCTATAAATGTGCAGCTGGTCTGCAACCAACTGAAGCAGATTATGTAGGTATGTGCGAGGTGCCCTGGATGCTCCCACACCTTGTACATCTTGAGTCACTCGCAGGTGCCACAGACCTTCAAGGGTCCTCCGTGCATCCAAAGTTGGCTCCTCAGTGACAAAGGCTACCGGCAAAGGCCGTGGCTGATGATGCTTCAGAGAAGAAGCACAATGTTGCTCATTCTGCAACACGCTCATTGATTGTGCAGACCATTGGCATCTTGAAGATGCGTTTTCAATGTCTGGGCCGGTCAGGCAGCACACTCCAGTTCTCTCCCCAGGGGGTCTCCCGCATCATCATGGTTTTCTGCTCTCTGCACAACCTGCTCCAAAGTGGGGGATGGCTTGGCAGAGCGAGAGATGGAAGAGCTGCATGTCTCCTCCAATGAGGAGGACATCAAGAAAGCTGAGCTCAATGAGGCTGAGGAAGCTGAAGAAGAGGAAGAGGCCATAGTACGGGCTAGACGAGGTAGGTGTGCATGCGAGATGTTTATAGCCACCAGGTGCCAAATGAGTGAGGGATTTAGAAGAGTGAGGGATGATTTGATTGAAGTATATAAGATCCTTAATGGTTTGACAAGGTGGACGTGGAAATGATGTTTCCTCTTGTGGGTGAGTACAGAACTAGGAGGCACTGTTTTAAAATTAAGGAGAGCCCTTTTAGGAGAGATAAGGTGAATTTTTTTCTCTCAAAGGGTTCTGCAACTTTGGAACTCTCTGCCTCAGAAGGCGATGGAGGCGGGGTCATTGAATATCTTTAAGTTGGAGATAGATGGATTCTTGTTAGGCAAGAGAATCAAAGGTTAGAAGGAAGAAGTCCTCCAAAGCATCACAAGTAAGCAGACCGTTACAGGCCCCAGAAGAAGAAAAATGTACTTTTAAAAACAGAGATCGGGCCTTGCAGACTGGGAACTACAAGCCCCATTAGGCCTCAGCAGTCTCTGTGCATGTGCCGGCTCTGCAATGGCAGAAAATGCGCAGATTGTTCTTGTTTATGATCTTCAGGTTCTGCGCATGTGGCTGGAGAATGGCCACGCAGTTGGGCAGAATCCTTGTTGTGAAGCCAGTAAATGGCCCTGTGCACATGCAGTTTGTTCTTTTTCATTTTTTTAGGTTTAAAGGGAGCCCTGCACCTATGCAGAAGAAGAAACAAAAGCAAAAGTGAAAGAGAGTAAAAGAGAAGGTCGGGTGACCCATAGAACCATAGAAAAGTTACAGCACAGAAAGAGGCCATTCGGCCCATCTTGTCCATGCCAGCCCGAGGACACTCAGGTGCCCTTTCTAATCCCACCTCCCTACACCCGGCCCATAGACCTGCAACTTACAGCACTTTAGGTGCAGATCCAGGTACTTTTAATTAAAAGTTTCTGCCTCTATCACCAGCTTGGGCAGTGAATTCCAGACACCCACTGCCCTCTGTGTAAAAAAGTTCTTCCTCATGTCCCCCCTACACCTTCTGCCACTTATCTTGAATCTATGTCCCCTGGTTCTAGAATTCTCCTTCAAGGGAAACAATTTTATCCTGTCCACTCTATCTGACCCAGAAGAGAAGCGCCATTCTCCGGAGAGGCATAGAGGAGACAACACGGCAACTGCAGAGAGCAGATTTCCTGGAAGAACAGAAGTCCCAGCAAGGAGTGGGGGTAGGAAAAGATCTCAAGATGACAGCTAAGTTAAGGAACATGGACAGGGAATCTGGAACAGATTCTGTTCAGTGAAGTTAAAGTAAGGAGCAGAAGAAAAGGTTCCAAATTAAAGAAAGATAGCTCCAGGGAGCAGAATCAAGGCAAAGTGGGCTTGTAAGAAGCCAGAAGATCTGAGGAGACAGCCAAATGTTGCTGACTCCCTACTGTGGGAACGTGAAGCTGTGGTGTTCTATTGGCATGGCTGAGTGTCTGAGAGAGAGTGAGTGGATGGTGGAGTTTGAATGCATGTGGTAATCCAGAGGAGAGGAACATCGGAAAGAGATCGAAACCCTGGAGGTGGACCCTTATGGGAGGCATACAAGAAAGACCATTGTTTGGGAGAAGATTCCAAAGCAGGTTCTTCGAGAGTGGAGATTGGAAACCCTCATGTGAAAGACATAGTTCAGTGAGACCGGTTGGCTCATGGTGTGATAAACACCTTGGGGTAGTTGGTGAGGGATCCATAGCACTAGTTTGGGTAACATCTGACATTTGGTTTCAAGATGTGGTGTGTCTAACCACAGCTCACCTATTGGTTCACATGGACTGTGTACTTACTGCGAACATTAGAGTTTACGGTAGCTTTTGTAACTTATGTTATCCTTAGAAATCTATTTATATCTGTAAAGATATAATTGTGGGTGAAGGAGTATTGTAATATAGTTCATATTTTCTTGTTTAATAAATGTTTTATTCATTTGATGAAAATTCATCAGCTGACCCTTGTGACTCTGTTCAGTAGCCGCCCTCCACATTTCTAAAAAAAAAGTTACGATCTATCAAACGGGGGTCCACCTGGCGTCTGACTTGTCCAGTCGTAACATCAGCTGGGATAATGACAAGGCAACCTCAAGCCTATTGATGGCACAAGGAAATGGACCTCAGCATACTGTCAGTGTTATTACTGATAAGAAATGCCTTCATAATTTTACGTTTCTTTTGCTATTCTGGGGTGTACAAACACATCAAGTCATGTACAAGTGTAAGTAAATATATTCAGGAAGTGCTCAAATGTGCTATATACAATGTGAAAAGTGTAACAACAGTGAACCCATTAGTCAGCTAGGTGAAACAGCACCCTTCAATCTTATACACCCCTATGAAGAGCCCCGCCCCATGTTGCCTTGGAGGCAGGCTGCTCACTTCTCTGTCTAAAGGAGTGAGGAGCATGGTGCCTCATCGTGCAAGCATCCATTGGGGACATCCTTCAGACTGCTGGTCTCTGCATCCATGTATGGGCAACTGTGGTCATTGGCACATGTGCAACAGACAAGGGCTGTGGTAGAGGGGCTGGGGAGCTGGAAGAAGATAAGGATGCTGAGGTGCTCTCGGTACCTTAACCTTCCTCAGTGACCTACACCGCCCTGAGTTATCCTTCAGTTGGGATTGATAGGGTTGGCTGCTGGTGCACAGCAGATGTCCATTCCAGCAATCATTGTGACAACAGTGCAACTGTCCTGTTAAGGGAATGCAGGTCCTCATGTATCCCATGGATATATCCGCACTCATGCTCAAGAGTGGACTGATCCAGGCTACTTAGGGAGGCTTCCACCCTTTCCTGACCCAGGTGCTGCTCTTGCATCCACTCTGCCTGCTGCTGCATGTGTCTCTCCATGTGATTATCCAATTCCTCATGGTCAGAGCTCATGCAGTTGAGCCCCTGGGACAATCCAATTGCAACCCCAAGATCTCCCACTGCTTTAGGGAACTCTGCCAGGTATCCACACATCTGTTGTTTATTACCTAAATACTGTGCCCCAAAAGGTGACTCCTGAGGCTCCACATCTTGTCCACTGGAGCATCATTGTGATTTTCCTTCCTCCTCCCAGGGGGGCTGTGCACAGATATCTCTAACTCTGACACCTCCTCTTGCATTCTGATGTGGTGCACTTCATCCTATGCCACCGGCTCTGCACGCACGCACGTTCATCTCCATGGTATTCTTTGCCCTTTTGGTCTGCAACTTTAACATGAATTTATGATAGTCTAATATATAGTGCATGGAGGGATATTGCTCTTCCCTGCATCTGTGCATCACAATGAACATTCACATGTGTTCTGTGCACATCTACATGCGGCGTGTACACATACAAGCTTCAATGCTGAAGCGGAGGTACATTCCTTAACCCTTAGCTGCAGCGTACAGATATGATCCTTCCCTTGGAGCTCCCTGTGGCTGTGCCAAGCTTCTCACCTTGCCGGAATGCAGCAGGCACCTTTTCCTCCACTGAATCCATGAGCACTGATGGTCTCCTACTGTGCCCACTGCAGCCACTATTCGAATCCAGGTCCTCTTGGTTGCTGCAGAATCATTACAGTGGCTAGCAGGGTAGAGGACTGGTCTCTTCCGGAGCTCTCCCACCAAAACTTGAACATCCTGATCAGAAAATCTTGGGGAATCTGGACCCACCCTCCCCCGCTTCTCATTGTGACATTCTATGAATAAAACTGCAAGGCGCAAAGGGTCATGAGCCATTCAAATTACAATGCTCTCATTCAATTTTGGGTGCTTACATGCACTACCCATTTTCTCCATATTGTCAATGGTTACTGGAAAGGTTTGGTGGAGAAAATGGCTCTGCACAAATATTAGATGCCTTGTATGTTGCGGCTGTGACTGCAAGGTAGTATGCTGTGGTCCACGACCTCTGACAATCCTACTGATTATCCCCCCCTCTTAGTCACACTATTGTGCCATGCAGCTGTGAAGAAACTGGTCAAAAGTCAACAGTGTGGGTAGCAAGAAGGTAAGTGGATGCGATAATGAGCTTGGCACTGTCCAATAGTCATCCACCCACTGAGTTTCGGAAATTAACTACATGATTGCATAGCATCTCACCAGATTGTGGTGACACAATGATGCCATCTCCATGGCCGTGGCCTGAGAATCCACTCCATGCTTTCTACAGTAGAAGGGTCTTGGACATACAGGGTTAGTGTGGGATTGAGTACAGGACTGCGCACACAGTGATGCAAGAAGGCACATGACCTATACCTAGAGTCAGTGTGGTGTTTGCCAAAGTCCTAAGATGAAGATAACTGTACTCTTTACTGTATATTTGTATATAGTTACAAGTAGTTAATAAAGATTTGCTGTTAACATACAGGAGACTACAAAGACCTCCTTAACAGACATGTTCTGTAACCAACACGATCCTAACATGGTGGCATCTCCTAAGATCTCTATCCTCACAGAAATGCTGAAAGATGATGAAATAATGACATCTTCAATAGACTCTGAACTGAAAGAAGTTCCCAACTGAAGCTACAGATGCTGAGAAAATTCACCAGAGAAAGCTCCAGAGAGAAAAGCCTGGAAGCTAAAGGCAGAAGCTTTGCTGCAGCAACAGACTCCGTAGAATCTCGTTTGGAAGTCAAGCTTCGGCATACAGAGTTCATAGCCTCCAAAGATGAACTAAATCCTTTTCACTTTCAGGCTGCAGCCAGTCATGAGAAGTCCTTTTACTAATTCAGTCCGAAGCGCTGTTTGAACAAAACCCATCACTAATCCCGATTCCCTGACTCCTTGCATCAAAACGTGGCTTCTGACTTGAACAGGAAAAAAACAAATCAGTAATTAACTTACTCAACTTTGGAAACCTCACGACCATCCAAATCCTTAAACAGCAAGCCTGCAGTCCATTCAAACATCTTGCTACTCGCATTGCTACATCACTGATTAAATCAAGTCATCAGACTGCCAACCCATGCAGCCATTCTTGAAAATTTTCCTTCCTGAAGCGAGCCCACCAAAAATGGCAAACATGTGAAATCCATTGTTCTGCAATGAACAATGATGCCACCTTGGGAGCCTGGAAGCTCTTATATCTGTACCCAAACTTCTAAAATTCTCAACATGGATTACAATTCCACACTTCCAACTCCACTGGGACTCAGAGCCGTCACAAAGTTGGAGTCTTTGGAGGAAAATAATTTTAAGATACAGTATTACTTCAGGCTTAAATAAAAAATCAGAAACAGAACAAAGAAACACACTTCTTTACTCAATAGGGCCAAATGCAGACAACATCATTGTATGACAGGATATTGATGAGCCATCCACCAAATTTGAGGCAGCTTTAAAACCCTTTGATGTTTATTTCAATTTGAGATGCAACAAAATATTGGAAAGAACTAAATTCAATAAGAGAGTCCAACTGCCTGGGGAACCTGTCGATTCCTTCATTAATGATCTCGACAGAGTGGCAGAGAGGTGTGAATATGGGGATTTAAAGTCTGAGCTCATCCAGGACAGAATCATAGCGAGTGTTGCAGGCAATTCACTCTGACCTCCTATATGCTAAAGATGATCTTACCCTAGACAGGGCAATTCAGCGAGTTAGACTGTCTGAGCTATGTGAGCAACATAGGACAATCCTAAGCGGAGAGAATACAACATGGGGCAGAAGCCAATCCGCAGCCCAGCTTGTCAGGTCACAAAGATGCAGGGAAAATCCAGGAAAGGCATTCCCTGAACCAGCCAACAGAGCTAACTCGCCAGCTCTGCAGTGTGAAGTGCCCTCACAAAGGTCAGTGTCCTGCGAGTACAGCCTAATGCTTACACTGCAACAGACAGAGATGCTTTGGTAAACTGCACAAGTCAAAACCTCAACACAACACAGATAGTCCAAAGGTAATCCATGAAGTCGAGACTGAAAACCCAGAAGACACACAGCCATTCTTCTTGGGTGAGATCAGTGATTGTGGTTCTTCATTTTGAAATGTCGACATCCTGGTAAATGGTCATCTAACAAATTTTAAATTAGATTCAGGTGCCAGCATGACAGTCCTGTCAGACAAGGAACCATGGCTCAAAGGTTTCTGGCTTTGAGCAATGGACACTACACTTTATAGGGCAGGGGGAGTCCATCTCCTGGTCATCAGCATGATCCTGAAACAATTGAGGTATGGCAGAAAACACATCCTTGAGCTGATATGTAACCAGCTTTTCTCTCTTCTGAGCAGGGATGCCTGTGTAGCTCTGGATCTCCCCTAAACACTAGAGGATGTGAAGATTACCCCTGTTGTTATCCATCAGAGCACTGTGGTCTGAGTGCTCAAACACTCAATGTTCAGGATTGGATTTCACCTTCAACCTCTCTTCTCTCTTTGAGGAGCAGGTTTGTTCATTATCATTTCAGTTTCCGGACAGACCCCAATGGTCAGGCCAACCTACCACCCATTGCACCTCTACTGGAAGTGGTACCAGAAAATGATCAGCAGTCTGATAAGGCTGTACCTCCAACTACAATGATGGTACAGCTAGTCAACACATCAAACACTGTGCACACACTGCAATTTCCAGCCAGCATGCCACAACTACATGGGATGCTGCAACCAGGTAGCAGCCTATCAACCATCAGCAGCAAAAAGCAGAGGTGAGCATACCACTTAACCTTCTCCTCACTACAGGAACTTGCTTCCTCAGCCTCAGCAGGCTTCATGCATGGAAAAATAGGAAGGATAAGCAGTCCCAAGGAGCTGATTATCATCTTTGTCCAACAACCACTAGCTAGGCCTCATCTGGAGTACTGCATCCAGTTCTGGGCACCATACATGAGGAAGGATGTGAAGGCATTGGAGAGAGTACAGGGGAGATTCACAAGAATGATCCCCAGGATGAAGAACTGGAGCTATGAGGATAGATTGGTGAGGTTGGGGCTATTTTTATTGGAGAAAAGAAGGCTGAGAGGAGACTTGATAGAGGTGTTCAAGATCCTGAGGGGTATGGACAGGTTAAATAGTGAGAAACTGTCCCCACTCAAGAGAACATTAAGAACTAGAGGGGATGGATTCAGAATACTTGGCAAAAGGAGTAAATGTGATGTAGGGAAATATTTTTTCACCCAAAGGGTGGTTGGCATCTGGAACAAACTTCCTGAAAGGGTGGTGGAGGCAGGTTCAATCGAGGTATTCAAAAGGGAATTGGATTGCTAGCTGAAAAGAAAGAATGTGCAGGGTTACGGGGATCAAGCAGGGGAGTGGGACTAGGTGGAATGATTTTTCAGAGAGCCAGTGCAGACTTAATGGGCCAAATGACCTCCTTCTGCACTGTAAAGATACTGTGATACCTCACAAGAAATGGTTGAGAGTAACAGCAAACATGACACAACAACCAAACCAACCAGTTGTGGGACAACATAAAACAATGGAAGAAAAGAACAAAAGCATACCCAAATGCCAGCCCAACCTCCAAGCCAACAACAAGAACCAAAAACAACAGAGCCTGCCACTCTCCCAATAAACAGTGAACAAGATATGGAAGGGTTATGAGGCCTCCAGACCGTCTGAACCTCTAACTTCAAGGACTTGAAGTGGGGGGAGATGGGGCAGTGAGAATGTTGTTAATGCTAATGCTGTAACAGCAATGATATTGGAATAGCATTAATGTTGTAACAAAAGATAAATGCATAAGATTTATAGCAATGTAAGAATTGAAATAAACTAATGTAACTCGATATCCATGGGATAAAGACTTGAGGGGAGGTGTAGTAGAAGAGTCTGGCAGATACAGGGTTAATGTGGGACTGTGTACACACACCTTCCACACAGTAGGGTCAGTGTGGTGTTGGCCAGAGACATGTTAAGACCTAAGATGGAGATAGCTCCATACCTGTACCCTTTACTCTATATTTGTATATACTCACAAATAGCTAATAAAGACTTCCTGTTAACATACAGAAGACTATGAAGACTTCTTTAACAGGCGAGTTCTGTGACCAAAACCATCCCAACACTTTAAGTGGTTCAGTAGATTACACTTTGATTAGGCAGCAACAATGATAATTCTCCCATAGGAAAAGCCCATGATGGGCCATCCATTCCAGGGTCAGCTAACAGTTGGACAGCATTTATAGCGTTGACACGCTCCTGACAAGGCAATAAAGTCTCCTCCGAGGCACAGGGACTTCACAATTGATGACTAACCTCTCAAATGGGCCTTGCTGAAGACCTGCTTTTTATCTGTGCCCAAGTCACAGCAGGCCCGCATCCGGCCCCTCACTACTTCCGTGGTTGCCCTCCAATTTTTAATCTAGCCCAGTACACCCAGACTGAAAATCAGAAGTTTGGGCAACCATTTTTGGGTCAGGTTCACAAAGCTGGAAATGCACCCAACTCTGTACACCCGACACAGGGGCAAAAATATGGGCCTATGTTTGATGTTACTTTGTGCTGCAACCATACAGATAAAGACTTGAAGTTATACAGTGCAAGTATTGGTATGTGAATGCTTCACTCATTCATGAATTCATTTGGTTGCTATTTTAGTTTAAAATACTTAATACTTCTTGTAAGATAGTGGATAGCCTGATTTCATATAAACGCGGTAAATGTTTGAATGTTAATATTTATATATACAGCATCATCTTAAGACCTAAATATCATGCTACTAAAATAATGCATTCAAGTTAGCAATGATCTAAAACTAGACTTCTCCCCTGTGGCTGTCAGAATTTTAATATATTAAAATTATCAAAGTCTGGAAGTGTATGGCTTCTTCAGCATACGAATGTTAGCCCCAATGTGCTGAGTTTGTAATGTTTTCTCTGGGCTAAATTTTGCATCCCGCGGACTTGCACGTGCCCGACCTGATCGGGCATAAAATCGTGTGAAAAGATGCCGGTGAGCGTCCCAATGTCATCGTGCACTCATGCGATATCTCGTTTGGCGGGCGTGCGCAAAAGTTGGAAGCCCACCCGCTAACAATTAAGAGGGAAATTAAGTCCATTAACGGCGCATTTGCCTCCGATTTTATGTGGCCCATCTAACCTTATGGTTGGCGGACAGGCGAGTCAGCCAGGCGGCCTTTGCATTTTTCATGAAACCTCATCCAAGGGCGGGATGAGGTTTCTGTTATTAAATAAAATAAAAATAAAAATCTATGGACAGCATTTTTATCATCTATGAGTTCAGGTGCCTGATTGTGATGCTTGGACATTTTTTTCCCGATTTTCAAAACTTTAGTTCATGCTTTTTGGGTCTACAGCTCCCTAAGGCAACTCTCTGCCTCCAAGGAGCTTTCTCTCAGCTCTCACCCGCGCCTGCATTGACGTCATCGCCTGCTCCCCTCCCGCCCCCCCCACCCCGGTAGCGCTGAGCTTTTCAGCGTACGCTTCAGGTTGGAATCGCAGCCGGGGGCCAATCACGTTCAACGTTCCATTTCCCGACTGCTCCCAGGCCTGCCGAACGGGCCCGCCCGCTGAGCTGAAAATTCAGGCCTCTGATACTCATCACTTTGAATAACTTTTATTATTAACAAAGGAAATAGTCATATGCCAGAATTTTTTGCTCATCGCAGCCTGACCCGAACGAACGTAAAATGAAGCGTGATGTTATCGCGCACTCGTGCGATATTTCAGTCGGCGGGCGTACGCGGGAGTCGGCAGAGCACCTGCTGACATTTAAAAGGCCTATTAAGGCCATTAAAGTAATAATTAAGTTCAATTTTTTGCTGCCCATCCAACCTTACATAATTCATTGAGTAATAAATTTTCACAGTGATTGTAGACCATGCTTTCGGAACTGGCACATTCAACTAAGATGTCAGCAACATAAATCACCGGACAAATGACATGATCCTGGAAGTGTGGGAAACTAAGTTTTCAGTAGAATCTCTTAATCTGGTAAGCCTCCAGTCTGATTTTTCTAAACTGGAGCAATGAATAGAACAGGTGGTATGCATGCAATGCAGCAGGAAGGTCACAGCATGTAACCTAGCAGCAGCTGAACCACAAAGAAGCTGCTGCTGTCAATGACCTGGAAAATCACAGCCTCCACCACAACATAAAAATAATGGAAATCTGTTTTACTGAACTGATTTATTAAACTGACCCATCCATATCGGGTAGGATTTAAGTGTGAGATACACAACTCAAAATTTAACAATGCATTGCACGTATCCATCACTCAAAGGCATTAAATGATTTGGAACAAAAACAGTAACTTCCAGAGATACTCAGTAGGTTAGGCAGCAGTCATCAAGAAAATGTAAGGCTGTTGACGATTCATGCATAAAAACTTGCCTCAGAACTGAAAGATATGACAAATGAACAGCGTTTACAAAAGAACAGAATATACGAAAACGGGGAGAAGAAAAACACACACACATGGACCATACACAGAGGAATAGATCAAGAATGGTCTGTAAAGTTCTAAGCTGGGGATCAGGGCATGTTAAAGTGCAGAAATCGCATGTGCAGGAAACAATGGGAGGCATAATAAGAGAAATCAAATAAATAAAAGTCTCAGAGGAGAAGTTTTTGAGGCCTATCTAGATGAAACAGGATTACAAAAATGGTTTTGGAATGACTTAATGCCCTATTACCCTGACAGTGTGGCCATCCTTAACTTCCCCAGGGCCTATAGTCCTGGGTGAGCAGGCACCTATCTAAGTTAGGTGAATAGTTACCAAGGAAATGTTAGACAGATTAAAGCCTAGTCTAACTTGGCAACTGCACAACTGATTCCCCAGTTACGCACTCAACCCTTTGACTACCACCTGCCCCTCCACCTCCCCCCCCTCCCACCCCCCCCACCCCCCTCCCCCTCGCCTACCCCTGACCCCACCAGATTACCCCCAAACCCCCGACTAACCCTCCCGATCATCTGGCTATTACCCCGAGGCCCAACTACCACTCCCAAACACCTGACTATCCCCTGACCTCCTGACTACCCCCCAAACCCGCCTACCCCAATCCCACCCGATATGACCCGATTACCTGCTTGACCACACTTCCCGACCTGAGCCGACTACCCCTCCCAGTCGCACTATCCACTGACCACCTGACAACTGCACCAACCTAACCAACTACCAACCCCCACACACCCAACCCAACTACCCCTCCCAACCATGATACCCCGCAACCACTAACACCCAGACCTGACCCGACTACACACCCCTCAACCACCTGGGGAGAAGGTGGCTTAGTGGTAATGTCACTGGACCAATAATCCATAGGCCCAGGCTAATGCTCTGGGGCAGGGGTTCTGTAGTAATTATGGTTTTATTTGGTGTGTAATGTACCTTTACGAATAATACGTGTTACGGAAGATTATATGATCTATAGTAACCAATAGGAGAGTAGCTTGGTCTACCTCAGCAGCAAGTGTAGAGATGGAATTAGAGTTGAAAGCACATGTGTAGTTGCTGCTGAGTATATTGTAAATAAACTTAATGTTTCCACCCAAGAAGTGTCTGCAGATCAACTCTATCATTAAGAGTATAACTTGGCCACCCTACAACAAACTGGCCACAAGAATAAAACAGGATTGAACAAAATAAATCAAGTTAGAAAGAAATTGGCACCGTACCTCACACAGTGATTGTAAGTAGCAAACTCCGTTAGAATTGAAGAAGTCATCCCCTCTCAAAACACCAGAAGTTTGGAGAATTGATCCATTTGAACCAGCCACAGGTTTCAATACATAGAATGCGTCACATTCGTTTTTCAAGTGAACAAGATTACGGGGAAGAGAAGAGGTGAGCTATTCTCTTGAGTACTTGTGGGAGAAAAACCTGCAGTATTATTCAAAATTTGACAGACTCAATGCCCAGATTCGAAGAATTTTGATGAATTGGTGAACCTCATGAAGGGTCACTTCCAACCAAAGCCCTCAGTCATGATGTGGAGGTTCAGGTTTAATTCATGAAAATAAACCCTGAGTGAGATAATTACATACTACGTGGCCAAATTGAAGCAGCTAATGGAACATTGTGAGTTTGGTACAACTCTGAACAACATGCTCAGAGATCGTTTAGTGTGTAGCGTGAAAGAGGACAATATTCAGAAAAGATTATTGTCCAAAGTGAATCCGGATATCAAGAAGGCGCTAGAAATTAGCGCTGGTCATGGAAAGTGCAGTAAAACATTCAAAAGCAATACAGAGAGTGCAAAATGGCACCATCCTCCACATCGGGCAGGAAACCTCAACCGCAAGTGGCGCAAAAAGAGCAAGATGCTCTGAGAAGCGTGAAACAGCCCCCACTAGCCAAAGAATAAAGAAAAAATAACTTAGCAGTTAAATCGAAGAATAATTTTAGTAGAGGTGGAAACAGTTTTTTTTTAGCAATTGTTAGTTTAAAAAAATTGAATGCTGCTATTGTCATAGAAATGGATATATGCCCAAGGAAAGATTCAAGTGGGCTTGTAAACACAAGAAGAAGCCCAATGAAACCTGCAATGTAGAAGAGCCTGAAACAACAAACTCAGACATTTACTCATTGTTTAATCAGAAAGTTGGAAAGACAGAACCAATATTTGCCACAGTGAAAGTAAATGGCAAACCTGTTAGAATGGAAGTGGGCACGGGAGCTCCCACTACAGTAGTTAGGGAACATACCTTCAGATATCTGAATAATTGTGAACATCAATTAAGTTTAAAAGAAATAGTTTCCAAACTAAAAACATATAGGGGTGAAGACATTCAAGTAAATGCATAAGCAGGGTAACTGTCCATTGTGGAAGTCAATCAGCAAAGCTACCAGCATTAATATTGAAATGCAGAGGACCAAGCCTTCTAGGGCGAAACTGGCTAAGGGAAATCAACCTTGATTGGTGACTGGGATTCCAAAAGGAAGCTGGAAACATTCCTGTTTTGAAAAAGGAATGTGTATGGACTCAACAGCCTGAAGAAATGCAGGCTGTCCTGAGCCAAAACCTGGAAGAACAGCAGAAGGAACTCGAAGAGACCGTGCTTGATGACAGAGTTCAAGACGAGGTGAGCAACCTTCACAGAAAAAAGAAAACCTGTTGAAAGACTTTCACACATGACAAGATTCCCTCAGGTCAAAGTTTGTACCTCTGGAAAAGTATGAAGAGGAACAGAAATAATTCAGCACCACTCTGAACAAGCTGAAGAATGAGTTGGCAGAGAAGACACAACAATGTCCAATTTTCCAGGAGGCAGAAAACAAATACAAAAACGAGACAGAAGAGCTGAAGAGTCAGCTAAATGAAACCAAAGAGGTTTTGGAAGCAAAAGTCGCAGATTTTTCCAAGAAGCAGAGAGATAATGAAATTTTGGGAGACTCAGCCACTGAACTCAGACAAGTTGAACTGAAAGATGTCTGGCTAGCAGTGAAGTCAAAAAGAAGGCCGAGATTAAAGTCTGCGCTAGAAAAAGAAAAGTGCACGTTCCAAGCAAGGGAGATAATCTATTTGGGTTACCAAATAGATTCAAAGGGCCTCCAACTGGTTGAGGAGAAAGTGAGAGCCATAAGAGAGGCACCTGCGCCAAAGAATGCCTCAGAGCTCAAATCATTCCTAGGAATAATCAACTATTATGAGCGGTTCTTACACAATTTGTCAAAAGTGCTGGCCCCCCTGCATTATCTACTCAAAAAGAAACAATGTTGGTCTTGGGTGGCGCCCCAGAAAGAAGCTTTCATAAAAGTGAAACAATTGTTGCACTCGTCTGATCTATTAGTGCATTATGACCAGACGAAAGAATTAGTGCTGACATTTGACGCATTTCCCTATGGAGTGGGAGCAGTGCTCTCTCATCGGATGGATGACAACACGGAAAAGCCAATAGGTTACGTCTCAAGAACGCTCACCACAGCGGAAAAGGGATACTCACAGATAGAAAAAGAAGGCCTGTCCATCATCTTTGGTGTCAAGAAATTTCACCAGTATGTACATGGCCGTCATTTTACCATTGTTTCAGACCACAAACCATTGCTAGGATTGTTCAGTGAGGAAAAGGCTATACCACCCATAGCATCAGCAAGAATACAATGAAGGGCCTTAATTCTGGCAGCATATGAATACAACTTTCATACATAGGCCTGGCAATCAAATCATAAACACCGATGTCCTTAGTCATTAGCCTTTACAAGAAAATGATGAGCACGTCACAGTTCCACAGGAAGGTGTTTTACTGTTAAAATTCTCAGATTCCTCACCTGTATGTGCTCGACAGATCAGAGACTAGACAAGTCAGGACCCAGTCCTATCTCAGGTACGAGAACAAGTGCTACATGATTGGTCACAGGAGCCCGTATCTAACAAAGTAAAACCGTACTTCAACAGAAGACATGAAATAACCAGCCAAGGTGGCATCTTATTGTGGGGAGCATGAGTGATAGTTCCTCCAAAGGGAAGTGAACCACTTTTAATTGAACTACACAGTGCCCATCCAGGAATTTCCCAAATGAAGACTATAGCACGCAGCTATGGATGATGTCCTGGGATAGATGGCGAAATAGAATGTTTAGTAAAGCACTGTGTACAATGTCAGCAACTGCAAAAGTTGCCAGTGACAGCTCTGTCACACCCATGGGATTGGCCAGGTAGACCCTGGGTGCAGTTACACATTGACTACGTTGGATCTTTCCTGGCAAAAATGTTTCTGCTCATTGTCAAAGCGCATTCACAATGGTTGGAAGTACACGAGGTGAAGTCACCAACATCGACCACTGCAATTGAGAAACTAGATCAGAGTTTTACCACTCACGGACTACCAGAAGTAGTCATTTCTGATAATGGCATGGCATTTACAAGTGCTAAGTTTCAATGGTTTGTCAGTCTCAATAGTATTGCTCATGTGAAAACTGCACCGTACTACCCTTCCTCAAATGGACTGGCTGAAAGGGCGGTTGAGACATTCAAGACAGGCATGAAAAAGCATACTGACTGTTCCTTGGCAACCAAGCTAGCACTTTGTTTCATTACAGGACTACCCCTCACGTAACAATAAGTGTCACACCTGTGGAGTTATTGCTGAAATGCCATCTCAGTACAAAATTGATCTGAATAATGCTGAATTTAGAGGGGAAGCTGGAAAGGAGTCAGGGAAACCAGAAAACTAGACACGACTGGCATAGTTGCGACAGGAAATTTACCGTGGGAGAGCTGGTATACGTGAAGAACTTCGAGGAAGGACCAAAGTGGTTACCAGGTGAAATAAGTGCAGTGACTGGACCTCTATCTTACCACGTGGAGGTGCAAGGCTGGATCATCCATAAATATGTGGACCATTTAAGGAAGAGAGAGACAAATCACCAAGATTTGGTTCCACTGGTGATCATGACCAGGTCTGCGTTTCCTTGAGAATACTCAATCCAGAACTGACATGTCTGATGTTCCTGTAAGAGTTGAGGATACAGAACTGCAAGTGCCCACCAAGGCACCTGATGTTCAGGCAACTCTAGAAAAGGAAGTACCTGACAAAAGAATCTGAAGTTGTGGAATGGCGATGCTCCACACATACCAGGAAACTAACTGAAAGACTGAACTTGTAAATTCCTTACCCAGTGTAATTATTATGTTGTCTTGAAAAATACGTATTTTTAAATATAATACGTATAGCCGAGTTAAAGGGGAGGAATGTAGTAATTCTGGTTTTATTTAGTGTGTAATGTACCTTTAAGAATAATAGTTGTTAAGGAAGATCATATGATCTGTAGTAACCAATAGGAGGGTAGCACAGGCTACCTCAGCAGTCAGTGTAGAGATGGAGTTAGAGTTGAAAGCACATATGTAGTTGCTGCTGAGTATATTATAAATAAACTTAATGTTTCCACCCAGGAAACATTAGATTGCAGATCAACTCTATCATAATAGCACAACTTGGCCACCCTACAACAGGTTCAAGTTCCACCACAGCAGCGGATGGAATTTAAATTCAATTAGCAAATTTGGAATTGAAAGCTCACCTCTGCAATGGTGACCATGAAACTATCAATTGTCATTAAAAACCCATCTGGTTCATTAATGTCCTTTAGGGAAGGAAATCTGCCGTCCTTACCTGGTCTAGCCTGTATGTGACTCCAGACCCATAGCAACGTGGCTGACTCTTAACTGCCATTGGAAATGGCTTAGCAAGCCACTCAGTTCAAGGGCGATTAGGAATGGACAACAAATGCTGGCTTTGCCCGTGATGCACAGATCCCATGAAAGAATAAAGAAAAATCTGAACTGCCACTGAGAAAAAACTCAACTACTCCTTAGGCCAGACCTGACTAGACCCCAACATGATTCCCCCTCCAAACACCTGAACCACTCTACCCAACTCATCACTTACCCACTCACCCACCCTACCCACTTGCCACTCACCCATCTGCCCACCTCACCCACCCATACCATGGATGATGACCAAGGAAAGGTCCTTCCATGCTGGTATGCCTGTGAGCATTGGCCCTGAGGTGTCCACAATCTAAAATATCAGGGGTGACCAAGGTAAGTTTTTGCAGTGACATTTGAGTGCAATGGATCCCAAGGATGGAGTCTCCAACTCATTGTACGCACTGAGTTTGGTGTTGTTGGTCAAATCATCACTTGCCTCTTCTGTGGGTGTGTACATTTCAGATTACAAAGTGGAAGGATGTTTGCACCTGCACCAGTATAAAGTTTTGCATATAGGTTATGCTGACCCTGCATTTGTAATCTGGATGATGGTAAAGACTTTTGTTGGTTCAACTGTGCCAATATGTTATTTGGTGTTTACCATGATAAATATTTACTTACTGTGTGTGCCAATGGAGAGAGTAGATAGGGAGAAACTGTTCCCATTCATGAAAGGGTCAAGAACAAGAAGGCACAGATTTAAAGTGATTGGCAAGAGAAGCAAAAGCGATATGAGAAAAGACTTTTTCATGCAGTGAGTGGTTAGGGTCTGTGATGCATTGCCTGAGAGTGTGGTGGAGATAGTTTTGATCATTGTATTCAAAAAGGGATTTGGACTGCTCACTGAAAGGAAGAACGTGCAGGGTTACGGAGAGAAAGTGGGAGAATGGCACTAATGAGTTACTCATTTGGAGAGCCGGTGCAAGCACAATGACCTGAATCGTCTCCTTCTCCACTATAACAATTCTGTGGCTCTGTGATTTTAACTTCCTGGAAGCAGCAATAATGGACTCTCAAACAAAAACAGAAAATGCTGGAGTTAATATTTTGAGTCCATATGACCCTTCTTCAGAGCTCTGAAGAAGAGTCATACAGACTGAAAACATGAACTCTGTTTCTCTCTCCACAGACGCTGCCCAACCTGCTGAGTTTTTCCAGCATGTTTTGTTTTTATTTCAGATGTCCAGCATCTGCAGTATTTTGTTTTTATCTCAGTAATGGACTCTCCCCTGCCTGTAAATTCTGCTTACGATGAGGCCCTCCAGACTCTGCTATTTAATTTCTGTTCCTACTTAAACTTTGCAGCAGATAGACTTTTACCATATAAGCACTCCAAATTCAAACAACCCTACTGGGATGTGATGCCTGCTGGCTGGAGCGAGGTGCGATCCAAGAACAGAGGTACAATGTGTAGAATTCCTATAGATCTGCAAAATCATTACACATGGTGAGTCTTGATAATTGTTTCTCTTTTACACCAGCTCATTTCTTCATCTGCATGTAAAGGGTTTCTGATATTTTGCAGTCAAATCTTCAAAAATCCTGCTGCCACCCTGTGACCATGTTATATCTTCCTTCTCTTCAACATAAATGTGCCAATCATACACAAGGATTGGTGAAACAATGATGTGGGTTCTTTATTTGAAGACTATATACAGATAATGTTAACTGGGAGACAATTATACACACTTCTTTCTCCTATTGCTGCTGCTTAAAGACTGACTACAAATCTGGGGACTAATACATCACATCCTGTCGAGGTATATAATGATTGATGCAATTTAAGATATGCTCCCTTAAAGGTGCAGGCACATCATATCACAACACTACTCACTTACCCACCTCACTCATCAACCAACTTACACAACCTACCACCCCACCCATTCACTCATTCATCCACTCATCCATTCACTCATCCATTCAGTAACATTTAACTTACCATACAGAAGCTAGTGCCATAAAAAGGGAACATGCCCTGTCTTCCTCTAACTGTACTCCACTTCGCTGGAATTCCGCGATGGACACTGCACTTTGCCTTTCTGGAGAAGCCGGGTTCAGAAAGTCCCAGAAGAAATGCAAAGCGGCATTGAGCTCCTCGAAAGATCTGGGCCAATGGTTTTTTGCACTTTTTCAGTGGCCTCCAGTGATCTAGCTAAAGGCCATTGGTTAAACCAAACTAGACCCAGACGAACTAATTGGAGCTTAGGTTAATTACTATCCAGTTTCAATTTGGAGCCCTATAACCAATGTCGGACCTCTATTTCTGTCTGTCACCAGGTAGGCACCCTGGATAACCAAATGTTAGCTGATTCAATTTTGTATGAAGTGCTCTTCCGCGATTGATTGGACATGGGGAATCATGCCCTGAATTTGGATTTTTCTTTCTATTTAATGCCTGAAAACAGGTTCAATTTACAATTTTTCTCCTTTAACTGTTATTATCTTTATTAATCTTTAACCTTCATTAATTAATCTATTAATCTTTGACATCAAGGCAACATATAATGTTCAGGGATACTGCATGTTAGATATGTGCTGTGATGTGTTATTGGACTGAATTCAGGTGTAGGCAATGTTCCAGTTACAGAAAATTATTTATCCTATCTGAGGGGCCAGAGTTCTTAGCAGCAAGAGGTCCTTCATAAATTCAATTGATTCTCATGGAAAATGTACTGCACTAAGGCTGAGAAAACTTTAAAAATGTGTCTATCAGAACAACAGCAGGTATGCATCAGGAGGGAATGGGAGCTTGCTGGAATTATAGAATAGAATCATAGAATGATACAGCACAGAAGGAGGTCATTCGGCTGATTGTTCCTTGCTGTTTTTTTGAAAGAGCTATCCAATTAGTCCCACTCCCCCTGGTCTTTCCCTATAGCCCTGCAAAAATTTCCCTTCAAGCATTTATTCAATTCCATTTTGGAAGCTATTATTGAATCTGCTTCCACCATTCTTTCAGGCAGGGCTTTCCAAATTATAACAACTGCTGTATATTAAAAAAATGTTTAATTTCCCCTCTGGTTCATTTTCCAATTACCTTAAATTTGTGTCCTCTGGTTACTGACCCTTCTGCTACGTAAATAGCTTCTCCTTATTTATGCTATCAAAAGTATTATTCAAAACATTATCAGACTTTAATCTGGATACTTACATTGCTATAGCTGATTGCTTAAGGTATATATTCTATTCTATGCTCTAAAGTTCTTCTTTTCAATTATGTGGAATAAATCAAATGTTTTGTTTTGCCTTTGTTGTTCTCTTTTTTTAATTCTTGAAATGCACTTTTTAACGTTTAAAATAGACTGTTATTGAAAAAGAGGTAATTCATGCAACTAAGGGATAAGATGCCAGAGCTTATAATTGTTCAATGTGACACACTGTACATCATTAAAATGGCCACAAGTAGGTCAGAAACAGCACTTATAAATGCCCTCTGGTACTACACGAAGAGTGTTATGGAATCTCAGTCTGCTTTCGCAATTATGAATGCAGTTAACTCAGTATGAGTGGGAATGTTAAGTAAAGAATTCCTAAGACAAAAATAAATCCCTGTAATTTTCTTGGATTGGCTCTGCACTTTTTTTTAAATGAAGGAAAAGTTATTCATATATTTGTAAAATAAAAATTATTGTTGCCCAAAGCTTTTTATTTGAAGGATGTGGAAAATATTACAGCCCAATATTTGGATATGTGGGATTGGGGAAGTTTAAACCAATCTATAGAGGTACTCACATAGACACATTGGTCATCAATCCATTGTGCCCCAGTTCTGACTCCATTGATTTTCTGATAGGGCATGCCTTACAGTCATAGGCATGTAAAAATTTACAATTTGACTGGTGCAATTCAAAACATTTATTTTGATGGCAATAATGGGAGTGCCAGACAACAAGTAGAAAAGCGTGTTTCAGTAAAATGTGGATTTATTTACTGACAACAAGAGTACAACAGAAATGAAATGTGCATTCTGTGCTTGTCATTGAATTTGACCATACCAGTCCAGCAGAAACCAGGTAGGTAGGTCACTTAAAACAAGTAGGTTGCTTACCCATTTAGGATGCGATCCTTTCTCACCTTATCCAGCAATAATCTGTAGGGCTGTGCAGGGGTACTTAAAGGCAGTGGGAGCCACATAAATTTGTGTCAAATGAGTCCTAATAGACATTTTAACCAGGGCCTGAGTGGGGAAGATTTGTGGTTTTCTGCCGGGAGGGACAAAGGGGCCCTCCAAGTACAGCAAAAACATTTAGTTGTGAGGCCAGGAGGTCTTCTCCAAATTCCCAAAATGTGCTTCTGGTACAGAGCTTTATCCTTCAAGAGCATTATTCCCATAAAAGCTCCTTTATCTTTTGTTCTTTGTGATTAAGTGTGACTAATACTGTAGAAATATTGATAATGTATTTTCTAATATTTACATCAACGCATAGTCTTGAAAATCCTATGCTACCTGTTCTGTTTATGAGCGTTCTGTGTTACAGATAAATATATTGTGTTTTTGGGGGGTCGGGATGGTTTTAAACACCTTGTTGCAAATATATCAAGACTCCTTAGGAAACGGTTAATTGCCAGCAATGAGCTGTGCCCAAAAAGAGTGTGGATCAGAGAATTGTAGTTTAAAGGGTTAATAGCTATTATGCGATAGCAAATATACATCAGTGATGTCAGATTACATGTGACCAGGGCTCAGAGAGAGATGGTTCTGGAAGGAACCTTATCTATCTATCCCTTCATATAATTGTGAATAGTTAATACCGGGGAGGCGGTGGCACAGTGGTATTGTCACTGGACTAGTAATTCAGTGGCCGAAGCTAAAGCTCGGGGGACTGGATTTCAGATCTCACCTTGGCAGATGGTGAAATTTGAATTCAGTAAAAATTGGGAATTTAAAGTCAGATGATGACCATGAAACCATTGTCGATTGTTGTAAAAACACATCTGGTCCATTATGGGAAATCTGCCATCGTTACCTGTTCTTGCCTACATGTGATCCAGACCCACAGCAATGTGGTTGACTCTTCATTGCCCTCTGAAACAGCCTAGTAAGCCACTCAGTTCTATTAACCTGCCAATAAGGAATGAAACCAGATGGACCATCTGACATTGACCTAGGCACTGGAAATGACAATGGCAAACTCAACCCTGTTGAGCCGGCAAATTCCTCTTTACTAATATTTGGGGACCAGTGCCAAAATTGGGAGAGCTGTCTTACAGACTAGTCAAGCAACAGCCTGACATAGTCATCCTCACAGGATCATACCTTACAATGTCCCAGACACCATCCCTGGGTATGTGCTGTCCCGACGGTAGGCAGCAGAGGTGGCGGCACAGTGGTATATAGTCAGGAGGGAGTTGCCCTGGGAGTCCTCAAAATAAACTCTGGCCCCCTTGAGGTCTCTTGGCATCTGTTCAAATATGTGCAAGGAAACTTCCTGCGGACCACCACATACGCTGCACCCCCACCCCACCTCAGCAGATGAATCAGTATCCTCCATTTTGAACAGCATTTGGAGGAAGCATTAAGGGTGGGACAAGGGTGCAGCATGTACTCTGGGTGGGGAATTCAAAGTCCATCACCAAGAGTGGCTTGGTAGCACCAATACAGACCAAGCTGGCTGAGTCCTAAAGGACATAGCTGCTAGATTGGATCTAAGGGAGGTAGTGAGGGGACTAACAAAAGGGAAAAACATGCTTGACCTCATCCTCACCAAACTGCTTGCCGCAGTTGCATCTGTCCATGACAATATCGGTAGGAGTGACAACCGCACAGTCCTTGTGGAGATGAAGTCCCGTCTTCACATTAAGATCGCCATTGTGTAATGTGGCACCATCACCATGCTAAATCGGATAGATTTTGTACAGATCTAGCAATTCAAGGTGGGGCAACCATGAGGCGCTGTGGGCCATCATCATCAGCAGCAGCAGAATTGTACTCAACCACAATCTGTAACCACATAGCCTGGCATATCTCCCACACTACCATTACCTCTAAGCCAGGGGGTCAATACTGGTTCAATGAAGAGTACAGGAGGGCATGCCAGGAGCAGCACCAGGCATATCTAAAAATGAGGTGTCAACCTTGTGAAGCTGCAACACAGCTACTTGCATCACAAACAGCATAAGCAGCAAGCGATAGACAGAGCTGAGTGATTCCACAATCAACAGATCAGATTCAAGCTCTGCAGTCCTGCCTCATCCAGTCATGAATGGTGGTAGATGATTAAACAACTCACTGGAGGAGAAGGCTCCGAAAATAGCCCCAACCTCAATGATGGAGGAACCCAGCACATCAGTGGAAAAGATAAGGCTGAAGCACTTGCAGCAATCTTCAGCCAGAAGTGCCAAGTGGTCCCAGCATCACAGCTGCCAGTCTTCAGCCAATTCAGTTCACTCCACGTGATATCAAGAAACGGCTGAATACTGCAAAGGATACTGCAGGCACTGGATACTGCAAAGGCTATGGGTCCTGACAATATTCCAGCAATGGTATTGAATTCTTGTGCTCATAACTTGCCATGCCCTTAGCCAAGTTGTTCCAGTACAGCTACAACACTGGCATCTACCTGGTAATGTGAAAAATTGCCAAGGTGTGTGCCGTACACAAAAAGCAGGACAAATCCAACCCAGCCAATTACTGCCCCATCAGCCTACTCTTGATTATCAGTAAAGGAATGGAAGGGGTCATCAAGAGTGGCACTTGCTTAGCAATAACCTACACACTGAAGCTCAGTTTAGGCTCCACCAGGGCAACTGAGTTCCTGATCTCATTACAGCCTTGGTTCAAACATGGGGAAAAGAGCTGAACTCCAGAGATTTGGTGAGAGTGACTGCCCTTGACATTAAGGCAGCATTTACCGAATGTGACATCAAAGAGCCCTAACAAAATTGGGGTCAATGGGAATCATGGGGAAAGCGCTCCGCTAGTTTAAGTCATACCTTGCTCAAAGGAAGATGGTTGTGGTTGTTGGAGGTCAATCATCACAGTTCCAGGCATCACTGCAGGAATTTCTCAGGGTAGTGTCCTTGGCTCAACCGTCTTCAGCTGCTTCATCAGTGACCATTCCTCCAGCATAAGGCCAGGAGTGGGGATACTCGTTGATGATTGCACAACGTTCAGCACAATTCTCAACTCCTCAGATACTGAAGCAGTCCATGTGCAAATGCAGCAAGACCTGGACAATATCCAGGCTTGGGCTGACAAGTGGCAAGTAATATTCGCAAGTGTCAGGCAATGACCATCTCCAGCAAGAGAGAACGGAACGATTGTGCATTTGCATTCAATGGCATTAACATCACTGAATCCTCCACTATCAACATCCTGAGTGTCACCACTGACCAGAAACTGAACTGGAATAGCCATATAAATACTGTGACTACAAGAGCAGGTCACAGACTCGGAATCCTGCAACGAGTAACTCACCCCCTGACTCCCAAAACCTGTTCACCACCTACAAGACACAAGCCAGGAGTGTAATAGGATACTCCCCACTTCCCTGGATGAGTGCAGCTCCAACCACACTCATGAAGCTTGACACTATCCAGGACAAAGCAGCCCATTGATTGGCTACCCATCCCCACAAACATTCACTCCCTCCACCACCGACACACAGTAACAGCAGTGTTTACCATCCACAGGATAAAAAAAATGAACTCCCAAGGTGAGGTGAGAGTGGCTGCCCTTGACAATAAGGCAGCATTTGACCGAGTATGGCATCAAGGAGTCCTAGCAAAATTGGAGTCAATGAGAATCATGGAGAAAACTCTCCACTGGTTGGGGTCATACCTAGCGCAAAGGAAGATGGTTGTTGTTGTTAAGGTCAGTCATCTCAGCTCCAGGGCATCAATACAGGAGTTCCTCAGAGTAGAGTCCTCGGCCCAACCATCTTCAACTGCTTCAGCAATGAATTCCTTCCATCATAAGGTCAGAAATGGAGATGTTCAATGATGATTACACAATGTTCAGCAACATTCGCGACACCTCAGATACTGAAGCAGTCCATGTCCAAATGCAGCAAGACCTGAACAATATCCAGGCTTGGGCTGACAAGTGGCAAGTAACATTCGTACCACACAAGTGTCAGGCAATGACCATCTCAAACAAGAGAGAGTCTAACCATTACCTCTTGATGTTCATTGGCATTACCATCACTGAATCTCCCACTATCAATATCCTGGGGGTTGCCATTGACCAGAAACTGAACTGGACTCACTATATAAATACTGTGGCTACAATAGCAGGTCAGAGGCTAGGAATTGTGCGATGAGTAACTCACCTCCTGACTCCCCAAAGCCTGTCCACCATCTACAAGACACAAGTCAGGAGTGTGATGGAATACTCCCCACTTGCCTGGATGGGTGCAGCTCCCAGAACACTCAAGAAGCTTGACATTATCGAGGACAAAGTAGCCCACTTGATTGGCACCACATTCACAAACATTCACTCCCTCCACCACCAATGCAGACTAGCAGCAGTCTGTACCATCTACAAAATGCACTGCAAGAATTCACCAAGGCTCCTTAGGCAGAACCTTCCAAACCCACAACCACTACCATCTAGAAGGGCAAGGGCAGCAGATAGATGGGAATGCCATTGTCTTGAAGTTCCCCTCCAAGCCACTTACCATCCTGACTTGGAAATATAGTGCCAGTCCTTCACTATCTCCGTGTCAAAATCCTGGAACTCCCTCCCTAACAGTGCTGTGGTGTATCTATGCCACATGGACTGCAGCGGTTCAAAAAGGCAGCTCACCACCACCTTCTCAAGGGCAATTAGTGGTGGGCAATAACTGCTGGCCTAGCCAGCGATGCTCATATCCCATGAATGAATTAAAGAATTTGTTTGAATATTCCTAGAGGCCTTCTTTCCAGCAGTCTATGATAAACACGTCCTGGAACCATTTGCGATGATACTTCATGGTGTCAGCGGTAAACCTATCGAATAACATGGGTCCCCAATGAAACAAATAGTGGCAGGAAAGTGAAGGCCATCAAATGCTAGACAACCAGGCAATCACTACGGCTGAGAATCAGAGGGGCAATCGAATAAAAGTAACAGACAATTGTGGAAAAAGTCCTACCTCTACTTGAATTATTTGACTATGTGGGAGGTCCCAACCAAGCAGCACACTGGCAAAACTGGCATCACAGATTCAACAGCCATAGGACCACTTCAGGGTTAGCACACAAGCCTGATAAAAACAGGTCAGCACACTCCTTTATTCCATTGGCAACAGTGCAGATCACATTGGAATAAGTCAGGGTATTAATTAGGGCACGGCAACCTATGAAGAAGCTTTTAAGGCCATCAATTTGCATTTTGTATTTGGAGGAACACTATTATAAACCAACAAGATTTAACAGTTGCGCTCAGGAATCTGGAGAAAGTGTTTATTTTCTCATGAATGACTTGTATTGTTTGACTGATAGTTGCAAGTATGGGGCTCTAAAAGATGACATCATCTGAGACTGTTTTGTGGTGCGAGTGCCTGATAAGCCTCATCTGATTTTCTGCAGTCCACGGAGGACCTGACATTGTCCAAAACAGTGTAATTAGCGAGAGGCTGAGATATGGAAACATGAACATGATTCGGCAGACAGGTCAAGCCACAGCAGCATCTTTCCCTATGACTCAGGGACAGTGACAGTGACTTAGGTGATTGGGGCAACATAGAATGTGTAAATATTTAATGAGTAGAATGAAAGATCTGGGGCAAGATATAGTATAAAGAAAGGGTTAATATCTATTCTTCTGCTAGCTAATTTACTTCATCAGTGATGTCAGATCACGTGTGACCCAAAATTGGATGTTAAATATACCCTGGGACTGTTTGCTACATTACTTCAGGAATCAGTGGTGGAATTTCTAGTCCAGCCAATGTTCCTCTGTAGGAGCACAGGAGAGCTGAATTTAATCATATAGTTTGTCTCATAGTTGTGCCGTTGAGTCCATCAAATGAAACCCTGAGCTGCTCTTAAAGCCCATTTCCCTGGATCAATGAGATGCAGTTCTAGATGATGACTAGAAAAAGAACACACATTTTGGACTGATGACTGTGCAGCTGAATGATGGAGGACACTGAACTGGTGGTTAGATCCTTCACAGAGATTCCTCTAGATTGCAACATCAAACCCAGAGGATGTATCACATCAAAACAAAAACATGTTAGTTAAGACCCATTCACAATCAGAGCAGGCTACAGCAAGTAATTTTTTGGTACATTGGATGAAAGGCTTATGTGATTACGCTATCCAGATACATCCAGAAATACAGTCCCATTGCATTAACAGTCACTTACACTGATTAGCAGTAGGTAGACTATCAAATGGTTCATCACACAGTTGAGATATCAACCTGTTTCCATAGTACTATCATGTGAGACTCACAACTCCAACAAATCCTTCCAATTTCCCATAATTTCTTTCCTTTTACAGTAATAATAAGAAAACCTCAATGAACATTTAACTGAAATTTAGCTTAGGTTTACCTGTACATTAATTTTTTTAAAAACAAATTATGTGCCAGGAATCCAACATGTGGTGATATTTTGAGCCCATAAACTGCATTTTAATTTTTATTACTTTCAACACTGTCTTTGCTGGTGTCAGATTTTCACTTTAATTTCCAAGATTCGACAATATTTGACTTTCTTCACCCTAGGATGCACGATTCATCATTTCTGGAATAGTTGTTTGGTTGTATAAAACTTGAGTATTATTGAAAAAAGAGACAAGTCCAAGCTTTTCGTTTTGCATTCATCAGGACACTCGCAAGAATACCAATATAAAGGGGAAAGGAACAATTTATAATGTATGTGAAGAGAATGCTGATTGGTTGGCAAATGGTGTTGCCATGGAGAATGCACCACTGATGGTGACTGAAAGTTAACTGCCAAACATTATTTTAAATTTAAACCATGCAGCTTGACCCTGTTTGGTCAAGGCATTGCCCTGAGGAATGAGTCAGTGAATGGCTGTCACTTATTTTGTTTAGCTGAAACAGGCACAACGTATGTACATACTCTTTCTGTCTGCAAAAAACAAGGCCCTGTGTATTAATATATGCAGCTTCCAGTACATGCAAATGCACCACACTGCGAGCTTGACTGGCAATCTTAAATTGGTTGTCAGCATAATTCTTAGCACACTGAGGATTATTTAGCAAATGTTGTCCAGTCACAGAATCATATCTAATGTTGGACATTGTGTTTTGAGATTATCAAGCAGGGGATGGTTGTGTACAGTCTGTACCCTGCCCATTGCCAACAGCAGCTGGGACATGCTGTTTGATACGATCCACCAATGTTTGGGACATACGGCCTTCATACCTAGCATCACACTGGCACTAAAATTCAGAATGTCTTTTTGGCTTGACGGCAGAATCCTGTTAGTGGCGAATACAACTCGTGTTGCTTGTGCATAGTAGCAGTGTGAAACAGCTAGATTCATCTGTTGCTCAAGTTTTTGAGAATCCTTGCCCTTTCAGGGTAATCTGAGGTAGACTAGGCATTTTTTAGGGACAAAAGTGATAGCCTTAGTCCCGTTCATAAATTTGCATGATATAGAGCGCAAAATGATATGATCAGGGTAACCATTATCCTACAGGATGCCTTTGATGCATCATGGGATTCTAGGCCCAGCTCTCGCAAACATCTTTGTTGGTTTCCATGAGAAATGTGTCTTTGACGGAATGACACCAAAACTCCTACCCCTTGCGTATTTCCGATATGTGGATGATACATTTGCTACATTTAAATTCACAGCTGCATGTAACCATTTCCTTACATGAACGTTAATGGGCTCCATTGTGTGCTCAAATTCACCTTTGAAATGAAGCAGTCAAATGAATTCCCCTTCCTTGACATACTAGTTCAGAAATCTGCCAGGGGGTTCTCAACCACAGTCTACCGCAAGCCTGCCTTCACTGGCCAATGTACACATTGGGGTTCTTGCAGTTCCACGTGCAATACGATTGGCCTTATGTGCAAACTTGTAAATAGGAGCAAACCATTTGCTAACCATGCAAACTTGATGCTGAAATAGAGTGCATCAAATGCACCCTGCAGGGTAATGGCTACCCTGATCAGATCATTTCGCGCTGTATATCACACAATAGGCATTCATATCATGAACGGGCCTAAGGCTGTCACTTTCAACCTTGAAAAGTGCCCAGTCTGCCTTAGGTTACCCTAGAAGGGCACGGTATCTCCAAAATTTGAGCAACAGGTGAAGCTAGCTGTTTCACGCTGCTACTATGCAGTAGCAACAGAGTGGTATTTGCCACTAACAGGACACTGCCGTCAAGCCAAAAAGACTTTTTGCCTATTACACAAATGAATTTCAGTGCCAGTGTGATGCGAGGTATAGAAACAAAGAAACAGAAAAATAGAAGCAGGAGTAGGTCATTCAGCCCTTCGAGCCTGCTCCGCCATTCAATATCATCATGGCTGATCCTTTATCTCAATGCCATAGTCCCGCTCTCTCCCCATACCCCTTGATGCCTTTAGAGTCTAGAAATCTATCAATTTACTTCTTAAGTATATTCAGTGACTTGGCCTCCACAGCCTTCCGTGTAGAGAATTCCACAGGTTCACCACCCTCTGAGTGAAGAGGTTTTTCCTCATCTCAGTCCTAAATGGCCAGACCTGTATCCTGAGATTGTAACCCCTTGTTCTAGACCACCCAACCAGAGGAAACATCATCCCTGCATCCAGTCTGTCCATTCCTGTCAGAATTGTACATGTGTCAACGAGATCCCCTCTCATTCTTCTAAACTGCAGTGAATACAGGCTTAGTCGGCTCAATCTCTCCTCATATGACAACCCTGCCACCCCAGGAAACACTCTGGTGAACCTTCGCTGAACTCCCTCTATGGCAAGTATATCCTTTGTTAGGTAAGGAGACCAAAACTGCACACAATACTCCAGGTGTGGTTTCACCTAGGCCCTGTATAGTTGCAGTAAGACATCCTTGCTCCTGTACTCAAGCCCTCTCGCAATGAAGGCCAACATGCTATTTGCCTTCTTAACTGCTTGCTGCACCTGAGGTGATAGTGACTGCCCTTGACATCAAGGCAGCATTTGGTCAAGTGTGGCATCAAGGAGCCCTAGCAAAACTGGAGTCAATGGGAATCAGGGGGAAAACTCTCCACTGGTTGGAGTCATTCCTAGCACACAAAGGAAGAGGGTTGTGGTTGTTGGAGGCCAGTCATTTCAGCACCAGGACATCACTACAGGAGTTCCTCAGGGTAGTTTCCTCGGCCTAACCATCTACAGCTCCTTTATCAATGACCTTCCCTCTATCATAAGGTCAGAAGTGGAGATGTTCGCTGATGATTGCACAATGTTCAGCACCATTCGCGACTCCGTAGTTAATGATGCAGTCCATGTCCAAATGCAGCAAGACCTGGCCAATATCCAGGCTTGGGCTGACAAGTGGCAAGTAACATTTGTGATACACAAGTGTCAGGCAATGACCATCTCCAACAAGAGAGAGTATAACCATTGCCCCATGACGTTCAATGACATTACCATCACTGAATCCCCCACTTTCAACATCCTGGGGGTTGACATTGACCAGAAGCTGAACTGGACTAGCCATATGAATACTGTGGCCACAAGATCAGGTCAGGGGCTAGGAAGCCTGCGACGAATAACTCACTCTCTGACTCCCCAAAGCCTGTCCACCATCTACAAGGCACAAGTCAGGATTGTGATGGAATACTCCCCACTTGCCTGGATGAGTGCAGCTCCAACAACACTCAAGAAGCTTGACGCTGTCCAGGACAAGGCAGCCTGCTTGATTGGCACCACATTCACAAACATTCACTTCCTCCACTGTCGATGCACAGTAGCAGCAGTGTGTACCATCTACAAGATGCACTGCAGGAATTCACCAAGGCTCCTTAGGCAGAACTTTCTAAACCCACGACCACTACCACCTGGAAGGACAAGGGCAGCAGATAGATGGGATCACCACCACCTGGAAGTTCCTCGCCAAGCCACTCACTGCCCTGACTTGGAAATATATCACCATTCCTTCACTGTCTCTATGTAAAAATCTTGGAACTCCCTTCCTAACAGCACAATGGGTTTACCTACATCACATGCGGTTCAAGAAGGCAGCTCGCCACCACCTTCTCAAGGGCAATTAGGAATGGGCAATAACAGCTGGCCTAGTCAACGAAGCTCACATCCCATGAATAAATTTTTAAAAGAATGTTTGAAAGTTCCTAGAGTGTTCCTACCCGTGTTTCCAGCAATCTATGTTAAATAGATCCTGGAACCATTATAATGATACTTCATGGTGTCAGCTGTAAACCTACAGAATAACAAGGATCCCCAATGAAACACATGGTGGCGGGAAAGTGACAGACATCAAATACCAGACAGCCAAGGAATCACTATGGCTGAGAATCAGAGGGACAATCGACTAAAAGTAACAAACATTTGTGGAAAAAGTCCTACCTCTACCTGGATCCTTTGACCATGTGGGAGGGCCCAACCAAGCAGCACACTGGCAAAACTGGCATCACAGATTCAACAGCCGTAGGACAGGTTGAACAGCTGTAGTATCTGTATTTGGAGGAACACTATTATAGACTGGCAAGATTTAACAGTTGTGCTCAGGAATCTGGAGAAAGTGTTTATTTTTTCATGAATGACTTGTATTGTTTGGCTGATAGTTGTAAGTATGGGGCTCTTAAAGATGACACCATCTGAGACTGTTTTGTGGTGCGAGTGCCTGATGAAGTCTCATCTGATTTTCTGCAGTCCAGGGAGGACCTGACATTGTCCAAAACTGTGTAATTAGCGAGAGGCTGAGATATGGAAACAAGAACATGATTCGGCAGACAGGTCAAGCCACAGCAGCATCTTTCCCTATGACTCAGGGACAGTGACAGTAATTTTGGTGATGGGGGAAACGTAGAATGTGTAAATATTTAATGAGTAGAATGAAAGTCTTGGGGGGGAGATGTAGTATAAAGGGTTAATATCTATTATTCTGCTAGATAATTTACATCATCAGTGATGTCAGATCGCATGTGACCCGAGATTGGAGAGAGACGGTTCTGGAAGGAGACTCATGCTTATCTATCCCTGTATGTAGTTGTACATAGTTAATAAATGTTTGAAAGTTCCTAAATGTCTTGTTTCTAGGAGTATATGTTAAATATAGCCTGGGACCGTTTGTGACAATACTTCAAGTATCAGTGGTATAATTCCAATATAAGGGGGAAAGGAACAATTTATAATGTTATATGAAAAGAGTGCTGATTGGCTGGCAAGTGGTGTTGCCATGGAGAATTCACCACTGATGGTGACTGACAGTTAACTGCCAAGCATTGTTTAAAATTTAAGCCATGCAGCTTGACTCTGATTGGTCAAGGCATTGCCCTGAGGAATGAGTCAGCGAATGGCTGTCACTTACTTTGTTTAGCTGAAACTGGCGCAATAAAGGGAAATAAGCAAGGGGTAGGAGGTTAGGTGTCATTCCATCAAAGACACATTTCTCATGGAAACCAACAAAGATGTTTGCGAGAGCTGGGCCTAGAGGGAATCTCATGGCGCATCAAACTTATGAACGGGACTAAGGCCGTCACTTTTGTCCCTGAAAAATGCCCAGTCTACCTCAGATTACCCTGAAAGGGCAAGGATTCTCAAAAACTTGAGCAACAGATGAATCTAGCTGTTTCACACTGCTACTATGCACAAGCAACACGAGTTGTATTCGCCACTAACAGGATTCTGCCGTCAAGCCAAAAAGACATTCTGAATTTTAGTGCCAGTGTGATGCTAAGTATGTAGCCCATACGTCCCAAACATTGGTGGATCGTATCAAACAGCATGTCCCAGCTGCTGTTGGCAATGGGCAGGGTACAGACTGTACACAACCATCCCCTGCTTGATAATCTCAAAACACAGTGTCCAACATTAGATGTGATTCTGCGACTGGACAACATTTGCTAAATAATCCTCAGTGTGCTCAGAATTACTCTGACAACCAATTTAAGCCAGGCTCGCAGTGTGGTGCATTTGTGTGAATGGAAGCTACATATATTAATACACAGGGCCCTGTTCTTTTCAGACAGAAATAACATGTGCCAGCTTCAGCTAAACAAAATAAATGACAGCTATTTTCTGACTCATTCTACAGGGCAATACCTTGTTCAATCAGGATCAAGCTCCCTGGTTTAAATTTCAAGCACTACTTGGCAGTTAACTGTCACTCACCATCAGTGGTGAGAGAGAGTTTGTGAGTGTGAGAGTGTGTGTGTGCAAAGGTTTCATTATTTTTCGAGTTCAAAGACTCGGTGCATTGTTCAAAAAATAAATTGAGGTGAATTCTCCATGGCAACAACACTAGCCAATCAATCAGCACTCTCTTCACATACAGTATAAATTGTTGTTTTCCCCTTATATTGTTATTCTTGCGAAGTGTACTGATGAGTGCAAGACAAAAAGCTTAGACATATCTCGTTTTTCAGCAATTTCTGGAATTTCTGCCCCTCATAGTATTCTATAATTACATGGGTTATCCAGTTTCTACTTGTACATATAAATAGCAAATGATTTGCCTTATGTCACCCCAAAAGTAAAATAATTTAATTCTAAAATTGTACCAGTGGGGGTCCTCTATGTGCAAACTGAAGATACTGTAAAAATACAATAAGTTTTTTTTTATTCTTTCATAGGATGTGGGCATCACTGGCTAGGTCAGCATTTATTTCCCTAATTAACATTGTTCAGAGGGCAGTTAGGAGGCAACCACATTGCTGTTGGTCAAGAGTCACATGTATGCCAGACCAGGGAAGGGTGACTGTGGTAATCTGATGTGTAATATACCTTTGAGAAGAACATTATAATGGAAGATCACATGATAGCAGAATGGCACAGGCTACTTTAGTAGTCAGTAGTCTAACAGACAGAGTTTGCAGTGTAGAGACAGAGTTTGAGTTGAAAGCACACAAGTGTAGCTACTGAATACCTTTGTAAGTAAATAGAATGTGTTCCACCTAAGAAGTGTCTACTGACCTATTCTATTGTATCAACTTCGCCATCCCAAAACAAACGTGCAACCTGGATCCATAAGTCCCATCAAACTGGTGACCAGGATCCAACAAACTGGCGATGAAGAAAAAGCAAGAAAAAGTGAGGAAAACAACGAAGATACAATAAACTGGCTTCGAGAATAAAACAAGTTAATGAAAGAAATCAAGGGAAACAAAATCAGACTGTACCTCGCACGGTAATTGTAAGTTGAATTTCCATCCTAATCATTGAAGCAATCCCCTCACAGAATGCTGCAATTTGGAAGAATTGATCCTTTCGATCCAGCTATGGATGACTGGTCTCATTATATTGAACGCCTCACGTTCTTTTTCCAAGCAAGTGACATTGCGGAGGAGAGGCGAGTGACCCTCTTATCCATGTGTTGGGGTAAAACCTATGGATTGATTTGACGTCTGATGGTACCTGGTGCCCCTGGTTCGACCTGGATTTGAGCTGGACTTTGTAAAACGTCTTAACCAGCCAAAGCCCTCAGTTCAAATTTAACTCAAGAAATAGAGCCCCAGGGAGACAGTTGCTTGTTATGTGGCAAGTTTGAAACAATTAACAGAACATTGTGAGTTTGGAACATCTTTAACTGGCATGCTCAGAGATCATTTAATGTGCGCTGTAAATGAGGGCATCAGAAGAGATTGCTGTCTGAAATAAATTTGGATTTTAAGAAGGCGCTAGAGATAGCATTGGCCATGGAAGGCGCAGGAAGGAATTCGAAAACCATACAGGGAGCACAAAATGGCACCATCCTCCACATCAGATGGGAAGCCCCAGCCAAAAAGGGCACAAAAATGCAATGCTCTGCCAAGAAGCGGGAAACAGCCACCGCTAACTGAAAAATAAAAGGAAGTGACTTAGCAGCAAAAATTTGGAATAATGGCAACAGAGGTGGAAACAGACAACCTTATAACGATTGGCAGTTTAAAAATACCGAATGTTTTTGTTGTCATCGAAATGGCCGCCTAATGAGTCAGTGCAAGGAAAGAATAGGGCAGCCTTTCAAACAAAAGAAAAAACCCTGTGATACCTACAAGGGAAAAGAGCCTGAAGTAATAGATTCAGATACTTACTCATTGTATAACTTGATGGTTGGGAAAGCAGAACCAATATCTGTAACAGTGAAGGTAAATGACAGACCTATTGGAATGGAAGTGGACACAGGAGCTTCCACTACAGTGACTGGTGAACACACCTTCAAATATCTGAATTATGGTGAACATAAATTAAATTTGGAAGAAACAGATGCAAAATTAAAAACTTACATGGCAGAAGACATATAAGTCAAAGGCATAAGCGGAGTTACTGTCCATTACGAAAGCCAATCGATAAAACTCCTCTTGATGGTAGTAGCAGGCAAGGGGCCAAGCCCCCTTGGACAAAACTAGCTAAAAGAGATTAAGTTAGAATGGGCTGAAATTTTCCAGCTGAGAGCAAGTGGGTTACCAGTGCTACTGCAAAAATACACCTCAGTCTTCAAGGACAAACTTGGGAAGATCCAGGGGCTGCAAGCAAAAATACATGTGGACCCAGAGGTGACCCCTGATTCATGAAGGCAAGATGAGTACCTTATGCATTGTGGGAAAAGGTCAATACAAAATTGGACAGATTAGAGAAACTGGGCATTATACAACCTGTGCAGTTCTCAGATTGGGCAGCACCAATAGTCCCCGTTCTTAAATCTGAACAAAGTGTTCAAGTATGTGGAGATTACAAATTGACAGGTAATAAAAATGGCTAAACTGGACAGACAACCCATACCAAAAATCGAAGACCTGCATGCTAAGCTGGCAGGTAGAACTGCCGACACAAAGCTGGATATGAGTCATGCTTATCAACAATTAGAGTTAGAGAAGGCCTCCCGGGAATTTGTCACAATTAATAACCACAAGGAGTTGTACCAATATACCCTTTTGCCTTTCGACGTCTCCTCAGCTTGTGCCATATTCCAGAGAACAATCAAAAGTTTACTACAGGGACTGCCCCACGTTGTAGTTTATTTAGATGTATTATTGACAATATATATTAATGACTTGGATGAGGGAAATGAATGCACTATTGCCAAGTTTGCGGATAACACAAAAGTAGGTGGGAAGGCAAGTGGTGAGGATGACACACGGAGTCTACAGAGGGATATAGACAGGTTAAGTGAGTGGGCAAAAACTTGGCAGATGGAATATAATGTGGGAAACTGTGAGGTTATGCACATTGGCAGGAAGAATAGAGGAGCTGAATATTATGTAAATGGAGAAAGACTGCAGAAAGCTACAGCACAGAGGGATTTGGGGGTCCTCATGCATGAGTCCCAAAAGCTAGCATACAAGTTCAACAGGTAATAGAGAAGGCAAATGGAATGCTGACATTTATTTCAAAGGGAATGGAATTTAAAAACTATACAAGGCACTAGTTAGGCCACACCTAGAATACTGTGAACAATTTTGGTCCCCTTATCTAAGGAAAGATATACTGGCATTGGAGGTAGTCCAGAGAATGTTTACTAGGTTGATCCCGGATATAGAGGGATTTCCTTATAAGGAGAGGTTGAGTAGGTTGAGCCTGTACTCATTGGAGTATAGAAGAATGAGAGATGACCATATTGAAACATATAAGATTCTTAGGGGGCTTGACAGGGTAGATGCTGAGAGATTGTTTTCCCTTGTGGGAGAGCCTAGGGCCAGAAGGCATAATCTCAGAGTAAGGGGTTGTCCACTTAAGTCCAAGATGAGGAGGAATTTCTTCTCTCAGGGGGTAGTGAATCTGTGGAATTCTTTACCACAGAGGGCTATAGAAGTTGGATTGTTAAGTATATTCAAGGCTAAAATAGACAGATTCTTAATCAGTAAGGGAATCAAAGGTTATGGGGAAAAGGCAGGAAAGTGGAGCTGAGGATTATCAGATCAGCCATGATCCCATTGAATGGCAGAGCAGACTCGGTGGGCCGAATAGCCTATTTCTGCCCCTCCTTCTGGCCTTATATTCTGGTGACAGGATTCACTATAAAGGAGCATTTGGCAAACTTAGAAGAAGTCTTAAAACATTTCTTGCAGGTTGGAGCGCATTTAGAAAAAGAAAAGCACACATTCCATGGGAGAGAGGTAATCTATTTGGGTCTCAGGGTAGATTCACAGGGCCTCCAACCAGTTGAGGAAAAAGTGAGAGCCATAAGAAAGGCACCTGCACCAAAGAACACCTCAGAGCTCAAATCATTCCTAGGAATGATCAGCTATTAAGGGCAGTTCTTACCCAATTTGTCTACAGTGCTGCCCACCTGCATTCTCTACTCATAAAGAACCAATGTTGGTCTTGACAAACACCACAGAAAGAAGAAAAAAAACAAAAAGCTAAAAGCTACTGCGGATGCTGGAAATCCAAAACAAAAACAGAATTACCTGGAAAAACTCAGCAGGTCTGGCAGCATCGGCGGAGAAGAAATCAGTTAACGTTTCGAGCCTTCATGGCCCTTCGGCAGAACTGAAGCATAGTTAGAAGAAGCCACAGAAAGAAGCTTTCATAAAGATTAAAAAATTGTTGCTCTCGTCCAATCTATTAGTACATTACGACCAAAGGAAGAATTGGTGTTGACATGTGACGCATCTCTCTATGGAGTGGGAGCAGTGGTCTCCCATCGAATGGACGATGGCATGGAAAGGCCTATAGGATATGTTTCATGAACACTCACCAGGATACTCACAGATAGAAAAATAAGGCCTGTCAATCATCTGTGGTGTCAAGAAATTTCATTAGTATGTACACAGCCGTCATTTTACTATTGTTTCAGACTACAAGCCATTGCTAGGATTGTTCAGCGAGGACAAGGCTATACCACCCACTGCCTCAGCAAGAGTACAATGATGGACATGGATTCTGGCAGCGTATGAATATACTTTCATCCACAGGCCTGGAAGTCAAATTGCAAACACTGATGCACTTAGTCATTTGCCCTTACAAGAAAAATATGAGGATTTCCCAGTCCCTCAGGAACTCGTTTTATTGTTGAACTTCTTAGATTCATCATCGGTAAGTGCTAGACGGATTAGAGAATGGATAAGTCGAGACCCAGTCTTATCCAAAGTATGAGAACAAGTTCTTCATGGTTGGTCACAAGAGCAGGAATCAGATGAAATGAAACTATATTTTAACAGAAGACATGAAATAACCAGTCAGGGTGGCATCTTATTGTGGAGAGCACGAGTGATTGTTTCTCAAAAAGGAAGAAAGCCATTGTTAATTGAACTACATTGTGCACATCCAGGAATTTCCCAAATGAAGACCATAGTGCACAGCTTTTGGTGGTGACCTGGGATGGATGGAGAAATGGACAGCTTAGTGAAGAATTGTGTGCCGTGTCAGCAAGTGCAACAGTTACCTTCAACAGCTCCGTTACACACTTGGGAGTGGCCAGTAAGGCTATGATTACACATCGACCATGTGGGACCTTTCATGGGAACAATATTTCTGCTCATTGTTGATACCCACTCAAAATGGATGGACATATATGAGGTGAAAGTCACCAACGTTTTCTGCTACAATTGAGAAGCTATGTCAAAGTTTTGCCATTTTCAGACTACCAGAAGTGGTTGTTTCTGATAACGACACAACATTTACAAGTGCAGAGCTTCAACAGTTTATCAGCCTCAACGGTGTCACTCATGTTAAAAGCTTCACCGTACCACCCTTTCTCAAATGGACTGGTCAAAAGGTCGGTTAAAAGATTCAAGTCAGGCATGAAGAAATTAACTGGAGATGACTGGTATAGCTGTGACAGGAGGTTTACTGTAGGCAAGAGGGTATATGTGAAGAATTTTGGAGAAGGGCCAAAGTGGTTATTGGGTGAAATAAGTGCAGTGACTGGACCTCTTTCTTACCACGTGTAGGTGGGAGACTGAATCATATGGAGACATGTGGATCATATAAGGAGAGAAATGATTCACCAAGAAATTATTTATCCAGTTTTCACAACTGCGTCAACGTCTCCTGTTGAAAGAACTCAACCGAGTACAGGTGTGCCTGAAGGGTTAGCTGTGCCTGCAAGAGTTGAGGAAACAGATTTGCAGTGCCTGCCAAGGAACCTGATGTTCAAAAAATTCCAGAAATGGAGGTTCCTTACAAAGCATCTGAAGCTGTAGAGCTGAGACGTTCTACATGCATAAGGAAATCCCCAGAAAGACTGAATTTATAAATTACTTACCTGTGTAAATAATTTGATATTTTGAGAAAATTGTAATTATAATTGTAAAATATATTTCTTATGTGTAATATATCTTTAAGAAGAATGTTATAATGGAAGATCACATAATCTTAGTACCCAATAGCAGAGTAGCGTGGGCTACCTTAGTAGTCAGTGGTCTATGGTCAGAGTCAGTCGTGTAGAGACAGGGTTTGAGTTGAAAGCACATAAATGTACTTTTGTAAATAAACAGAATATGTTCCACTTAAGAAGTGTTTACTGACTCTGTCTATTGTACCAACTCGGCCATCCCAAAACAAGCGTGCAACCCGGATCTATAGGCCCCAACAAAATGGTGACCCGGATCCAACAACGGCAGATTTCCTTCCCTAAAGGACCTTAGTGAACCAGATGGGCTTTTACAATAATTGGCAACAGTTTCATAGTCATCATCAGGCTTTTAATTCCAGATTATTATTGGATTCAAATTTCACCATTTGTCCTGGTGGGATTCAAACCCAGGTCCCCAGAGCATTACCCTGGGTCTCTGGAAAACTAGTCCATTGACAATACCTCTATGCCACTGCCTCCTCCAAAAGAATAAACAAGTCATCCAGATTCATCACATATACCAGTGTTACATATTGTTTCATGGTGCCTTTGTGCATACGAACAACAATTAGAGATTGAAAATTTCTTCCCAGGACATGTTAAATGTATTCTTAGCTCTCGATAGTATTAGAGCTTCGCCCGAATGTAACCGTTGTTCTACGAAGTGGACCAACTTAACACTGAGCACACAATAGTTAAACAGATTGCTATTACATGGCTGAATTCTCCTGTTGCCCAAACTCAGGCAGGATAGCAATGTTAAAATAGGAAATGGGCCTCTATCCAACCTCTATTTTCTTGCACTGCCAGGACATTCCTGTTCCAAAGAAAATCCAACCTTATATTCTCTCCGATAAAGTTTTGGGACTGATAAAGCTATTGCTGGTTATGTGGATGTAACAAAGTGGGATGTCACTTTTGTTAAACATAAGCTATTATGCATTTTGAAATTGTTAGCACCCTTAAAAGTGGTGGTTGAAGGGACTTGGTGAATCTTCTTAGACTGGCAGACGAAGGATCAAGCGGCTGCCCATTGTGATGTGAGCACACTCGGATAGAACGCAAATAACTGAATCTCCTCCTAACCATGCAAAGATCTGGCAGGGTCAACAGCCACACTGCCCAGTGGGCATGATCTCAACATAAGGAGAGTATTTAGAAGAGGCAATTCATGATAATCTGGAAAAATTCAGGCCATAAAAAGGATGTTTGACAATTGAAGATCACCCTATTAAAGCCATAGAGGATGTATAGATTCATCAGGTTCATACCAAAGTTGAAACTATAAGCCATAAGAAATGAAATACTGGATTCCCACTGGATCAGGGAAAGCTAAGAGGGGATTTAATGGAGTCTTTTGTAAGATTATGAAGAGTTTTGCCAGATCAACAGGGAAAGACTATTTTCTCTTGTTTATGAATTATGAAGGTTGTCCATTTAAAATTATTACAAAGAGAGTAAAAAGAGAGAAAGGGAACATTCTTCATGTAGTTGGATGTTGGGGCATGGAATACTTTGCTACTGGGAGCTGTTGAGGCAATAAACATTGTATAATTTTGAAGGGAAATTGAAGAATTTTTGAAGTCGAGGAAGATAGGAGGTTATGAGGTGGGTGTGTTTTGAATCATGCTAGCAAATGGTGGCATAGGCACAGTGGGCTGAATGGCCACCATCTGGTTCTAAAGTGCACGTATTTAAAATTGATACAGATGCAATATTCACAACATGGCCATCTATTGGAAGGATTAAGTCTATGGGGTGAATTTTCCGATCCCGCTGGTAGCGGGCGCGATAGATGGCGTGCGCAGAAAATATGGCGGAACTCACTTCACGATGACATAAAGGCAGGTCGCGATCTTCCACTCAGCCCGCTAACGGTGGGCCGCGTTTCCCGCCATCGGTCTTTGGGAGCTAATTGTAATACATTAGCATATATTTAAAAGGCCATCCCACCAGGCTCTTGGATCCCCGCCATATCATCTGTCCACGTCGGCGGGAAAGCACGCTGACGTGTTTCACACCAGCACACAGGCGACGTGCACTTGGCAGCCTTCACTTTGGGGGAACTGAGGTGAGTGAGCAGCAGCGTTCTCCACAGCTCACCCGTTGTTTACAGGCCTCAGCGACGCTGGGGGTGGTGGGGGAAAATGATGCCTGGTCCCGCAGGCGACTGCTGAGGGGTGGGGGGTGTCTGGGGGCAAGTGCTGACCAGCCTCGGAGGCAACTACTGGGGTGGGTGGGAGAGGGGTCAAGTGCTGCCCTGGCGCTGCATCCCACACACAGACAATTGAGGTGGGGGGGCAGGCTAAGTGAAGGAAATGGCCACGCATTAGGGACGCCTGTATAAACTGACCCATGCCTCAGCAACTAAGACAGATGAGACGCAGCCACAGTGATATAATTGGGGTCGGGCTACTAGCCTGCCCGCCCATGTAAGCATCGTGGAGGCACTTAAAGGCCACCAAGCGCTCCACACCTTACCAGCCACCCTGCACTGCCCCCAACTCCCTCAGCACAGACTTCAAGTCCGCCACCACTTTATTGGACTGCAGAGCAGTTGGACTCCACACGTTGTACAATCTCCTCGCCAACTCTGGCCATGTAGCAGTCACTGCTGGAGGTGCTCACAGCCCCTTGTAATCTCAGCATTCTGGTTTGGACCAGTGTCCACCATGTCACAGGAGTACAGAGCAGCCATGCAGCGCACTCATCTCTGGCCATCCGAAAGGTGCCCAACACTCTCCAGGAAGCATTAAGGGGCGGTCACACAGGGCCAGGAAAGGTGCTAAGTACAGCCATGATAACCACATCTCTCTCTCTTTCATGCTGCAGGAGGCACACGTCAGCATTATGGATCCTGGTGACCTAGTTATGTGCCTGATGGCCTACAGGGACTGTAGAAGATGGAGGAGAGCACGGCTGAGGCTCCTGGCTGTGCAAAGGCAGGAGCAGCAACCTCGTAAGAAGGGGCAGCAGGGGCTCCTGCACACGCTGCCCAGGAACGACAGCGAGCCGTGGCTTGTTGGCGCCTAGTGACACCCAGGGTCGATAGACACTGCCTGCCATTCCTGCAGATGACTGAGAACCAATGTCACTGATGACTGAGCATGTCTAGCAACTGGTGGCTCACATCTGCCACTTACTGCAGGACATGGAGGGCATCTACTGCCAGTGGCTGGGAAAGTGACCGTGGGGCTCAATTTCTAAGCCAGTGGCTCCTTTCAGGGCTTCACAGGTGACCTCTGTGGGATTTCACAATCCGCCACCCACAAATGCAGCCATAAGGTCACGGATGCCATCTCCTCCATGGCACACAACTTTGTACATTTCGCCCGGGACCGGGACAGCCAGGATGCAAGGGCCATTGGATTTTCCCTGATCTCGGGATTCCCACAGGTGCAGGGTGTGATTAACTGTACCCATGTGGCACTCAGGTCTCCATCGCTACACTCAGTGGACTTCATCAACAGCAAGGGCTTCCACTCACTGTACGTGCAGCTGGTATGCAACCACCAGAAATGCATCCCGCAGGTATGCACACAGTTTCCAGGGAGTGTACATGACAACTGCATCCTGAGTCACTTGCAGATCCCTGCAGTCTTCCAGGGTACACAGAGGCTGCAGGGTTGGTTCCTTGGAGGCAAGGGCTACCCGCAGGGGCCGTGGCTGATTACACCCACGCAGCGGACTCAGACTGCAGCAGAGCGACGCTATAATGAGGCTCGTGCAGCAGCTCACACCCTGGTGGAGCAGACCATCGGGATGTTCAAGATGCAGTTCCGGTTACCATAGCGGTGGAGCCCTGCAATACTGTCCTCAGAGGGTGTCACACATCATCATCGTCTGCTGCGCCCTTTACAACCTGGCACTGCAATGGGGTGAGGAGCTGGCTGAGGAGGAGATGGATGTCTCCTCCGATGAGGAGGATGCTGACGGGGATGAAGGTGAGGGGGTCCTTGGTGGTGATGGCGATGAAGACGAGGCTCTCGCACTGGCTAGACGAGGCAGGCGCACTCGAGAGGCCTTCATAGCTGCCAGGTTTGTGGAGGATGATGATGACATGCAGTGAGGTGTCCCTGTAGATCCTCACTGTGCAGTTGTGAATGTTTGCCTCCAGTCTGGCTTATCGCAGCGCCAATATCCTCTGTGAGAATGCTCCTGTCATGGAGATACAGTGGAGGCCCTAATAGTCGCTCAATCGCAGGAGAATGATGACAACATGCAGTGAGGACACTCCATAGAACTTCACATGGCCTCTGAGAATGTCTGACTCCTGTCTGGCCGAGGGTAGCTCACTTGCGCTCTGTGATCAGGGCCATCTCAGAGACGCAGCCATGAAACTTTAGATGCATCTGATGCTGTGTTCTCCTTCAGCACCTCAGCGCTTCAAGAGCTGGTGCACAGAATCACTGGTCGCAGATGCTGATGTGATGGGGGCCAGCCCCACCTTAAAGGTGCTGAGAGCACACAGAGTGTATGGTGAGTGCCCACTACACTCTGGCAGCAATGACCAGCACCGCCGAGGTGCAAGCATCAGTAATGTTTCCAGTGAGTGTGAGGCTGGACCATCACTGTGGTCTGAAGGCCACACAGAGCACAGGGAAGAGGCCCTGGACCGGGATACCTGCCTTTTATCTTGTGCAGAAAGGTTTCACATCTGAGTGACAATAACGCTGCTCATCAGAACAAGGAGCCATACATAAGAACATAAGAACTAAGAGCAGGAGTAGGCAATTCAGCTCCTCGAGCCTGCCCCGCCATTCATTATGATCATGACTGATCTCATTTCGGCCTCAATTCCAATTTCCCACCCTCTCCCCATAACCTTTCAACCCGTTACTAATTAAAAATCTGTCTGTCTCCTCCTTAAATTTATTCAGCGTCCCGGCATCCACTGCACTCTGAGGTAGTGAATTCCACAGATTCACGACCCTTTGAGAAAAGTAATTCTTCCTCATCTCTGGTTTAAATCTACCGCCCCATAGCCTAAAACTATGGTATCTCATTCTAGAATACCCTATAAGACATCCACTCCACATCGACTCTGTCTATCCCCTTTAGCATCTTATATACCTTAATTAGATCTCCTCTCATCCTTCTAAACTCTAGCGAGTATAGGTCCAAACTGATCAATTTCTCCTCATAAGACAAGCCCCGCATCTCTGGAGTCAATCTAGTGAACCTCCTCTGAACCACCTCCAACGCAACTACATCTTTTCTCAAGTAAGGGGACCAAAACTGTGCACAGTACTCCAGGTGTGGCCTCACCAATGCCTTGTACAGTTGCAACAACACTTCCCTATTTTTATACTCTATTCTTTTAGCAATAAATGCCAAAATTCCATTTGCCTTCGTTATTACCTGCTGTACCTGCATACTAGCTTTCAGTGATTCATGCACGAGGACATCCCTCTGCACTGAAGCATTCTGAAGTTTCTCTCCATTTAAATAATAAGTCGCCTTTTTAATTCTTCCGACCAAAATGGATAACCTCACACTTATCCACGTTAAACTCCATCTGCCAAATTTTGGCCCATTCACTTAACCTGTCCATATCCATTTGTAAATTTCTTATTTCTTCATTGCTACTTGCTTTCCCACCTATTTTGGTGTCATCTGCAAATTTAGCTATAATACCTTCTATCCCTGAATCCAAATCATTAATATAGATTGTAAATAGTAGGGGCCCAAGGACCGAACCCTGTGGCACCCCATTAGTTACAGCTTGCCATCCAGAAAAAGACCCATTTATCCCAACTCTCTGCTTTCTGTTGGTTAGCCAATCCTCTATCCAAGCTAATATATTACCCCTAACTCCGTGTGATCTTATCTTCTGCACTCATCATTTGTGCGGCACCTTATCAAAGGCCTTCTGGAAGTCCAGATATACTACATCTACAGGATCCCCATTATCCACTTTGCTTGTCACATCTTCAAAGAACTCTAGCAAATTAGTCAAACACAATTAGCTCTTCATAAAACCATGCTGACTCTGATGGATTGCATTTTGACTTTCCAAATGCCCCATTACTACTTCCTTAAGAATGGATTCCAACAATTTGCCAACGACAGACGTTAAACTAACTGGTCTATAGTTTCCTACTTTCTGCCTCCCACCCTTTTTGAATAAGGGCGTTATATTAGCATTTTTACAATCCACTGGAACCTTTCCAAAATCCAAGGCATTTTGGAAAGATGGACAATGCATCCACTATCTCACAAAATCACAGAATCACAGTGCAGAAGAGGCCCTTCAGCCCAGCGAGTCTGCACCGGCACGTGAGAAACACCTGACCTACCTACCTAATCCCATTTACCAGCAATTGGCCCATAGCCTTGAATGTTATGACGTGCCAAGTGCTCATCCAGATACTTTTTAAAGGATATGAGGCAACCTGCCTCCACCACCCTCCCAGGAAGTGCATTCCAGACTGTCACCACCCTCTGGGTAAAAAAGTTTTTCCTCACATCCCCCCTAAACCTCCTGCCCCTCACCTTGAACTTATGCCCCCTTGTGACTGACACTTCAACTAAGGGGAGCAGCTGCTCCCTATCCACCCTGTCCATGCCCTTCATAATCTTGTACACCTCGATGAGGTCGCCCCTTAGTCTTCTCTGCTCCAAAGAAAACAACCCAAGTCTATCCAGCCTCTCTTCATAACTTAAATGTTTCATCCCAGGCAACACCCTGGTGAATCTCCTCTGCACCCCCTCCAGTGCAATCACATCCTTCCTATAATGTGGCAACCAGAACTGCACACAGTACTCCATCTGTGGCCTCACTAAGGTTCTATACAATTCCAACATGACCTCCCTACTTCTGTAATCTATGCCTCGATTGATAAAGGCAAGTGTCCCATATGCCTTTTTCACCACCCCACAAATGTGCCCCTCTGCCTTCAGAGATCAATGGACACACACACCAAGGTCCCTTTGTTCCTCAGAACTTCTTAGTGCCATGCCGTTCATTGAATACTTCGTTGTCAAATTACTCCTTCCAAAGTATATCACCTCACACTTTTCAGGGTTAAATTCCATCTGCCCATTTGACCATCCCGTCTATGTCTTCCTGTAGCCCAAGACACTCAACCTCACTGTTAACCACCCAGCCAATCTTTGTGTCATCTGCAAACATACTAATCCTACCCCCCACATAGTCATCTATGTCCTTTATATAAATGACAAATAATAGGGGACCAATCACAGATCCCTGTGGTACGCCACTGGACACTGGCTTCCGGCCACTAAAGCATCCTTCTGTCATCACTCTCTGTCTCCTACAACTAAGCCAATTTTGAATCCACCTTAACAAATTACCCTGTATCCCATGTGCATTTGGCTTCTTTATAAGTCTCTTATGTGGGACCTTGTCAAAGGCTTTGCTGAAATCCATATAAACTACACCAACTGCACTACCCTCATCTACACACCTGGTCACCTCTTCAAAAAATTCAATCAAATTTGTTAGGCATGACCTCCCTCTGACAAAGCCATGCTGACTATCCCTGATCAAACCTTGCCTCTCCAAGTGGAGATAAATACTCTCCTTCAGAACTTTCTCCAATAGTTTCCCTACCACTGACGTGAGACTCACTGGCTTGTAGTTCCCGGGCTTATCTCTACAACCCTTCTTAAATAGCAGAACCACATTAGCTGTTCTCCAGTCCTCTGGCACCTCAACCGTAGCCAGACAGGAATTAAAAATTTGGGTCAGAGCCCTTGCGATGTCCTCTCTTGCCTCCCTCAGCAGTCTGGGGCACAAATCATCCGGACCTGGAGATTTGTCCACTTTTAAGCCTGCCAACACCTCCAATACCTTGTCACTCCCTATATCAATTTGCTTAAGAACCTCGCACTCTCTCTCCCTGAGTTCGATACCTTCATCCTCATTCTCTTGGGTGAAGACGGACATGAAGTACTCATCACTCAACACTATAGCGATGTCCTCTAGCTCCACCTATAGATTGCCCCCTTGGTCCCTTATGGGCCCTACTCTTTCCCTGGTTATCCTCTTCTCTTTGATATACTTATAGAATATCTTGGGATTTTCCCTACTTTTACCAGCCAGAGCTTTCTCATATCCCCTCTTTGCTCTTCTAATTGCTTTCTTAAGCTCCACCTTGCAATGTCTGTACTCCACTAATGCCTCTGCTGATTTGCTTCCCATGTACCTGCTAAAAGCCTCTCTTTTCCTTCTCACCGTAACCTGAATATCTCTGGTCATCCATGGTTCTCTGGGCTTGTTACTCCTTCCTATCACCCTAGAGGGAACATGTTAAGCCTGTAACCTCCCCATTTCCTTTTTGAACACCCCCCACTGTTCCTCTGTAGATTTCACCACAAGTAACTGTTCCCAGTCTACCTTGGCCAGATCCTTCCTTATTTTACTAAAATCCACTCTCTCCTAATCCAAAACATATTTTTGCAACTTGTCGATTTTTTTGTCCATAACAAAATTAAACTGTACCATGTTGTGGTCACTATCGCTAAAATGCTCGCCCATCACCACCTCAGCCATCTGTCCGGCTTCATTCCCCAGAATTAGGTCCAGCACTGCACCGTCCCTTGTTGGACCCTCTACATACTGACCTGAAAAGTTCTCCTGTACACATTTCAAGAAATCCACTCCATCCAAGCCCTTGACACTATGTCTATCTCAATTAATGTTGGGAAAGTTGAAATCACCTAATATTGTGCACATATTTGCTCCTCAATTTCCTGCTGACTCTCTGGGGGTCTATAATAAACACCTAATAATGTGGTTGCCCCTTTTTCATTCCTAAGCTCTACCCACAAAGCTTCATTCAATGCCCCCTCCAAGGTATCATCTCTCCTTACTGCAGTAACGGACCCCTTAACTAATAATGCAAAGCCTCCTCCTCTTTTACCCCCTCCCCTGTCTCGCCTGAAGATTCTATATCCCGGAATGTTGAGCTGCCAATCCTGCCCTTCCCTCAACCATGTCTCAATGATTGCTACTATATCACTATTCCACGTGTCAATCCTCACCCTTAACTCATCCGTTTTACCTGTAATACTCCTGGCATTAAAGTAGAGGCCATCCAACATTGCCTTACTCCCTTGAAGCTTATTGCAGCTATACTCCCTCTGATTTGATTGTTTTACTGTATTATGATGTGTCCCTATTCTGCTAACATTCTGTGTCCCTTCCCCCTGCCGAATTAGTTTAAATTCCTCCCAACAGCATTAGCAAACCCGCCCGCAAGGATGTTAGTCCCGCTCTGGTTCAGATGTAGACCGTGCCGCTTGTACAGGTCCCACCTTCCCCAGAAACAGTCCCAGTTATCCAGGAATCTAAAACCCTCCCTCCTGCACCAACTCTTAAGCCATGTATTCATGTGCGCTATTCTCCTATTTCTGAGCTCGCTAGCACGTGGCACTGGGAGTAATCCAGAGATTACAACCCGAGAGGTCTTGCTTTTTAGTCTACTTCCTAACTCCCTGAATTCTTGATGCAAGACCTCATCCCTCTTTCTACCTATGTCATTGGTACAAACATGTATCATGACCTCTGCCTTATCACCCTCCCCCTTCAGGATGCCCTGCAGCTGTACAGTGACATCCCGGACCCTGGCACCAGGGAGGCAACATACCATCCTGGTGTCACGTTGACGGCCACAGTAGCGCCTATCTGTTCCCCTGACTATAGAATCCCCTATTACTGTTAATCTTCCTCTCTTCCTCCCCTCCTGTACAGACAGGCTGCTTGTGGTGCCAGAAGCTTTGCTCTGTCCGCACTCCCTGGAGGAACCAGCACCCTCATCAGCCTCCAAAACGGAATACCGATTTGCGAGCGGGACCCCAGGGGACTCCTGAACTACCTGCCTGTTTCTCTCGGACTGCCTGGTGGTCACCCATTCCCTTCCTTCCTCACGTCCCTTCATCTGCAGTGTGACCACCTCTCTAAACGTGCTATCCACGATGCTTTCAGACTCGTGGATGCGCCACAGTGTCCCCAGCCGCCGTTCCAGCTGTGAAACCCGAGCTTCCAGGAGCTGCAGCTGGACACACTCCCTGCACACATGCTGGTCCCGGGCACTGGAAATGTCCCTGGCTTCCCACTTGGAGCACACCACGGCTTTGAGCGCTCCTGCCATGACTTATCTCTTTAAATTAAACCTTTTAAGTCAATTGCTCTAAGGCCCTTCTTTCCTGATCCTCGTTACTGTAGAATATATAAACTGTAAACCACAAAAAGACCTTAAACTATAAACCATTAAAGTAGTAAAAACCTTACCCATTACTTACCATTGATTCCTTTCCCTTGTAGCCTCTCCTGCTGCAGCATGCGCTGAAGATTTAAGAAGTTGGATAGCAAGGAAAAAATGCAAAGAGCACCTCATCCCCTATGCATCGAATTCCCGCTTTGCACCAAATTCCGAATACCCACTCTGGCTGTGCCTCACTCAGGATGTGCTCTCTCTCCTGTTCGTGTGCGAGCTACCACTTCCTTTAAGGCCCTGGGATGTAAGCCATCAGGTCCTGGGGACTTGTCACCTTTTAATCCCAATAGTTTGCTCAGTACTTTTTCTCCAGTGATGGTGATTGTTCTAAGTTCCTTCTTCTCTATACCCTCTGCACTACCTGTTGCTATTGGGGTGGTACTAGTGTCCTCCACCATGAAAACTGAGGCAAAATAGTGATTAAGCGTTTCTGCCATTTCTGAGTTCCCCATTATTAACTCCCCAGTCTCATCCTCCAAGGTACAACATTCACTTTAGCTACTCTCTTTCCTTTTATATGCTTGTACAAGCTTTTGTTATCAGTTTTTACATTTTGCGCTAGTTTTCTTTCATAATTTACCTTTTCTCTTTTTATTATTTTTTTTAAGTAACCTTTTGTTGATCTTTAAAAGTTTTCCAATCTTCCAGCCTGCCACTGACCTTTGCAATTCGGTATGCCTTAGTTTTTGTCTTTATATTATCTTTAACTTCCTTGTTAGCCATGAATGCTTTTTCCCCCTCTTACCATCTTTCTTCCTCTTTGGAATATATTTTACTTGGGAGGAAATGAATATCACCTTAAATATCTGCTGCTTTTCATCAACTGTCCTACCTTGTAGTCTCCCTGCCCAGTCCACTAGGACCAAATCTGCCCTCATGCCTATGTAGTTACCTTTGTTTAACTCCAGAACACTAGTGTGGGACTAAAGTTTCTCGCTCTCAAACTGAACTTGAAATTCTATCATGCTATGATCACTCTTCCCTAGATGATCCTTTACTCTGAGATCATTAATTAATCCCATCTCATTACACAAAACCAAATCCAGAATTGTCTGCTCCCTGGTTGGTTCCGCAACATATTGCTCCAAGAAACAATCTCTAATACACTCTGTGAACTCTCCCTCGAGGCTACCCTTGCCAATTTGATTAGTCCAATCCATATGCATATTAAAATCAGCCATGATTATTGCCTTGGGCAGGGGTCATTCTTGGAGTTTATTGACAATAGTGAACATTATGTACAAGTGATTAATACCCATGCTCAGGCTGTGCAATTAATTCTCCTTCACTTTCCTAACCCTGTCACTACATCTTGGTGCTCCCCAAACATCCACAACAGAAGTGGAGGCAGCCTGCTGACTGTGACACCCTGTCTGTGCTGACTTTGGCGGGTGTCCTGTGGAAAACCCGAGACTTGGAGGACCCCAGCCTGCTTTCGGGGTCCTGCTGTTTGGAGTGGCACCCTCCTTGGCCTGTGAAGCTGGATCTACGGAGGTCACAGGAAGAGGTGAGTCAGATGGGCCAGTCACTCCCAGAGTCACCTGGGTGGATGGCCCCGGAGTGTGCACCTACTGATCCTCCTCCCTATGGGTGGCCGAGGGCCCCTGGCTGATTCTGTGAGCGGAAGGGGTAGCTGGAGTGAGATTGAGCTGCCCAACACCCCTCTCGCATACACGCTATTGGAGGCCAACTATGGCGTCAACGATGGAGTTAAGCCCATGCAGCAGTGCCAGATTGATGTCCTGGACCAAGGTCTCCATGGCGGCCGCCATCCTGCCAGTGTTGACCTCGGTGCATTGCAATGCCGACGCTATCATCTCAGTCTGAAGACGGGCAGACTCCCCCATCATGCCTTGCAATCTAAGCATTGCAATGGACATCTTTTCCTGATGTTCCTAAGCTTGCCTTTGCAGCTGTGCCATGACCGAGTTCACAGGCTTGTCAGACTCAGCAACGCTCTGGCCTCCAGCAGTCCTCCGAGTGCCGGGGACCTGGGAAGACCCTGCCTCTGCCTCTGCCTGGTGTGGATCAGAAAGTCCGATGTGCTCACCAGATTGTGGTCCCGAGGCTACTCTAAAGCTAGGTCCCTCCGAAGTGTGTGTTTCTGAGCTAGTGGAGGGTGTGGGCGAGCGTTGCGACGGGACTTCCGGGAGGGTGCCTCCAGATTCCTCTGCAAAGGTTTCTTCGAAGGTTGCTTGGAGGCTCTGGGCCATGGACTCCGTCTGCTGCTTCCCAGATATGCCTATGGAAGCAAGGGGAGATAATTAGTGCATTGCAGTGGCCTAGGAAAGAGGACACATCACTCACAGCATGGTTACCTGATGGATGTTGCACTGCTGGATCCTCACTTGGTAGAGCAGCATCAACCTCACCATCAGCACAGGACCCGTCCTGGTCATCGCCGGCCAGCTGGATGGCTCTGCCTTCAAATTCTGTCAGAACTTTGAATTCCAGCATCCCTCCACCTGTCTGTAACCTTTCCCTCCTGTTGTGAGCCAGTTTGTTCTGCATGGATAGAGATGGGGAAAGTGTATCAGGACACCTGCCAGGCCAGATGATAAGTATGCCTGGCCTGTGTGAGTGGAGAGTGGTCCCATGGACAGGATGGGGACAACGATGGCTTGTGTGAAAGAGTGAATGATGATATCCCTTGCACTGGCAGTGAGTGAGGGCCCTGTGGGCGTGTGATGGGTTTATGAGTGTGTGAGTTGGAAATGATGAAAAGAGTGACTTATCCTGGCAGAAGGAGATCATTCATCCTTTTGCAGCACTGGATGGCTGTCCTCCTCTGCAGGGTGTTCGCACTGACCATCACTGCCACCACCTCCCAAGCTGGGTTGGTGACGTTGATACCAATCCTGCAGCCAGAGCGGGGTTAGAGCACATCCCGGTGGGCCACCACAGCATCCAGCAGTTGCTCGAAGGACCCATCATTGAAGCGGGGGGCTGCAGTCTTTTTTCCTTTGCTGGCCATGTCTCCTGGGCAGCGGTGGTGAGCTGGTGACAATGAGCGCTTTGCTGGCGGCTGCCTTTTAAAGATGGCGGCCAGCGTGATGCAACAGTGGGATGATGGCGAGCGGGCGAATGACAGCCCGCCCACCATGGAAGCAGCGTGTTTCATGGGAGTGAATATATAATAAGGCAGACTCGGAAAGGTACAGCGTGAAAACCCGCCATTTTCATTAGCGGGTAGGACTCCATTTTACCTGCCCGCTACCACACTTAGTGCAATTCTGGGAATATTCAGCCCTATATCTATTATCCAAGGCATTCTTTTTAATCCACCATTTTTTTCCCTCACCAAACTTATGCCAATAGTATTTGTTCTGTAAATAACTGAGGTGGGGTGTGGTTGTGTTGAACACTTATATAACTGCACATGTATCCACGGGGGTGGACTCTCCAGTCAATCACTCCGAAAATGTCATTTCCTCCATAGACTTCAGTGGTTGACTATTCCAATCCAGCTGCAGCCCCGAACGCTGGATTCTGTGCCCCTTAAGTCCAATCTCTGTGTCCATTCCAGCCTTCCAAGGCCTCCATTCAGACTTTCTCAAAACAATAGTCTGGCAACCATGAGTCCTTATCAAATTCTTCTCAGAGGAACTGCGAGGCTTGCAGACTTTGCAGGGCTTAGTAGTTCTCAGGCTGTTTACACATCTCTTTGATGGTGTCTCCCACATTCCATCAATCAGGTTGTACTGTCCATCAGTCAAACACTATCTCCTGATTCCACATTATAGTTGCTCACCCCACGTGCAAGGTTATCCATTGTCCTGGCTTGTAGTTCAAAGGCCATTGAATATAGTAAGAACTGATTCCTGTTAAACAATAGAAAACAACTTTTATTTTATCAAATCTAACACAAAAAGGTAAAGCAGTAATTTAGACAAAACAACAGCTGTCAACATGGCCTGACAAGTACGAAAACAAAGCTTTGAGAAAAAACTAGTCCACAGTTATAATATCACTACCGATCACTATTGATTGATTATTTTACTTAATCAAAGTGCAATCACACTTAGGCCAGAATTTTACAATCGGCATGCGGGCATGTGCCCAACACGACCGAATGTAAAATGACCCGCGATAATGTTGGGCATGTGTCCCAACATTACCGCGTACCGTCACGATATTTCACCATGCAGGCACACAATGAAGATGGAGGAACACCCGCCATTAATTAACGGGCTAGTTAAGGCCCTTGAGGCACCAATTGACTCGGAGTTTACACAGCCTGTGCAATTTTCAGGGTGTCGCATGGGTGCAATGGGCAGGCGGGTCGGCCACATTTTCAAAAACCTCATCTACGGGAAGGATAAGCAAGGTGAGTGGGCTCGCTAATGTGAGTTATTCAGTACTTCAGTTTATAAGCTGATGGTGCTTGCTTGTGTGAACAGGACAGCTTAATTTCACTTCAGAGCTGCTTTGATAGAAATAACAGGCTTCAGTTCAGGACTCCAGAGGGGTTACAGCACTTGGGTACTTCCAGGTATCAGACAGCCTTCCCTTACCCTGGGAATGGGGATTGTGGTCTTCGCTGGAGGCACCTTCCTCTGAGAAAAAAGAGACGGCCAGAAGGGGGAGGAGGCCAGGTGTCCTTATTTAGCTTCCAGAGGAGGGACCTGTGGGAGCAGAGGCACAGGCACAAGGGACGCAGGGCCCACAGGAAGTCCAAGGCCGAAGGGGTTGCAGAAGATGTCACTATCCTGCTACCAGGGTTTACAGGCGGCGATGCAGCTACCTCAATATGTCTAAGGTGCAATGCCGAAGGAGGCTCCGCCTCTCAAGGGAAACAGTGATCTCCATCTGTCAGATGATCGGCCCTGAGATTAGCTCTGCCAGTGTGGGTGGACACCCTGTGCCAATGGTGCTGAAGGTCACAGTTGCCCTCAACATCTATGTTTCCGGCTCTTTCCAGGGGTCCGTGGGGGGGTCTTTGTGGAGTCTCCCAATCAGCTGTCTACAGCTGCGTCAAGCTGGTGACAGATGCTCTGTTCAGGTATGCATTGACTTTCACTCACTACCGCACAGATGAGGCCAGCCAGACAGAGTGAGCCAGAGGCTTTGCAGCGATTGCTGGGTTTCCCCGCGTCCAGGGTGCAATAGACTGTACACATGTGACCATCAAGGCGCCAGCAGGTGAACCCGGTGCCTTTGTCAACAGGAAGGGCTTCCACTCCATGAACGTGCAGATAGTGTGTGACCACAGGATGCAGATTCTGCAAGTCTGTACAAGGTACCCAGGCAGCTCCCATGACACTTACATCCTGAGACACTCCCAGGTGCTGAGGCTATTCAGTGCTCCAGCCTGGCTGGATGGATGGCTGCTGGGTGACAAGGGCCATCCCCTCAAAAGGTGGCTCAAGCTGTCTCTCCACCATCCAAAAACAGAGACCGAGCAGCAGTACAATAGGAGCCATGCCTCCACAAGGGCGGTGGTAGAGAGAGCCTTAGGTCTTCTCAAGATGCGCTTCCGATGCCTGGACCATTCAGGGGGCGCACTGCAATACCCCCCAGATCATATGTCACCGATAGTGGTTGCATGCTGTACTCTCCACAACCTGGCATGAGATGTGGGTTTCACTGGCTGGGCCAGCATTTTTATTGCCCATTCCTAGTTGCCCTTGAGAAGGTGGTGGTGAGCTGCCTTCTTGAACCGCTGAAGTCCATGTGGTGTAGGTACACCCACAGTGCTGTTAGGAAGGAAGCTCAGGATTTTGACCGAGTGACAGTGAAGGAACGGCAACATATTTCCAAGTCAGGTTGGTGAGTGAATTGGAGGAGAACTTCCAGGTGGTGGTGTTCCCATCTATCTGCTGCCCTTGTCCTTCTGGTAATGGTCATGGGTTTGGAAGATGCTGTCGAAGGAGCCTTGGTGAATTCCTGCAGTGCATCTTGTAGATGGTACACGCTGCTGCTACCGTGCATCGGTGGTGGAGGGAGTGAATGTTTGTGGATGTGGTGCCAATCAAGCGGACTGCTTTGTCCTGGATGGTGTCAAACTTCTTGAGTGTTGTGGGAGCTGTACTCATCCAGGCAAGTGGGGAGTATTCCATCACATTCTTGACTTGTGCCTTATGGACGGTGATCAGGCTTTGGGGAGTCAGGGGGTGAATTAACCGTCACACAATTCCTAGCCTCTGACCTGCCTTTGTAGCCACATATTTATATGGCCAGTCCAGTTCAGTTTCTGGTCAATGGTAACCCCCAGGAAGTTAATAGTGGGGGATTCAGTGATGGGAATGTCATTGAACACAAAGGGGCGATGGTAGGATTCTCTCTTGTTGGAGATGGTCATTGCCAGACACTTGTGTGGCGTGAATGTTACTTGCCACTTTTCAGCCCAAGCCTGGATATTGTCCAGATCTTGCTACATTTGGATATGGACTGCTTCAGTATCTGAGGAGTCGCGAATGGTGCTGAACATTGTGCAATCATCAGCCAACATCTCCACTTGTGACCTTATGATGGAAGGAAGGTCATTGATGAAGCAGCTGAAGATGGTTGGGCCAAGGACACTACCCTGAGAAACTCCTGCAGTGATGTCCTGGAGCTGAGGTGACTGACCTCCAACAACCACAAACATCCTCCTTTGTGCTAGGTATGACTCCAACCAGTGGAGAGTTTTCTCCCTGATTCCCATTGACCCCAGTTTTTCTTGGGCTCCTTGATGCCATGCTCAGTCAAATGCTGCCTTGATGTCAAGGTCAGTCACTCTCACCTCACCTCTGGAGTTCAGTTCTTTTGTCCATGTTTGAACTAAGGCTGTAATGAGATCAGGAGCTTATTGGCCCTGGCGGAACCCAAACTGGGTGTCAACGAGCAGGTTATTGTTAAGCAAGTGCTGCTTAACAGCACTGTTGATGACCCCTTCCATTGCTTTACTGAAGATGGAGACTAATTGGGGCGGTAATTGGTCGGATTTGTCCTGCTTTTTCTGTGCAGGTCATACTTGGGCAATTTTCCACATAGCCGGGTAGATGTCAGTGTTGTAATTGTACTGGAACAGCTTGGCTAGGGTAGCAGCGAGTTCTGGAGCACAAGTCTTCAGTACTATTGCTATAATATAGGTAGAGCCCATGGCCTTTGCAGCATCCAGTGCCTTCGGCTGTTTCTTGATATTATGTAGAACGAATCGAATTGGCTGAAGACAGGTATCTATGATGCTGGGGACCTCTGGAGGATCATCCATTTGGCACTTCTGGCTGAAGATTTTAGCAAATGTTTCAGCCTGATCTTTTGCACTGATGTGCTGGGCTCCCCCATCATTGAGGATGGGGATATTCGTGCAGTCTCCTCCTCCAGTGAGTTGTTTAATTGTCCACCACCATTCACGACTGGATGTGGCAGGACTGCATTGCAGTCCTGATTGCATGTCTCCGGCCTGCACCTCCCAGTTTGTATTTCTCTCTCACCACCCACCCCAGCCCACAACCCCTCCCCCACAGTTTCTCACTCCACAGTTTCTCACTCCGTACTCCCGCAGTTTCTAGGTAATTTACGTTCGCCTGCATTCAATAACCCTCAGAGCAAACAATGAAGCTATGAGATATGAATAGCCGGGGGACCAACAGGGTTCCGACAAAACGGTTTTGGTTGCAAGTCATGACATGTACATGCATGAAAATATAAGATGCATTTAAGAACTGTTTTCCCATGCAGTGCTCAGCAGACCAATTGACAGAGCCTGACTCTTGTTAACAATAGATAAAAACAAAAAGCTAAAAGCTACTGCGGATGCTTCAGTTCTGCCGAAGGGCCATGAAGGCTCGAAACGTTAACTGATTTCTTCTCCGCCGATGCTGCCAGACCTGCTGAGTTTTTCCAGGTAATTCTGTTTTTGTCTTGTTAACAATAGATTGTCAGTTATAAATCTGGTGGTCGGAAAAACTCAAATGGCGTTCAACTGTGGTGGAGAAACCAGGGTGACACTCAGTGCTGTGTTGATGTTAGTCCTGCATTATTATTTGTTGTCTTTTGGGCGAGACTTTAAAGAATGATCCTGTGTGCCATTTTAAATGAATGTTAAAGATTCCTTGGTACTTTTTAAAGGAAAGCTGTTCAGCATTCTGCCTTAAAACAACAAGCATTTGCATTTATATAGTGTCTATAATGTAGGAAAATATCCCAAGGCATTTCACATAAGAGTAAGCAGACAAAAATTGGCACAAGGTCAAAGCAAAAGACACTAGGTAAGTAAAGGTTTGTTTAAAGGACACAAGAACACATCCATGGCTTACTCAGGAAGTTACAATGTTGTGAAAAACAGTAACAACTCTGAGGTTTGGGAACATTTTAGAAAACCGCAAAGGGCCACCAAAAAGTTGATAAAAAGGGAAAGAAGTAGAATATGAAAATAAACTAGCCAGAAATATAAAACAGGTTGTAAGTAAATATTGGTCCCTTAGAAGCAGAGACAGGAGAAATTATGATGAGGAAATGGCAGAGGCATTTTGCGTCTGTCTTCACAGTTGCAAACACAAGTTTCATACCATGGTAACCTAGGGACTAAAAAGAGTCAGGAAATTAAGGTAATTAATACTAGCAGAGAAAAAGTTTTGGAGAAACTTAAGGAATTAAAATCCGACAAATCCTTTGGACTTGATGGCCCACGCTTTAGGGATGTAAAAGAGGTAGCTGCATAGATAGTGGATGTGCTGGCTATGGTTTTCCAAAATTCCTCAGATTCGGGAATGGTCCCTTTAGAGTGGAAGTTGGCAAAGGTTACACCACTTTTCAAGAAAGGAGGGAGAGAGAAAACAGGAAAAAACAGGCCAGTTAGCTAACATTAGTTGGGAAAATGCTGGAATCTATTAAGGAAATCTTAACAATGCAGTTTTTTGACAATGCAGTTTTTTGAGGATGTAACTAGTAGGGTAGATAAAGGGGGACAAGCAGATGTAATATTCCTGGATTTCCAAAGGGCATTAGATAAGATGCCATATAAAAGGTTAATAGGCAAGATAAGGGCTCATGGAGTTGGGCGTAATATTTTAGCATGTAGAGAATTGGTCATTTGGATAGAAAGCAGAGAGTGGGTTTTTTCAAGTTGGCAGGCAGTGAATAATGGAGTGCCGCAAGGATCAGTACAGGGGTCTCAGCTATTTACAATCTATACTAATGACTTAAATGAAGAGACAGAGAGTAATGTATCTAGGTTTGCTGATGATACCAATCTGGGTGGAAAGGTAAGCTGTGGGGAGGACACAGAGAGGTTGCAAAGAGATATGGACAGGTTACGTGAGTGGGCAATAAGAAGGCAGATGGAGTATAATGTAGGGAAGTGTGAAGTTATTCACTTTGGACATAAGAATGGAAAGCAGAATGTTTTATAAAAGGTGTGAAAATTGTAAGAGCTGATGTTCAAAGGGACTTGGGTGTGCTAAAAGAAGAAACACAGAAAGTAAGCATGCAGATGCAGCTAGCAGTTAGGAAGGCAAATGGCATGTTGGCCTTTATTGCAAGGGGATTGGATTACAAGAATAAAGAAGTCCTACTACAATTGTACAGGGTTTTGGGGAGACCACATCTGGAATACTGTGTGCAGTTTTGGTCTCCACATTTAAGAAAGGATATACTTGCATTGGAGGCAGTACAGCGAAGTTCACTAAATTGGTCCCTGGGATAAGGCTGAGTAAACTGGGTTTATATTCTCTGGAGTTTTGAAGAATGAGATGCGATCTCACTGAAACTTACAAAACTCTTAAGGTTCCTGATTTGGTAGATGCTGAGATGTTGTTTTATCGGTCGGGGAGCCTAAAACATCTGGGCACAGTCTCAAGGTAAGGGTCAGATCATTTACAACTGAGATAAGGAAAAGCACAAAAAGGTTGTGAATCTTTGTAATTCTCTACCTCAGAGGTTTGTGGATGTTGCATTGTTGAATACACTTACGGTTGGGATAGGCAGATTTTTGGTCTCTCAGGGAATCCAGGGATATGGGGAGCAGGCAGTAAAATGGAGCTGAAACCCAAGATCACCATGATTGTATTGAATGGCTCAGCAGGCTCATGAGACCATATAGTCTACTCCTCCTCCTATTTCTTGTGTTCTTGTGTAAAAAAAATGGATTTTAAGGGGAAGTTTAGGGAGGAATTCCAGAGCATAGGGCCTAAGAGGCTGGAGGAAAAGCCTCTAATGATGGGGACAAAAGATGAGTGAGTGTAGAAGATGCCAGAATTATAGCCAGTATAAAATATTATTAAATATCACCAAAAATAGCTGTAATGGATTATTCATTGTATTGCTGTTTGTGGAATATTTCTGGTGCAGAATGGCTCCTGAATGTGCCTGCATAACCATCCCTTTACTGCAATAGTAATTCAGTGTAAAGCGTTTTAGAGATCTCAATGACATAAGGCAGCATATATTTAGATATCTTCCTCCTGACTCTGTAAACCATGCAAAAAATTCATATCCTACCCCTGCCAATGGTTAAAGATTGTGTTGTGATCAGGTGAAGAGGTGTCAAATGGCTTTCCTCTTTTCTCTCTCCTCATTTGTCTATAATAGTTTTTTTGTTTGGCAATTCAGTGACTATTTAACTGTTTATGCCCTGTGATCATAAAGGAACCAATTGGACAGGTTATCTTGAGTTTGACAAAGAAAGAGGTTAGCTTTATTATACTTAAACCAATCTAAGTAATAAAATACACCCTGACTTTTGTACACACACACACACATATAGATTACAGAGTGGGGACAGATAGGTTGGTCAAAACGGAGTCTATAAAATGTGAAAGGAATCTACAGTCAGTAAATTGGTGACTAGGCTGGCTTCAGGCTGAATTTGATGGTTTTTCCACTTTCCTTCAGTAGTTCCAATGGTTCTGATTTAAAGATGTAGATGGCTGCTTTGGTTGTTCTTCTGGGGATGTAGTGCTGGGTTAAATTATTTTAAGAAGTCTCTGTCCGCAGCAGGGGTTTCCCTAGATAGCCACAGTCAGCAAACAGGGTTCAAAGCCTACAAGGTAGATTGAAGTGGGAGGGAGGGAGGGAGGAAGGAAGGAAGGAAGGACTCCATTCAGGTCTTCTGTCTTAGCAGTTTGTCCTCAGTTCTGCAGAGCAATAGGTGCAACAAAAGTGTTGGCTTCTCATGTGACCTCCTCTGTCTAACTGCCCAGGGGATCTTAATAAGGTCATTTCCAATGTATTCCAAAAGTTACTCAATTAGTTCATGTCTGGGAAGCTCTCCTCGCCAGGGTCCCATTGTCCAAGTGATTAGGCTTAATGGTTCATCTCCAACAGTTGAATACCTCAGGTGATTGCGTTAATATCTTGCTAATTGGACAGGATATATGGGTCTTTCATATTTCCCTGAGATCATTGTCTTTGATGGTTTTTGCAGACATGCTGTCTCCATTCCAATGGATTAGAATGTGGAATGTCTAGTAATGCAAATTAAGGTAGTCATCTTGGCTGTGAGCTCAAGTCACCTTTTGTCTCTGTGTTTAAAAAAAAGTCTGTTTTAGAAATTCAGTTCAGGCTTCCATCCAGTGAATTAAAAATCATTATTTGACATAAAACATGTTTTCATGGCAACTATAGCCTGACAATTTATTGACAAGAAAGTCAGCAATGTAACTTCCAAATATGCAACCACTACCACCTAGAAAGACAAGGGCAGCAAATGCATGGGAATGCCACCACCTCCACATTCCCCTCCTGTCACACACAATCCTGACTTGGAACTATAGTGCCATTCCTTCATTGTCACTGGGTCAAAAGCCTGGAACTCCCTTCCTAACAGCACAGTAGGTGTACCTACAACACATGGACTGCAGCAGTTTAAGAAGGCAGCTCACCACCGCCTTCTCAAGGGCATTTAGGAATGGGCAATAAGTGCTGGCCTAGTCAGTGATGCCTACATCCCATGAATCAATAAAAAATAACCTTACACAAGCCTTTATATCACAATCAGGTAAACGAGTTAGCAGAGTTATCATTGCACCTTCTACCAGGTTAATTGAAATTGTGGCTGTCTCCCTTAGTTAATTTGCCTGTAATTGCTTTAAAGCAGCATTGGGATGGAATGAGATTTGAAGATGATCACTCAGCCTCCTTTCATCCTTAGGCATGATGACACGAAAGAAGGGAAAGGGATCATCATTGAAGAGAAACATTTTTTAATCCTAGTGCTGCTCAAAAGCAATTATAGCCAATTAATTGGAGAGACATTGGAAGTTTAATTAAACTTATATAATGCCAATTAAAATAGCATGCTGCCATTCAGTTTAATCCGTAGGTTCCTCAAAGATACAACCAAAGTATGTTTGCATCACTTGCACAAATCCCATCACATCTTATGACCTAGAATAAAGGCTGGCTAGAGAGGCAGCTGGGACTAAGCTTTTTATCACCTGACCTAATGTTTCCTTATGTGGCTCAGTGTCTTTTTTAAAAAATAATCCTCCTATGAGGCACCTTGGGACATTTTACTCTGTTAAAGGTGATATATTAATATAAGTTGTTATTATCGGGTAAAAACAATAAGGTTGGACATGGCAATTATGGGTCTGGGTTTTTGCAGAGTCATGGAGAGTCCGCAGCATATCAGAAATGGTGGATGGCCCACAAATTCAGCAGGAACAATTTTCACTGAGTTGGGGGGGGGGGGGGGGTGGAGGGTGGGGGGTGGGATGGGGTGTGGGGGGCGGTGATTCTTGTATGTGGAAAACCCCAAATTAACAGGGCCATTTGAATTTAGTGCTGAGTTCAAACAAACCCTATTTTCATTGGAGCTACAAATTTTCAGAGTAGACGTAAATGCTCTTGACAGGTAGATAAGGCCTGGAGAACTGTCAAGCTGTCAAATTATTTAAATGCCCTGCCCTTTAAAAATTGGGGAAAAAAGTGCCTGCCTGTCCTTGTGGAACTGCAGGATTTCAGGAATGCAGAAGATTGGATGAGCCCAGGGCAGCAGAGATGGATATGTAAGAGCTTTCAAAGTGAATTTAGGTTGGAGAGTCAAGAGCATAAATTCTTTAAGAATGGCTTCCCTGCTGGGAGCACAGTATCACGATGTATTCTTATGTACCATTACCATATCAGTGTGAAAACTACTGTATAATTTTCTCTTTTAAAATATAAAACTGAGAACTTTAAAATTAAAAATGCTTACAACTGTTAATTGCTAAATGTTTGACAATTTTCCCATTTCAACTTGTAATCTATTTGTTTATAGTAGGGAACTTTCTTTGTACATGGTTGATTGTGACTCCGATTTACTCCTGCCTTCACTGCCTCAGGCCCCTCTCAACTCTTGACTGAATTAGAGTATATCTGTCAGATTTATATTACCATTTTAAATTTTCTCACATATTTCTTTGACATCAGTTTTTATTGCATGTGTGTTACTGCTCTGAGATTAGACATTGAGAGTTCATTTGCCTTTTTCTAGTGATAGCTATTTGCAGGCACTGGATCTTAACTCAATGTTACCTTTAATAAAGTTTTTGTTGTGTTTCCTTGTTGAAATTATTGCATCTTCTCAAGGACAAAAGAAGAAAAGAAAGATTTGCATTTTTCTAGCACTGGTCACTGTTGTAATGCAGGGTAACCATCCAATTGTCCTACACATAGGGCTGGATTTTCGCAATGGAGAGAGCAAAGCAAAGTCGGAGTGTGTTTCTGGGTCCCGAGCCCACCTCCGGGGGAAGTAGAGGATGTCATGATTTTCATAGGGGCAACCATTAATTGCATTGGAGGTGTGTTTTGGTGGCCAATTAGAGGTCACAGGGATGGGAGAGGAGATGAGCCAGATGAATTGCAAGCCTAATTTCAATCTCTATGGCTTTCAATCTCTGTAGCTGCCATTTAAGCTTGAAGGAAGCAAGCAGAAGAGCTACTGTGAAAATTGAAGCGGGTTGAAGAGTGCCATGAAGATGGCATTGTAAAGTCTGAGACCTGGCATCCGGGGCAGGGTAGCCCCAAGAGCTTAGAATGGAGAAGTCAGAAGCTCATGTGTACCACAATGGCTCAGGGTTATGAACGCTTGAGCTCCTTCATGGAGAGAGTGGCCAACCTTGTGGAGAGCCATATGTGGCAGCGCTCTGAATGGATGTCGGAGCAGTGACATGCACAGGATGTATTGTGCAAATTCAAACAGTCAGTGGCACTGACCTTCACCATCCTCAGCCTCCTTGGCCCCTCTGACTGAGGGACCATCTGTACAGTTGGGCCATGTAATGGAGACTTTTTAAAAAATTCATTCACGGGATGTGAGCATCGCTGGCTGGGCCAGCATTTATTACCCATCCCTAGTTGCCCTTGAGAAGGTGGTGGTGAGCTGCCTTCTTGAACCGCTGCAGCCCACGTGGTTTAGGTACACCCACAGTGCTGTTAGGGAGGGAGTTTCAGGATTTTGACCCAGCGACAGTGAAGGAACAGCGAAATATTTCCAAGTCAGGATGGTGAGTGACTTGGAGGGGAACTTCCAGGTGGTGGCGTTCCCATCTATCTGCTGCCCTTGTCCTTCTAGGTGTTAGTGATCATGGGTTTGGAAGGTGCTGTTGAAGGAGACTTGGTGAATTCCTACAGTGCATCTTGTAGATGGTACACACTGCTGCTACTGTGCGTCGGTGGTAGAGGGTGAGAATGTTTGTGGATGTGGTGCCAATTGAGCGGATCAAGTGATGCTGAACATTAAAGGGCGATGGTTGGATTCTCTCTTGTTGGAGATGGTCATTGCCTGGCACTTGTATGGCACAAATGTTACTTGCCACTTGTCAGCCCAAGCCTGGATATTGTCCAGGTCTTGCTGCATTTGGACATAGACTGCTTCAATATCTGAGGAGTTGTGAATGGTGCTGAACTAGTGCAAACATCAACGAACATCCCCACTTGTGACCTTATGATATGTAACGATATGAACATGCAAATTAGGAGCAGGAGTAGGTCACTCGGCCCCTCGAGCCTGCTCCACGATTCAATAAGATCATGGCTGATCTGATTGGAGCCTCAACTCCACATTCCTGCCCACCCCTGATAACCTTTCATAGAGTCATAGAGTCCTTTTCACTCATTTGTTAATCAAGAATCTATCTAGCTCTGCCTTAAAAATATTCAAGGACTCTTTTTCCACCACCTTTTGAGGCAGAGAATTCCAAAGAGAAAAAAATTCTCCTCATCTCAATCTTAAATGAACGGCCACTTATTTTTAAACAGTGACCCCTAATTCTAGATTCTCCCACGAGAGGAAACATCCTCTCCACATCCACCCTGTCAAAACCACTCAGGATCTTAAAGGTTTCAATAACGCCGCCTCTTACTCTTCTAAACTCCAGCGGATACAAGCCTTACCTGTCCAGCCTTTCCTCATAAGACAACCCTCCCATTCCTGGTATTAGTCTAGTAAACCTTCTCTGAACTGCTTCTAATGCATTTACATCTTTCTTTAAATAAGGAGATCAGTACTGTACACAATACTCCAGATGTGATCTCACCAAAGCCCTGTACAACTGAAGCTTAACCTTCCTACTTTTGTAAACAATTCCCCTCACAATGAATAATAACATTCCATTAGCGTTCCTAATTACCTGCTGTACCTGCATACTAACCTTTTGTGTTTCCATGCGTTAGGACACCCAGGTTCCTCTGAATCTCAGAGCTCTGCAATCTCCTATCATTTAGTTAATACATTTCTTTTTTATTCTCCCTGCCAAAATGAACAATTTTACATTTGCCCACATTATACTCCATTTGCCAGGTCTTTGCCCACTCACTTAACCTATCTATGTCCTTTTCGAGCCTCCTTATGTCCCCTGCACAATTTACTTTCCTACCTATCTTTATCCACCTGCCATCACCCCGCTGTTGCATCACGCCAGCTGCCATCTTTAAAAGATAGCTGCTCACCATCGCTGCCCCTTGAGACATGACCAAGCAAAGGAAAAATACTGCAGCTCCCCTCTTCAACGGCGGGTCCCTCAAGCGACTGCTGGTTGCCATGGAGGCCCACCAGAATGTGCTCTACCAGTTTGGGTTCCGCCAGGGCCACCCAGCTCTTGACCTCATTACAGCCTTGGTTCAAACATGGATAAAAGAGCTGAACTCCCGATGTGAGGTGAGAGTGACTGCCCTTGACATCGAGGCAGCATTTGACTGAATGTGGCATCAAGGAGCCCGGGCAAAGCTGGAGTCAATGGGAATCAGGGGGAAAATTCTCCGTTGGTTGGAGTCATACCTAGCACAAAGGAAGAAGGTTGTGGTTTTGGAGGTCTAGCATCTCAGCTCCAGGACATCACTGCAGGAGTTCCTCAGGGTACTGTCCTCGGCCCAACCATCATCAGCTGCTTCATCAATGACCTTCGTTCCATCATAAAGTCACAAGTGGGGATGTTCGCTGATGTTTGCACTAGTTCAGCACCATTCACGACTTCTCAGATATTGAAGCAGTCTATGTCCAAACGCAGCAAGACCTGGACAATATCCAGGCTTGGGCTGACAAGTGGCAAGTAAGATTTGTGCCACACAAGTGCCAGGCAATGACCAGTTCCAACAAGAGAGAATCCAAACATCGCCCTTTGATGTTAAATGGCATTACCATTGAATCCCCCAATATCAACATAATGGGTGGTTACTATTGACCAGAAACTGATCTGGGCTAGCCATATAAATACTGTGGCTACAAGATCAGGTCAGGGGCCAGGAATTGTGTGATGAGTAACTCACCTCCTGACTCTCCAAAGCCTGTCCACCATCTACAAGGCACAAGTCAGGAGTGTGATGGAATACTCTCCACTTGCCTGGATGAGTGTGGCTGCCACAACACTCAGGAAGTTTGACACCATCCAGGACAAAGCAGCCCTCTTGATTGGCACCACATCCACAAACATTCACTCCTTCCACCACCGATGCACAGTAGCAGCAGTGTGTACCATCTACAAGGTGCACTGCAGGAATTCACCAAGGCTCCTTAGACATCACCTTCCAAACCCATAACCACTACCTTCTAGAAAGACAAGGGCAGCAGATAGATGGGAACACCACCACTTGGAAGTTCCCCTCCAAGTCACTCAACGTCCTAACTTGGAAATATATTGCCGTTCCTTCATTGTCTCTGGGCCAAAATCTTGGAACTCCCTTCCTAACAGCACTGTGGGTGTACCTACACCACATGGACTGCAGTGGTTCAAAAAGGCAGCTCACCACTCACCTTCTCAAGGCCAATTAGGGATGGGCAATAAGTGCTGGTCCAGCCAGAGAAGCCCACATCCCGTGGACAAATGAAAAAAACAAGGGAACATCAGGAAGGGATGTCCACTGCACTCCTCAGGTTGCAAGGCATGGTGGAGGAGTCTGGCCATCTTCAGGTTGAGGTGATAGTGCCGGCATGGCAATGCACCGAGGTCAACACTGGCAGGATGGTGACCGCCATGGAGACCTTGGTCCAGGACATTGGTCCTGCACTGCTGCGTGGGCTCAACTCCATTGCTGATGCCATAGTTGGCCTTCAACAGTGTGTACGCAAGTGGGGTGCTGGGCTGCTCAATCTCACTCCAGCTACCCCTTTCATTCACGGAGTCAGCCAGGGGCCCTTGGGCACTCATAGGGAGGAGGATCAGCAGGTGAACACTCTGGGGCCATCCACCCAGGTGACTCTGGGAGTGATCTGGATCCCCTCTCCCTGTGACCTCTGCTGCTCCAGTTTCACAGGTCGAGGAAGGTGCCTCTGCCACACAGCAGGAACCCGAAAGCAGGCCGGGACACACCAATTCTTGGCCCTCCAGAGGACGCCCGCCAAAGTCGTTACAGACAGGGCATTCACAGTCAGCAGGCTGCCTCCACCTCTGCTGTGGGTGCGGCAGGATTAGGAAAGTGAAGTAAAAGTAGCTGCAGAGCCTGGGCTGTGCACTTGTACACACTGTTCACTATTGTCAATAAAATCCTAAGAATGTCTCCCTGCCTATGGCTCCTTGTTCTGATGAGCAGTGTTCTTGACACTCTGATGTGAAACCTTTCTGCACAAGATAAAAGGCAGGTGCCTCAGTCCAGGGCCTCTTCCCTGTGCTCTGTGCAGCCTTCAGATCACAGTGATGGTCCAGCCTCACACTCCCTGGAAACATTACTGATGCCTGCACCTCGGCGGTGCTGGTCATTGCTGCCAGAATGTCATGGGCAGGCGCCACAGAGTTCCATCATACTCTCTGTGTGCTCTCAGCACCTTTAAGGTGGGGCTGGTCCCCATCACACCAGCATCTGCGACCAGTGATGCTGTGAACCAAACTCTTGGAGGGCTGAGGTGCTGAAGGAGGACACAGCCTCAGATGCCTAAAGTTTCATGGCTGCGTCTCTGAGAAGGCCCTGATCATGGAGCGCAAGCGAGCTGCCCTCGGCCAGACAGAAGTCAGACATTCTCAGAGGCTATGTGAAGATCTATGGAGTGTCCTCACTGTATGTTGTCATCATCCTTCTGCAATCGAGCGACTATTAGGGCCTGCGCTGTATCTCCATGATGGAGCATTCTCGCAGAGGGTATTGGCGCTGCGATAAGCCAGACTAGAGTCAAACGTTCACAGATGTAATGTGAGAATCTATGGGCACATCTAACTGCATGTCGTCATCATCCTTCACAAATCTGGCAGCTATGAGGGCCTCCCGAGTGCGCTTACCTCATCTGGCTAATGTGAGAGCCTCATCCCCATCGTCGTCACCACCGAGGACCCGCTCACCTCATCCCCCTCGACGTTCTCCTATCAGAGGAGACCTCCAGCTCCTCCATCCCCTCCTCAGCCAGCTTATCTCCCCTTTGGAGCGCCAGGTTGTAAAGGGTGCAGCAGACAACAACGGCGTGACACCCTCTGCAGACTGTATTACAGGGCTCCACCAGACCAGTCCAGGCACCGGAACCGCATCTTCAGCATCCCGATGGTCAGCTCCACCAAGTTGCGAGTCACTGCATTATACCTTCGCTCTGTTGCAGTCTGAGACTGCCCCAGTGTCATCAGCCACAGCCTCCGTGGGTAGCCCTTGCCCCCAAGGAGCCAACCCTGCAACCTCTGTGGACCCTGAAAGGCTGCAGGGATCTGTGAGCGACTCAGGATGTAGGCATCGTGCACATTCCCTGGAAACCGTATGCACACTTGCAGGATGTGTTTCTGGAGGTTGCATACCAGCTGCACGTTCAGTGAGTGGAATCCCCTATGGTTGATGAAGTCCACTGAGTGTAGCGATGGAGACCTGAACGCCACATAAGTGCAATCGCACCCTGCACCTGTGGGAATCCCAAGATCAGGACGAATCCAATGGCCCTCGCATCCTTGCTGTCCCGGTCCCGGGCGAAATGCACAAAGTTGTGTGCCATGGAGAAGATGGCAGCCGTGACCTCATGGATGCATTTGTGGGTGATGGATTGTGGAATTCCACAGAGGTCACCTGTGGAGCCCTGAAAGGAGCCAGTGGCATAGAAACTGAGTGCCGCAGTCACTTTCACAGCCACTGGCAGTCCTCCATGTCCCCTTGGTGCCAAATCCTGCAGCAAGTAACAGATGTGAGCCACCAGATCCTGAGACATGCGCAGTCATTGGTGACACTGGTTCTCCGTCATCTGCAGGAATGGCAGGCGGTGCTTATGGACCCTATGTGTCGCTAGGTGCCTACCAGCCATGACTCACTGTCGCTCCTGAGCAACATGTGTGGGAGCCCCTGCTGCCCCTTCTTCATGAGGTTGCTGCTCCTGCCTTTTTGCAACCAAGAGCCTCAGTTGCTCTCTCCTTCATACAGCTAGGTCACCAGGATCCATGATCCTGATGTGATCCTCCTGCATCATGAAAGAGAGAGAGAGATGTGATTATCATGGATGTACTTAGCATCTTTTCTGGCCTTGTGTGACAGCCTCATAATGCTTCCTGGAGAGTACTGGTCACTCCTCGGATGGCCAGAGATGAGCTGCATGGCTGCCCTGTCAACCTGTGACATGGGGGACACTGATCCAAACCAGGATGCAAGGGGCTGTGAGCACCTCCAACAGTGACTGCTACAAGGCCAGCGTTGGTGAGGAGGCTGCACAACGTGTGCAGTCCAACTGCTCTGTGGTCCAATAAACTGGTGGCGGACTCGAAGTCTGTGCTGGGGGGTGGTGTGTAAGGTATGGAGCGCTTGGTGGCCCTTTGGTGACTCCATGTTGCTTGCATAGGCGGGCAGGCTAGGAGCTTGACCCCAATCATATCACTGTGGCTGCGCCTGATCTGTCTTCATTGCAGAGGGATGGTCAGTTTATAAAGATGTCCCTAATGCATGGCCACTTCCCTCGCTTACCCTGACCCCAACCTTGATGGCCTGTGCGTGGGATGCAGCACCAGGGCACCACTGGATTCCCCCCACCAACCCTCCACTACTGACAACTGTCGCCTCCGAGGCTGACCAGCACATGCCCCCAGACATCCTACCCCCTCAGCAGTCGCCTCCAGGACCAGGCATCAGTTGCCACCGCCCCCCAGCGTCGCTGAGGCCTGTAAACAATGGGTGAGCTGTGGAGAACGCTGCTGCTCACTCACCTCAGTTCCCCCAAAGTGAAGGCCGCCAAGTGCACGTCGCCTGTGTGCTGTTACACGTCAGCGTGCTTTCCTGCCAACGTGGACGGATGATACGACAGGGATCCAAGAGCCTGGCGGGATGGCCTTTTAATTATATGCTAATGTATTACAATTAGCTCCCCGCCGACCAATGGCGGGAAATGCAGCACTCCGTCGGCGGGCTGAGCGGACAATTGTGACTTGCCTTCATGCCGTCGTGAAACAGCTCACACCATATTTTCCATGCACGCCACCTGTCACACTCGCCAACAGCGGGCTCAGAAAATTCCACCCCATGTCATGATAATAGTTGACTCTGGTAATGGACTCCAGTATTAGATACTCTAAGGTACTCCGTACTCGATAGGGGGGTTCACCTGACCTATGGGTTACATAGATAAAAGCAAAGTACTGTGGATGCTTGAAACCTGAAACAAAAACAGAAAATGCTGGAAAAACTCAGCAGGTCTGACAGCACCTGTGGAGAGAGAAACAGAGTTAATGTTTTGAGCCCATATGACTCTTGTTCAGAGCTAAGGAGCAGTAGAGATGTGATGAAATTTATAGTGTTTAAGGGGGGTGGAGCAGGTGAAGCTGGAAAGAAGGTCAGTGATAGGTTGGGGGCTAAGGAGAGATTGACAAAGATGTCATGGACAAAAAGACAAAGGGAGTGTTAATGGTAGTGGTAAGGGCTAAAGAAGGTACTGATAGTGGCACTTTCGCAAAGGGGGTTTCTGACATGTCTTTCTTCTTCCTTAACCAAGGTTTCCCCACGACGGCGGTTGACAGGGCCCTCAACCGTGTCTGACCCATCTCCAGCATCTCTGCCCTCACACCTTCCTCTCCCTCCCAGAACCATGATAGGGTCCCCTTTGCCTTCACATTTCACTCCACCAGCCTCCGCGTTCAAAGGATCATCCTCCGCCATTTCCCCTAACTCCAGCATGATGCCACCACGAAACACATCTTCCCCTCACCCACCCCCTGTTGGCATTCCATAGAGACAGTTCCATCCCAGACACCCTAGTCCACTCGTTCATCACCCCCAGCACCTCATCCCTTACCATGGCACCTTCTCACGCAATCACGGAAGATGCAACACCTGCCCCGGTACCTCCCCCCTCCTCACCGTCCAAGGGCCAAAACATTCTTTTCAAGTGAAGCAGCATTTCACTTGCACTTCCCTCAATTTAGTCTACTGCATTCGTTGCTCCCAATGCGGTTTCCTCTACATTGGAGAGACCAAACGCAGACTGGGTGACCGCTTTGCAGAACACCTTCGGTCTGTCCGCAAGCATGACCCAGACCTCTCTGTCGCTTGCCATTTCAACACACCACCCTACTCTCATGCCCACATGTCTGTCCTTGGCCTGCTGCATTGTTCCAGTGAAGCCCAACACAAACTGGAGGAACAGCACCTCATCTTCCGACTAGGCACTTTACAGCCTTCCGGACTTAACATTGAGTTCAACAACTTCAGACCATGAGCTCTCTCCTCTACACTTTTTTAGCCCCTTTTTAAATTTTTATTTTTATTTTTATCTACTTATTTTTATTTTTATTCATTTATTCATTTTTATCCTCATTTTTATACCTTTTTCTATCCTTTCCCCCCAACTACCGCCCCCTCCCCCCCGTCCCACCCAATAGGGCCATCTATTATTTGTTCCATGCTGTTCTTTCACAGAGTGCTGACCCTTGTTCTGCTTTCTTATCTTTATGCCACTATCAGCACCTTCTTTAGCCCTTACCACTACCATTAACACTCCCTTTGTCTTTTTGTCTATGACATCTTTGTCAATCTCTCCTTAGCCCCCACCTATCACTGACCTTCTATCCAGCTTCACCTGCTCCACCCCCCCCTTAAACAGTATAAAGTTCAGCACATTTCTACTTCTATTCAGCTCTGAAGAAGGATCATACAGACTCAAAGCAATAATTCAGTTTCTCTCTCCCCAGATGCTGTCAGACCTGCTGAGTTTTTCTAGCATTTTCTGTTTTTGTGTCAGATAGCACATGTTGGAACCTGTCTTGATAGAATTCAGTTAGTGCAGATATGTGTTCATATTAGGAAAATGCGTTATCTATAAAGTTAGCTCATCTACAATTTCGATGGACAATGTGTATCATTCAAACAAAAAACAAGATACTCAAACCTATTGGACAATTGTAGAGGCTCACACTCCTGCACTCCTGCCCTCTGGGTTCCCTTACCTGACTCACTCGCCCTGGATCACAATGTTATGCAGGAGTCCCACATGCTGCAGCCTTGACACATCACCTGTCCTGCCATCCTTAATGTGTTTTAGATAATTACTTAATTATATTAATCATTTATTTATGTTGCTTTCTTATACATTTTATTAACATTACCAGCAATTTTTGTACTATTTTAAACCTTAGGGACAGATAGAACTTACCCACTTACCAGATGATCACCAAACAACTAGCTCCTTTCCCTCTAGTAGAACAAGAACCAATTCCAATGGGGTGAAAAGGATAGAAAAACAAAACAAACACCTCCTGACCCCATTTCCCCAACTCCTCCTCTCACCAAACTCCAAGGGCGGAATTGTCCCAGATTTGCACTAAGTGCGGTAGCGGGCGGGAAAAACTATGTTTTACCTGCCGGCCGCGATGACAGGTTTTCACACCGTATCATCCCAAACCCGCCACATTATTTATGCACTCCCGTGAAACACACCGTTTCCATGGCAAGCAGGTGCTTATTCGCCTGCCACGCCATCACCTTGCTGCTTCATCACGCTGGGTGCCACATATAAAGTCCAGCCGTAAACACCACATCTCAGTGCTTCCAGACCACGACTGCTGCAGGGAAGACATGGCCTGGAAAGGCAAAAGAACTGCAGACTCCAGGTTCAGAGACATGACACTGGAACACCTTTTGGATGCCGTGGAGTCCTACCGGGATGTCCTCTACTCTGGCTCTGGCCGCAGGATGCACAGCGGTGTGACCAGCCAGGCCTGGGAGGCGGTGTCAGCGGTGGTCAGCGCCAATGCCTTTCAAAACAGGACAGCCACCCAGTGCCGCAAGAAGATGAATGATCTCCTCCGTTCCGTCAGGGTAAGTCACTCTTATCATTCTCAACTCACACACACTCAAACCCATCACACATCCACAGGGCCCTCAATCATTGCTGTTTCAAGGGACATCACCATTCACTCTCTCATACTCACCGTCATTGTCCTCATCCCCTCCATGAGACCACTCACCACCCACATATGCCAGGCATACTTATCATCTGGCCTGACAGACATTCTGCTTACACTCTCTCCATCTCTATTCATGCAAGACAAGCTGGAACACAACAACAGGGAGAGGTCACAGACCGGTGGAGGAATATCGGAAATCAAGGTCCATATGGGCTTTGAAAACAGAGCTATCCAGCTGACCAGCGACGGTCTGGACCAGTCCTGCGCTGACGGTGAGGTTGACGGTGCTCTAGCAAATGGGGATGGAGCAGTGCAACATACATCAGACAACCATGCTCCGAGTGATGTGTCCTGTTTTACAGGTCACTGCGATACACTAATTATCTCCCCTTGCTTTCTCAGGCACATCTGCCAAACAGCCAACAGAGTCCATGAACCAGGGCCTCCAATCAAGCCCCAAAGAAACCTCTGATGAAGAATCTGGAGGCACCCTCCTTGAAGTCCCATCACAGCGCTTACCCACACCCTCTACCAGCACAAGGACCCACACCTCGGTGGGGCCTAGCTGTAGAGTAGCCCCGGGATCACAATCTGGTGAGCACATCGCACTGTCTGATCCACGGCAGGCGGCAGCAGAGACTTCCCAGGTGTCCGGCACTCGGAGGACCGCTGGACGCCAGAACGTTGCTGAGTCCGAGTCAGATGACGAGCCTCTGGACTCGGCCACAGTTGCTGGAGCTGCAAAGGCAAACTCGGGAACATCTGGAAAGGAATGTCCGCTACATTCCTCAGATTGTAAGGCATGATGGAGGAATCCGTCTGGCTTCACTCTGAGGTGATAGCATCGACATGCCAATGCACCGAGGTCAACACTGGTAGGAAGGAGGCTGCCATGGAGACCTTGGTCTAGGACATTGGTCCTGCACTGCTGCGTGGGCTCAACTCCATCACTGATGCCATAGTTGGCCTCCAACAGTGTGTACGTGAGAGGGGTGTGGGGCAGTTCAATCTCACCCCACCTACTGGTTCTCCTCAAGGAGTCATCTTGGGGCCCTTGGACACCCATAGGTGGGTGGATCAGCAGGTGCACACTCCGGGCCCATCTATCTAGGTGACTCTGAGAGTGTCCAAATCCCCTCTTCCTGTGACCTCAGCAACTCCAGCTCCACAGGCCTAGAGGGTGCCACTGCCACACAGCAGGATCCCAAATGCAGGCCGGGTACCTCCAAGTCTCAGCCCTCCAGAGGACATCCACCAAGGACATCACAGACAGGGCGTCGCAGTCAGCTGGCTGCCTCCACCTCCACTGTGGATGTCCAGGGAACACCAAGATGTAGCGGCAGGGTTAGGAAAGCGAAGAAGAATTAGTTGCACAGCCTGGGCATGGGTATTACTCACTTGTACTTACTGTTCACTATTGTCAATAAACTCCCTTCGAATGGCGCCTTGTTCTGATGAGCACTCAGATGTGAAACCTTTCTGCATAAGATAAAGGCAGGTGTCTCAGTCCAGGGCCTCTTCCCTGTGCTCTGTGCAGCCTTCAGTGGTCCAGCCTCATACTCCCTGGAAACATTACTAATGCCTGCACCTCGGCAGTGCTGGTCATTGCTGCCAGAATGTAGTGGGCAGGTGCCAGAGTTCCGTCATTCTCTCTGTGGGCTCTCAGCACCTTTAAGGTTGGGCTGGCCCCCATCTCTTCAGCATCTGTGACCAGTGACGCTGTGCTCCTGAAGGGCTTAGGTGCTGAAGGCGGATAAAGGATCAGATGCTCCTAAAGTTTCATGGCTATGTCTCTATGATACAACTCTGGTCACAATGCACAAGCGGGCTGCCCTTGGCCAGACAGGAGTCAGACATTCTCAGAAGCTATGTGAAGATCAATGGAGTGTCCTCAATACATGTCATGATCATCCTCCTGCAATTAAGCGACTATTAGGGCCTCCACTGCATCTCTATGACAGGAGCATTCTCACAGAGTGTGCTCGTGCTGTCATAAGCCAGACTGGAGTGAAACGTTCACAGATGCAATGTGAGGCTCTGTGGAGTCACCTCACTGCATATTGTCATCATCCTCCACAAATCTAGAAGCTATGGGGGCCTCCCAAACACACCTGCCTCATCTAGCCAGTGCGAGGTCCTCATCCCCATCATCATCGCCACAGAGGACCTCCTCACTCTCGTTCCATTCGGCGTCCACCTCATCAGAGGAGACATCCAGCTCCTCCATCTCCTCATCCAGCTCCTCTCCCTGTTGCAGCGCCAGGTTGTAAAGGGCGCAACAGACGACGAAGATGTGTGATACCCTATGCGGACTGTATTGCAGGGCTCCACCAGACAAGTCCAGGCACCGGAGCCTCATTTTCAGCATCCCGATGGTCTGCTCCACCAAGGTGTGAGCTGCAGCATGAGCCTCATTATACTGTTGCTGTGCTGCAGTCTGAGGCCTCAGAATGGGTGTCATCAGCCGCACCCTCTGTGGGTAGCCCTTGTCCCCGAGGAGCCATCCCTGCAGCTTCTGTGAACCCTGGAAGATTTCAGGGATCTTTGACCAACTGAGAATGTCGGAGTCGTGCACACTCCCTGAAACCATGCACACACCTGCAGGATGCATTTCTGGTGGTCGCACACAAGCTGCATATTCACTGAATGGAACCTCTTGTGGTTGATGTAGTCCACTGTGTGTTGTGATGGAGATCTGAGCACCACCTGAGTGCAGTCGCTCACACCCTGCACCTGTGGGAAACATGAGATCTGGGCGAATCCAATCGCTCTTGCATCCTGATGTCCTTGTCCCGGGTGAAATGCACAAAGTTGTGTGCTCTTGCAAAGATAGTATCCATGACCTCATGGATGCATTTGTGGGTGGAGGCTTATGAGATCCCACAGAGCTCACCTGTGGAGCCCTGAAAGGAGCCACTGGCATAGAAATTGAGCACCACGGTCACTTTCACAGCCACTGGCAGTGGAATCCCTCCTTGTCCCCGTAGTGCCAAATCCTGCAGTAGCTGGCAGATGTGAGCGACCAGTTCCCTAGACATGCTCTGTCTTCAGCAACACTGGTTTTCGGTCATCTACAGGAATGAAAAGCAGCATCTATAGACCGGATGTCACTAGGCGCTGACCAGCGATGGCTCGCTGTGGCTCTTCGGTGGCATGTGTGGGAGCCCCAGCCGCCCCTTCTTCCTGGGGTTTCTGCTCCTGCCTGCCAAAATGCAGCCAGAAGCCTCATTCAAACTCTCTCCAGCGCCTTCACGCTCCGTAGGCCATCTGGCCTACAGCTATTTCACCAGGCTCCATGATCCTGATGTACTCCTCCTGCAGGATGGAAGAGAGAGATATGTGGTTAGCATGGGTGTACTAAGAACCTGTCCTGGTTAAGTGTGAAGGCCCCTTAGCACTTCCTGGAGAGTGCTGGCCACAACTTGGATGGTCAGAGATTAGTGCGCTGCATGGCTGCCTGAGACCCCACTTACATCCACCCCAATGCACCTGATTGATTGGTGGCACCTTTGCCCATTGCACTGCATGCTGTGCACTCAGCTCAGATGCAGGCATTCTCCTAACCCACACTGCAAGGCTGTGCTGTTAGCTTGAATCATGGGGGAGACAGGTCCAAACCAGGATGCTGACATTGCAAGGGGCTGTGAGTGCCTCCTCCAGTGACTGCTCCATGGCCAGCTTTAGCAAGGAGACTGTACAACCTGTGCAGTCCAACTGTTCTACAGTCCACTAAAATGCTCATGAATTTGCAATCTGTGCTGGGGGGTGAAAATCTTAGGAGCATTTGGGGTGGCTGCGCTGCTTGAGTGGGCAGATAAACTAGGAGCACGACTCCAATCATATCAATGAGGCTGCGCCTGAACTATCTCAGTTGCAGAAGAATGATCACTTTATACGGGTTTCCCTAATGCGTGGCTACTTCCCTCGCCCACCCTACCCCCAACCCTGAATGCTCATGCACTATATTCAATGGTAGGGCAGTCCTTGCACATCCCTCCCCCCCACAAATCGCCTTGACAGCTGGGCCGCCCTTAACCCCCACCCCACAGTGCCCCTCAAACTTTAAGTTCAACAGGCAAACCTGGCGAGCACTGCACAACATTCCTGTACACTCACCTCCGAGTTCCCCTCAAAGTGCAGCCCACCAAGTGCAAGCCTTTCATGTGCTGTTATGAAACACATTGGCGTGCTTTCCCCGTTGACGTGGATGGACGATCCAGTGGGGGTTGGGGGGCATGATTCTGGCGGTTTGGCCTAATAATGATATGCTGATGTAATACAATGAAGTTCCCAACATCTGATGGCGGGAAACGAGGGCCGCCATCGGCGGGCTTAGTGTACAATCGCAAACTGGGTTCATGCCACATGAAACTGATCACGCCATATTGTCTGCGTACACCACCGAACATACCAGACGCCGGCAGGCACAGAAAATTCTGCCCTTTGTCTGCTATAAACCCACTTGGGATTGACTGAGGCTCTGGATCTGCAGACAGGAAGATTCTAAGCATTGCTATCTGCTACAAGAAAATGAATGGTTATCATGCAGTGTAGAACTTTCACATGCACAAGGACAGTGATGTCAAACTGTGGCCTGAAACATGGCTACGTTTCTACACTGCAGTATGTCAGTGAAACGGTGCTGTACAATGATGCAGAGGAAAACTGCCCCTGCAAGCTTTTGATGCAGGACCACTTTGAGGTTAGCAATCTTCATGGAAGAGTCTAAACATTTGGTCACTTTCCCTTCATCCAGGCCTTCCCTATTTAATTCAGTACTTCTTCAGCCTTGGAAAGGTTTGCTGTTGGGTTGAAGTGACTCTTAATAATCCTCAAAAGCTTTTTAAATATTTGTCCCGCTCTTTGTGACATTCCCTGTAACCATACATTTGAAGTTGACTTGCACACAATTTTCCTCCATTACTATTGGTGTTATCACGAGAGACATCTGAGTTTGCACCAGGGGTTGTAAATAATTATGTAAATCAGGTTTGAGAGAATATTCAGTGCTATTAGCACTTGGGATTCAGGCATGTCTTAAAGAAGTGCAAATATATTAGAACAATTTTCTGTCAGAAGACAGAAATCACCTCATTTTACCTTAGATCTTGACTTTGTGGGATAGTGCATTGCAACATAACTTTGATGGTTCTCATAAGCATTGACCTTTTCCTTTGCTTTATTTTACATTAGAAAATGGAAAAGCAGTGAGGATTTGTATTTAGGATTATAACAATTGACTTTGTGTTGATAATTGGAAAGTAAACAGAGTCAATCAAATCATTCTCCTCCAACGGACAGAATAGCCTTTGCTTGGTTTCACTCCTAACTGTCCAATCATCTCCAGAACAACTCTTACAATGGCTTCTCTGCACAGCCTACAGTATTGCCTCAGGAGTCCTCTGAAGATCCATCCTCGGTCCATCCTTTTCCCTTTACAACTGCAGATATCCATACACTTCGGCTTCACATATGTACTGATGACATCCAATTCTACTTTTCCATCAGCTTTCCAAAGCCCTCAACCTTCCCTATGCTGTTAGTCTGGTTGTCTTGGAAAGCGTTTCCTACACTTAAACATTGAGCAGACTGAGGCTATTGCCTGCAGACACTGCCATAAACTCAATACTCTCACCACCTGCTGCATCCCCTCCCTGGTCACTGTCTCAGGCTGAACCAAACAGATTGCAACCTTTTTGCCCTTTAAGACACCAACTTGATATTCAATCTCTGACAAAGATTGCCTAACTATGCCTCTACCTCATCTGCTGTTAAAATCCTCCTTCATAACTTTTCCACCTTTAGATTTGGTGGAGTAGAAATTAGATCGCATTGTGACTGCTTTTATGAGCACAAGGACCAATTTTAGAGACAGATGTCCTGCAGCTTAAGGGTGCCTAAAGGATATCTGATCCAATATTGGGAGCAGCTTCCAATTCAAACCTGTTATCCCTGTAAACTTTTCCAGCATTCCAAATCCTCCATTCGTGTGATTTCAACCTCTTGTACAGCCATCATCCTTCCCTGGCCCTACCATTGGTAACAATTCCTTCAACCACAGCCCTCACCTGTGTACCTCACACCTTAAACCCTTCGACTTTTCCAACTTTCTATCTTTCTTTAAAATCCTCCTTGAAACCCACCTATTGGACTAAGTTTCTCATCATCCCCACTAACCTTTTCTTTTTTGCCTCAGTATCTTTCTTATGTCTCTTATCCTTATCTCTTTATACATAAGATGAAAATTGGAAAGCTTCTACAGTGGCCAGCAATCCACTATGCCTGATCACCTAAACCCTCCATCGCCACCCCCAGCTCCATTCTTCCTGCCAAAGTGAACATGTTCACATTTTCTCACATTATACCCATCTGCCAAATTTTTGTCCACTCAGCCTATCTATATCCTTTCGTAAATACCTTGTGTCCTCTTCACAACTTACTTTCCTACATATCTTTGTGTCGTTAGCAAATTTAGCAACCATAGATTCAGTCCCTTCATCAAAAATCATTAATATAGATTGCAAATAGTTGAGGCCCCAGCACTGATCCCTGTGACACTCCACTTGTCACATCTCGCCAACTGGAAAATGACCCATTTATGCTTACTCTCTGTTTCCTGTTAGCTAATAAATTCACTATCAATGCTAATATGTTACCTACTACACTACGAGCTCTTATCTTGCATAGTAACCTTTGATGTGGCACTTTGTCAAATGCCTTCTGGAAATCTAAGTACACTACATCCATAGGTCCCCCTTTGCCCATGTTACTTGTTACTTCCTCAAAGGACTCTAATAAATTAGCCTGACACAATTTCCCTTTCACAAAACCATGTTGACTCTGCCTGATTGCATTGAGATCTTCTAGGTGCCCAGCTATAACTTCCTTAATAATAGATTCCAGCATTTTCCCTATCACGGATGTTAAGCTAAATGGCCTATAGTTTCCATCTTTCTGTCTCCCTCCTGTCTTGAATGGAGGAGTTAATTTGCTATTTTCCAATCTTTCCAGAACCTTGGGAATTTTGGAAAATTAAAAGCAAAGGGCGGAATTGGCCCAGAATTGTACTAAGTGTGGTAGCAGTTGTGAAAGATGACGTTTTACCCACCGGCCACAATGGCAGCTTTTCGCGATGTATCATTCCATTCCCACCTCATTAATTATGCAGCCACAGGAAACATGCCATCTCGCTGGCCTCTGGATCACCCGCCATGCCACTACCTCACTGTTTCCTCACTCCGGGTGCCATATCTAAACTGCAGCCACGCATACAGTTCTCAATATTTGCAGCCCAGGACCGCTCCAGTGAAGACATAGCCCCGAAAGTCAAGAACAGTTCAGTGACAACTCACTGCAATGCCTTTTGGATGCCCACCGTGATGTCCTCCAACCCCTCTCTGGCCACAGGAGGTCCAGCAATCTCACCACTCTGGCTTGGGAGGCAGTGGTGATCAGTGCCAATACTGCACAGAAAGATTGGCCATCCATTACAAGAAATGGATGAATGATCACATCCGTGCCGCCAGGATAAGATAACTATCTCATCACTCTAAACTCACCCACTCAGAAGGCCATCACACATTCACTGGCATTTCATTCACTGCCAGCCCAAGGGACATCACCACTCACTCTCTCATACACACCCTCAAATCTCCATATGGTCACATCTGCTCTGGAGACTGCCTCCTCAGCCCTCACCATCTTGAGGCCACTTGCACAGATCAACATGTGTCCCCACACACACCCTGGGATACACCTTTTCCCCAGTACAGCCCTCATCCTGCAGCCTCTTCTCTTGCCTGAGGCCATTTCTCCCCCTTTCCCAACAAGCCCTAGCTCTGCAGCTGCTGAACAGCCACCCCCATCTTCCGGCCGGTCTGGTAGGTACAGACCTGCCCATGAGCCCCCCTAAAAGTGATGTGGTGCTGTCTGCGAAGCCTGGTGCTGATGACAGCAAATGCTGCCCGAAACAAGGTAGGCAAACGAACCTCGAAGTCCCGAGCAAAGTGCAGCTCATCAGCTGCAAGCTGCTTATGTACAGTTGTGAAACACTCCAACATGCCTGCATGATCCAGCTTGGGGGGATGATTCCGCCAAGCAGGGCTTATAATGAGGTGCTAAAGTATTGAAATTAAGTTCCTGATGTCCGGCAGTGGGAAACACAGCCTGCCATTGACGGGTATTGCAGATGATCACAAACTGGTTGCATGATGATATAAAATCGATTTTTGACCATATTGTCCATTCACAGCACCAAACAAACCCGCCACTAACGAGAGTGGAAAATTCTGCCCAATGCATCTACTATCTCAGCATGCTTCTTTTAACACTTTAGAATGATGTCCATCCAAAGCTGGGAATTTGTCAAATTTTAGTTCTAATCGTTTTCTCAGTACTCTTTCCTTGGTACATGTAATTGTTTTACGTTCTTCCCTCCCTTCCACCTCCTGATTCACAATTATGTCTAGGATGTTATTTGTATCCTCTACGGTGAAGACAAATGCTAAGTTTCTGTTCAATTCATCCGCCTTTCCTTATCTTGCATTATTAATTTCCCCAACTCATTCTCTAGAGGACCAACACTCAGATTACTTAGATAAAGGCAACATATTGTGGATGCTGGAAATCTGAAACAAAAACAATAAGTGCTGGAAAAACTAAGCAGGTCTGACAGCATCTGTGGAGAGAAAGACAGAGTTAACGTTTCGAGCCTGTTGTGGTCACTTTGACAAACAGGAGACTCAGGTATAGGTTTCGATCATTTATTTGAGCAATTGCAAGGAGAACACTGTTTCAATACAGTCTGAGACAGCACTCTGCTAAGCTACAAGTGTTCAACATATTTATACATTATTGGTCACGTACAAGAACATCCTCCAGATTCCGATCTCGTCAACATATAGGTTTACGTTAAGCAGACAAATCTCTAGTCACAAAGGTTACATCATCTGTGCCTGCCCTCACCTCGGCAGAGACCCTCCCTCCTATCTCCACTAGGACCATCTGTTCTTCCCCTATCTACTATAAACAGGCCCAATCTTGGTTGTTTTTCAACCTAAGACTCCAGACTGAGTCCCAAAACACTCAATCTATTATATTTGCATCCAGTATGTCCTTGCTGATACTCAAGCCCTGAGAATGTGCAAGGTTCAGCATTCTCTCGGTCCCAGCCTGACCTTTAACTGTTAACTACTTAGCAATTGTGGTTTTGCATGCTGGGATATTTTAAGTCAAGTCCCTTGACCATTACTGTATTCCTTTATTTCCCCCCTAACAATTACTCTATCCCTTTGTTTCCCCCTAACAGAGCTCGTATGACTCTTCAGATTACTTACTTTTTTCCACTTTAAATACCTGTAAAACTCTTCTTTTTAAATGCTTGTAGATGAAGGTGAAGGGATCTTGTGCTGGTCTCTGGTAGAAATCATCATTATTGATATATGGGCAGAGTTTTCCCGTTGGTATGCGGGGGATTGGCCCCGCACATCCATGCGTAAAATGACGCGCGGTGATGTCAGGCGAGTGTCCTTATGTCACCTTGTGCCATCGCGATATTTCGTTGGGTGGGAGCGCGATGATGTCTGATGTCTGCCTACCATTAATTAACGGGCTACTTAAGGCCCTTAAGTGTTAAATCAACGCCGATTTTTCAGCACCAGTGCAATCTTCGGGTCGGCACACGGGTGCAACGGGCAGGCGGGTAGGACACATTTGCATTAACCTCATCCACGGGCAGGATAAGAGGGCTCACTGGGATCGTGAATGTCCACAGTCAAGTATTTATTTTTGAAAGTTTTCCAAACTCGCCTCTGTGATCTGCAGTACTTCAAAACGCATACCAGCTGCTTTGTCTGAACTCTTAACCTTCAAGTCAGCATTTGCAGTGAGGAATCTTTTTTGGGCCTGCAGGTTTCAGGAAGCCTTCCCTTAGCCTGGAAATGGGAGCTGAACTGTCCACCGGGGGCACCTCCTCTGAGAAGGAAGGGAGGGCTAGAAAGGGTTGGTGGTCAGGAGTGCACATTCAGCCTCCAGAAGAGCCACCTGTGGGAGGACAGGCACAGGCACAAGGGGTGCAGGGCCAAGAGGTAGACCAAGGTGGAAAGGGCCCCAGAAGATGCCACTATCCTGCTGCCAGGCTATACAGGCAGTGAAGCAGCTACCTCAATGTGACTGAGGTGCAGTGCTGAAGGAGGCTCTGCCTCTCAAGGGAGACAGTCAACTCTATCTGTCAGATGATAGGCCCTGAGATCTCCCCTAACTGTGTGGGTGGACACCCCATTCCAGCGGCTCTGAAGGTCACAGTTGCCCTCCACTTCTATGCATCTGGCTCCTTCCAGGGCTCGGTGGGTGATCTTTGCGGTGTCTCCCAATCAGCTGTCCACACTTGTGTCAAGCAGGTCACAGACGCTCTTTTCAGATGTGCATTGACCTTCATCCACGTCCGCTGCGACCAGGCAAGTCAGGCATAACGAGCCAGAGGCTTCGCGGCCATTGCTGGCTTCCCCTGCTATAAACATGTGGCCATCAAGGCGCCAGCAGGTGAGCCCAGTGCCTTCGTCATCAGAAAGGGCTTCCACTCCATGAACGTGCAGATAGTGTGTGATCACAGGATGCTGATTCTACAAGTCTGTGCAAGGTACCCAGGCAGCACCCACGACACCTACATCCTCAGACACTCCCAGGTGCCGAGGCTCTTCAGTGCTCCAGCCCAGCTGGATGGATGGCTGCTGGGTGACAAGGGCTATCCCCTCAAAAGCTGGCTCATGACGCCTCTCTGCCATCCAAGGACAGAAGCTGAGCAGTGCTACAATGGGAGCCACACCTCCACAAGGGCTGTGGTGGGGAGAGCCATCGGTCTTCTCAAGATGGGCTTCTGATGCTTGGACCGCTCGGGCACTCCAGTACCCCCCAGATCGTGTGTCGGTGATAGTGGTTGCATGCTGCACTCTCCACAATTTTACGCTGGAAAGGGGGGAACGCAGTGGACAATGAAGATGTTGATGCAGTGGCTGCGGCTGCACACGATGGGTAGCCGACCCCCGCCGCCGAAGTGGGCCCCGCCGCCATTTTAAGTGGGCGGGCCAATTAAGGCCCGCCCAGTGGGCTGCCCAACGGGAAGCGCTATGTGCTTCCTGTGCGGGGGGGTGGGGGGAGGGATTCCCCAACTGTCAAAGTGCGCTCTTTCATGCATGCGCACTAAAGAGCGCACATCTCCCTGAGACTAAATGCTGTCTCAGGGAGATCAGTGAACGTTTTTTAAACATCAAGAATAGACAAATAAAAAATTATTAACATGTCCCCCTCATGTGATGATGTCACACGAGATGGGGCATGTTAATAAAAAGGACATAAAGTTTCTTGAACATTTTTAAAAAGGACATGAAACCTCATCCCGCCGGTGGATGAGGTTTCATGTTTTTTCTATTCCCCGCCGAGGCTCCTGGCCTGCCCGCCAACCTTAAGGGCCTTTAATGAGCTTAATTATCCTGTCAATGGCCTCAATTGGCCATTGACAGGTCGGTGGGCGGACAGCTGATTTCGCTGTCCCCCCACCTTCCTGAATATTTAAATGGACCGGGATGATGTCGGGGGTTCATCCCAACGACATCCTGTGCCATTTTCATGTCAGTGACCGGGCTCCGCCCCCAAATTGCCGACGGAAAAATTCTGGCCGATGAGTCCAGCAGTGAGTCTGAGGATGAGCACGCACAGGAGAATGCTGAGGGGGCAGACGCTGACCCGGGCATACTCCAGGGAGGTAGGGACACACAGGAGGCTTTAATCCAATGAACCTTCAGCTAGCACACCACATATGGTCCTCCAAGACAAGCCTGGGCTGTAGGCTCCATACTCGACACCTAAGTTCAAAATCTGCCAGGTTAGCAACAGTAACTAAGGGCCTTGCTAATAAGGCTGAATGTCCAACAAAGCACTCATTACAACTTTGGAAACCATCCACATGCAGAAGAAAAGAGGCATACTCAGCCATGGTGACATATCTGAATTTAATGTGTCAAGCAAAGCAACTTATTACAAAAAAAAGACAATGTGTTACAAATCAAATAAAATCATAAGGGCCTCATCTCGGGCCAACGCAAAAGCACCAGTGAAAAACACGTGGTGTGCCTAAGGTACCTTATGCTTACGTTTACGGGTGCTATGTCTTGGCGCTGCCCCATTGCTCGGAGTGCCACCTGAGACAGCCTGCTGACTCTGCTGTCCTGTTGGCCTTGATGACCATGGCAGTCGTCCTCTGGCCCGTGGAGCCTGTGCTGGCCCTGCCTGGGAGGGAGCTGCCAGTTCCACAGCTGGCATCTCCCCAGTCGTCACAGCCTCACCGGATGATCTGGTCACTGGGAGAGGGGCGGAGGAGCTGCCGCCCTCATCCGGAGCGCCCTGAGAAGAGCCCGCAGAGACAACAGGCAGCTGCTGTACCGACGTGAGGTCGTTTCAGACCTCCCTGCTTACTGTGGATGGATGGGCACTGAGCTGAGAAACATGATGCCCACACCATCTCCCACACTGGCACTGACTAGCTGAGGTCAATGCTGATGTGAGGGCTTGCTGATCAGAGTGCATCCCCAGGAAGTCCTGAAGGGTCTCCTGGAGTAGGCTCTCCACGAGAGTTGCCACTCTCTCCATGGAGTATGTATGGCACTTGGACATGTGGCTCATTGCTTTGGCGAGCATCCATGTAGTCTCCTGCACCACGGAGACCAAGCCAAGCATAGCCTCATGTATCTCCCCCAGATGCTCCAGCACACCCGGCCACATTTCCTGCACCTGCAGCATCGTCAACGACTCCAGAGGCTCATCATCAGGCACTGACTGAGCATGTGTCTGGTCCCCTGCAGTCCTCCAACTGCTGGTGCCATGGGCACTCTCTATCTCAGCAAGCTCCTCCAGTGACTGTGATGTGCCCTCACCGCTGTGCCCCGGGACATTAGCTGATGTTCTAACACCCACCGCGGTGCGAGTATCTGCGCTGGTGCCTGCCTCGCAGAAATGGTGTGACGCTGGTAAGACTTCAGGCCCTTCAGGTATGAGAGGGGACCTCTGCTGTTCCTCCTCCTGGCCCTGCTCTGATGATGCTGAAAGGAAGAACAAAGACTGGACCACTTAGCGTGGAGACAGTGACAAAGTTAATCCCTGTCCCCCGGATCATTATGCACTCATCCTTCCATAACCAATGGTCAAGCCAGGTTGCAAAATTAAATCATTTAACATTCAGCACTGCCATGATTGTGGGGAGAAGAATGCTGACCTCACTGTTGGGCATAAATACTTGGCCGTGGCACCCCAGCCTCAACGACACCAGTGGACCTGGGTACATGGCGCCTCTCCAAATCCAGGACCTCTTGCTCAAACTGGCTGAGAATGGCGATCTGCGCCTGGCCACCACCAGTCCTCACACACTCTGCCGTGTTATGAGCATTCTTCCCCTGAAAATGAGAGACGAGCATTGATTAGTGAAAATTGCACATGGACTCTCTTCACGCACGGCCCACCCCAACCAGAGTGGGACATATCAGGGCTCCAGTGCCTCCTCACTCCGCTGCTGCCGAACACTCACACAAAGACGCTAGGCCTGCTCCACAACCCCCCTCCCCTCCTTGGACACATGCTGCCTACATCACCTTAGGCACTATAGCAAGGGGTTGCAAGCACGTAGAGTGCAGAGGGCTGCAGATGGTTCGTTGCCACGCCACCTTGAAGCTTCCCTCCCACCATCTCATCACCCTGAATAGGACATGCCCTGGAGTTCAGCGCCTAGGTGCAGCTCCTCCAGGTTGCCCCCAAACCAGTCATGTGGGACTCAGTGTAACACATGCTGTGGGGGCAAAACACATCTCCTCATCACCCTTTCAGGCTGACTTCAGCATGGGCAATATCTGCTGGCCCACCCAGCAAAGGACAAATGCCGTCAATGATTCAATGCAGTAACTACACTCACACTTGGAGGGGCAGGGTGGGCAGCAGGGGGTACGCTGACCTGCTGGTTAAATGCCCAATGCCAACTCAGTACTCACCCTGCCAGAGCACAGCAAGTCATTGAAGCGCTTGTGACACTGGATCCAGATGCGCTGCACCACGTCGCGGGAGCTCACCACCTCCGCCACCTCCTCCCAGGCACGTTTTTTCATGTGGAGGGGCCTCCTCCTCCCATCCTGGGGAACCAGCACCTCCCACCGTGCTGCCACCTCCTCGAGGAAGGCAGCAAGGCAGTCATCCGAAAAATGAGGGGCACACTGGCCCCCCGCCTTACCCTCCAGCCTGGCCTGCTCACCAGTAGCCCTCTGCTGTGGCCTTGCACTTGCCTTTGTGAGCAGCCTAGAAAAGGCTGCTAGGCCTTCTTTTAAACAGACCGCTGGGTCGCCATTGGACCCGGAGGTCTGTGCACACCCACTGCTGCCCACCCACTCCCGCTATCCACAGAAGTCGAGAAATATGCTGGGTGGGCCTTAATTGGCCTGTCAGCGTAAAATGGTGGCGTGGACCCAATTGCGGGCGGCGATCGGGTCCATGTCTGCCCACGCCCGCTCCCCATCCCCCGCCAACTGGAAAATTCAGGCCTCTGGGTCTGTCATGAATCAGCAAAACAACAAACTGTTGCTGCTGATGTGACTCTTAATCAATGTTTTCTTTATTAGGCCATTAATTCCAATCTGCATAATTATGATCTGTGCACCTAATTTTTCTATTTTTTGATGGTTTTAAAAATAGCATTACCTGAAAGCTTGTCATTATACCCTGGTTAACTGAACTTTCTTACCAAGCATTTTCATTAGGGCTCAGTTACACTTTTGCTGGATGTGCATGAAACTATTGATTTGGCTTCACAGTGGTATTCAAGGTGAAAGTAAGTGATTCACTGGAGTGGAGTTTTTGCTTTGGGTGCCATCAGCAAACCTACTGCAAATTGCCACCAAAATTGCCCTGTTTTTGAGATTTTTTTTTCTGAAGTCATATAGTCGAGTGCAACATCTCTCATGAACCAATGCAATTGCAATTAATACAGCTCACAAAGAAGTTATCTTGCATGGCTATGGAGTGCAAGTCCACCTTCAAAATCATCAGCATCACATGACAAAACCATTTATAGTATGGTGTGCTGCTTTGCTATTAGCCAGTTATGTGATCCTGGTATGTCAGTGCAGGTGCACAATGTTACTATACACATAAAACATTAATTTGGCATTAAATCTATTTTTCCAAAATAAGTTGCTTGGTAGTACAAAACTTGAATATTGCTGAAAAGAGAGACATTTGCTGAAGTTTCCCCCTTTCGCTCATCAGAACAAACACAAGAATGCTAAATTTCAAGCAATCATAACATGTTATGCTACAGGAGAAAAGGTGTGCTGATTAGTTGGCAAGTTGACTTTGATTGGCCAAAGCACTGCCATCCATCCAAAAAGATGTTTTGCCTTGTTGTGGCATGGCTGATGGTAAATGCTGAGCTGCCTAAATCCCAGAGGGGAAACTTGAAACAGCTGCCAAAATGGTTTTTGCTATTTGTATAGTATGAGGAGAAGTTCTAAAATCAGGAAATGATGTCCCTGACAACTTATGGTGATTTTATAATGAAGTAAACATTTATTAAAAGAATAAAGAGAAGAAAAAAGACACAATTACACTTAAACACAAGAATGGCTTTACACAGTAAACAGTACTTTAAAACAGTTCCACAAGATCTTAGCTTAACTACCCTCAGAGCTAACCATCCTCTTTTCTGTTCAGCAACTATCCTTATAGATTTTCAAAATCTATAGAATTCCTGTAAATTTTATCACACAGTGCCTTTTTCTTTGGGGTGGCCTCTGAGGCTGACACAACTGGGTCTTCAGGTCTGGCCTTGTTCACGCTGTCTTCTTGGAGTTCTGACCAGCTATCCTGCATGTCTTCTGGGAGATCTGACAGGCTACCCTGCTGTCTTCTGGGAGAACTGACCAGCTACCTCCACATAGGCATCAGTATTTCCTTAAATGCATTCCTTCCCTTTGATCTCTTTATTGTCTCAACTAGTCTCTTCAGAAATGTTTTTTTCCAAGAATTGATTAAACTTGTTTCATTACCCTAGCTCTTGGACTTAAAAAAACAAACTTACCCTATCTTTACCTTACTTACACCTTTTACAACCTGCATATATCCCCCTTTGAACTACAACAACTCAATTCAAAACACTTCTGTTGCTGCTTTATGTAAACCTCTGATTGAAGTTCCTCTTGGTTCATTAACATAGCAAAACCACTTCTTACTGTTGGCTTTAGACTCTTGCAGTCACTCTGGCTCTTAATCCAATTACTATATTTACACACCCAACAGCCTGTCTGCCAGTGCATAAGAAATATGACAGGGTTATTACCAGAACAGTAATTGCAACTTCTTGTTTTCTTGACAGCCTACCACACAATTGAGCAACAAGGTGTATGAATTTCACTGCCAACACAATGTAAGGTATGTAGGCCATATTTCACAATGATTTGCTGATTTAATCAAACAACATGTTCCTTGGTTGTTCATAATAAGTAGGGAACAGACTGTACTCAACCATCTGCGCTCGCAAAACCCAAAACAGAATGTATACTATTAGATGTGATTCCACGATTGAGCAGCACTTGCTGAACAATCATGACTGCCCTAATAGCCACAATAACAACCAAATTAAGATGATTAGTTGAGCACATAACATAGCTCATTTACACTTGCTAGAAGTGACGTACATTCATACACATAGACCTGCTCTCTGCAAACATAGGAAATATGCTCAGGCCTTGCATCTTTTTTGAATTACTCAGAAGCATGAGGAGCCTATGGATCCCTGTTACATTTTCCATGGCAACACCTTTGGCGGAGACAACTTGATAACCAATCAGCACCTCTTTTCTCCTGAAGTATAAATTGCTGCGATCATTTGAAATTTGGCATTCGTGCATTTATCTTGATGAATGCAAGGCAAAAAGCTTTTTCGAAATCCTACTGTCTGTTTGCTCATTGATTTTTGCACATTTGTTATTGAAAGATTATTCACACAATAATAATGGAAATCACAACAAAAAAAACAAAGGAAGGCATTTCAGTATAAGCTCAATAGCATCTCACATATTTATTAGAATTAGTGCATAGCAACATGTGATTTATTTCTAGGATTGAATCCAAACATAACACTGATTAAAAACAATAAATATCAATCTCATACGCACCAGGAGAAACTCTTTAACCACTGCATAATAAGAACTGTTACACAGTAAAAAAAAATTGAATTACATAGATCATCAACTACAGAGTGTTGATTGAAATACAGTACCACACAATACACAGATTTATAAATCTAGTAGATTAGTTGTCATATGTGTTAACTACTAGCTTTACTGCGTTTCAAATTTGTAGTCACTTTTCTATTAAATATCGTAGATACTTTGTGAAAAGCCATTGTAAATGCCAAAATTCTGTGTCATTAACTAGAGGTAAAGGACATTCTAGTTTCCACATTATACATTTTATTTTCGGTTACGCACAGAGTTGACCTTAGTGCCTAAGTCACAAAGGAAAATAAAGCTAATTAATTATAAACAGCAGTTACGTTACCATATTGTAGAACTGAAAATCACTTTGATGACTGTTTACAATAAGTAAACTGTTCCATTTTTAGCACCAAATTGATTAGCACAAGAATCAATACTTAAATGATAATAATAGATTTTTCCATCAACATTTATTTTATTTTGCCCTTTCACAGTGGCCACATCTGTGTATTTCAAAACTGTGACATATGATAGAGAGCTTGCTGTCACCAAGTTGAGCAACAGCCAGCACTAGCCCATTGTCACAATCGTGACACTAATCAGATAGCAACAACAGGCAGAATTTTACGTCAGGGGGATTTTATAGTCCCGCCAATGTCAAAGGGCCTTTGAATGGCTGCCACATTTTATGGCCCCATCTCTGCTGCAACTGGGCCATAAAGTTCCACCCAACCTTTCAATGTTCCTCTCATGTCAATTTCTGAAGACAATTACAAACTTCTCAGCGAAGAGTGTAAAACATTTCATGTTACTATAGTAAGCCCACTCTTGTAGTCAATATTAATATTTTGTCAGTTATATTTTGTTAATTTCATCCAAAGTTAAAACTTATTCAAAGATGTTGTCCAGCTCCACTTGAATGAATAGCTGAAAACTTCTGACGATAACTAAAGTGTCATTATTTCAATAGAAGTTTCCAGCGCTCTCAAAAGAAAAACTCAGTTTCAGTATCCAAGATAATGTTTGTATGAATCAAATAGTTTGCAAACATTAAATTGTTTTATGGCTTTGTTTTCATAAACTAGCAATTGCATTTAGGAACATAATTTAAAATATAATTAAATTCATGTTTTATGCTCAGTGGAAGAGTAGAAGAAGGACATCCACTCTAATTGATTAAAAGAGATGATTTGTATTGAGAATTTTATTTTGGCTGCTACTGTTTGTTTCAAAAATTTGGGAACTTTGTACTTTAACTGAAATCTCTGATCAATTTGAGGAATAAAATGGACTGTGATTACATACTTTTTGTTGATTATGTAGAATTTTTTTGCTAAATTATAGAGTGTGGAGGAGGCCATTGGCCCAGCGTGAATGTGCTTTTTTTTAAACGAGCTATCCAGTTAGTCCCACTCTCCTGCTCTTTCCCCATAGCTCTGCAAGATTCTCCTTCTCAGCAATATACCCAATTCCATTTCGAAAGTTATAACTGAATCTGCTTCCATCAACCTTCTGGACTGTAACAATTTGCTGTGTAAAACATTTTCTCCCCTGGATTTTTTGCCAATTACCTTAAATCTGTGGGATAAGTTTCTCCCATCTAGTACTATCAAAAAACCTTATTTAATTAGGTTTTTGGAATTAACTTAGAAAATTATTCATTCCATACCAGCAGGGAATTTTAATTTTAGATTACATTATCAATAATTTTATTTAAAATACATGTTATGTGGAAGGGAGGGAGAATAAACTAAACTAGAACTCTATTGTAGGGAATAATTGATTTAATAATTTTGTACACTGATACATCCATCCACACATTCGCACTTTTATGATGTGAGGATCGTCCCATTTCTCTAAATCAAAAGCTAATTTTTGACTATTAATTTGATCTATATTAATTTATTTTTTTCTGTTTTGTGTTTGATGACTAAAACAAATCACAAGGTACATAATTCTAACCATGCCAACACTGAATGTCATCTGTTGATATTAATTTGGCAATCTTCCAGCTCACCAGCAGCTCCCTGCAATCCCTTCTGCCAGTCACCATATCCCAGAAAACCAAAAAAGTTTAATCATTTGAATATTGTTGCCGAATTATTAATAAAAATCAGTTTAACTGGGAGAAATTTGTAATTGATTAATCTTCTATCAAAAAAAGCTCATCTTTTAACTTTGTTCCATATGCGCATGATTTATTATCCTTTTTTTCGGAAATGCAGGTATTGAGACCGCTGAAAGGATTTCGTAACTGAAAACTGCTGTTATTTTCCTCTTGTCAAGCAATATTTTATGCAAATCCTTATTGCTCGAATATTGATTAGTGGATGAATAATTTGGTGCTCATGCCTGACTTATTTTTTTCTGTGCCCTGCAGTGCTGGTATCAGATTTCTTAAATGAATCTTGGCAGGAGCAGAGATATTTGCTGTGAAACATATTTTTGATTATCATTGATGCAGCATTTGTTACAATTTTATGTCTATCAATATGCTCTTAGAACCATGCTTCTGAATTAAACCATTTGCATCTTGTATTTGAGTCACTCTTTATAATGTGCACACAATTATCATCAAATAACAGGGTCAAATTTCAAATATTTTGCCTGTCATTAATGGCCTCAAACGAGAGTGATAGCCTTACTACCCAATTAATATCAACGGTGCAGCCAGCATCATTTTAAAAGAGGCCTACCTCTGGGTGCTCAAAGTGACTTCCTATTTCAAGTGATAGACTCCTTTTCACATGGAAATTGGGGTCTAATGAGATAAGCTTCTCCAGCTCTACAGCCCTCCAAGATATCTGAACTCCTTCAATTCCAGTCTCTTGCGCATCCCCAATTTCCATTGCTCCACCAATGGTGGTCATGCCTTCAACTGTCTAAACCCTACGCTCCAGAATTCCATCCCTTAACATCTCTGCTTCTCTACCCTTTTCTCGCCCTAAAGTCTCTCCTAAAACTCTTTAACCAAACTTTTGGTCACAAGTCCTGGTAACTCTTTACCTCAGTGCCAAATTTTGACTAATAACATGTCTTTGAAGCATCTTGGGGCATTTTACTGTGTTGAAGCTGATAAACAATACAAGTTGGTTGTTCTTGTTAATTGCCATTTTAGGTAAATGGAAGAGAAGAGGCTCAGCAAAGATAAATCTTGAATTATATTTGTGGACCTCGAACGAGCATCTCTAGAGCACAGAAAACTAATGTGGACCATTGCTGCCTGTGACCTGTATCCTCCATGGTCACAACTTCCCCTGTGACCTACCCTCATAGCAGCAGCTCCAGCCCCATTTTCCTTTGCCAAATTTAGCGAGTCTAGTTGGGACGTCTGTTTGCTGCTCTGCAGCTCAGCGGGTGAATGTAAATCAGGCAAGAGCCTCAAAATCACAGGGACCTCTTCACTGCAGGAATATTCGACCGCCCAAAATTCACAACAGACCCTAACATTTTTCTACTGAGTTTAGTGGATGAAAGGGTCTCACCGATTTATTTTCTATCAACACAGTCACGTTATAATATAAAGAAATACTGAACCTGCAAAAGGTGCATACTATATTTTATTTCCTTTGTGCTGTTGCTAAACAGTATTAGTCCTTACTTTGTGCAATCATTTGAAATGGGTGATAGTGAATCAGCAGCCCATTTTACATCTTCTTTGATTTTACTTTCTACTGAAATCATGGAAATAATAATGGACAGATTAGAAGACAAAAATAAGACACATTTTCACTCCAATTTCTGCTATGTGCTACGAAAAGGAAGAATTGAGAGGAAAATGCTAAGTTTTTTTCCTATTGGATTCCAGAAGTTGCTGATGATCATTCATTTGATGGCTTCTTTCCTGGCTTAGAAGGTAAAATCATAACAACGATTGACCAAGTTGCATCCATGACCAGGTGAAACTGCCAAGTGAGTGCTTTCGACTGATTTGAAAACTAACTCCAGTCAGTAGAACCCAGTTTTCTAAAACTTGCAAAATGGATGATGTTAGCCAAGACACTGATGCAATAAATTCAATTTTTAAAAATGAGCTAATTTTTATACAAAATGGTAGGAAAGTTAGGAAGTATAAAATTGAATATTTCAGCTAAAATAATTATTGGACAGAATGGGAAGGCAAAAGCAGAGAAGAATATATGGGCAAAAGGCTAAAGGAAGTTTAAGTATGAAACATTTTCAATTAAAATTATGTTCCAAATATGTATTTTCATTCTAACAAGAAAGACTTGCATTTATATAATGTCTCAAAGTGCTTTACAGCCTAAGCACTTCACTTTTAAACTGTGGCCAATGTTGTAATGTGTGAAATGTGGCAACCAATTCACGCACAGCAAACCCCCACAAACAGCAATGTGATCATGACCAGATAATCTGTTTCTGTGATAAGTTGATTGAGGAATAAATATTGGCCAGGACACTGGAGATAATTCACCAGTCCTTCTTCACAATAGTGTTGTGGGATTTTTAACATTCACCTGAGATAACAGACTAGGCCCCAGTTTAATGCCTCACCCAAAACTCAGCATCCCTGACAATGCAGCACTCCCTCAGTCCTGCACTGGGTTTGCAGCCTAGATTTGTGTGTTCAAGTCCTGGATCAGGACTTAAACCCACAACCTTCCGACTCAGGCAAGAGTGCTGCTAACTGAGCCACAGCATTCTTTAGGATTAATCTGACAGCCATAAAGATCTACAGGTAGTAGAATAGCTTTATTGCTTCAATATTTACATTTATTTCAGTACCATGTTTCTTGACCTGGAAACAAATATAATCATTTGGCCCAAGCAGACAGGTATTTCTCTTGACATGTTGGCAGTCTAAGATTAATTCTGTAGCACAGAGGCTGTTAAATATTATCTTTACATGAGAATTATTTTTCTTGCCAATGCTTTTAGTCTTCTCTTTCTTCCCGAAAGGCAACTGTTTTCTGTGGGAATACTATTCTGAAATGCTAATCATCCTACAGTACCTTACCCATTTGTTCATCTGTTAGCACTGGTAGTGACAATGGATAGCTTGTTTGACCTATTTTACCTGAGCTGTACATCCATACAGTCTATATAGGTCACTGGATAACAATCAGCAACTGGAAATCTAGTTGATTGTTACCCTCCATAACTCTGGGGGTACCAAGACTAATAAAACATTCCTACCAACACTGGCAAAATTAGTTAACTCAGTGCAGTCTGGAAATAAAATCTCAGACCTTTTTTGTTCAGTATGAACCAATTGCTTACTGAATGAATCCACTGAGCCACTAGGGGAGCCATCCCTAATACAATTAGAAATATTGGCATGAATAGTAACACAACACTGGTGCAGTGTAACAGTGGAAATCATGGAAATAATCATGCAAGATTATTAGATTAATATTCAGTTCATGATGATGATGGAATTAAGTGTTGAACAATCAGTAAGCGCTTTTGGAAAATGTTTTTATTGAAAAGGATTACAATTTGAAATCATATTTAGGTACCTCTTTAAACAGCAAACCCTAAATAGATCGTTTTTAGATTGCCTGGGCATTGCCTAAAGTTTTGCACTATGGAAAACTTTTAGATGATACAGGAATACCTTTAGGTGGTAGTTTTTTAAAAAGTTGTCCGGGCTTTGTTCAATTGTATGAAGACTTTTCTGTATATATCACACCACGGGCGGCATTTTACAGCCCCTCCTGCCGGCGGGATCTTCCGTTCCTGCCGAAGTCAATGGAGTTTTGAACGGCTCGCTGCATTTTATGGCCCCCTGCCGTAAAATTCCGCCCCACATTATTTCTTGAGACTGTTAGTCAACCCATAAGTGGAAGAGTTGTAACCCATAGAAATTGAAGGGGACAAAAGCTGATGTGCCAAAATGACACCCGGACAATAAATATTGTGTAGATAAAAGTTGGTGTCCTGGTCTTATTCTTTACTGTTTCTTTGGTGGATGGATTTGCTGTACATCTGCACAAATGTCAGGGCTGACACTCTAGTGCAGAACTAAAGTAAACCATCTGCCTCTTCAGGTGGAAGTAAAAGATCTCATGGCACTATTTTGAAGAAGTGCATGGGAGTTATCCCTAGTACCCTCGCCAATATTTATCCCATAGTCAACATCTCAAAAGCAATTATCTGATCATCATCACATTGCTGTTTGTGGAAGCTTGCTATGCATAAAATTGGCTGCTGCATTTCCTACATTATAACAGCAACAGCACTGCAAATGTATTTCATTGGCTATAAAGCAGTTTGAGACGTCCAGTGGTCATGAAAGGCTATATAAATGCAAGCCTTTTTTTTTCTCTGATGACTTTATAGTTAAAGTGTCTGTAACCTATCCTAACTTGTTAATGCCGATTTCTTTCACCTATTTTTCCCATTAGACTTACTTCACTTATGTTTTATTTATGTACTTGAATAAAAACAAATTATCTTTTTTCCAATTATTTTGTTTTGAAAAAACTATACACGAACCAGGAATTATTTTAAGACAGATTCCTTTTATACATTTATTGTTAAATGTTATTTTACACATGTTTTATATATTAATTATTCAGTTGACGGAGTAGAAGGGTTTGCAAATTACCTTCATGCCATATTCCTAGAATTTTATTTTATTTGATAGACATTGATACCTCTCATGATTTCTGATCATCCACTCAAAATTTACACTTGTGATTCTTAAACATGTTAATATATATTTAAATTAACTTTTTGACACACTTAAATGAGATTATTTGTATTCATTTGGTGCTACTGATCTCTGCCACTAAATAGAAAATCATTTTTGATTCCCAGAGTACATTGGGGTAGATGTTGACTCTGCGCAACATCGTGAAACAGATGTTAGCAAGTTAGCAGCCCAATTTATATCTCTTTCGGGAGAGATGGAAATCATGCTGCCAACTCCCTATTTTACATTAATCAAGATTTAACCCTTTGCATTTAATACTAATACACAATTGTGAAAATAAAATCTAGCCCATAAACTCAATTTACTGCATTATTTTTTTAAACATGAACTTTTCTTTTAAGAGAAAGTCAAAAGCATAATCTGAAAATATCAACGTTTGATCACAAGAGTGACAATTGTCTTGCAGTTCATCAAAAACGCATGTAGCTATTCATCAGTTTATTTTACAGTCTGAATTAAATGTTATGAAATTTCAGCCCAGATTAAGGGAGGAGCAGAAGCAGTTCAGCTGGAATTTAGCTGAAACACACTTCTAGCGGGAATTCACGCCTTTTTTTTGTTGTACTCCCTTTCTGTCCAGGGGGACCATGGATCTACTGCTTGAGCCTACATCAAGAGGCAAGTCAGATGGAGTTCTCAGGCTACCTTAGGAATTCCAGCCTTTAAAAGATTTCAGCAGAATGCACGCCACCTGAGAGTTGCAGTCAGGTCCCTTTGATGCCCTTTGAAAGGCTCCATATCTTACCTTAATTAATTCAAATGGATCAATCAAGTTATATCTTGAAGCAGAGTGGCTCCTTTTGGAGCTAAAGGCTTTTGCATTTCAAGTTTTATCTTTGGCCTGGGGCCATCACAGGCAGAATGGCTGTGGGCTGCTCCATCGTACAAAGCTAGATTGAATGGGTGCTGTTGAAGTACCCTTGCAAGTCTCCTGACCATGCAAATGACCCTGTTCCACAAATGGGAATGGGGTGTTCAAGCTAGCTAGGTAGGCATACAGTTGTCCTAGTCTGCCATTTTTTCACCAACAGAGCAGCTCCCAAGAAATTCTGAATCTTACATTCATATAGCATAAATTAATAGCTGCAGTCACTATCCACTTTGATAGGAGTTCAGCTGTTCGGTGCCTTTAATTTCTCCATGATTTATATGAATATAAAGTAAAATGCAACATAGTGCCATGAATTACCTGAAAATATGGTAAGCAAGTATACTTGTGGCTTGCAGTCAACTGAACAGTGATATTTATATAAAGCTTAATTTCACAGCCACAGATTTAAAAGCAGAACCTAAAACACACTTTCAAAGTGCCATCTTTCCCTTTTATTCCTTAGATCATTATTCCAGGAAAATAAAACTTGCTTCCACCTTGCCCTTAACACATATCTCTACATTGTTGTTTACAATGATCAATATAACCTGGAAGGTTCATAGGTCAAGCAGCCTCTCTTACCCATAAATTGTATTTTCACACCACCAATATAATACAATCTGAATATTTACAATTTTCTATCAAACATTTTCTCCAGTCTCTCTTATCCTGTTAACCATACTTTGTTGCCAAAATCATACGTTTCTTTACTTTCCTGTGGACACACATGGGCTGCACCCATCTGCTTTACAGGGTTTCATCAGAGTAATATTCCAGCAGTTGAAAGCTTTGACTTTTGTGACATATCATTTATCATCAAAACAAGGCAGCAATCTTTTCCAACTGCGAATAACATAACATGGAAGATGGAATTCCAATAGAATATTTAGAATTATTATATAAAGAACACAAATGACTTAGAGATGTTTACAACTTTGCATTCTCTGATTCAACATTGATTCTGCACTACCATTGTGCTAAGGTAGTGCTATCAATTCTACTTTACGCCCAGTAGTAAAAACTCATTACTGCCCAACTGTCATATTACATAATAGATTAATAAATCTAAAATGCATCATAAACGGCCTTTCATGTCTTATTTCTGTATTTCCATTCATGCATGAACAGGATTTTCTGACTGAGATGCCACTAAAGTCCACATAGTCAAAATGATTTGGTGTAGGTCTCAGAACTGAAGTTTCTGTCCACAATCACACACAAACACATGCTAAATGATTTATACTAAAATGATTACAAGGCAATTTCTTCATGGGTGCATTGCTAAACAATGATCACAATTAATATGAAGAAATGTAAACAGAATTTTAGATTAATAGTGAGATGCTTTAGTTTAGTTGCTATTTTGATGTTGCCTTGTAATTACACAAAAATATTGAAGCAAAAATCAAAAGCCTTCAGATGTTGCATCATTGAGCACAAGCAATCTTAATATCTGTAAGACTGTACTATACATATTCTTTAAAAAAATAATCTAAATGCTTAGCATCCAATGAAAATATAACTATTATTACATTGGTGGCACTATTCCACTTGAATCTGAATGAATTAGTAGTTATCTGCACCAGATCTAAATCAGAACCAAGCAAAATTCTGACTACTTTCTGGATTTAAGTCAAACGCAGTTAACCACAGTAAAATAACACTTGCATCTCTTTTAAAACTCTTGTTGCTGTTCAGTGACATACAAGATTACACAGATAGTCTCAAGTCATGATCTTCCATACTGCATTTCCTTCATGTGCTTCTATAACAATTACCGCTGTGCAATTTCTCCATTTCTTTTAAATCATCACATGCTTGAAAAATAATTAAAGTCAAACAGTAGCTGGTAAATAACTATATATTTTTTAAACTCATCATAGCATGTTATGAAAATACAATTCCAGAAGCAGGGAGCAGAAGGAGAGGTCATTTCCAACAAAGCCATGCACTGTCAGGATAAATACATCAAAGCTTTTGGATAGGTCAAGTCTAAAAGTAAAATGCTGAGTGCAAATGCTCTTTGTGAAGGTTTCCATCTGGCAGTTAATCACAACAGTGCTTTTGAATGCTGAAGGGAAATTAGTGGCATAAAAACAAACTGCTTTGTTGAAAATTCTACTTTAGAACTAATGCTTCAGAGCATACTGTCAACAATTATATCACATCAAAAATTTGGATGGACACTTTCACTGCCCTTTGGCATTTGTGCCATAATACAAAGATTATTGGAAACCCTTCGCAATCTGTACACAATGCTGAATATTGTATCTGCTTTTCAGTAAGAGCCAACTGTAGTAGCATTAATATTCAGAATTCAAAGATGGAAGACAAGAACAATTGAAGCAGACAAACAAGTATTCTGATGGTGCTCACTTTTTTCTCTCTACACCTGCTTAAACTGGAAATTGGAGATGCAGAAAGTCCATCAGAATGTCAGTTTTCTGGATTTCAGGACAAACAGGCTTGAACTGAATTAATCATGGTTATGGACATGTTGTATTTTACAAGCATTTGAAAGGCAATTTTAAACTGACACACTTGGGGTTTGCAAAGAGCCATGGAGAAGGAGTTGGAAGATGCAGGCACATGTCAGTATTACATGCTGTTGTTAGGAGCAATTTAATGTTATAGCACCACAGTTTGACAGAAGGAATTAGATATTTAAGTCTTCCAACGCTAAAATAATGTTGTGTTCCATTCAAACCAATCATCATTCCTGCTTTTCGTATCTGTAGTCAAGAGTAAAATACTTTGTTCTTCTCAGTGACCTCTGTGATTAGAACTCTGCAAACAGAGCAGAGCAGGAGAACTGAAAGTTTCAGCATGAAATCTTCAGAATAATTTTCCATGTCATCTGTTCATCTAATGCCCTGGAGATCTGACCTTCTTTTCAGATTCCCCACTCTGCTTGGGGCTATGTTTGCTCACTGCAGGGCTTTGGAGAGATGATAAAGCATTTGACATAGGCCCATATCCATTGGGGGCATCAAGGGACACACACTGGAAGAAGCGTAGGTTTGCTGTAGTGACAAAAGAGTATTAAAAAGTTCAAACGCCAATGAAAATATACATTTTAGGTTGAAGTTGTTATTCTAACATATATACAATAGGGTCTTTATAGGTACATGAATAGAACCGTTTAAAAATGAATCAACTTCTATTGTGGTGAAACAAAAACAGAATTACCTGGAAAAACTCAGCAGGTCTGGCAGCATCGGTGGAGAAGAAATCAGTTAACGTTTCGAGTCTTCATGACCCTTCGGCAGAACTGAGTTCTGCCGAAGGGTCATGAAGACTCGAAACGTTAACTGATTTCTTCTCCACCGATGCTGCCAGACCTGCTGAGTTTTTCCAGGTAATTCTGTTTTTGTTTTGGATTTCCAGCATCCGCAGTAGCTTTTAGCTTTTTGTTTTTATCTATTGTGGTGATTTTGGTTTAAAATATAAAACAAACTTTCACTTTTTGATTAAAGTTCTGAAAAATGCTAGCAAAGCAACCAAAAAGTAAGTTTAGACATTGCAGTTAGTGCACTAGTTTGGAGTACACAAAGGGTTACTCAAAGTTTTGGAGAACAACAATCTTGCTGGTTTACAGATGACTTCTCTGTTTTCAATTTGTGATCTGATCTGTGAGCTAAAGTGTGGGCTATGTCTCCCACAGAGCAGTCAAGGCAATGAGGAAGGAGAAACACTACTCATAATTAGCTGGGTACTGTGATTTGAAAGCAATTAAGTACCAAAAATGCACTGGCAAATAAAGGCAGCTATTTACTGAGCAAACTGTCTGTAGAATTGGGCATTGAAATGAGGAAAAGTGGTTTTACAGGCCATCTTTTGCAGGTGGAGGAACATAATTGATGATAACTGATGGTTGTTTTCCCAAAAGCTTGGGATTTGGTGCACTAGATGTGGAAGATGTGGATAAAAGCTGGTAGGACCAGCTAGCTACCAGGTCTGGGCACTTCTGAGTCACACACAGGGCTTTTGCAATTCGCAGCCTAAGGTGGGATAAGGCCTGTCTTTAGAAGTACAGCAGATCGTAGATGAAACTCTCCAACTAGCTACATGGGATTCACTTAGAAGATGCTGGTAGGTTAGATGTCCACAACTAAAACAAAACACAAGCACCATGGCCAGAATTTTCGCCCGTTCGCCTACGCGTAAAATGATGCGTGGTGATGTCGGGCCGGCATCCCAACGTCACCGCACATCATTTAGATTTTCAGTTCGGCGGGCACACAGCCGACTCAGCTGCACACCCGCCGAACTGTCAAAGGCCTATTATGGCCATTTAAATATCAATTAAACTAATAAACTGAGCTGCCTGTCCAACCTTAAGGTTGGCGGGCAGGCGAAGAGCCCAGGCGGCCTTCGCATTTTTCATGGAACCTCATCCACGGCGGGATGAGGTTTCATGGAACCTCATCCACGGCGGGATGAGGTTTCATGAAGTGTTTATAAATTGAATAAAAATTTTTATAAAAAGTAATTGACATGTCCCAGCTCATGTGACACTGTCACATGAGGGGACATGTCCTAACATTTTTTCTTTTCTTTATTTAAGTTTTCTGTGTCTCGGGGAGATTTCTGTGCTCTCTCTTGTGCATGAGAGCGCAGGCCCCGACTCAGGGAATCCCCCCCCACCGCCCGCACAGGAAGTGCACAGCGCTTCCGGGCATATGTCACGCTGGGCGGGCATTAATTGGCCCGCCCATGTAAAATGGCGGCGCGGACCCGATCAGGGGCACCGATCAGGTCCACGCCCGCCCCCGCACAACTCCCCCGACAAGGGGAAATTCTCCTCCATCTGGTTGCACTGTGCGAACTCAAGCTGCTAATTTGAACACAATAAGGCCAGAAATTTCCTTGAAGCTATTTGCTCTCCATTGCCATATCTTCACCAGAAGTACCATGGAACTCTTGTTTTTAAGGCAGCTCACCACCACCTTCTCAAGGGCAACTAGGGATAAGCAATAAATGCTGACCCAGCCAGCGAAGCCCACAACCCATGAATGAATAACAAAAATTGAGCATGGAAGCTTGAATGTAATTCCTTTTAAACAAAAAAATGCATAATTGATTCATGGGTCTGATGTCGTTACTCATTTGCAAATTCACTTTGTGCAAGATTGACAGCAATGCCCTCTATGTGTCCTCTATTAACACTCTGACTAGCCAATTAGTGAGATGATTAAATTTAGTGTTTGAATGCTCAAAATGCAGCAGATAATGGTGAATGAGTATGACATTTAGGTATAATTACATTGATAACACAGAAAACCAACAACACAACGATTAAAAGTCAAAGTAGTATATATGCCATAGCATAGCTATTCAATACCGCTTGAAAACTTTGGAGCTAGATTAAGATGCAATTTCTTTTTAGAATTGCATCATGTCCAGAATCTTTGGCTCAGCGAGCAGGGGGGGGTGAGACCCGCTCACCGACGTGTAAAATGACACACGGCGACGTCGGGCGTGCGTCCTGACGTCACCATGTGTCATTCCAAATTTCAGTTTGGCGGGCATGCACCGGAGTCAGCTGCACGCCCGCCGAACTGCCAAATGCCTATTAAGGCCATTTAATAACTAATTAAACCACTGAACATAGCTGCCCATCCAACCTTATGATAGGCTGTCAGGCAAAAGTCCAGGCGGCCTTCGCATTTTCAATGAAACCTCATCCATGGGCGAGATGAGGTTTCATGAATGACTTATAAGTGCAATAAAGATTTTCATTAAACTTCATAGACATGTCCCAGCTCAATGTACACTTTCATGAGGGGACTTGTCCTAAATTTTTTTTTCTTTATTAAAATTTTTGAAACTCCAACTAATCTTCCTGAGGCAGCTCTGTGCCTCAGGGAGATTTCTGCGCTCTTTCATGCGCATGCGCAAAAGAACGCAGGCCTGACTAAGCCTCCTCCTTCCGCCCACACAGGGAGTGCATAGCACTTCCTGGCGGACGTCACGCTGGGTGGGCCTTAATTGGCCCAGCTGATCATGGGCGGCAATGGGCTGCGGGCCCACCCGCACCCGTTCCGGCTCAAACCCCCCCCCCCTGCCACTGACGGGGAGAAAATTCTTCCCAATGGGTAGAATTTTCCCCTCATCGGGGGGGGATGTTCAGGAGTGGGCGCGTGCAGGCGCACCTCCGATCGATGCCCCCAATTGGGGGGCGTGCCACCATTTTACATGGGCGGGCCAATTAAGGACCGCCCAGCGTGACGTCCGCCAGGAAGTGCTATGCGCTCCCTGTGCGGGCAGTGGGGGGAATTCCCTCAGCCGAAAGTGCGCTCTTTCGCGCACTCATCTCCCTGAGGCTAAGTGCTGCCTCAGGGAGATCGGCGTCAAATTCAAAAATGTTAAAAATAGAAAAATAAAATTTCCCTGACATGTCCCCTCATGTGACGCTGTCACATGAGTTGGGACATGTTCATCACTTTTAATTAAAATTTTTTTGAATTTTATAACCTACATGAAACCTCATCCTACCCGTGGGTGAGGTTTCCAGCTTTTTCTGAAGCCTGCTAGGGCTCCCGGCCTGCCCGCCAACCTTAGAGTTGGACGGGCAGGTCCATTAACTAGTGCAATTACTTCTTAAGTGGCCTCAATTGGCCGTTGACAAGTCAGCAGGAGCACAGCTGACTTGGCTGCGCCCCTGCCTACCGGATAATTTAAATGGGGCGCAGTGATGTCGGGAGTTCCGCCTGACATCATCCCACGTAATTTTACGCGTCAGCGAGTGGGTCACCCTCCCGCTCGCCGACTGGGAAATCCTGCCCCATGAATCTCGAATGCATTCAGGCTGCAAGAGCAAAATACTCAACTGAGTCTTACGTTAATTTTCAAGTAAAGTAAAAATATTTGAATGAAAAGAGTTGAGCAGATGTTTAGAGCTGGCAGTCTCAAGGGGTTTATGCGACTTGACACTTAAGCCAGTGAATTAAAAACAATACCTTAACCATTTAGGAAAAAAGCAAATCCAGTCAACTAGATTTGACATAAAAGATAAAGACCTATCTTTTAAAATGGATGTCAGTCATGGTTAGATTAAGTTTCGAAATTGCTAACAGGCTGTTGTAAACTGCACATATGTAGCCAAAGGGGTTATAGTCTTAGGGTGTCAATTAGGGTGAAGGAGAATTCAAGTTCTACCATAGTAAGTTGTGAAATTGAATAGTGAGATGAGACCTATTAACAAAATTACCATTGAAAGCTGCTGTAAAAACCCAACTGGTTCACTAATATCCTTTAGGGAGTATCTGTATCTCCCCACGCAGACTGGGTGACCACTTTGCGGAACACCTTCGGTCTGTCCGCAAGCATGACCCAGACCTCCCTGTCACTTGCCATTTCAACACACCACCCTGCTCTCAAACCCACATGTCCGTCCTTGGCCTGCTGCAATGTTCCAGTGAAGCTCAACGCAAACTGGAGGAACAGCACCTCATCTTCCGACTAGGCACTTTACAGCCTTCCGGACTGAATATTGAGTTCAACAATTTTAGATCATGAACTCTCTCCTCCATCCCCACTCCCTTTCCAATCCGCCTTTTTCCAATAATTTATTTATATTTTTCTTTTCCCACCTATTTCCATTATTTTTAAATGTATTTCCATCCATTGTTTCAGCTCTATCTTTTAGCCTATTTCGATCCCTTCCCCCCACCCCACCCCCACTAGGGCTATCTGTCCCTTGCTCATCCTGCTTTCTACCCTTAATGTCACCTATTAGCACATTTCTTAGCTAATATCACCACCATCAACACCCCTTTGTCCTTTTGTCTATGACATCTTTTGGCTATCTCCACCTATCACTGGCCCTCTATCCAGCTCTACTTGTCTCACCCCCCCTTAAACCAGCTTATATTTCACCTCTTTTCTATTTTTCCTTAGTTCTGGTGAAGAGTCATACGGACTCGAAATGTTAACTGTATTCCTCTCCGCAGATGCTGTCAGAGCTGCTGAGTTTTTCCAGGTATTTTTGTTTTTGTTTTGGATTTCCAGCATCCGCAGTTTATTGCTTTTATCTGTATCCCCCCTACTTGATCTAGCCTATATAAAAGACTCCAGTCCTACACTATGTTGTTAACTCCTAATATTCTCACACTAACTAAGGATGGGCAATAAATATTACCTTTCCAGATTGTGACAGCACAAATAAAACAAAAATTAATAGCCCAGATTTTGCAGTCAGCAATGAAGCAAGGGTGCTCACCACTGATCTCAAAGAAAGTTGCCTACAAAGATCTTTGTGGCATGGATTTCCACTTTCCTGATGTCAATTTAAATCTGGCACTAAGTCAGGGGATCTTCATGTGACCAGCAACAGTAATGTCATCAAGCAGAGAAGCAACCAATTACATTGGAGTATTCTCACAGACAGCAAATAAGGAAGTAAAATGGACTGAAATTTTCAGTTTTAAGTAAAATTTTACAGAGAGCAAAATACATGATTTGGACATACACATTGTTAAGTTAGAGGCTGAAATATCATAAACAAACTTTTTAAAAAATAATTTTAAAAATATGATTCTCTTTTGGGTCATAATGGAGAAATCTGGCATTTTAAAATTATAAAGTTAACTTTTCAATGCAAGCGAGGATGCTCAGCGATAATTATGAACTTAGTACACCACTACAAGACTAATGCACTGCAGGAACTCACCAAGGCTCCTTAGATATCACCTTCCAAACCCATGACCACTACCTTCCAGAAGGACAAGAAATGGGAACACCACTATCTGGAAGTTCCCCTCCAAGTCACTCACCATCCTGACTTGGAAATATATCGCCATTCCTTCACTGTCGCTGAGTCAAAATCCTGGAACTCCCTCCCTAACAGCACAGTGGGTGTACCTACACCACAGGGTCTGCAGCGGTTCAAGAAGGCAACTCACCACCATCTTCTCAAGGGCAATTAGGAATGGGCAACAAATGCCAGCCTAGCCAGTGACACCCACAGCCCATGAATATATAAAAAAACTAATAGCATAAAAGGGCAAGTTCTTGTCAGTTCAATTATTTCTACTTGATTGCACTCTTGGGACACTTCAACAGCACACCCCAAGTAAAAGCGTAGAATCAATGGTCACAACTTCTGGATTTTCCGCATTTCACTGCACACCTGTGAACTCTAGGAGCCAGGTTTTGTGGTCATTAAATGGGATCAAATGGAGGCAGGACAGCCAAGAAAATGGCCGCTGATCTGCATTGGTGGAAATCCCACAGGGGCATGGGAAAGGGCACTGCGCAGTAGCCCCCCCCACCCCCACTCCCCCCTCCCACCCCTCTTCCCTATCAAAATGCCCAAGGTCAGACCTTTCAGGATTTTCAGCGGGGCGGGCAAATCTCGGAAGACCTCCACAACCCTGCTGAGTGAGAAGAGGAAGTAAAAGCCATGGAGATGGGACAGCAGGCCAGGAAATTTCTTGAAAGGCAAATCAGAGACTTTAAGGGGCTTAAGGGTGGCATTGGAGGCAAGTTAACATGGAGGGAGGTCAATAAAGGAGGGAGTAGAGGCAGGAGGATGACTCCATAGGAGGACCAAATCTTGAGCAGGTATTGACTTTGATGGAACCTCTCTCACAGGGCCCAGGAGGCCCATCTCTGTATTTTTAAATGTTGGCAACTGAAGCTCAGAACTGTAGCTGGCACTTATAGGAGATCATCAGAATGCATGAAAAAACGTGGTAGTAGAGGCAGGCCCTTCAGCAGGCCTGCTCCGGGGCAATCCCACCCAGGTCTGCCAACTGAGATGGCAGACCCGGGTCTGCCAACTGAGATGGCAGACCCATCTCTGGCACAAAGACGGGCCTTCCACCAAGAAAATCCCATTTCCTAGCAGCCTGGCATTGAAGGCAGGGTCACAATGTCAGGATTAGTCCTGTATCTCGATTCCCACCTCCAACATGAAAATGTGGCCCTAGAAGTTGCTACTAGTTTCAGAGGGGCAATAGCAGCAAATGCTGACAGTTTCAGCATTGTTACTATGGCAAAATCTGGGCCAATATAATTCATGCTATTTGAGGAGAAGCAGGAGAATGGTCCAAAAAAGGAGTGTCCAGCAAAGAAAAAGTTCTACTCTCTTGAAAGGCTTTCAGTTTAGAATTAATTACTAAGGTGGTAAATTTAACTAATTTGTCTATCTAGAAATTGACAGGATTGGAACAACTGCAAGTTTTACAACCTATATGCTTTTACTTAGGTACCACAAAGAGTAAGGTGAAATTTAAGTACCATGATTCACCAGAGGCAGATCTGATTCCAACAGTTTCTTGCTAGGTGGGTTAGATTAAAATGTTCCCCTTGGTTTTATTTGAATAACAGTGTTGCAGCAGTGAAATAGCTGTGATCCAAGAAGGAGAATCCATGTGGGAGGTGAGGTCGGTGGGGCAGTTGGCTCTGCGTTTCTCCGGCGAGTGCCTCACAGCCCTCCTGGAGAAGCTGGTGCCAGAAGGGACACCCTTGTCTCCAGAGACGGAAGGAGGAGGCCACCGCACCTCACCAAGAAGGCCTGGGAGCAGGTGGCATCCCGGGTGAGCAGCCATGACGTGGTGAGGCTTACATGGTTGCAGTGCCGGAAACGGTTCAATGATCTGCTGCGATCGGAAAGGGTGAGTACTATGTTGACATGGGTAATTCCCTTGTGGAGCTCAGGGGTGTTAGAGTCTGAGTGGCACCTATCAATGATGCCAGAGCTGGCCAAGGGAGTGAGCCCTGGCCGCTTGGACTAAGTGCCTTGCGGATCGAGGGCCACGATCGGATGTGCCCTGCAAGGTGTCCCTCAGCTGGGGTTGGCCAGGCTGCAATGGCGCTGCAGGTAGAGAGTGGACTAATCCATGTTCCTCCAGCCTTTCAGGAGAAGACATCCCATAACAATATTGAGAGGTTGCGGGGGACCTCCATGTTCACCTTTGATGGACAGGCACCTAGCGACCTCACATTAGTGCACGAGTTGCCTGTCGTCTCTGCGGGGTCCTTCCAGGGTGCTCTGGATAATGGCAACAGTTCCTCCGCCCCTCTGCCAGTGACCGTGGCATCTCATGAATCTGCGGCGACTGGGGAGGTGCCAGCCATGGCACTGGCGCTTCCTCCCAGGGTGGACCAACACAGGCCCCATGGGCCAGAGGACCACTGCCAAGGTCATCAAGGCCAGCAAGACAGCAGAGTCAGCAGGCTGTCTCCAATGCTGGTGCCAGCGAGGGGGGCATACCCAGACGTCATGCCCGCAAACATAAATGTAAAGCACCTTAAGCACAAGACGGGCTTATCACGGGTGATATTTAGCTCCCCCATTTTGCTTTGAGTTTTTTCATGGTCTAATAAACAACATCGGTTAATGTTTAGTTCAGCAATGTGTCACATGCAACATTAAATGAGATTTTATTTTGTGCTATTGGCCTGAGTATGCTTCATTTGTTCTGTAGGTGTTGGGTAGGCCATTATGTTATGATGGACATGTGTCTCCTGAAACTTTATTGCACAGGCACAGAGTGTATGCTGGTGACCAAGGAGTTCCTCTCTGGGGTCGAGTATGGAGGCTGCAGCCCTGGCATGAGGTGGTGTTTTTTTTTTTGGTAGCCTAGCTGAAGGAGCATTGGATCAAAGCGTCCCTGCTGTCCAGTCCTCCTTGGAGGTTACCCAGGTCTGCCTCCACGCCCTCAGGGTTCTCCTCACCATGCTCCTCTTCTGACTCACTACTGGACTCATCATCTGTGGCCTCTGCAGCTGCTTCAAGATCCTCTTCCTCCAGTGGATCCCCCCTTGCTAGTGCCAGATTCTGCAGCATGCAGCATGCAACCACTATTAGTGACACCCACTCTGGGGGGGTCTTGCAGTGTGCTCCCTAAATGGTCCAGGCATCGGAAGTGCATCTTGAGAAGACCAATGGTCCTCTCTAGCACCACCCTTGTGGAGGCATGGCTACTGTTGCACCGCTGCTCGGCCTCTGTTCTTGGGTGGCGGTGAGGTGTCATGAGCCACCTTTTCAAGGGATAGCCCTTGTCACCCAGCAGCCATCCATCCAGCCAGGCTGGAGCACTGAAGAACCTCGGCACCTGGGAGTGTCTGAGGATGTAAGCGTCATGGGAGCTGCCTGGGTACCTTGCACAGACTTACAGAATCTGCATCCTGTGATCACACACTATCTGCAGGTTCATGGAGTCAAAACCCTTCCTGTTGACGAAGGCACCGGGCTCACCTGCTAGCGCCTTGATGGCCACATGTGTACAGTCTATTGCACCCTGGACGCGGGGAAACCCAGCAATCACTGGTGCCTTGATGGCTATATGTGTGCAATTGATGGCATCCTGGATGCGGGGGAACCCATCAATCGCTGCGAAGCCTCTGGCTCGCTCAGCCTGGCTGGCCTCATCCGTTTGGAAATGTATGAATGTCAATGCACGCCTGAACAGAGCGTCTGTCACCAGTTTGATACAGCTGTGAGCAGCTGATTGGGAGAATCCACACAGATCCCCCACTGAGCCCTGCAAAGTGTCGGAGGCATAGAAGTTGAGGCCACTGTAACCTTCAGAGCCACTGGCATGGGGTGTCCACCCACACAGTCGGAGCTGATCTCAGGCCCGATCCTCTGACAAATGGGAGTTGACAGTCTCCCTGGAAAGCCGGACCCTCCTTCAGCATTGCACCTCGGACATATTAAGGTAGCTGCATCACCGCCTGTAAACCCTGGCAGCGGGATAGTGCCATCTTCTGTGGCCCCTTCCATCTTGGATTTCCTCCCTGGCCCTGAGTCCCTTGTGCCTGCGCCTCTCCTCCCACAGGTCCCTCCCCTGGAAGCTGCATTAGGACACCTGGCCTCCTCTCCCTTCTGCCCCTCTCTTCCTCCTCAGAGAAAGTGCCTCCAGCAGAGACCACAATCGCCATTACCAGGGTTATAGAACGCTGACTAATACCTGGAAGGGCTACACAGTCTGAATCCTCTGGGGCCTGGAAGACAACAATGAGTCCAGAAATGAAGCCTAGAAATGATGAAATGAAGCGTGATGAAGTTGCCCAGTTCACATAAGCAACCAGCAGTACACGATCTCCAAAACTCCTCATTATTCACACTGACAATGTCGCTGACCGTGGGTGAGCTTTTGCTAATTATGGCCTGCCTGCCTGCCCGTTTTGCCCATGTGATGGCTGAAAGTTTACATGAGCTACGTAAAATCGGCGACAATTGGTGTGTCAAGGGTTTTAACTGGCCTCTTAATTAATGGTGGGCGCGCCTCTGTCTCCCGCATGCGCCCGCCAAGCAAAATATCGCGGAAGTGCGCGTTGATGTCGGGACGCTCGGCCAACGTCAACTCACGTTATTTCACGTGCGAACGGGTCAAGCGTGTGCCTGCCCATCCGGCGAGTGAAAAATTTTGCCCCTAGAGTCCAAGACAGAAAGACCGAACTCAGAACATGGTAGCAGCAGCGGAGACGTCGATGTAAAAGGTATCAGTGTTATCAAAGGAATCACTTTTCTCAAAGGGTCGTGAATCTGTGGAATTTACTACATCAGAGTGCAGTGGATGCCGGGACGCTGAATAAATTTGAGGAGATAGACAGATTTTTAATTAGTAACGGGTTGAAAGATTATGGGGAGAGGGCGGGAAATTGGAGTTGAGGCCGAAATGAGATCAGCCATGATCATAATGAATGGCGGGGCAGGCTCAAGGGGCTGAATTGCCTACTCCTGCCCCTAGTTCTTATGTTGTTATGTTCAAAGGAACCACGGCATGAACGAAACATTTGAAAGCAGCTCGAAAAATTTCCGTGGAAGGAGGCGGCACACTGGAGAGAGATAACGATGACCATGCCTGGCAAGCAGTTGCAGCCCTTGCCCTTGCCCCACCCATTTGACTGCCTTGAAGGCCTGCAGAGAGGCCAGCAGTAGGAGTTATGGAAACGCCATTTTCTCCAATACCAAGCAGTGATAGATCTTCACGAAAAAGAGCCAAAGCTTCGCATTAGTTCCTTTCTTTCTGCAGTAGGTCCAGTAGCAATCAGCATTCTCTTAAGGATGTGCAGGAGTCCACCGTGGACTTTGATTCCATTATTAAAGCCTTTGACACCTATTTTAGCCTGAAGCAAAACTCAGTATTTGAACAAGAATGTTTTATCCAGCGCTCACAATGTCCTGTGGAATCGACTGAATTATTCCTAACCGACCTAAATCACCTGGATAGTTCTTGCAGATACGCGACGTTGAAGGAGGAGCTAATTCATATTCGTGTAGACATGGGTGTTCGGGATGGGAAACTCTCTCAATTTCTGCTGACCAAAGATGATCTTGCATTGGATCAAGCAGTCCAGCGTGCAAGACAGGCCAAGCTGCAAACATTTAATCGGGCTATAATTTGTGGCGACTCAAAGGTTTCACATGACTCCATAAAGTGGGTAGGCCCATGGGCAGCGGCCCCACCCACACAAAAGCCCACCAAACCAACTGAAAAGGCACAAAACTCACACCAGTGGCCATTTTGAGATGCTTGCATTGTGGCACGAAAACCCAGCATAGATGCCAAGACTGCCCAGCAGGGGGCACGGTGTGGCAAAACTGAACATTTCAAGCGTTTCTGCAAATCCAATGACTTTCAGTGACCTGTGGACCTGTACACCCAGATCCCTCTGCTCGTCAATGCACTTAAGGGTTCTGCCATTTACTGGATAATTCCTGCCTGTATTAGACCTTCTAAAATGCATTACCTCGCATTTGTCCGGATTAAACTCCATCGGCCATTTCTCCGTCCAAATCTCCAACCGATCTATAATCCCGTTGTATCCTTTGACAATCCTCTTCACTATCTGCAACTCCTCCAACCTTGGTGTCGTCTGCAAACTTACTAATTAGCCCAGTTACATTTTCCTCCAAATCATTTATGTATATTACAAACAGCAAAGGTCCCAGCACTGATCCCTGCGGAACTCCACTAGTCACAGCTCTCCATTCAGAAAAGCACACTTCCACTGCTACCCTCTGTCTTCTATGACCAAGCCAATTCTGTATCCATCTTGCCAGCTCACCTCTGATCCCATGCGACTTTACCTTCTGTACCAGTCTGCCATGAGGGACCTTGTCAAAGGCCTTACTGAAATCCATGTATATAACATCCACTGCCCTTCCATCGTCAATCATCTTTGTCACTTCCTCGAAAAACTCGATCAAGTTAGTGAGACACGACCTTCCCTTCACAAAACCATGCTGCCTCTCACTAATACACCCAATTGCTTCCAAATGGTAGTAAATCCTGTCACGAAGAATCTTCTCCAATAATTTCCCTACCACTGATGTAAGGGTCACCGGCCTGTAATTTCCTGGATTATCCCTGCTACCATTCTTAAACAATGGAACAACATTGGCCATTCTCCAGTCCTCTGGGACCTCACCCGTAGCCAGTGAGGATACAAAGATTTCTGTCAGGGCCCCAGCAATCTCCTCCCTTGCCTCCCTCAGTACTCTGGGGTAGATCACATCTGGGCCTGGGGACTTATCCACCTTAATATTCTTCAAGACACCTAACACCTCTTTTTTGATCTCAACATGACCCAGGCTATCTACACACTCTTCCCTAGACAAATCGACCACTAAGTCCTTCTCTTTGGTGAATACTGATGAGAAGTACTCACTTAGTATCTCTCCCATTTCTTCTGGCTCCACACACAGATTCCCACCTCTGTCCCTGGCTACCCTCTTGCTTTTTACATATGTATAAAAGGCCTTGGGATTTTCCTTAATCCTGGTTGCCAGTGACTTTCATGACCCCTTTTAGCCCTCCTGACTCCTTGCTTAAGTTTCTTCCTACTTTCTTTATATTCTCCATGGGCTTCATCGGTTCCCAGCCTTCTAGCCCTTACGAATGCTTCCCTTTACTTTTTGACTAATCTCACAATATCCTTCGTTATCCAAGGTTCCTGAAACTTGCCAAGCTTATCCTTCATCTTAGCAGGAACATGCCGGTCCTGAATTCTTACCAACTGACGTTTGAAAGCCTCCCACATGTCAGTTGTTGATTTGCCCTCAAACATCCGCCTCCAGTCTAGATTCCTCAGTTCCTGCCTAATATTGTCATAATTAGCCTTCCCCCAATTAAGCACCTTAACCTGAGGACTCCTGTTATCCTTATCCACCAGTACCTTGAAACTTACTAAATTATGGTCACTTTTCCCGAAATGCTCCCCTACTGAAACTTCGACCACCTGGCCGGGTTCATTCCCTAATCCAGGTCCAGTATTGCCCCTTCTCTAGTTGGACTATCTACATATTGTCTCAGGAAGCCCTCCTGGATGCACCTTACAAATTCTGCACCATCCAAACCCCTAGCACTAAGTGATTCCCAGTCAACATAGGGAAAGTTAAAATCACCCACCACAACAACCCTATTGCTTTTACATCTTTCCAAAATCTGCCTACATAACTGTTCCTCAAACTCCCGCCGGCCATTGGGAGGCCTATATTAAACCCCCAACATTGTGACTGCACCCTTCCTATTCCGGAGCTCTACCCATATTGCCTCGCTGCATGAGCCCACCGAAGTGTCCTCCTGTCGTACAGCTGTGATATTCCCCTTAACCAGCAGTGCAACTCCCCCACCTCTTCTACATCCCTCTCTATCCTGCCTGAAACATCTAAATCCTGGAACGTTTATCTGCCAATCCTGTCCATCCTTCAACCAAGTCTCTGTAATAGCAATAACATCATAGTCCCAAGTACTAATCCAAGCTCTAAGCTCATCTGCCTTGCCTATTATACTTCTCGCATTGAAACAAATGCATTTCAGACCCCCAGTCCCACTGTGTTCAGTAATTTCTCCCTGCCAGCCCTTCCTCTTAGTCCTACTGGCCATATTCACTGGTTCCCAGTCATTTATTTCACCTGTTGACCTAATGCTCTGGTTCCCACCCCCCTGCCATACCAGTTTAAACCCTCCCGAGTGACACTGGCAAACCTCGTAGCCAGGATATTGGTGCCCCTCCAGTTTAGATGCAACCCGTCCTTCTTGTACAGGTCCCACCTGCCCCGAAAGATATCCCACTGATCCAGATATTGGAAACCCTCCCTCCTACATCATCTGTTCAGCCACGTATTCAGCTGCACCATCTTCCTATTTCTAGCCTCACTGGCACGTGGCACAGGGAGTAATCCTGAGATTACAACCCTAGAGGTCCTGTTTTTTAACTTTCTGCCTAACTCCCTGAACTCCCGCTGCAGGACCTCGTCACTCTTCCTGCCTATGTCGTTAGTACCAATGTGTACCACGACCTCTGGCTGTTCTCCCTCTCCATTCAGAATGTCCCATACCCGATCAGAGACATCCTGGACCCTGACACCAGGGAGGCAACATACCATCCTGGTGTCTCTTTCACGACCACAGAAGCGCCTATCTGAGCCCCTGACTATAGAGTCCCCTATGACAATTGCTCTTCTGTGCTTTGACACCCCCTGCTGAACAACAGAGACATCCGTGGTATCACTGCTCTGGCTACTGCTGTTGTTTTCCCTTGATAGGCCATCCCCCCCAACAGTATCCAAAATGGTATACCTATTAGAGAGGGGGACAGCCACAGGGGATTTCTGCACTGACTTCTACTTCTGACCATATGATGGAAGGAAGGTCATTGATGAAGCAGCTGAAGGTGGCTGGGCCTAGTGCCTGAGGAACTCCTGCAGTGATGTCCTGGAACTGAGTTGATTGGCCTCCAACAACCACAACCATCTTCCATTGTGCTGGGCATGACTCCAACCAGAGGAGAGTTTTCCCCCGGATTCCCATTTACTCCAGTTTGCTAGGGCTCCTTGATGCCATGCTCAGTCAAATGTTGCCTTGATCTCAAGGCCAGTAACTCTCATTTCACCTAGGAAGTTCAGCTTTTTTGTCCATGTTTGAACTAAGGTTGTAATGAGGTCAGGAGCTGAGTGGCCCTGGCAGAAACCAAACTGAGCGTCAGTGAGCAGGTTATTGATAAGCAAGTGCTGCTTGATAGGATTTACTGATGATGGAGAGTTGACTGATGGGGCTGTAATTGGCTGGGTTGGATTTGTCTTGTTTTTCATGCACAGGATATTTTTCCACATAGCCGGATAGATGCCAGTGTTGTAGCAGTACTGGAACAGCTTGGCTAGGGGCGCGGCAAGTTCTGAAGTGCAAGTTTTCAGTACTATTGCCAGAATATTGTCAGGGTCCATAACCTTTGTAGTATCCAGTGCCTTGAGCCATTTCTTGATATCATGTGGAGTGAATTGAATTGGCTGAAGACTGGCATCTGCGATGCTGGGGACTTCTGGAAGACGCCGAGATAAATCATCCACTCGGCACTTCCGGCTGAAGATTGTTACAATTGCTTCAGTCTTATCTTTTGCACTGATGTGCTGGGCTCCTTCATCATTGAGGATGCGGATATTTATGGAGCTTCCTCCTCCAGTGAGTTGTTTAATTGTCCAACACCATTCATAACTGGATGTGGCAGGACTGCAGATCTTAGATCTAATCTGTTGGTTGCGGAATTGCTTAGCTCTGCCTATCACTTGGGGCAGAATTTTCTGGATGGTGGGTGGGGGGCGGAGCGGGCATGGGCGTGGAAAGGCTGCTCACAATGGCTGGGCGAAGGGCTCTTACAGTGGGGCAATGGAGGTGATGCAAGTCCAGAGGGTAGGCCATCGGGCAGGCCAGGCTGGAGGGTAGGGTGGGGGACCGGTGTGCCCCTCGTTTCTCAGACGATTGCCTTGCTGCCCTCCTCGAGGAGGTGGCAGCATGGCGGGAGGTGCTGGTTCCCCAGGACGGGATGAGGAGGCCCCCCGACGTGATGAAACGTGCCTGGGAGGAGATGGCAAAGGTGGTGAGCTCCCACGACATGGTATGGTGCACCTGGATCCAGTGTCGCAAGCGCTTCAACGATTTGTTGTGCTCTGGAAGGGTGAGGACAATGTTGGCATTGGTCACTTAACCCAGCAGTTCAGCTTTCCCCCCTGCTGCCCCCACCCCCCAAGTCTGAGTGTAGTGACTGCATTGAATCATTTGCTGGGTGGGCCAGCACATATTGCCCATGCCGAAGTCACCGTGAAAGGGTGGTGAAGAGATGGGTTCTGCCCCCACTGCAAGTGGTACACTGAGACCCACATTACTGTTTTGGGGGCTACCTGGAGGAGCTGCACCTAGGCGCTGTGCTTGAACTGCAAGACACGTCCAAGTCAAGGTGATAACCTGCTGGGAGGGGAGCTTCAAGGTGGCGTGGCAACAATCCGTCTGCTGCCCTCTGTGCTCTACGTGCTTGTGCCTCCTTGCTATAGAAGGATATATTGTGTGTGGTGCCTAATGTGATGTAGGCAACATGTGGCCCTGGGGGCGGGGTGGTGGTGGGGGTGGGGGGAATAGGCCTAGCACCTTTGTGTGAGTGTTTGGCAGCAGCAGAGTGAGGAGGCACTGGAGCCTTGATATGTCCCACTCTGGTTGGGGTGCGCGAAGAGAGTCCATGTACAATTTGCACAAATCAATGCTGTTCTCTTATTTCCAGGAGAAGAATGCTCATAACGCGGCAGAGCGGGCGAGGACTGGTGGCGGCCAGGCACAAATCGCCATTCTCAGCCGATTTGAGCAGGAGGCCTGGATTTGGAGAGGCGCCATGCGCCCAGGTCCACTGGTGTCAGTGAGGCTGGGGTGTCACGGCCAGGTATGTATGCCCAGCAGTGAGGTCGGCATTGTTCTCCCAACAGCCATGGCAGTGCTGAATGTTCAGTGATTTAATTTTGCAACATGGCTTCTCCGTTGCTTAAGGAAGGATGAGCACATAATGATCCGGGGGACAGGGATGCACTTTGTCATTGTTTCCCTGTTAACTGATCTAATGTCCTTGTTATTCCTTTCAGCATCAGCGGAGCAGGGCCAGGAGGAGAAGCAGCAGAGGCCCCCTCTCACACTTGAGGGCGCTGAAGTCTCGGACTCACCAGTATCACACCATCTCAGCCAGGCAAGCACCAGTGCAGATAATAGCACCTTGGTGGGAGTTAGAACATCGGCTAGCGTCCCGGGGCACAGCAGTGAGGACACTTCACAGTCGTTGGAGGAGCTGGCAGAGACAGAGAGTGCCCATGGCGCCAGCAGTCAGAGGACTGCAGGGGACCAGGCACATGCTCAGTCGGTGCCTGATGATGTGCCTCTAGAGTCGTCCACAACGCAGCAGGGGCAGGAAATGCGGCCGAGTGTGCGGGAGCATCTGGGGGAGATACATGAGACTATGCTTGGTTTGGTCTCTATGATGGAGGTGTACATGGACGATCGCCGAAGCAATGAGTCACATGTCCTAGCGCCATGCGTCCTCCTTGGAGTGAGTGGCCACTCTCGTGGTGCTTTTGTGTTGGCCCGAGATGAGGTCTTTATGATTTGCTTTGAATTGGAATACCATTGTCATTTTTTTGGCTTAAGTTTCTTTGCCTGTGATATTAAATTCAGACATGTGACTATGGCTGAGGGTGCCTCTTTTCTTCTGCATGTGTATGGTTTCCAAAAATGTTAGGAGTGCTTTGTGGGACATTCAGCTTTATTAACAAGGCCCTTAGTTACTTTTCCTAACCTGAAAGATTTGGCACTTAGGTCTCGAAAATGAAGCCTACAGCCCAGGCTTGTCCAGGTGGTCAATCTGTGGTGTGCTAGCTGAAGGTTCATTGGATTAAAGCCTCCTGGGTGTCCCTGCCTCCCTGCAATATGGCTGGGTCAGCGTCTACCCCCTGAGCATTTCCCTGTGCGTGCTCATCCTTAGAATCAGTGCTGGACTCATCGTGTGCAGCCGCAGCCACTGCGTCGACATCTTCATCATCCACTGCGTCCCCCCTTTCCAGCACAAGATTGTGGAGAGCGCAGCATGCAACCACTATCACAGAGACATGATCTGGGGGTACTGGAGTGCACCCCCTGAGTGTACCAGGCATCGGAAGCGCACCTTGAGAAGACCGATGGTTCTCTCCACCACAGCCCTTGTGGAGGCGTGGCTCCTATTGTATCACTGCTCAGCTTCTGATCTTGAATGGTGGAGAGGCGTCACGAGCCACCTTCTGAGGGGATAGCCCTTGTCACCCAGCAGCCATCCATCCAGCCGGGCTGGAGCACTGAAGAGCCCCGGCACCTGGGAGTGTCTGAGGATGTAGGCGTTGTGGGAGCTGCCTGGGTACCTTGCACAGACTTGTAGAATCTGCATCCTGTGGTCACACACTATCTGCACGTTCATGGAGTGGAAGCCCTTCCTGTTGATGAAGGCACCGGGCTCACCTGCTGGCCCCTTGATGGCCACATGTGTGTAGTCGATTGCACCCTGGATGCGGAGGAAGACAGCAATCACCACGAAAGGTGATCTTTGCGGTGTCTCCCAATCAGCTGTCCACACTTGTGTCCAGCAGGTTACAGATGCTCTGTTTAGGCGTGCATTGACCTTTATCTGCTACCGCTGGGACGAGTCCGGCCAGACAGAGCGAGCCAGAGGCATAGAGGTTGAGGGCAGCTGTGACCTTCAGAGCCACTGGCATGGGGTGTCCACCCACACAGTTAGCAGAGATCTCAGGCCCAATCATCTACAGATATAGTTGACTGTCTCCCTTGAGAGATGGAGCCTCCTTTGGCACTGCACCTCAGACATATTGAGGTAGCTGTTTCACCGCCTGTAAACCCTGGCAGCAGGATAGTGGCATCTTCTGCGGCTCCTTCCACCTTGGTCTACCTCTTGGCCCTGCGCCCCTTGTGCCTGCACCTGTCCTCCCACAGGATGCTCCCCTGGAGGCTGAATGTGCACTCCCGGCCTCCTCCCCGCTTCTAGCCCTCCCTTCCTCCTCAGAGGAGGTACCTCCAGTGGAGAATTCAGATCCCATTCCCAGGTTAAGGGAAGGCTTCCTGAAACCTGCAGGCCCAAAAAAGATTCCTCACTGCAGACTGTTGACCTGAAGGTTAAGAGACCAGACAAAGCAGCTGGTATGCGTTTTGAAGTATTGCAGATCACACAGGCAAGTCTTGATAGCTTTGAAAAATCAATACTTGAGAGAGCACTCGCGACCCATTAAGCCATCTTATCCCACCTGTGGATGAGGTTTATACAAGTGTGTCCTACTTGCCTGCCCATTGCGCCCGTGCGCCAACCCGAAGATTGCACGGGTGCCGAAAAATCTGTGTCGATTGGTGAGTCATGACCTTAAGTGGCCTGTTAATTAATGGCGGGCATGCACCAGATATCATTGCGCGCCCGTCCAACAAAATATCACGATGGCGTGCAGTGACGTCGGGACACTCACCCAACATCACCATGCGTCATTTTTACACTCGGACGTGCGGGGCCCGCCCCCACACGCCAGTGTGAAAGTTCTGCCCTTGCTGTTTATGCTGTTTGGCATACAAGTTGTCCTGTGTTATAGCTTCACCAGGTTGACACCTCTTTTTTTTAAGTATGCCTGGTGCTGCTCCTGGCTTGCCCTCCTGCACTCTTCATTGAACCAGGGTTGATCCCCTGGCTTGATGGTAATGGTAGAGTGGGGAATATGCCGAACCATGAGGTTACAGATTGTGTTTGAGTACAATTCTGCTGCTGCTGATGGCCCACAGCTCCTCATGGATGCCCTGTCCTGAGTTGCTAGATCTATTTGAAACTATTTAGCACACAACGTTTAGGAGGGTATTTTCAATGTGAAGATGGAACTTCGTCTTCACAAGCACTGTGCGGTGGTCACTCCTACTGATATAGTCATCGACAGATGCATCTGTGATAGGCAGGTTGGTGAGGATGAGGTCAAGTATGTTTTTCCCTCTTGTTGATTCTCTCACCACCTGTTGCACTCTAACTATGTCCTTTAGGACTCAGCCAGCTCAGTCTGTAGTATTGCTTCTGAGCCACTCTTGGATATTGAAGTCCCCACCCAGAGTAGATTCTGCACCCTTGCCACCCTCTCTGCTTCCTCCAAGTGTTGTTCAACATGGAGGAGCACTGATTCATCAGCTGAGGGAGAGCGGTACGTGGTAATCAGCAGGAGGTTTCCTTGCCTATGTTTGACCTGTTGCCATGAGACTTCAGAGTTGAAGCTGAGCACTCTCAGTGCAATTCCCTCTCAACTGTATACCATTGTGCCACCACCTCTGCTGGGTTTGTCCCGCCAGTGGGACAGGACATATCCAGGGATGGTGATGGTGGTGTCTAGGACGTTATCTGTAAGGTATGATTCTTTGAGTATGACTATGTCAGGCTGTTGCTTGACTGTTCTGTGAGACAGCTCTCCCAATTTTTATAAGGGTTAACAGGGCTGAGTTTGCCGTTGCCGGTACCTAGGTTGATGTCAGATGGCCCTCATTGAGGCAACTGAGTGGCTTGTTATGCCATTTCGGAGGGCATTTTAAAGTCAACCACATTGCTATGGGTCTGAATTCAGAATTCGATTTCCACCATCTGCTGTGATAGGATTTGAATCTGGGTCCCCAGTGCATTACCCTGCGCCTCTGGATTATTAGTCCAGTGACAATACTACAATGCCAGCACCTCCCCCCATTCTGGATTTGTCCCATTTACCTTGCTATTTCTCAACAGGGGAGTTGCATGACTATGATTTATAAAAAGAAGATTGTGCATATTTGTTGACATGCTGAATACATGGCATGAGCGTGTGCTGTATCTATGCATTGATGCCGGACATATACTTGGCAATGTCTTGTATTTGATGGTAAAGAGTAGATATAAGGTAAACATTGCAGGGGAAGAATGCTATGAGCGCATTAGCCAAAAGGGAATTCTAAGATCTAGTACATATAGGCCTGGATTTTCATCACATCAGATTGGCTCAGGGGCCCTTTAAAAATCCCAATTCTGGGATTTCCGACCCCATTCCCGGGTGTTTATTTTTTGGGAGTGCCTTTAAAGGGTGCAGGGTGGCTCTTGTCAAATGCCCGCATCCAAACTCCTGATAGGCTGGCTCCATTGTGGAGAAAGACTGTCCTATTTCTCTGCAATTTTCATGGAGTCGGGCTATGTTTTTAAAAGAGTCATGGTTCACGGCCCCTTAGAGGTGTTGTGAACCCTAGTGTGCATGAAAAGATCTTTTAAAAGGCAAGCTCAAAAGGTTTCCCTCATGCTCCATATGCAAAGTTATGTCCCCCCATGCCCTCTATTTCCCTCTACCCACCCCCATGGCCCCTCATGCCAAGCGAAGTTACTTCCATGCCTATTGACCCACTGCACACTTTCTAGAACCAATGAACCCCCTAGTGTATAGCGGGATTTCTTTTCTTTATTCTTTCATGAGATGTGGGTGTCCCTGGCAAGGCAAGCATTTGTTACCCATCACTAATTGCCTTTGAACTGAGTGACAGCTAACAGACACCCATATTGCTGTGGGTCTAGAGTCACATGTAGGCCAGACCAGGTAAGGATAGCAGAAGGGCATTACTGAACTGGATGAGTTTTTATGGCAATCAATGATAGCTTCATGGTCACTATTACTGTGACTGGTTGTCAATAAGATTTGTTTTATTAGCTGCCATGTTGGGATTTGAACTCATGTCCCCAAAGCTTTAGCCTGGGACTCTGGATTATTAGTCCGGTAAAATTACCACTATGCCACCATCTCTTGTTTTCCTAACTTTTTTAAACCAAACTTTTTCCTCTCTATTTCTATCTCTGTACCTGATTTGAAATTAAATTCACTCATTTTAATTCACCCTTTTCAGTCTTTCCTGTTTATTTCTCAAATCGTTGCGTTTCATTGGCTAAGGAGATACACTGTTTGTACCATTGTTCATGAAGGTTGCTCTTGCTGCACCTTTATTAGCTCAGACTTCCAGCACTTACAAGGCAAAAAATTTTTGAGCTGAAATGTGCAGGAAAGAGTCTAACAAACCAGGCACATCATGAGATGCTATGCTCTCGCAAATTCTGGGCCACTAGATTCTGGGACTAATCAGAACTCCAACTTTCAAGGTAAACCAGGCTAACTCAAATTAATGATATTTTCTTTCTCATTTCAAAGGTACAATTCATTGCAAATTCCTGCAAAGCAAATTATTCAAATCACCTACTTCTACAGGAAAAAGGTAGAGGTTTTTATTCAGGTGACCAACCTTGAGACTTTGTCTTTGCAGCTGAGCTTTGCCCTAGAAAATGAAAAAGATGGATTCAGTTACAGATATCTATCAAGGGTGTTAGCTTTTGTGCAAATGTGTGTGAATACATTTATAAAAATCTTTGAGGGTCCAGGCCACAATTCCAGTCAACTCTCATCACCCTATAAGAGGCCAGGCCACCTCTCTTTGTTACTGCACATTCATTTCCACTATGCTTTTAACTACCATTGAAAAGTAAACAACATAATCTTGAATTTCTGTGGAAGTGTCCCAGTCTCCTGTCATAAGTTTGACAAAAGATCATTGGATGTCTCCAGAGAAATTATGTAAATGTCTAAAGTTGTGGTTTGATACAGTTTACCTGGGAATTCTGCTGACCTCTCCCTGAACTTACAGCAGGAGATCTACAGAATCCCTGTGGAAATTCAGGTACAATAAGTGTAACCAACATTTCCCATTTTTTTTCCCCCAGGAAAAACATTTTCATCAAAGGACTGATTTTCCAAATGCACACACCCAGAAGGCAGCCTCATCCATCCGGAACATATGTTAGAAAGCCCTAGCTTGCAGCCAGTCGTCCTCCATCCACAAAATGAATGGTTATAAAATTCAAAGCAATATGCCTATGATTCCCTAACACATGCTCCTGGCAAGTGTGGCTCCATAATCAGAGTTGAATTTTGTAAATAACATGACGGTTTTGCACAAAGCAATGTCCTTTCAGAAAAAAAAGTGTCATCATGGTTAAAAAATAAATAAGTTCAACAAACAAGTTTTGCTGAAAGACCTTTCTAATATGAAGCAATGACTTGCTTACAGCCAAGAGCAATTAATATTTTTCATAGTTCAAGCTGAGTAAGAAATGTTCAGGATATCAAGAGAGCTCCATCTTGCTTTTAAATACTTTGTTTAAGAAATCTAATATCTGGAATGTGCAGGTTGGTCCTTAGATAGCCATCACATCTAAAGGATGGCACCTCTGACAATACAGCACTCACTCAGAATGGGACTGGAATCACAGCTTCAGTTATGTGCTCAAAACCATGGAGTTTGAAACCATAATCTCTGACTCAGAACCCAAAGGGGTACTTACTGACTCAGGCTGACACAAGGCTTAGATGCAAATTTCTAGGTTTATTTCAAGCATTTGGAAGCTTAAAATGTTTTGATCCTAAACACTGAGATGTTGTGACAATGATAGCACCATCAATTTACTCATGCTATGGTACATTAAGCACTGAGACATTCATATAAGCCTAATAAAGGATTTTACATGAAATATATTTTAGAGGTTGCACAAAAAACCTGCAGGTTCTGAAAATTTACATCAGTCAGCTATACAAATCATTATGTAAGTGGTTTATATTTTTACAATGTCTTCCAATGCTTCAATTTTAATACTAATATTGTTACTAGTCAGAATATATTTAGTCTTCAGAATGCTCCTATGTCATGGGATAATATGAAATTGCTTGAGAGAGTCATAAGTTAATTCCTTCTCAATGGTCTTGATGTTGGTGTATAAAGCTGGTTATATAGAATGTGCAGAACTGGAGAAATAACTTGGGGAGACATTGGCAGATGGAGCAACAGATCAAGGGGCATGTTCAAGAAACTAGAGTATGCCAGGAAGGAAACCTTGTGCCTAGGGGGCAGCAAGTTTGAAATAAATGGACTTGGATTGAAAAATAGTAGTAAATAGTAAAAACAGATGAAATACTGAAAGAAGAATATCCAATTTATATTTTTAGTAAGCAAGATTGTCTAATCGTTGAATTTAAAGACATTTAAAAGCAGTACAGTAAGGAAAATTTGTAATTTATTTAAAATGTTTGTAGAATCTGTAATTGTTTTTAAGAATGTTTGAAAGGGACTTTTAAAAGTTTGCATCAATTATAAAGGGATCAATTGTAGTTTTCTTGGTTAACAAGAAATACTGGTCAATGTGACCTGGCAACCCTTGAATTGGAAGCAGTTCCAACAGGAAGGAAGCTAAGATACAAAGAAGTTGTGCAGCTGGCAGACACAACAGAGAGTTACAAGCAGAGGAGCTGGAGGATGAAGGCAATCAGCACACAGGTACAGGCACAAAGGGAAAGCAGACAGAGACAGAAATAGGAGCACAGACGATTCTTGAAGGAGAAAAGCAAATCATTCACTGGAAGAGGTCAGTTTTTCCTGTTTGGCAGGAAAGGAGACAAGAGCTCTTAGAGGCAATGTGCGAGCTGGCTGAAAAGGTCTAAACGTGGAAAGCTGTACAAATAGGTTGGAGATGTTCAAGAGCTGGGTGTTTTCCCAGGAGGGTCCAAATTATGGACCGGAGTGTTATTCAAAAGGAACTCTGGAAAGCTACACCATCAGGACTGTTGTGATCCGAGGGGGGAGAGGGTTAATAGAAGTGCATCTTGCTGATGATAAAAATACTTGTAAACCTTGAAGGTGAAAGCTGTTGTCAGATAGGACTCCTGACCTACCCTGCATGAATAAACAACAACATATTGTGGAACTGTGTACATAGAGCCACATTTGTGCGGGGGGTGGTGCAAATTCTTGTGTTTGCATAAGATGTATCTTTTTTATATCAACTACTTAAAGTGAAATTTACCTTTTTTATTTGAAGCTCCATTTGCCTTTTAATTCATGTGTAATTTTATTGATTCTGAATTGTGTTAAAGTGAAAGGTACAAGAAGTAGAATCTTGTTGGAAATCTCTTCATTTGGGGTCATTCAGTAAACTGGGTGATTTTAGTTTACTGTTTCCCCAAGGGATTTATAGCACATTGGCCTTGAATTTCCACAGAGAGGTAGCTGTTTTCTTGCCAAAGTTACAGGGGTTGGTGAAATGTCACAGAAATTCAGGGTTATCATTTATACATAGAGGCGTTACTGAAAAGGTAGCATAAATGAAAAAAAAATTGGGAAGGTCCTTATGTGATTGGGGATTAGATACAGTACTGATCAGACCAGTTCAATTATCTGATGATAGCAGACAGGGTAACTGCAAAGTCACTGTCCCTTTTCTTTTTTGGGCATCATAGGTGACAACACATAATTCACCCTCAAAAATTACTTGGTGCGAAAGTTCTCCTTCAACCTGAACTGCAGTTCAGGGGTTCACTAACTCCTTAGTGTGCAATATTTCCCCTTACAGGCTCTGCCGAAACATGGTAATACAGTAGATGTGTTATAGCAGCCGATTAAGTCACCTCGGAGACAATACTCACGTACCAGCCTCACCTATTGCACATAGTTACAGGACAAACTTGCACAATGAAAAGTAGATGACTGAAAGAGGCATACCTGAGGACAGCAGCACATGGCAGATATTCAATCTTCTCCTTGACAGCACCATGCAAATGGCCATGGCAAATGCTCCAATAATTTCTTATACTAGATAGAATCTCTGACTGCCCCTTACAAGTGAGCCAAGTGGTGAAAGAGTACCAGTCTCCACAAAAGCATATTTAGACCCAACAAACCACCAGTTTTCAAATATTTTTGAACATTGGCCTCCTTGTGAAAAGGACTGAAGAGATAATGGCTGAGATCAGAGGCCTGGACAATCCTTCCTTAGTTCTTGCTGGTTCAAGTGTTTGCAGGCAACATAGGTAGATGAGCAGCAAAAGTACACACAAAATGGCACTCACGCCAACCTGTCCCATGTAAGTGAACCATCCTTTTCACTTATCTCTTAATCTTAGGTAGGATCAATGCTGGACAGCATTATTAAGCATACTTTGTCTGGCGCTTTCCCATCCTTGGATCACCATCTTGACGGTGGTGGAGAGGCTTGTGTGCTCAGATGAACCCTTGAACGAGACCACGGGCATTCCTTTCTCCTGGCAGGGTAGGGCCACCCATGACAGCAAGGTCAGGTGGAGGTGCTAGACAAAGTGCAGACCAAAAATTTCTCAACGGCAGAACAGACATAGGAAGGCTCCGTCTCATCGGCTGCAAAGGCAGAAGAAGGCTGCAGTTGCAAGATGGTCCTGGTCATCATGGTTTAACACGTCTCTGAAGTCTGATCACTAACCTGTCAAGATCATGTAGTCTATGACTGCGCCCCAAGGTCCCCACATTAAACAAAGTCACGTGCAGGCTTCTACCAGGGCCCATTGCCAAGTCCTGTGGCGATGGAGAAGTGAAGACGGGGACAAGTCTGAGAACCTGCGAGTCCCTAGTCAAGAACCTGCGACTGATGCATGAAGGTGGTTGGACATCTGTGTTGAGACAGAGTTGTCTTTGGGCAGCAGCATCTGTGACTCAGCAATCATCTTCAGGGTATCCACTGCTCATCTCAAATGGGGAGGCAGTGAGAAAAGATGCCATAAAAAAAGGCTGTCCCACTTTCTCCTAGCTAGGAAACCACACCCTGTGGGATTGTTATATTTGTGGTCAAAGAAAAAAAACTTTAAATTTTGCAACTTGGAATGTTAGAACACTCACAACAATCTCAATAGTGACCGTCCAGAAAGAAGAACTGCAATCGCATCACATGGGCTATCGAGACTCCAAATTGACATCTCTGCCCTCGGTGAGACGCACCTTCCTGGGGAGGGGCAACCAAAGGAACAAACAGGGGGATACACATCCTACTGGAAAGGAAAAGCTGACAGTGACCCTCTGAGTTGGTTTTGCGATCCGGAATAAGACCTTGGGCGCACGGCCAGAACCCCCCAATTGTAGAAATGAAAGACACAGCTCAGCTGTAATCAATATGTCACCATCATCAGTGCTTACGCTCCAGCCCTTGATTCCAATGAAGATGTTAAGGAAAAGTTCTGTGCTAACCTTGATGAAGTCCTCACTGCCATCTCAAAAGAAGAAAAGATCATCTTTCTGGGGGCTTTAATGCCAGGGTTGGCTGTGACTCTGATATCTGGAGAGGAACCATTAGGAAAAATGGGGTGGGAAAGGACAATCCTCCTGCTGACAAACTGTGCTCAGCATGGTCTCATTATAACAAAGATCCTCTTCCACCAAAAGGACAAATTCAAAACCATGAGGAGGCATCTTAGATCAAAGCATTGGCACCTTCTGGATTATGTAATTGCTCGAGTCAAAGATCTAAGCGATGTTCGTATCACTTGATCCATGCTGGGGACTGATGCCTGCTGGACATCCAAATAGCAAGACCCAAAAGTCCAAGAGGAAGAAGATCAATGTCTCAGCCCTAAAGCAGCCCAACTAAAGAGAGGAATTCCAAGTGCAGCTCGCAACCAATCTGGAAAATCTTCACACATTCATCTCAATTCAGAACAATGGGGTCAAATAAAATCAGCTGTCCTAGACTCTTGTGTCCAGACCACTGGGTACAAAGATCGTCCTCACCAGGTTTGATGAAAATAATGCTGAAATATGTGACTTCCTAGAACAAGAATGAGCAGCCTTCATTGCCTGGCACAACAATCCAAGGCCACAAGTCTAAAAGAACGTTTTCCAACAGCTCAAGACTGACACCCAAAGAAAAATTCAGAATATAAAGGATTTGTGGTGGAAAGAGAAAGCCCAAGAGATCCAACTACATGCTGACCATCATGACATCGAAAGGTTTTTTTGAAAACACAAGGGCCATCTATATACCAAGGTCAAATGGACAAAATTCCCCTTCACTCACAGGATAGTGTTTCCCTTCTTAAGGATCAAAATGCCATGGGTCAATGCTGGAATGAACATTTTGAACAACTCTTAAACTGTGAATCCACAGTGGTAATTGATACTCTCCAGGCTAACCCACAGTACCCTGTAGTAGAATTCACGGGTAAACCACCATCGATGGGAGAGCTGTAACAACCAAATGGGTGAAAAACAACAAAGCCTGCAGCCCCAGTGGTATTCCAGCTGAGGTCTTCAAAGCTGGCGGACCTTTGCTCACATCAAGAATCCATGCATTCATCCTGTGGATTTGGCAGGAAAAAGAACATGCCCAGACTTCAGGACTACTACAACTGCAACCATCTTCAAGAAGGGAGATAAATCATGCTGCGGAAACTATCGAGGTATTTTCCTCTTGTCCAAAGCAGGGAAAATACTGACACGCATTCTGCTGGGGTTGAGATCTAGATGGAAAACTCTTTAACCTCAGTTGCCTCCGTGCCAAAACTAAACTGACGACCATAAATATATATGATCTACAGTGTGTGGATGATTGCTGTGTCATTGTAATCTCTTCAATTCAGCATACAAGAATCTTGGCCTGTCCTTGAATGTTACCAAAACAAAACTCATATCAGCCCACACCTGGTCAGCCAAATATTCCACATCCATATATGTTGAAGAAGGACTCTACAATATGTTGAACACTCCCCATACCTTGGCAGCCACCTCTCTCAAAAGGTCATCAATGGCAAGAAGATCCAACGCTGGATCAACAGTCCCAGCTCAGCCCTCTATTAACTAGGGCAGTGAGTGCTTGATGACAAAGACCTCTGCAAGTCAACAAAAGTCCTAGTATACAGGCCAGTTGTTGTCACCACGCTCCTGTACTGCAGTGAGATCTGAACTCTGTATCAGTGACACATAAGAGCACTAGAGAAATTCCATCAACAATGCCTCCACTATATCCTTCAGATTCAACGGGAAGACTGTCGAGCAAATGCTTGTGTCCTTCTTGAAGCCAGCTCCATGTGCAGTAAGGCAAAACTCCTGCAAAATCAACCTCGATGGACTGGATACTGTGTTTGGGTGGCTGGATACCATCTCCCCCATCAGGTCCTGTTTCCTCAACTCTCAAGTGATCAGCGTTGCAGGGGAGAACAAACAAAATGCTTCAAAGACAGCCTGAAGCTCTCCTTGAGGTGCGTCAGCATTGGCATTAATGATTGGGAAGAGCTTGCTACCAATGGTTCAGAATGGCGGCAACTTGTCCATCAAGTTACATCATGCTTTGAGGCGCAACTTCTTAATGATGTGGCAGAGCGGCAGCAGAGAAGAAAAGAAATGGAAGCAAATCCTGCACTCCAGATCCCACTACCTCCTGCCCCAAATACACAAAGTTATATGAATAGAGGATCAGCCTGTTGAGTCACAAGAAGACTCATGGCAGAAACTTGCAACCCTGAGTAGATGTCATGCTCGCATCAAGGGAGCACTGATAATGATTATGCATAATTCCAGTGTAACCACTATAATCATAATCCAAGAAATTTCAGGAATATTCACATTGTCTGTGAATTTGTACTCATCAAGGTGAGGAATATTAAGGCTGGGGAATCAAAATTTTGGCATTTTGTGTACTCAGTATTATTTTTATTATTCATTTGTGGGATGTGAACATCGCTGGCTAGGCCAGCATTTATTGCCCATCCATAATTGCTCTTGAGAAGGTGGTGATGAGTTGCCTTCTTGAACTGCTGCAGTCCCTGTGGTGTAAGTACACCAGGAGGGAGTTCCAGGATTTTGACCCAACGACAGTAAAAGAACAGTGGTATAGTTCCAAGTCAGGATGGTGAGTGGCTTGGAAGGGAACTTCCAGGTGGCGGTGTTCCCATCTATCTGCTGCCCTTGTCCTTTAAGATGGTAGTGGGTATGGAAGGTTCTGTCTAAGGAGAATTGGTGAGTTCCTGAAGTGCATCTTGTAGATGGCACATACTGTTGCCACTGTTCATCAATGGCAGAGGGCATGAATGTTTGTGGAGGGGATGCCAATCAAGGGTGCTGCTTTGTCCTGGATGGTGTCAAGCTTCTTGAGTGTTGTTGCAGCTGCACTCATCCAGGCAAGTGGAGAGTATTCCACCACACTCCTGACTTATGCCCTTGTAGATAGTGGGCAGGCTTTGGGGAGTCAGGGGGTGAGTTACTCTCTACAGGATTCCTAGCCGCTGACCTGTTCTTCTAGCCCCAGTATTTATGTGGCCAGTCCAGTTCAGTTTCTGGTCAATGGTATCTCCCAGGATGTTGATAGTGGGGGATTCAGCAATGGTAATGTGATTGAATGTCAAGGGATGGTGGTTAGATTCTCTCTTGTTGGAGATGGTCATTGCCTGGCACTTGTTTGGTGCAAACATTACTTGCTACTTGTCAGCCCAAGCCTCAATTTTGTACAGGTCTTGATGCATTTGGACATGTACTGCTTCAGTATCTGAGGAGTCGCGAATGGTGCTGGATATTGTGCACTCATCAGTGAACATCCCCACTTCTGACCTAATGATGGAAGGAAGGTCATTGATGAAGCAGCTGAAGATGGTTGGGCCTAGGACACTACCCTGACGAATTTCTGCTGTGATGTCCTGGAACTGAGGTGATTGACCTCCAACAACCACAACCATCTTCCTTTGTGCTAGGTATGACTCCAAAGAGTAGAGAGTTTTACCCTGATTTCCATTGACCCCATTTTTGTGAGGGCTCCTTGATGCCACACCCGGTCAAATGCTGCCTTGATGTCCATCAGGAAGATATAATAATTTCTGTAATGTTATTGGAATTTATTGTAAAATTGAGTAACTGTGTGTGTGTGTGTGACTTAATTGAATTAGAGGCAGCTAGTCTGGGTGCTTTGATGTAAGAAGAGAAGTTAGGTTTGAAATGTTAATTAGGTAAACATGGGAAGTTTGAAAATGTGAAGTGTAAAGTGAACATTTGCATTTTTAAACAAACTATAGTGGCTTGAATTCAAAGGAGGGGATGTAATGTATAACTACCCAGCAGAAGTAGTAAGGAATAGTGTGTTTATTTATTTTTCTCAAAAATTACTAGTGGAATTGGTTGGATGATAGATTTTTTATCAGTAGAGAGGTAAAGTTCAAAAGACGTAGAAAAACAATGGGAATTTGCATTCAAAGAGGAAAATATGGATAAAATATGTACAGAGAGAAGGCTGTTTGTAAGGGGGGCAGTTTAATTTCCGACAATTATGAAAAACCTGCAGCCTGTATGTGCCAAACTGCTGCTTCCAGGGACTTAAGTTAAGAGAACTCAATTTGAATCCGACTTGTTCAGGGTATCATGTTTCTTTGCTTGGGTCTTTTAAAATCTATGGGTGGGATTTTCTGTACCCGCCCGCCACCGGGATCTTCCGGTCCCGCTGCAAGTCAATGTAAAATCCCGGCCTACGTGTCTTAATGTTGCCTTAATGAAAGTGTAACTGGGAGTTAGGGGATTTAGAAGTTATCATAGTAGTAATTTGTAGATCTATGTATGTATTTAAAATCATTTCTTATTAATAAATGTTTATTTTAGTTTTATAAAAACCTCTTAAGACTCGGTGGTCTGATTACTGAATTCAAAGCCTGCATCTCGAAACATACAAATTGAAAATTAGTTGTGACAGTTGTTTTAAGTTTCCGTCTGGGATTTGAACAGTTCAGCATTTACCATCTGTTGTGTCATAACACTGTCAAGGGCAGTCACTCTCACCTCACCTTTGGAGTTCAGCTGTTTTGCCCATGTTTGAATCAAGGCTGTAATGAGGTCAGGAGTTGAGTGGCCCTGGCAGAACCCAAACTGGGCATCAGTGAGCAGGTTATTGCTAAACAAGTACCACTTGATAGCACTGCTAATATCCATCACTTTATTGATGATTGAGAGTAGACTGATGAGGCTATAATTGGCTAAGTTGGATTTGTCCTGCTTTTTGTGAGCAGGACACACCTAAGATAGTTTTTTACATTGCCAGCTAGATGCCAGTGTTGTAGACTAAAACAGCTTGGCTAGGGGCATTGAAAGTTCTGGAGCACAAATCTTCAGCACTATTGTCGGGATATTGTCAGGGCCCATAGCCTTTGCAGTATCCAGTGCCTTCAGATGTCTCTTGATATAACGTGGAGCAAATCGAATTGGCTGAAGACTGGCATCTGAGACGCTTGGGACCTCCGGCGGAGGCCGAGATGAATCATCCACTCAGCACTTCTGGCTGAAGATTGTTCCAAATTCCTCAGCCTTATCTTTTTGCACTGATGAGCTGGACTTCCCCGTCATTGAGGATGGGGATATTTGTGGAGCCTCCTGCTCCTCTGGTAAGTTATTAAATTGTCCATCCCCATTCACGACTGGATGTGGCAGGACTGAAGAGCTTGGATCTGATCCGTTGGTTGTGGAATCGCTTAGCTCTGTCTATCACCTGCTGCTTATGCTGTTTGGCACACAGGTAGTCCTGTGTTGTAGTTTCACCAGGCTGACATCTCATTTTTAGGTATGTCTGGTGCTGCTCCTGGCATGCCCTCCTGCACTCTTCATTGAACCAGGTTTGATCCCCTGGTAATGGTAGAGTTGGGGTAATGCCGGGCAATGAGGTTACAGGTTGTGTTCGATGACAATTCTGCTGCTGCTGATGGCCCACAGTGCCTCATGGTTGCCCAGTATTGAGTTGCTAGATCTGTTTGAAATCTATCCCATTTAGCATGGTGATGGTGCCACACAACACGATGGAGAGTATCCTCAATGTAAAGCTGGGGCTTCGTCTCCACAAGGACTGTGTGGTAGTCACTCCTACTGATACTGTCATGGACAGATGCATCTGTGAAAGGCAGGTTGGTGAGGATGAGGTCAAGTAGGTTTTTCCTTGTTGGTTCCCTCACCACCTGCTGCAGACCCAGTCTAGCAGCTATGTCATTTATGACTCGCCAGCTCAGTCAGTGCTACCAAGCCACTCTTGAAGTCCTCCACCCAGAGTACATTCTGCAACCTTGATACCCTCAGTGCTTCCTCCAAGTGTAGGAGGAGTGCTGATTCATCAGCTGGGGGGGGGTGAGTAAATGGCAAGTAGAGGTTTCCTTCCCCATGTTTGACCTGATACCATGAGACTTCATTTGGTCCGGAGTCAATGTTGAGCAAAGTCAGGACAACTCATTCCCAACTGTATACCACTGTGCCGCCACCTCTGCTGGGTCTGTCCTTCCGGTGCAACAGAACATACCCAGGGATGGAGATGCTGGTGTCTGGGACGTTATCTGTAAGGTATGATTGTGTGAGTATCACTATGTCAGGTTGTTGCTTGACTAGTCTGTGTGACAGCTCTCTCAATTTTGGCACAAGGCCCCAGATATTAGTAAGGAGGTCGACAGGGCTGAATTTGCCATTGTCGTTTCCAATGCCTAGGTTGATGCTTCGTAGTCCGTCCGATTTCATTCCTTTTTTTAGACATTTTAGCGGTTGGTAAAACCTAATGGCTTTCTAGGCCATTTCAGAGAGCAGTTAAGAGTCAACTACATTTCTGTGGATCTGAAGTCACATGTAGGCAGGACAGGTAAGGACAGCCGATTTTCTTCCCTAAAGGGCATTACTGAACCAGATGGGTTTTTACGATTCAACAACGGTTTCGTGGTCATCATCAGACTTTTAATTCCAGATTTTTACTGAATTCAAATTTCACCATCTGCCGTGGTGGGATTTGAACCTGGGTCGCCAGAGCATTACCCTGGATCTCTAGAAGCAGTTGGGACAGATTGCCGTAACAGTATAGAGGAAGCTTTACTCTGTATTTGACCTGACTATATCTGACCATGGGAGTGTTTGATGCTTTGAGTTGAATATGAAGAAGAAGAGACATATTTGACCCAAAACACAGGGCCATAACTTCCAACTAGTGTCGGAAAGTGCTGGCCTGCAGGAATTGGAAGAAATAAGTATCTACTTATATGCCCTTGAAAATTATGCTGACCCTTCTGTTTGCCAGACCTGCTTGGGGTCTGCATTGAAAGACTCCTTGCAGGCTCCAGGAAAGTGCAGCTTTGGTGGATTCAAGGAGACCACGACCCCTTTTTTACAGCACTACCTGCCGTAAAGCAGGTAAGTTTAAAGGGCCGGTGAAATTGGCAGGCCAGGGAGAAGGTGTCTAAGGTAAGTGAATAGGATTTGAGGGGTGGTGGGAGAGCTCAGAAGGCAGTGGGATTTGGGTGGTGGTTTCGGAGGTTGGGGTCGGGGGTTCGGAGTTCGGGGTGGGGTTGTTGGAGGTCAGGAGTGGGGTGTCAGAGGTCGGGGTGGGGGGTCAGAGATTGGGGGATGGGGAATGGGAGGGTCGTGGGGGTGGGGGGGGTCGGAGGTTGGGGGCTGTGGGGGGTCGGAGGTTGGGGGGCTGTGGGGGGTCGGAGGTTGGGGGGCTGTGGGGAGGGTCAGAGGTGTGAAGGGTTTGGGATGTTGAAGGTCAGAGGGTGGAGGGGATTGGAGGTTGGGGGTGTGGGGGGGCTCCCGTGGGGGTCAGTCTGGGTGTTTACAAAAGTTACCCAGCTGTTAGACGAGGTTTTAATTCTTCCAAATTTTTTTGAGCAACTAATGGTGTAACCTTGGCAGAACCATCCAAAGTTTGCAATTCAAACCATATTTTCAGATGGTTCCCCATGCAGAATAATTGTCCAGATGAAGTGTGCACTTCTGGGCATTTGCCGTGCAAACCCTTACATGGGGATTTCTGAGAGGGATTCTCCAGGGCATCGTTGGGGTAACCCCAAAATCCGATGCTGGGGAACTCAGAGGTTACGGCCCATTAACTCTGTTTCTTATTCCACTGATGCTGCCAGACTTGCTGAGTATTTCCAGCACTTTCTGCTTTTATTTCAGGTATCAATCAGCCATTTTTAAATAAAAAGTTAGCACTGTATTTTTCTGTAGTTTTACAACCCCATAACCGATCATTTATTTCCCATGTTCCTTTGAGTAGCTCAAAAGCACTTGTCAAGTTAAAAATGCATAACTAGAATGTTATGCATCTTATATATTAAAGTTTAATATTATTTTGAAAATATCAGTGGTAAGCTGATTAAATGTAGCAGAATTCTACATACTATGCACATGTCATCTCTTTTTAACTAATAAGTCAAAAAAGCAATTATCACATCAGGATAATATGGTTTATTATTGGAAATCAGCATTTACTAAATAGCTAGTAAATAGTTTTCAAGGAAAATTATACAGAGAACATAAAGTTACGATGAATGTAAATCTTATGAAGAAGCAAAGCAGCAAATTCATTAGTGTAAAATTAGAATAATCAAAACTAATTATCACAAAATTATTGTGGTGATTATTGAGTAATGAATTCAGATAATTGCCAAATGTTACTGTCGTCAACTGAATGTAAATGGCAATAAGCTATCTAAATGGAACGTAAGTGTAGCAGTCCAATGTGTTGTGCTTGAAAGAGGTAGCATATGAGTATGGATCTCAATTTCAAAAGGAATTCTTGAGCTGAGGCCTGGGGCTGCTTCACAGAGAGGGAAATCCAGAGGGAAAATAATTCAAGCTATTTTTGTGCATATCCTAACAGCTGGTCATGTAACACCACCAGTGAGTAGTGCATGACATGGGATGAAGAGCAAGAATAATGTTTAAAAAAAACTATACGTGGGAGGAAATTAGCTTCCTAGTGAGGAGAAGCAAAAGCAAAAGATATAATTTATGTGAAAATCACAGACACAAAACATGTTCTGAATTGAAAATGTAAAATTATAAGCAGACCAACTAATAGCAAGGGTTTGAAGCACACCTCTCACTAGCCACTGGGCTTTTAAGATAACATGGAGCAAATTTGTAAACAACCAGTATTTTTTTACAGTTGTTTCTTGTGTCAAAACAACTAACTGAGAATCTAACACCAAGCATGAAATAACATAACCGCCCACAACCATATTACATCACTGAAAAGTACACCAAAATTGAAAAACTACCAATAACAATATGGTAAAAAAACATTTGCGCATAGTAAAACCTCTTAAACTATCATTGGAAATCAATGGTATTGGACATGATTCCAGTGACATGCAGCAGTGATACCACATATTTAAGGATTGGTATCTTCTCCATATGCATATACCTGCTATTTCTGAGGAAAAAGCCATTTGAATCACACATATCTAAACAGGTTTGAATTAAAACAGGTTGTTCAAATTCAGGTTAACAGCTGTATTCAACCTGAGACAAGTAAAAAGCTGCAATAACTGGAGCCTGTTATGATCCTGTTGGGAAAGTGACCTACTTTGGTCATACTGTTCACTTCATGCAATTCCAATTCTGCTCACTGAAAACAATTACCTTAATTCCCAGATTATCATATTATAAAACTACAATCATTTTAGGCACTTCTTTATAAATGTCTTCCCTTGGAGACTAGCTGTAAATAGGACAAAGAGACACAGACCAAGTTGTACTTGCATGCTTATAATCAGAGATAATGCTCTAAGGAATGCAAATTGGTAGTTATTATTTTTAGTAATAAAACAAAAAAAAGCTGCAAATCTTTATTTCTACCCAGCATTTCCTGCAGGAAAAGATCATGTTTGTTGTTGCAGTAACATGAAAGGATTAATTAAAGGAATGTGTTTGTGATTGCCTAAGGATGACGACATAAATAATAATCTAAGATATTAACCTGGAAATGTATTTTTCATGGCTTCTTAACGTGTTTCTAGTGGAATACAAGAAGAAATGAAAATACATTTTGAATTTCTATAATTGTTTTGTCCCAGTTCATGGTAACACAAACTACAATACAGAAAGAAGTGCTTTGGCTCATTATGCATGCACTGGCATTAGTTCCTCAACTGAAAGTATCTACTCTAAGCCCATTCCCTTGTTGTTTCCCATATCCTTTTTTAAATACTTATCTGATTCCCTTTTAAATGATACATTGTCACTTCCTCATTAAACACTTGTGACAATGCACCCATATTTAAATAATCCTTATGTTGGAAGATAAATTATCCTAACTCCCCTCTTTTGTCTTCTGGTGATGAATCTGAGCCAATGGGCTGGATTTTCTCCATGAAGGCGGGAAGCTCAAGTTGGGAAATGCCCCGACGTGGCAGATCCATCTCTATGGGAATGACCCCCCCATGCACAATTTTCATTGGGGGGAGCAGGGGAAGTGGGCAGGGGTGAGATTGAATCAGTCCTGCTGCCTCTCTAGAGGTAGTTTGAAGGTGGCCACAGAGGCAGGCAAGTGCCAAGCTGGGCTGGTTAGAAGGCCAGCCTTAGTTCCCTGAGACTTTGGTCCAGTTTTATAAAAGGCTGTTAGGGCCTGAAGCCCTTACCCTCCCACCAACCCCATGTCCCCTCATACCCTCTATGCCCCCTCATATCCTCACATCACCTCCATGACCGCTCATAATGCCATGCCGCTTTCATGCCACCTCATACCCCCATGCCACCTCCATGCCACCTTATACCTCCATGCCACCTCCACAGGCAGTCATCCAGTGTCCACTATAGGAAGACCTCAGGAACCATGTGAAGATGAAAATAAATAAACTTCTAACAATCTAAGAAAGCTCTCACTCATACATACTTGATATAAAAACACGTCTCATTCATGAAACCCATTCAAAGATTTTAAATCCATATAAAAAAACAAGCTTTTATTCACTAACCAAATCAAAGAGTTAATCATTTAATAGCCTTTTAAAACTGTCAATCAAAATGTGAACTCAGCCTCCCTGCTGACATAAGTGGTTTTAAATTTTTTGAAACTCAACCAAGCATTCATAATTGCCTCAGCTGTAATAACAGCTTGGGAACAATGAGGTCTATTGAAATTGCAGGAACAGATGGTAATTTTTTTAAAGCTACACCAGATGGCCTGTCAATCAATGTACTCCAGCAGTTTATGTTGTTCATGTTTAAAGGGCTGGGGATTTAATTAATTTCAGATTATGACAGCTAAGGTCCTTGGAACAGCTAAAGTGTTGAACTCAGCAATAATTTCAAATGGCCGTGCTGAGACTGGGTTTCCCACCTACGTAATTCATGCCCTGTCCCTTCCCCCACCGGCAAAAATGGAGGCAGGACATCAGCTTCCAGGTCCTGCCCCCCCATTTATAAAAGACTCCAGAGTTGATCCGACTCTGCAAAAATCCAGCTCTATATCCTTTCTAGGGCTCAAACATCATTCTTGTAACTGGAGAGCCCAGCATTGCATTCTGTGCAATGGTTTATACAATTTCAACATCACTTCTTCACCTTCATGACCAAGAGATAAAACACGGAATTCCATTTCCTTTTTTATGGGCTTTATCAACCTATGCTCCAAGCTTTGGAGATATATGCACCTGTGTTCCTGGGTTTCACTATTTTTGTAACTGGTAAGCACCTTACCAGTTATGTTCCATCTTATCAAATGCATTCTAAAAATCCATATTGAAATATCAGCTGCATTCCTTTTATCCATACATTCTGATTCCCTCAAAAAGGTCAATTCAGCTAGTCTACTCTTAGCAATCTCAAAGGGGTACCTGACCTCTCTCAAAGGGCAACTGACTTTGCCCAAAGGGGTACTACACCTTTCCATATGGGTACCTTACCTCTCCAAATAACTCTGGGAGCCTTAGACCTTTTCTTCAAATGTCTAAAGCCCACAAGTTGCATTTTGGAAATCCTAGTTTTGAAAAGCGCAGCTGCATCTGAGAACCACAGATATGCAAAGTATAACCCCACTCCACCCCAACCACCCCTTCACCCCCCCAGCAAACATGATGGGTTCAGGCATGGGATTTCTGGTATCGGAGTTCCAGCGCCATTTTGGCTAAGGTGCAGAGCTCTTCCAGCTTTACAAAAATCAGGCCCAAATATTGCCTAAATACGTCCATAATGATTTATGACAGTTCATTCAGGCAGGAAAATCCAGAACCTTCTGCAATCTGAAGACAAGGCCCCCAATTCCCCTCCTTAGAAACACCTCCATGGTGTTTCTGGGTCATAGTGAAGCTTGCATTTATTCTGCAGGAGTTAAGGCAGGAGTCCACCAAAATAGTTGAGCAGTTTCAAGGCCAGTTGTGCACAATAAACGAGTGAATTTAAAATTTCCAGTTAAAACTATGAAACACATACTTGACTATTCTTTTTGATACATGAAACAATAGATGTAATGTACAATATATATATTAACCTCCTCCATGTCAGATTGGAGAGACTTGAGCGAGAGGTGGGGAAGTCATATATTTAAATGTGGAAAACATATTTCTAGCAGGCCACACAAGCACTCACTGCCCGTTTTACTTTGGTGTATATTGGGATGTCTGAAGGTCTCATCTTGGAGAGTTGGGCACATAATAATATAATTAATTTGGCCTTGCACAGTGCAATTTTGAACCCGATTTAAAACTCACTGCTGCTGCACAAGTTTCCTATGGGTCAAGAAGTCTAGCAGTGAACCGGTAGGTGCCAGCTTCACAAGTTAAGGCCCTTTCTTAGCACTCCTTGTGAACAAGGACCAGCAGGAGTGCACCCCTTAGCCACTCAAGGAAGAATTCAGAATATCCCCTCTGTTGATTGTGGCCTCTGTCTCTCTCCACTACTGATTGCCAAACTCCCTCCCCCAAGCCCAATTTGCCCCTCCCCACTACTCCCCACCAATTGCTAGGAACTATCCCAAGTCTGCAGGCACCTGACGCTTGCTTTTCCACTAAGCCAGGCTGAAAATTTTAACAGGAGTCTCGTCCAGGGTCTGAATCACCAGGGCGAATATTACAGTGGCAGGAAATGGAGCCTGGTTTGTCACTCCCAATATTTTACACCCCTCACCTCCACTGCCATCCTTCACCCTCTCCTGACTGGAGACGATGGGGGTTTATAATTGTGAATTCTGAGTTTGAGAAGTTTACCCTTCTTTGGCTATTCTGTCATTTATAAAAGCACTTGCTATTTATTTTTGTGATTGATGATAAATCTTTCCCCTTAATTCATTGTTAACTTTCCTAATCTTTCATTTTGCTTCCCGAGCATCCTTTATATAATTCTTCCAATTTTCTTCGATATTATTCCCCCGATCTTTACCACACGTTTCTTCTTTTAAAAGAAGCTCTATTTTCTCATGCAACCCCAGTCGTTGGTGCATTCACTTTATTCTTAGTCATAAATTATTTATCATGTACCTCATGCACCTTATATTTAAATATGTTGCCCTGTAGATTCACTGATTGCTCTGCCATTTTCTCTCACCCAATTAACCTGCCTGAGTCCCTTTGCGTCGCATTGAAGTTAAATAAATTCTACTCCAAGAGCTTTATCTTTGACCCTTCTTTATTTATTGTCAATTATCTTTCCTTTGAAGATAAAGTTATTTTATTGCAGCAATCTATTTAGATGGTTACAGTTTCTAAAGGTTAATTAGTATGTGCTAGACTGTGAGGCTGTCCTTGGTTACAAATGAGGTCCTAATTTAGATATCACATTTTATCAGCATTTCTTCACTGAGATCATCTGGATTTGCAGTAGCTATATGGGAAAGAAAGCTTCCTTTAAGACAGCTGTGAGTAAAGAATTTAATAGTCACATCTGCATGGACCAAAAGATAGATGCAAACATTGGTTTGCTATTTCTAAGATAGTTTTTCTGTTTGCATACTTGTATGTGAAGATACATGGCTTTAATTTAAATTTAATGCCTTTAGAGATAATTGCTTTAAATGTAATTATAACTAATGAAAATATTTAACTGTGGCTGTATATTTTTTAGACCCAGATCTTTCAGTCTCTTGATGGCTCTACATTGGAGGTACCCCAGAAGGTGCGCTATGGGACCCCTCGGAAGTCCCAATGCAAGGACTCTGCGGGAATTGCCCAAGAAGTTTCAACATCCAATGGGCAATTCCCCTGAGTCCAGAACCATCTAAAAAAGTCTCCAACTCTCAGTTAGAGTCAGAAACTTCAGAGGGTTCTGACTGACTTATCTGGGTAGTTACCCAAGAAATGTTAGACAGGAAAAAAACATATCTAACTCCTGAGTAACTATACAAATGAACCTCGCAACTGCCCACTGACCATCCCCAGACCTTCTGACTCCTCCCCTGACACTCCATAGAACCATAGAAAAGTTACAGCACAGAAAGAGGCCATTCAGCCCATCTTGTCCATGACAGCCCTAGGACACCCAGGTTCCCTTTCTAATCCTACCTTCCTGCACCCGGCCCATAGCCCTGCAGCTTACAGCACTTAAGGTGCAGATCCAGGTACTTTTTAAAAGAGTTTAGAGTTTCTGCCTCTACCACCAACTTGGGCAGCGAATTCCAGACACCCACTGCCCTCTGCGTAAAAAAGTTCTTCTTCATGTCCCCCCTACACCTTCTGCCACTTATCTTGAATCTATGTCCCCGGTTCTAGAATTCTCCACCAAGGGAAACAATTTTATCCTGTCCACTCTATCTATTCCCCTCATAATTTTGTACATCTCCAATCTCCCTTGACCCTCCGACTCCCCCCGACCCTCCAAGCCCCCAGCCCATCAACTCCCACCCGACCCTCCGACTACCTCCCGACCCTCCAATCGCCCCGACCTGACCTGACCTAACCTCACCACCCTACCCACTCTGCCACCTTACCCAGCTGGCACCCTATCACCCTGCCATGCTACCCACCCTGCCACCCTATCACCTCATCACCCTACCCACCCTCCCACCCTATCACCTCATCACCTTACCCACCCTCCCACCCTATCACCTCATCACCCTGCCACCCTATCACTTCATCACCCTGCCACCCTATCATCTCATCACCCTGCACCCTACCCACTTATCTCACTCACGCTCATTCACTAACACAGTGAAAAGCTATATAAATGCCCCAAAGCTTGTTAGTGAATGCTGACTTACAAAATATGGCAGCTAGTGCTATAAAAATGGGACATGGCTTGGCTTTCCCCAACGATCCCGCCCTAAGAAGAAGGACTCCCAGAACAGATGAACTCCGCATTTCTGAAGAGGCCAAAATCCTGGCCAGGAATGAAGTGCTCCAGCACTGTGTAAAAAGATGAGTGGTGGGGGATTACCACTCCTTGGAAGATTCAGCCCTTAATATTGAAATGGCATCTACTGCGAATGCATGAATTTACTGCAGGCTGTAACAAGAATCCAGGTACAGGTGCATTTTTTTTTAGACCAACTAACTCGTTAACTGAAACATTTGGAGCTCATAGCATGCCCAGATACCTAATTCACTCTGTTTATTTCATGCTTAACTGACATAATTAATTGCAGTATAAGAGACAGTTGCAGAATTGGAAGCCACAGGTATAAACTTATGGTAACCTATCAGCTCAAGACAGATGCAGAGAATTAATAGGTTTCAAAATTCCTCCCAGTCCATTCCATAGGACAAGCACAGTGAAGCAGAATTCCTGATGACTCTAGCCCCATGCTGAGGACCATATCCCAAATCCTGGGAATGAGTTAATTGGCTTAGTTGGAGTAGATATATTAGTGGTGCATGCCCCAAACCACCACCTGGCACGTCATCATCATGCAATGTTGTTATGACAGTAAACAATTGGCTCATCAAAATCCTGAAAGGATTTGTCTCTTTGGGTCTTCTGCTCCTAATAGAGCAGGCAGGCCTCTCAGGGAAGATGATCTTCCTTCTTTGGGGTTAATTGTCTTTCCCTAGTAACAGCTTAACACCTCTGAAGGCTCTCATGGGAATCCCACCAGTTGTCAATGGCAGCTTGCGAATGCCACCAGTTATGTCCCTTTATGTATGATGGCTGGGGGTGGTAGGGGCGGCAATTGTGGGGGAGAGGGTGGCAGAATGTTCACCCATGCAACTCACCCACAAAAATTTAAATGGGTGGAAAAAAATCATATCTGGGATAGGGTCATGGTAGGCGAGGTGACAGGCAGTAGTTCTGCCTTCCTTCCTTTCCACCCTCTTAAACCGTTATCAGTCTCTAGATATTGTAACAATTAATATATTTACTTTTTTAAAATCCACTCATGGGATGTGGGCTTCACTGGCTGGGTCAGCATTTATTGCCCATCTCTAATTGCCCTTGAGAAGGTGGTGGTGAGCTGCCTTCTTGAATCGCTGCAGTCCATGTGGTGTAGGAAGGAGTTCCAGAATTTTGACCAAGCGACAGTGAAGGAACGGCAACATATTTCCAAGTCAGGATGGTGAGTGAATTGGAGGAGAACTTCCAGGTGGTGGTGTTCCCATCTATCTGCTGCCCTTGTCCTTCTAGATGGTAGCGGTTGTAGGTTTGGAAGGTGCTGCATAAGGAGCCTTGGTGAATTCCTGCAGTGCATCTTGTAGATGGGGCACACTGCTGCTGCTGTGTGTCAGTGGTGGAGGGAGTGAATGTTTGTGGACGTGGTGCCAATTAAGCGGGCTGCTTTGTCCTGGATGGTGTCAAGCTTCTTGAGCATTGCTGGAGCTGCACTCATTCAGGCAAATGGGGAATATTCCATCACACTCCTGACTTGTGCCGTGTAGATGGTGGACAGGTGCAGTATCCAGTGCCTTCAGCTGTTTCTTGATATCACGTGGAGTGAATCGAATTGGTTGGAGACTGGCATCCATGATGTTGGGGATCCCCGGAGGAGGCTAAGATGGATCAGCCACTCGACACTTCTGGCTGAAGATTGTCCCAAATTCCTCAGCCTTATCTTTTTGCACTGATGTGCTGGGCTCCCCCATTGTTGAGGATGGGGATATTTGTGGAGCCTCCTCATCCAGTGAGTTGTTTAATTGTCCACCACCATTCACGACCGGATATGGCAGGGCTGCAGAGCTTAGATCTGATCCGTTGTTTGTGGGATCGCTTAACTGAATAACACTTGTTGCTTATGCTGTTTGGCAAGCAAGTAATCCTGTGTTATAGGTTCACCAGGTTGACGTCTCATTTTTAGATATGCCTGGTGCTGCTCCTGGCATGCCCTCCTGCACTCTTCATTGTAACAGGGTTGATCCCTTGGCTTGATGGTAATGGTACAACAGGGGCTATGCCGGGCCATGAGGTTACAGATTGTGTTTGAGTACAATTCTGCTGCTGCTGATGGCCCACAGCACCTCATGGATGCCCATTCTTGAGTCGCTAGATCTGTTTGAAATCTATCCCATTTAGCCATTAGGTGGTCGTGCCACACAACGCGATAGAGGGTATCCTCAATGTGAAGGCGGGACTTTGTCTCCACAACAGCTGTGTGGTGGTCACTTCTGCCGATACTGTCAATGGACAGATGCATCTGCAGCAGGCAGGTTGTTGAGGATGAGGTCAAGTGTGTTTTCCCCTCTTGTTGGTTCCTTCACCACCTGCCATAGACCCAGTCTAGCAGTTATGTCCTTTAGGACTCAGCCAGCTCAGTCAGTAGTGATGCTACCGAGCCACTATTGGTGTTGCACATTGAAGTCCCCCACCCAGAGTATATTCTGTGACATTGCCACCCTCAGTGCTTCCTCCAAGTGGTGTTCAACATGGAGGAGCATTGATTCATCAGCTGAGGGAGGGCGGTACGTGGTAATCAGCAGGAGGTTTCCATGCCCATGTTTGACCTGATGCCATGAGACTTCATGGGGTCTGAAGTTAAAATTGAGGACTCCCAGAGCAACTCCCTCAGAATCACAGAATCACACAGTGCAGAAGAGGCCCTTCAGCCTATCAAGTCTGCACCGACACATGAGAAACACCTGACCTACCTACCTAATCCTATTTACCAGCACTTGGCCCATAGCCTTCAATGTTATGACGTGCCAAGTGCTCATCCAGGTACTTTTTTAGAGGATGTGAGGCAACACGCCTCCACCACCCTCCCAGGCAGCGCATTCCAGACCGTCACCACCCTCTGGGTAATAAAGTTATACTCACATCCCCCCAAACCTCCTGCCCCTCACCTTGAACCTCTATGCCCTCGTGACTGACCCTTCAACTAAGGGGAACAGCTGCTCCCTATCCACCCTGTCCATGCTCCTCATAATCTTGTACACCTTGATCAAGTCGCCACTCAGTCTTCTCTGCTCCAACGAAAACAACCCAAGTCTATCCAACCTCTCTTCATAACTTAAATGTTTCATCCCAGGCAACATCCTGGTGAATCTCCTTTGTAACCCCTCCAGAGCAATCACATCATTCCTATAATGTGGCGACAAGAACTGCACACAGTACTCCAGCTATGGCCTCACTAAGGTTCTATACAACTCCAACATGACCTCTCTACTTTTGTAATCTATGCCTCAATTGATAAAGGCAAGTGTCCCATATGCCCTTTTCACCACCCCACTAACATGCCTCTCCGCCTTCAGAGATCTAGGGACACACACACCAAGGTCCCTTTGTTCCTCAGAGCTTCCTAGTGTCATGTCGTTCATTGAATATTTCCTTGTCAAATTACTCCGCCCAAAGTGTATCACCTCACGCTTTTCAAGGTTAAATTCCATCTGTCACTTATCTGCCCATTTGACCATCCCGTCTATATCTTCCTGTAGCCCAAGACACTCAACCTTACTGTTAACCACATGGCCAATCTTTGTGTCATCCGCAAACTTATTAATCCTACCTCCCACATGTCGTTTATATAAATGATGAATAATAGGGGACCCAGCACAGATCCATGTGGTACGCCACTGGACACTGGCTTCCAGTCACTAAGGCAGCCTTCTGCCTCATCACCCTCTGCCTCCTACAACTAAACCAATTTTGAATCCACCTTATCAAATTACCCTGTATCCCATGTGCATTTGCCTTCTTTATAAGTCACCCATGTGGGACCTTGTCAAAGGCTTTGCTGAAATTCATATAAACTACATCAACTGCACTACCCTCAACAACACACCTGGTCACCTCCTCAAAAAGTTCAATCAAATTTGTTAGGCATGGCCTCCCTCTGACAAAGCCATGCTGACTATCCTTGATCAAATCTTGCCCCTCCAAGTGGAGATAGATTCTCTCCTTCAGAATTTTCTTCAATAGTTTCCCTACCACTGACGCGAGACTCACTGGTCTGTTGTTCCCTGGCTTATCTCTACAACCCTTCTTAAATAGCGGAACCACATTAGCTGTTCTCCAGTCCTCTGGCACCTCCTCCGTGGCCAGAGAGGAATTAAAAATTTGGGTCAGAGCCCCTGCGATCTCCTCCCTTGCCTCCCTCAGCAGTCTGGGACACAAATAATCCGGACCTGGAGATTTGTCCACTTTTAAGCCTGCCAACACCTCCAATACCTTGTCACTCCCTATATCAATTTTCCCCTTCTGTATACTATTGTGCTGCCACCTGTGCTGGTGATGGCGGTGTCTGAAACATTATTTGTAAGATATGATTCCGTAAGGATGACTATGTCAGGCTGTTGCTTGACTAGTCTGTGAGACAGCTCTCCCAATTTTAGCACTGGCCCCCAGATGTTAGTAAGGAGGAATTTGCAGGGTTGATAGGGCTGAGTTGCCATTGTCATTGCCAGTGCCTAGCTCGATGCCACGTGGTCCATCCGGTTTCATTCCCTTTCCGTGACTTTGTAGCGGTTTGTTACAACTGAGTGGCTTGCTAGGCCATTTAAGAGTCAACCACATTGCTGTGGGTCTGGAGTCACATGTAGGCCAGACCAGGTAAGGACGAACAATTTCCTTCCCTAAAGGATACTAGTGAACCAGATGGGATTTTACAACAATCGATAATGGTTTTATGGTCATCATTAGACTTTTAATTCCAGATTTTTATTGAATTTAAATTCCACCATTTATGGTATTCGCACCCAAGTCCCCAGAGCATTACCCTGGGTCTCTAGATTACTAGTGCAGTGACAATGCCACTATGCCATCACCTCCCCTGACTGTAAGTCACTTCACTGCTGAAATCATTAACATTTCATTATCAGTAACCATTAAGTTATACTTTGAAAAATTTATGAAATATTGGCATAGATTGTGCGGTTATAATGACAGTGAAACTGTTAGTGTCTGGTGCCATTACTCTGTGCGCTGAATTTTCCCAGCCCTCTGGTAACAGACCAGGAGGTGGAAAGCTAGTAATATGCCGGGGGAAGACACTGGGAGGAGAGCACAACATCTTCCCCCTGCCATGGCATATTTGCCAGTTAAGGGCTACTTCCCATTTTGCTCATGTCAGGAGGGCTAGCCTTTGTGTGTGGAGGCTGCCAGATGAGCCCTGGAAGCCTCCCAGTAAATTCCTGGGGTAAGGGCTCTCCTTAATGGCTGGTCCATGGCCCCAGGAGTGACCCCTGGTAGCAATGGCCCTATAACTAACGCATTGCTGCTGTACTATGATACCCCTCCTTCAACATCCCCACCCCTCGCTATCACTGGAGCCTGCCTGCCTGGCCCTGACTTGCAGTAAAAGTACTTACACATCCTTCGAGAATGCCTCGGCAGGCGGGGGAGCCTCATACTTATCCTGCAGCCTCAGCAGTGACCACCACTAGCAGAGCCGTTGCTGAGGCTTCTGGGCTGTGTGATGAAACATAAGTACTTGCCTTCGGAGGTTGGGAATTCCAGTTCCCGGTGAACCTTGGGCCTTCCGTACATGTGCCTGTTTTTACATTCTTCAGCCGGGGACTGGTCCGACACACCTGCGCAGAAGGGAGAAGTAGAATGGCGTGAAAAGCAAGCCAGGTGACCTGTTGATGGAGCACCATTGTGCTGAGTATGCCTGGGAAGCAGCGTACAGGAGGGTGACAGGCGAGGTCCCAGAAGAAAGTCCCAGGCAGGGAGAAAGACAGGGATTGGAAAGAGTTCCCAGAAGTCAAGCAAAAAGAAAGGAGCAGAGCAATAGGCTCTGAGTTAAACAGAGAACTGCAAGGAGCAAACTTGAAATGAAGTGGGCTGAGATAAGCCCTGAAGATCTGAGGAGACAGCCATAGGCTGGTGACTCCTTACTTTTTGGAGCAGTGGTGTTCTGCTTGGCACAGCCAAGGATCTGAAATTATGCTTGGAAGGTGAAGTTTGAGTGTGCTTGGAGATCCAGGGAAAGAAATCTCAGAAGGTGAGTTCAAAACATTGCGAGGTGAGCCATTGTTGTGGCATTCTGAGTGGGAGTGATGTTTGGAGGAATTCCAAGGTGAGAGCTTCAAATATGGAGATTGGAAACCCTCATGAGAAAGACAAAGTTTCAGTGAAACTGGTTGTGACAAATGTGACAAACGTCTGGCGGATTGTTGAGAAATCCATGGGACCTGCTTTGCATCTGTCATTTACTTTGGAGTGTGGTGTGTCTGACCACAGTTCACCTGTTAATTCACATGAACCTCATACTTACCCTGAGTATTATAGTATAATATGGACATTGTAAATTGCTTTATCTTTCTGAATTTGTATATGACTGTAAAGATATTGCTGGAGTGAAAGAATAGTGAATATTTGAATCATCTTCTTGTTTTTGTATTGAGATTTTTCCAACCTCATTGTCTGGTGCAATATAGTTCATTTTTTCTTGTTTAATAAATGTTATTCTTTGTGTTAAATGTTTATCAGCAGAGTTCTTTGAATTTGTTCTGTAGCTTACCTCCATGGTTTCAAAAAAAGGTTTGGATCTATCAAGCCAGGTTTCACTCTGGGATCTGATTTGTCCAGTATTAACATCAGCTAGGATTGTAACAGGCTGTAGGTCCTCTTGGGCTGGCTATTGCCATCAGAATGCCACCTCATGGTCCCACTGCCCACCAGTATGGAGCTGGCTCGCGCTTTCGGTCCCAGCTGTGGAACCTCTTCGATGTCTAGAAAATTCAGCCCCTTGAAACTCAAAGTAACTTCTGGCATCTGCACATATGCCATTAAATGTGAAAATCCAGAGGGTGTGCTGTTAAATTCATCCCAGATAGAAATCAGTTAGAGATCAGTGATTTGACATGACATTTGACATTTTACGCTATTATCCTTGTTGACAGAACCCTTGAACAAGATATGCCTTATTGAATGAAATATAACTGGGTTTTTAATGGTGTACTAAGTCATAATTGTTGCTGAACAACTACTCTGGCCTTGAAAAACTAATTTTATATTTGTGGAATGTTAAATTTCTGCATTCCAGGATAAAACTTCCATAAGTATTAAAAATAAGAAAAAAATAATTTAACAACGTTGTTTGTGAAATGTTAGTGTCTACCTTGATCACATCTGTATGTCCCAATCTTTATACTTCACTTTCAAGTATGACATGAAGAGTAAATGATAAAACCTATTTGCTACTTCCTGCTTTGCTTAGCCTGCTTGATGCCATCACTGCTGTTGAATGTCAGGGACCTCCTGTAGCTGGTGCCAGAATGAAATTGATATTGGCAAAGGTGAAATTCACACCACAAAGATCATTTTCTTTATGGGCAGCTTTTTCGTCATTTTACCACTGAATCATAAAATCCGGGCCAACAAATAAAACAATATGAGATCAGTCATCTGAAATATTCACTTTGTTTCTCTCTTTACAGTTGCACCCTGAACAGTCGAGTATTTCTGGCATTTTCTGTTTTATTTAAGATTTCCATTAAAAAAATCAGTATTTAGCTTTTATATTTTGAAATATTCATGGTTGCACACCCATCCCTCCTTAATAAACTAAATAATATTCCACATGTTTCCTGTATCAGTATGTACAACCTCTCATGTTTCCAAACTGCAACACATCTAACAATCCTCAGCCTAACCATTTGTTCAGGTTCCTTTGATTTCCACAAATTTCCCTTACACTGATTGTATGTGACACAGCATGCTGCCATCTACAAATAATGTAGCAATACTGGAAAAGCTCCCTTCATATTATTTATGAATATTATGATAAAGGAAACAGAACAAACCCTTGCATAGCTTCACTAATCACTGTACCTGCGATGAATTTTTTTGACAATTTTGAATATGAGATAACTAATTTGCTGTAAATTCGCTGAGTCTCGGCGAAGAAATTCATGAATCTCAATCTTTATTTAAAGCTACAGATATATAACTTGTTCAAATGTATTTTCAACAGCTAATTGAGGTGCAGCCATGGAATTACTCTTGTGCGTTATATTAGCTATGGCATCAAAAGTTTCAATCTCTCACCAATATTTCTAGATCTTTGCTGACATTTTCCTATTAGTCTTGTCAATAAGGTAGTCCTGGTGAACCATCAACAACATAGGCCAGAAGGTCCTAAGTTTCGTTCCTGGTCTACACAGAGTAAACTTATGTCAGAGAATAAAATATTGGATGTAAAAGTCAGCCTGACTGACAGGCTTGATTATCAATCAAGCGAGGAGGACCCCAGAGCATGTAGGTTTGATCCCAAGGCAGTGGCGATGGGTCTTTGTACTGGGGGCTCTAATGGAGATGGCGTGGAGGGAGCTTGGAGACTGGGCGTAAACGCTACTGCTCCTCCTGGTTCACAAGCAGGTACTAAATTTATCTTTGAAACTATCCTCACTTCTTTCCTGAGTCATTGCTAATCCTGTAAAGCAGATCAAATCGGAGGCTGCCAGCCCTATTAAAATATATAAATTGCCAATCCGCTGCCTCTTTGTAGTGGGTTGGCTGCCTGCCCCTTTTTCTGTTTCTGTTAAAGCTTGAAGTAGGTTGGTTACATAAAAACATAGGCCAGAAGTTTACATCGAATGTGCGGGCGTGGACCCGGCCCAGAAGTGTGTGAAATCGCGCAAGAAAGCGTTTGGCGCGCATCCCGACGTGAATGCGCTGACATGCAACATGACGGTTGGCGGGTGCACCCGGGAGTCTCACCGACAATTAAGCAGGCAATTAAGCTCATTAAGGAATCAATTGTCAGCGATTTTACGTGGCCCGTCTACTTTTACGGTTGGCAGATGGGCCAATTGGCCAGGCGGCCTTCACGTTTTCACTACAAAATGCATCCAGTGCAGGCTGTAATGTCAGAATTAAATAAAATAAAAGAAGATGTTTGAGGGATGAGGTGCTATGTGGTCTACTGTCAGGCGCTTGAATTTGCAGCATTGATGCAGTTTGCAGCATTTTATTGAGCTCAAATCATTTTTACAGTACTGCAGCTCTCTGAGCAGCTCCACAGCAGCTGTCAGCCTTCAGGGAGTGCCTTCCCGCACCCTTACTTCTCTCGGCGCCCGCCCTCTTCCCGTCCTGCCCTGGGAGCGCTGAGTCTTTCTCAGTGCCGTTTCATGCTGTCTGCCAGTTAATTAGCCACCCAGTGTAAGACTGCTGTCCGGGGCCAATCTGGCTAGAAGCGCATATCGCATCTGCTTCCGGGCCCACCGATCACATGTGCCCGACAAGGGCAAGATTCAGGCCATAAGAACAGAAGAACTATGAGCAGGAGCGGGCCATCATTAGTGGCCTTAGTGCCCAAAAATCTATTGATTACTGTCTTCAATATACGCAACAACTGGACATCCACAGCTCTCTGGGGTAGAGAATTCTAAAGATTCCCATCCCTTTGAGTGAAGAATTTTCTCTTCATCTCAGTCCCAAACAGCCAACTGTTTATTTTGAGACCATGACCCCTAATTTTAGATTTCCGAACTGGGATAAACAGCTTCCCAGCATTTACACTACGCCCGGAATAATTTATTTGTTTTAATTAAATCACTTCTCACTTTTCTAAATTCTAGGGAACACAGGCCCATTCTACTCAATCTCTCCTCCTAGGACATCCTTCTCATCCCAGGAATCAAATCTAGGGAACCTTCGTTGCACTCCTTCTAAATCAAATGTACACTCCCTCAGGTAAGGGGACCAAAACTATATACAGTACTCCAGGTATGGCCTCACCAAGACCCTATATAATTGCATTAAGGCTTCTCTATTCTCATACTCCAATCCAATGTAACAAAGGCATTTGCCTTCATGATTGTTCACTGTATCTGCATGTTAACTTTGTGATTTGACTCACCATTTAAAAAACATGTTTTCTAATTTTTCCAACCAAGGTAGATAACTTCACACCCCCTCACATTATATTCCAACTGCCATGTTCTTCCCACTCACTAAATCTGTCTATATCCCTTCGCAGCCTCTTTTGTGTCCTCCTCAAAGCTCACCTTCCTACCTTACTTGGTATCATCAACAAACTTGGATACATTACACTGGGTCCCTCATCTATTGATACAGATTGTAAATAGCAGAAGCCTAAGCAAGCATTGATGCTTGCGATACCCTGCAAGTCACATCCTGACAACCTAAAAAAGACCTGTTTACTCCTATTCTTTAGGGTTGGAGGTAGGTTTCAGATTCTTAAAACTTTAGCATATGCCCCAACATGAACCCACCCATTTTTGGGTGATAAAATTCACCTCATGCCTCTAAATTATAAAGCCAAGAATTCTTTGTGCTCTTTTAAACAACCATGTATACCCAAATCCAGGCCATTATTAAATATAAAGAAGAGTAATCCAACACTGACTCCTGTGAAATGCTAGTGTATATTTCCCTTCCGTCTGAAAAACAATTGTATACCATGGGGTTGGATTTTAGCGTTGGCGAGCGGGGAGGGCGGGGCCCGGGGCCCCCGCTCGCCAACATGTAAAATGACGCGCGGTGATGTCGGGCTGAACTCCCGACGACATCGCGCCCCATTTAAATTTTCAGGAAGGCGGGGGTGCAGCAAAATCAGCTGCGCGCACACCGACCTGTCAATGGCCAATTGAGGCCATTGACAGAGCAATTAAAGTAATTAGTGAACCTGCATGGCCAACCTTAAGGTTGGCGGGCAGGCCAGGAGCCCCGGCAGGAAGTAGAAAAAACATGAAATCTCATCCACAGACGGGATGAGGTTTCATGTAGGGTCTTAAAAATTTTAATAAAGTTTTTTTGGAAATTATGAACATGTCCCAACTCATGTGACATTGTCACATGAGGGGACATTTAAGGGAATTTTTTTTTTCTATTTTTAATATTTTTGAAAGTAGAGGCGATCTCCCTGAGGCAGCACTTAGCCTCAGGGGGATGAGTGCACTCTTCCGTGCACATGCGCAAAAGAGCGCACTCTCGATTTTAGGCATTGCCCCCCCCCCCCCGCACAGGGAGCACATAGCGCTTCCCTGCGGATGTCACACTGGGCGAGCCTTAATTGGCCCATCCACGTAAAATGACGCCGTGCCTCCAATTGGGGGCACCAATCAGAAGCGCGCCCGCACGAGCCCGCCCATCAACATCGCCCCCCCGACCGGGGGGGGGAAATTCAGCCCCATTACTCTCTTTTTTTATTCTTTAGCAGATTTCATATTCACACTGACTCTGTCCCTTTATTCCTGCAGCTTTTAATTTTGCTAACAGTTTTATGAGATGGTACTTTATCAAACGCCTTTTGAAAATCCATTTACACATTAACCACACTACCCTCATCAACCACAGCCTCTTCAGGAGAAATTAGGGATGAGCAACAAATGCTGGCCTGGCCAGTGATGCTCACATCCCATGAAAGAATAAAAAAAACTTTCTGTAACTTCATCAAAAAATTCCATCGAGTTAGTCAAACACAATTTGTGTTCAATAAATCTGTGCTGACTTTCATTTATTATCTCATACTTTTCCAAATGCCAATTGATCTTTTTTCTCAGTTTATTATCTTCTCCAGCACTGTCATTAAACTAACTGACTTGTAACTGCTGGGTTTTTCCTTCTCCCCTTTTTGAACAGGGGTGCAGCATTTGAAATTGTATAGTACTCCTCTAACCTAAATTGGATTGGAAGATGTGCCAAAGTCTCTGCAATTTTTCCCTTAGTAGCTTAGCATGCTCCCATCCGGACTGACTGAATTCTTAAGTTTGAGTATAACCAACCTTTTAAGTCCATGGGCAGAATTTTTCCCCTGATGGGCGAACGGGCCCCGCCGCCATTTCAAGTGGGCGGGCCAATTAAGGCCTGCCCAGCGGACCGCCCGACGGGAAGCGCTATGCACTTCCTGTTTGGGGGGGGATGCATGCGCGCGAAAGAGCGCACATTTCCCTGAGGCAAAGTGCTGCCTCAGGGAGATCGCTGAAAGGCTGGCAAGTATAAAAAATAGAACAATAAAAAATTCATTAACATGCCCCCCTCATGTGAAAATGTCACACAAGATGGGACATGTTAATGAAATAAACAAAAACTTTATTAAACTTTTTAAAAACCGCTATCAAACCTCATCCCGCCACTGGATGAGGTGTGTAAAAAAAATCACCTACCCGCCTGCCCGTTAGGCCCATGCGCAGAGCCGAAGTTTGCACGGGCCCCTCAAAATCGTCGACGATTGGCAAGTTAAGGGCTTTAATGAGGCCTTTAATTAATGGCAAGTGCGCGTCCCGCTGCTGTGCACACCCGCCGACCGAAATATCGCGATGCCGCGCACTGACGTTGGGACGCTCGCGCGATGTCAGCGCGCAAAATTTTAAGCGCTGGCGTGCGGGCACCACTACCCGCACGCCAGCCAGAAGATTCTGCCCCATGTTCTTTATCTATTTTTACTCTACCGAATATCACCACTGCCTCCTCCTTTACTGCTACTTCAACAGCATCCTCTTCCCTAGTGAAGACAGATGCAAAGTATTCATTTGCTACTCAGCCCTGCTATCAACTTTCACAAGAAGAAATTTTTGGTCCCCTTCCGCAACGCCCTTCATTTGACTACCCTTTTAAAATTATATGTTTATTAAAAAAATCCTTTTGGATTCCCTTTTATATTAACCACTAATCCATTCTCATACTCTCTCTTTGCCCTCCTTATTCCTTCTATTGATTTCCTCTGTACTTTCTATATTCAGTTTTATTCTCTACTCTACTACGAACTGTTCATTTGTCATAAGCCTCCTTTTCGTGCTTCATTTTAATCTCTATATTATTAGTAATCCAGGAAGATTTAGCTTTTGCTGGCCTTCCTTTCTCCCTTTGTGGAAATGTTTCTCTTCTGTACCTAAATCATTTTTCTCTGAAGGTCTAGCATTGTTCAATCATTGTTTGCTGAACAATTTTTGATTCCAATCTACCTGGGCCACATCACTTTTCAACTAAATTTTCAATTCCTCCAGTTTTAAAAACCTCAGTAAAGTACTTTTACATCTGATTGTTCCTTGTCCTTGTTTTTTTCCATAACTATTTTAAACTTGGTGATATTATGATTGCTCTCTTCCAAACGCTTCCCTACTAAAACATGCTCCACTTTCCCCATTTTGTTACCATGAGCTTCCCTCATCATTGTGCTGGAAATGCACTGATCAAGAAAATTCTCTTGTACACATTTCAGAAATTCCCCCTTCCCCTAGCTTTTGCCCTTACACTGTTACTATCCTAGTTTATATTAGGGCAATTGAAGTCCACCATCGTTACTACACTATAATTCTTGCATTTTTCTGTAATTTGCTGCAAAGTTGCTCTTCTATCTCTTTCCCACTATTTGGTGTCCTTTAATATACTCAGTAATGTTATAGCCCTTCCATTATTCCATAATTCTAACCAAATAGACAACTATTATATGGTCACCTAATTCTAAAATAAGAATGGTGATTACGTGAATAATACCTTCTCAATTCCTATTTATGGCATTTGATCTTATATGATACACTATATAAAAAAAAACCCCTAACTCACTAATATCCTTTAGGGAAGAAAATCTGCCACCCTTACCACATCTGGCCTATTTGCAACTCCAGTTCCATACCAACGTGGCTGACTCCAAACTGTTATCTAATAAGACACTAAGGGAAAAATTTAATGGGGTTCTGAGGAAGGGATTGGCAGGTAGTGAGACCAGAAAAGCGGGAGGGAAGGCAGGGGAGTGTCATGTCCGTCAGCTTCCTGACACTGTGCAGTTCATTCAAGGAAGGACTTCCAGCCCAGAGGTCCTTGTGGCCAATTAAGAGCCACTTAAGGAACTCTTCCCACCATCACTGGCATTCTACCAGTGGTGGAAGGGCCTTCCGCCAGGTGGAGGAAACCGCCAGGTAAATCCTGCTGGCCTCCCAGGCTTTGAGGGAGTGAACCTCCCATTTGAGCACTTATTGTCCCAGGGAGGGGCACTCTGGTGGCAACAGCTACCCCTGTGATAAAAGCACCACCTGCCCCTGCCACCCCCCACCCTCACTCACCAGGGCCTGCCTGACTCCACTTACCCGAGTGGGAGGATGCCATCCTTACATGCTGTGCTGAGACTGCTGAGTTGCCAGCCCTCCAATTGGCTAGCAGCTCCTGGGAGTGGGTGGCTGTCTTTAATAGGGATGGCTGCCCTGGCAACAACCAATTAGCTAGCTGCTGCCTGTATAATGCAGCCCTGGGTCCCGTAGAACACTGAAGTGGAGTCACCCCACCCCCATGTACTTTCGGCCCCTCAGCCAAATGGCCACTGTGAAAACATAATCCAGCCCAGTATTACTGGGAAAATTCATGGTATTGGCAGATGTACAGTTTTATCCTACCTTAAAGGAGATATCTCAGCTTTTTTAAATTCAAACTATCCTGTCCATGGAATATTGTTATTTTAATCAAAATACAAATCCAAACATTGGGCCCTGATACCAATTGTACCTCTATAACATCATCCAACTCTGCCCCTGCTTCAGTTCATCTCTGCTGAAACTCTCATTCATGGAGAGAATTTTCCCCCTGTCGGGGGGGGGTTGTGTGGGGGCGGGCGCGGGCCCGATCGGGTCCACACCGCCATTTTATGTGGGCGGGCCAATTAAGGCCCGTCTAGCATGATGCGCGCCCGGAAGCCCTGGCTGTGGGGGGGGGGGTTTCCTGATTCGAGAGTACACTCTTTCACGCATGCCCGCGAAAGAGCGCAGAAATCTTTCTGAGACAGAGAGCTGCCTCAGGGAGATTAGTTTAAGTTCCAAAAATTTTAATTAAGAAAAGAAAAAATTTTAAGACATGTTCCCTCATGTGACAGTGTCACATGAGCTGGGACATGTCAATGAACTTTAATGGAAAAATTTATTTAATTTTAAAACCCTTCATGAAACCTCATTCCTCCCGTGGATGTGATTCCATGAAAAATGTGAAGGCCGCCTGGGCTCTTCGCCTGCCCACCAACCTTAAGGTTGTATGGGCAGCTTTCTCAATAGCCTTAATTAGTTAATTAATGGCGTTAATAGGCCTTTGACAGGTCGGTGAGCACGCAGCCGAGTCAGCTGCGCGCCTACCGAACTGAAAATCTAAATGACGCGCAGTGACGTCGGGATGCATGTCCAACGTCACCCCGTGTCATTTTACAGGGGCCCTGCCCTCACTCGCCAAGCCGAAAATTCTCCCCCATGACTTTACTACATCTAGACTTGACTATTCCAACACACTCCTGGCCAACTTCCCATGTTCTACCCTCTCTCTACACGAGGTTATCCAAAACTGTATTGCATACGTCCTAACTTGTACCACGTTCCATTACCCCTATGTTTACTGACTGACATCGGTTCCCTTTTAAGCAAGGCCTTGATTTTAAAATTCTCATTCTTGTTTTCAAATCCTTCCATGGCCTTGCTTCTCCATAGCTCTGTTATCTCCTTCAGTTCTAAAACCCTCAGATGTATTTCCCAATTCTGGCCTTTCGGGAATCCAGGATTTTAATTGCTCCAGCATTGCTGCCTAAGCTCTGAAATTCACTCCCTAAAGTTCCCCACCTCTATACATCTTTCTTCTTTTTTAAGGCATTCCTTTAAACCAACGCCTTGACCAAACATTTGGTCACCTGTCCTAATATCTCCTTACGTAATTCGGTGTCAGATTTTGTTTGATAAAGTTTCTCTGAAACATCCTGGAACATTTTACTGCATCAAAGGTGCTGTGTAAATATTAGTTGGTGTTGCTGTTGAACATTCTTCCATCCCTGCCGAAATCTGCTAACTCAGCACAGACCAGTCTTTAAACCTGCAACCTTACTGGTCTGTATGGCTCACTCACTAAGTCAATCGTTAAATGCACTGTGGCATTGGGAGAGCTGAAAGGAAACTTCAAAGAGCATTTTAGAGAAGTGAGAGCTTTATGTCAATTTGAACCCATCAATTATTAAAGTATATCACAAAGTTAAACATCTGTGAAATACTGCCATGGTAAAGTTCCACTACAAGAAGTATGGGAAATAATATTATTTTTTGTTTTGTTTGCATTCTGTATTACATGAAGAAATACATAGCATAGAAATATATATTGGAGGAATATATCTAGCATGGACAATAAAATTTCAATTTTAATACATTTATTGCATTTTCATTTCAAACTCATAAATATTCACATTTGTAGCCTTGCAGAATTTAGTTTCGGGATTGCCCAGCATTACTCAAACTCTCACAATGGATAAGAGGGGGTCAGTTGTCTCATGGTGTTTCTTTCAGCATGACAGTTATTTATTACATCCATTAAAATCTGCAATGTGCAAAACACAACTGAACTCCTGACGTCTCGCTCAAAATTACATCGTGGTAGGAGCTCTTCTGATAGTTCAAGTTATTTATTTGCAAATATTCCCTATATAAATATGACGTATTGATGTTATTTTGCTGCAGGCTGTGATGTATCATTTGTTATTTGGAATGTATAGCAGCAGCATTAATCTACAGTGATGGACATTATTCTCAGAATGTGGGTGGCAGTGGCAAGGCTGCAGTTATTGCCCATAGCTTGTTGCCCTGAGAAGACCAAACTGGGTGAAGTTGAAGGTTCCCTTCCCTGAAGGATATTAGTGGGATAGTTGGGCTTTTATGACATTCAGGCAGCTTTCATGATTGTTTGTTTCTGGCATCAGGCCACAAATTACTAGAATCATTTATTTTAAATTTACAACCTTCAATTATAGGATTGAACCCACAACTTCTGGGTTGCTATCCCAGTACAATTAGATGAGGCACAGTGACAGAAGAATAACAAGAACTGATTATTAGTATTGAAGTTGCTGTGCTGCTAAATTTTGTGTTGACATTAAATGACCAGATAACTGGTAGTGTACATTGTTTCACTGTCAATAATCCTCTTTGTACTTATCATACTGGATGACCAGCCAATTTTTGTGAGTTAAATTGAATTCAAACAATTAGGGAATTTATGAAATAGCATCTCAAAAAATGGCCAGACAGATTGCTGAATTACCAGAAAAACCCAATTGGTGTACTAACACCCTTCAGAGAAGGGAACCGGCCTACACGTCCACTCTCTGTGGTTGACGCTAATGCCCTCAGGGCAACAAGGGGTGGGTAAAAAACACTGCTTCAACAGTGTTGCACACAACCCAGTAAATAAATAATTGAAAATGGACTGCGACCCAGGCAAAGAGAAGCAAGTAGAATATGGGACGAATGGTTACATTACCCTCTTAGAACCGTAGAAAAGTTACAGCACAGAAGGAGGCCATTTGGCCCATCTTGTCCATGCCAGTCCGAGGACACCCAGGTGCCCTTTCTAATCCCAACTTCCTGCTCACGGCCCATAGCCCTGGAGCTTACAGCACTTAAGGTGCAGATCCAGGTACTTTTTAAAGAGTTTAGAGTTTCTGCCTCTACCACCAACTTGGGCAGCGAATTCTAGACACCCACTACCCTCTGCGTAAAAAAGTTCTTCCTCATGTCCCCCCTACACCTTCTGCCACTTATCTTGAATCTATGTCCCCTGGTTCTAGAATTCTCCACCAAGGGAAACAATTTTAACCTGTCCACTCTAGGTAGTGCAGTGGATGTTGTGTACATGGATTTTAGCAAGGCATTTGCCAAGGTCCCACATGGCAGATTGGTCAGGAAAGTAAAAGCCCATGGGATTCAGGGTAATGTGGCAAATTGGATAATAGGTTGTCTTTGTAGCAGGAAACAAAGGGTAATGGTTGATGGATGCCCCTGCGAAAGGAAAGTTGTCTCAAGTGGTGTTCCACAGGGCTCGGTTTTGGGACCCTTGCTGTTTGTGTTATATATTAACGATTTGGACGTGAACGTGGGGGGCACGATTGGGAAATTTGCAGATGACACAAGGATTGGCCGAGTATTGGATAGTGTAGAGGATAGCCATAATCTCCAAAACGATATAGATGGGTTGGTGGAGTGGGCGGTAAAGTGGCAGATGGATTTTAACATTGAGAAGTGTGAGATCATGCATTTAGGGAGGTCAAACAGTTACAGGGATTACACAATAAATGGGAATATACTAAGAGGGGTAGATGAAGTGAGATATCTTGGCGTACAAGTACACAGGTCCCTGAAGGCAGCAGTTCAAGTGGACAAGGTTGTAAAGAAGGCATATGGAATGCTCTCCTTCATTGGCAGAGGTATAGAATATAAAAGTAAGGATATAATGTTGGAATTGTATAAAACACTGGTGGGGCCACAACTGGAGTATTGTGTGCAGTTCTGGTCACCACATTACAGAAAGGACGTAATAGCTCTGGAGAGAGTGCAGAGGAGGTTTACAAGAATGTTGCCAGGGTTAGAAAAGTGTAGCTACGAGGAGAGATTGGATAGGTTGGGGTTATTTTCCTTAGAACAAAGAAGGCTGAGAGGTGACTTGATTGAGGTGTACAAAATTATAAGGGGAATAGATAGAGTGGACAGGATAAAATTGTTTACCTTGGTGGAAAATTCTAGAACCAGGGGACATAGATTCAAGATAAGTGGCAGAAGGTGTAGGGGGAACATGAGGAAGAACTTTTTTACGCAGAGGGTAGTGGGTGTCTGGAATTCCCTGCCCAAGTTGGTGGTAGAGGCAGAAACTCTAAACTCTTTTAAAAAGTACCTGGATCTGCACCTTAAGTGCTGTAAGCTGCAGGGCTATGGGCCGGGAGCAGGAAGGTCGGATTAGAAAGGGCACCTGGGTGTCCTTGGGCTGGCATGGACAAGATGTGCCGAATGGCTTCCTTCTGTGCTGTAACTTTTCTATGTTTCTATGCATGGGTGTGCATGCAACGGTTTGGGTTGGGACAGGAGGAGGATGCAAATATTATTTATGTCTGGTCCTATAATCAAATGTTGAAATAGAGTTAATTTGCTACTTGGATGACCAACCTGCAGCCCAAATTTGGCCCACCCCTGTGCTTTCATCCATTTTGCTTCCCTGTTTAAAAAAAATTAATTTTGTTTCTTCAGATTGGATTCCTTCCACACCTCAGTACAGAGGCATATTAGGAGAGCTTATTAATCTGCAATGCATGAAATTCCCAATGCTGTTTTCCTCCATTTATTTTATCTCACCTGGCACTGAACTTGGTAGAATACTGATTGAGAATACAGGGAACATTTTTTCTGTGCTTGCATTCAGCGTATTGATCCCTGCTTCAATCTGAGCATTTTAAATGGTCAGCTTTTGATGCTATTAAAACTGCTGCCAATGGATGGATCTTAATCATGTAATACTCTTGGCATCATAGCATCAAGTGCACTAAAACGTCCACAAATTTATTGGGCCGGAATTGAAGTAGATGAATTTAATGACAACTCGCAAACCCTGTGAATAAGTAAATCAACACTGAAAAAAGTGGATCATTTATATTGATGAGTGTAGATAACAGTAGAGAACAACATACTGTTGCATTCTGGCATCAGAAGAAAAACCTTAAATGAATCAGATGAACACAATTAATGAAAAGTATTTCCTCAAAAATAGTGACAACAGAAACAGCTGCTCTGCACTTTGGAAATACAACATCACTGCCGATTCTCCTATTGGAAACATAGGTGGCATGCACCTATGCTGCTCTGTCCTTCAAATGGGAATCAGACCACAGTAATAGTATCAGTTATGTCTGAAGGGGAAGTAGCACTGATAATAGTGAAAGGCACTCCACAAAGCTCCAACAGTACCGCATGCTGATTCCCATGAGCAAAATCAGTTCTTTGTACCATTGACTTTTTCAGAGGTTGAGTACTTTTCATTTATTGCATTATGTGACTTTGTATTGGGAGTGGGAGAAATAGATGCCATTAGTGCTTATGGGCAGAATTTTCGGGTCGACGAGCAGGGGCAGGGCCTGCTCACTGACGCGTAAAATGACGCGCGGTGACGTCGGGCATGCTTCCCGACGTCACTGCATGCGTCCTGACGTCACTGCGTGTCATTTAGATTTCCAGTTTGGCGGGTGCACAGACGAGTCAGCTGCGCGCCCGCCAAACTGTCAAAGGTAAGGCCTGTTAAAAACTAATTAAAATAGTTAAATGAGCTGCCCGTCTAACCTTAAGGTTGGTGGGCAGGCAAAGAGCCCAGGCGGTCTTCGCATTTTTCATGGAACCTCACCCATAGGCAGGATGAGATTTCATGAAGTTTTTATAAATTAAATAAAGTTTATCATTAATGTTCCTTGATGTTCCCAGCTCATGTAACACTCAGCCCAAAGTCATTGGAGTCAGAATTAATGGGGCTTAGTGTTGGCTTCTGATCAGTTATGCATTAAAACAACAGAAATGAGGTAAGGGTGGATTTAATTGTTACATTCCATAAAAAAACATGTGTTGTAGTATGAATACTTCTACTCATCTGGTTGGAACATTCTTCTTCTGCTCAATGTAAATGTGCCAATCATACACAAGGATTAGTGAAGCAATAGCGTGAGTTCTTTATTTGACGATAAGGTATACACAGATAGATTTACTGAGTGACTGCGAGGCACACGTCTGACATCAACTACTACTGCTTACCGACTGACAACAAGTCATGGGTCTCACACCATATCCTGTCTCAAGGTAGTAATGATTGACAGTAGTTTAAGATACCCACCCTTAAAGGTGCATGCACGTCACATCACAACATTGGTGACACGAAGCCTTGAGATATATTGCAGAGGAGCTAAAAGTTGAAGGCTGCAGAGTTCTGCCTCTTTTCCACTAAAGTCCTTTGGACGGCTGGTTTATTGCAGATCACTTGGTATTGCCAAAACACCCAACATTATCAAACCATTCAACATTGGCAAAGAAAACTGCTTTACTAATATCGGATTCCACACAACATTTATTCTATGGGTGTCGCTGGCAAGACTGGCATTTGTTGCCATCCCTAGTTTCCATTGGTGAGCTTGGAACTGGTGAAGTCTGTGTGATAAGGGTACTCCCACAATGCTTTTAGGTAAAAATTTCCATGATTTTTATCTGACCAAAATAAAGGGCCAGTGATATATGTCCAAGTCAGGATGGCGTATGATTTGGAGGGGATATTGGAGGTGATGGTGTTCCTATGAACTTGCAGCCCTACCTTTCTAGATGGTGGAGGTCACAGGCTTAGGAGTTGCTGCCAAAGGTAGCTTGGTGAGTTGTTGCAATGCATCCTGTAAATAGTGCACACAGAAGCCACGGTAAGCCAGTGATGGAAGGTGTGGATATTTAGGCGAGGGAATGAATTGCTGAGCAAGCAAGCTGCTTTGTCCTGGATGATGTCAGGCTTCTTGAGTAGTGTTGAAGCTGCACTCATCCAGGCAAGTAGAGAATATTTCATCACACTCCTGACTTGTGCCTTGATGGTGGACAGGCTTTGGAGGGGGCCAAGAGATGAATCACTCACTACAAAGTTCCCAGCCTCTATCCTGCTCTTGTAACCACAGTATTTATATGGCTGGATCTGTTAAGTTTCGGGTAAATGGTAACTCCCAGGATGTTGGGGGATTTGGTGAAGGTAATGTAATTGAGGATCAAAGGGAGATGGTTAGATTCCCTCATTTTGGACATTAGCATTGCCTGGCACTTGTGTGGCATTAATGTTTCTTGTCACTTTTCAGCCCCAAGGCTTAATGTTGTTTAGGTCTTGCTGCTTGAGGGCACGGACTACTTCATTCTCTGAGGAGTCAAAAATAAAATTGAACACTGAGCAATCAACAGCAAATATCCCCACTTCTGGCATGATGATAGAAGGAAGGTCATTGATGAAACACTGAAGATGGTTGGGCCTCAGACAGTACCCTGAGGAACTTATGCAACAAGCACAATTTTCCGTTGGAGATTATATGGCCCAAGGCATCCAAGAAATGAAAATTAGACTGGTGGTTCAATGTGATGTTTAATCGCAATAATGCTGGACTGAAAAGTGATGTAATCTTATGCAGCCCACTTATGATTTGATGCACACAAATCAATTCACTTCCCTCTTCCAAAGCACTGGACACACATGATTTCCTATGTTAGTGCAACTGAAAATAACTCCCAACTGTAGTATTATGAATGATTTAAAGTAGCAAATGATTAGTAATTGCTTTTCAAATAATCTTGGTTATTACTATTCAATAATGATTTTAAAAACTACAATTTTCTGTAGTAATTTCAGATGAGCATTCAAGATTGTTAGCAAGTCAGAAAGTGCAGTTTTACAGTACTATGATGTTGTTGAAGTGAGCCTGCTGAACATTGACACTCCTGCCTCAAATGGGCTGTCTCCTTCTCAAATTAAACATTCATACACTTATGGACATACATGTCACTATGTCATTCACTAAACATTGTTCAGGTTTTGATCAAGAATATTAATCAGCAGCAATAATTTGGCTGTGGAGATTATGGATATTGTGATATCAGCTCTGGGAGAAAATATTAGTTATGATGAATTATAGAAAATAGAGTCCTGAACATTGGACAGAGAAGCTAAGAATATTTAAGAAGCTGGAATGCATATTAACTCCTCGAGATGACAAGATTGATAGTTTCTATAAAAAGTTATCAATTATGATCTAAAACATTAATGAGCAGCGGGTTATGAATGCTGTCCAATAGCACTCTTAATAGGATTCTTAAAACACACCTAGGTTTATATGGAAAGGTTCCAATCGGCACATTTGGATTTCAGGATGGAGGTGTGTTATCATCAAGAGGACTGGCCCCTCACTGAGCCAAAATGCCAGCGGCAGGTTGGAAACTGCTGCAGCCTCAAGCCATCTGTGGAGGGGTTCCTTCTCCATACTGATGGCCTTACATCTGTGACCATGAAGTATTTTTAATTTGTTCCGATGCTGCGGAGAGAGCCCTCACAATCTGCTGCCTGACTGAGCAGCACCCACCCGCCCTGGTGCAGCTACTGGTTGGACATGGCTGTAAGACTCATATCGGGTCTTCCACTCCCACACTCTGCGCACTGTTTATAATTGGACAGGACTTCCTGGGCCAGTTTCTTAATTGGCCATTTCCAGAAGATCGTGACCAACACCCTAACATGATAGAATTTTACATTCAGTTTGTGGGTCAGGAACTTGGGTCAGGAACTAGTGTCTTAAACTTAAATAAAGAAAATTACAATGATATGAAGACAGAGTTGGCCAATGTGAAATGGGAAAATAGGTTAAAAGTTAAGATGGTAGATAAGCAGTGGTAGACATTTAAGGAGATATTTCATAAATCTCAACAAAGATATATTCCATTGAGAAAAAAATATTCTATAAGAAGGATGAACCATCTGTGGCTAACTAAGGAAGTTAAGGATGGTGTGAAATGGAAAGAAAAAGTGTACAATGCTACAAAGGTTAGTGGTACACCAGAAGATTGGTAGCATTTTCAAAACAAGTAATTGATGCAAAAAGAAAGAGGGAGAGATTAGAATATGAGAGTGAACTTGCAAGAAATATAAAAACAGACAGTAAGAGATTCTGCAGGACTTCTGCCTCTCACTCAGGAGGAAGAGCCAGCAGCTCTCCAATTCTCCAGGAACAATGCTGCCATGGCCGGAAGAGGCTCTGCAAGAATCTTTCGGAGCCTAAGTCCAAGGAACCGGAGGAAAAGGTAAGTATCAGGGGTCCAGGTGGGGAGGGTAGGCAAGGCCTGGGGGGCCAAGAGAGGGGCAATCAGGGTCTCGGGGGATAGGCCGGGGCAGGGGAGGGGCGTCCGCAGTTCACCGGGCCTTAAGGGGAGGTTGCCCCCAGCCAGAAGGGGGCTTCGGATGGAAGCACCCCCACCCACCCACCCTTCGCACCTGAGATCTAACTCCTTTCATTTCCAGCTTTCTCCCCCTGAGCTGTCATCTGCCTGCCAGCCTAAAAATTGAGGCTGGGTGGGAAACAGCCTTAAGTAGCCATTAGGGGCCCTAACTGGGGCAAGGGCGGGCTTTCCATCCGAGACCCTGCCCGCCCCAGTGTGAAATCGTTCCAAGGTCAAGGTGGCCAGGAACCCAGGGGGGCAAGGGAAGGGGGGGGTGGGGGAATCCCATCCGTGCACTTTCACAGATTGGCCGGCAGCTCCAGAGGACAGGAATTCTGCCCAATGAGGCAGGGGCTGGGGTAAGTCTCTCTTGGCCCTTGTTAATCAGCCTCACAGTGCTTTATGGCTGTGGGGTGGGTCAGCATGGAGCATGTTGGCTCCACGCGATGTGGTTTCCGGGGATGTGTGCCGTCCGCCTCCCTGAATTATTCAGCCTGGGTTTTCACATCTATGTAAGGAGGTTAATAGGGTCCCACTTGAATATCTGAGAAACAACAGCTCCGACGATGCAGTTAGGATGCAACTTGAACCTACAGTCTCCTGACACAAAGCTGACAGTGCTACCACTGAGCGAAGGGAATTCAGTTTACTATTTACATTTGAAGACAGTCACAGTTACTATGAACAGAAAATACAAAAAATCTATGTTTCAGTTGTATTAAAATTCATTTGCACAGAGCAGATTTTAATACTTCCAGAATATTAACTGAATTTTCTGACTTCACAACATGTTAACATAATCACCATAGTGCTTTGGAGGGGGAGTACCAGCTGCTTCTGGGCTGAGGTGTCACTCCAAGTGCCCCTGGCAGTAACTATTTGGTACATTTTTGGATACCAAATAATTCTATCTCTAATATGCTTCAAACTATGATTTGAGCTTCACAGTAAGGGCAGTGACTTCCCAAATATGCTCTGAGAGGTAACTACATTTTTGAAAAAGTTGCAGCAGTATAAATAATTTTTCTCCATAATGTGAATTAAACCATTAAATTTAGGAGCAGGGTGTCTTATATTCACCAGGCAGACATTCCTCTCCAGTGGCCCTGCCACTTTGACAGGTATGCTACAACATTAAAAACTGCACTGAGGCAAAGGGGATCAGTAGAAGGATGACAGGCAGATCATGCTGCCTGAGCAGTGCTCTGAATCCTCCTACCTGAACTTGCACCCTAGCAATTTCAGGGAGAGGTAGTAAACCTTACTTTGGCAGATGCTGTTGGTGGAGTCTCCTCTTCCCAATGCACCAGCAGACCTCACAGTGACAATGACGAGAATGCCTGCCTAGTTTTTATGCTGGAACATTCTTCAGAAGTTTTCTATTCACATTGTATCATATTTTACATAGTATTACAAGAAAGAAGCCACCACAGTAATCAGCAGCCATTACTGACCATTTGGTCACACCCATCAAGTTGCCACTTCTATGAGCTCTGACAAACTCACTTGAGAAATGGCTGTGGTAGCTAAATACTGAGGATCTAGATCAGCAATGGAAAACATTACAAGATTTGCATCTGCTGCAAAAACGCCAGCAGCTACCATTCAGCATGGAGCTTGCACATGTTCAGGGAGAGTACTATGGCCTAATGCTTGATGGCACCTTCTTGTAGACATGCTGCAGTTCATACTTATGGGGTCATGCTGTAATGTGGTACAGAGGAAAACCTTCCTCCTAAGCATCTCACGCAGCACAAACTTAACATATGCAAGCCCTGTATTTACTAAAATAAATTAGTTCACAATTATGCATCAAATTCATTTAAATGTCCATCACATGTTTTATTTTCCCAGTATGTCAAAATTAAAAGAGACTCAACCACTCAGGAACAAAGTGAAACCAATTTGGCAATACCTGTATCTAGAAAGACCTAACAGGAAATAGATGCTTAAATGACATTCCCTGGATCAAAATGATAGAATGTATTTTAAAATTGTACTTTTAATTTATTTTAACCACTTTCTTGGATCTTTATATTATGATATTGTTCTAATGTAGTGCAGTGTTCTGATTAGTGTATCATTGAATATGTATAGAATCAAAATATATCATTACAGGAAGTGATGCAAGTATAATATGTGGCACAGCAGTTGGAGCAGTGTTGATCCTCTGATAGCATATGTATGTACAATTCTCCTGTAACCATGTGTATTGTCTGCTGTTCATCAATAAAAAACCCAAGCATTTGTTACTGTTCATTAATGTATGATTGGTAAGTTTGTGTTAGAGGCCAATAACATAACATTTTACATTTATAAATATTCCTTAACTCTAGCGGCCATTCTATCACTGGAGAAGAGTAGATTAATTTTTAATTCTGGTGCAAGAACTCAACATTTATTACTTAATTTACATTAATAAATTAAAAATTGTTATACGACTTATACTTTAAATATATTATACAGAAAAAATTCCAAGTCATCCAGCCATTATTTAAAAGAGTCTTAGCAGGAGATACAATGACAGCTGACATTAATAGGAATCACCGACAAATTATCACTCTTCTGCAGTCAGTCATGAAGAATGAACTAATAATAGGGTTTCATCATGTAAGTGGACAAAACCTCATTAAATTCACTCACCTTCAACTTCATTTGTCTGTTTTGCAGGCTTCATCTTTGCTAAAATAATGGAAACATTATTGAGTTAGAGATGGCTATGTGGGTCACAATTCCACAAATATTTTAATTCCTACAGTGATAAATTGAAAGGGTGCTTAACAAGGGACTTGATGTTCCCTTCAGGTGTCTCTGGGAAGAGCACCTCTGGATGTTGTTTGCAAACTTTGCTGCATGGTGAATCTTCTGTAAATATAGCTTACTCCTGTTCATACCCCTAAGTTCCTCCTTTGTTTTATTCATTCATGGGATATGGGCTTCTCTGGCTGGGCCAGCATTTATTGTCCATCCCTAATTGCCTTTGAGGAGGTGGTGGTGAGCTGCCTTCTTGAACCACTGCAGTCCATGTGGTGTAGGTACACCCACAGTGCTGTTGGGGAGAGAGTTCCAGGATTTTGGCCCAGCGACAGTGAAGGAATGGCGATATATTTCCAAGTCAAGATGGTGAATGGCTTGGAGGGGAACTTCCAGGTAGTGGTGTTCCCATGTGCCTGTTACCCTTGTCCTTCTAGATGGTAGTGGTCATGGGTTTGAAAGGTACTGTCTAAGAAGCCTTGGTGAGTTCCTGCAGTGCATCTAGTAGATGGTATACACTGCTGCTACTGTGCTTTGGTGGTGGCGGGAGTGAGTGTTTGTGGAAGGGATGCAGATATTGACACCCCTGGGGCCCTCTGATCCTAATGTCAGCTAACCATAAGAAAATAACACCATCCCTCTACAAAAAATATTTTTATTACTATACAGCAAGGTAAATATTGGGTTAATTAGTAAATCAACAAATACCAAAAAAAAACCTGATTACCCTGCAGATCCCAAGTATGGAGAATCTTATTTTGGAAATATTTAGTGTGAAGGGTAGGAGGAGTTGAAATCCTCAAAAAGATGCTTTAGTTTAGCCTGACAGCATCCATAAGTCTCTGGATTCATGTTATCAGGTTGAAAATTCTCAATCCTGCTTTGCTGCCAGAAATGCAACAGGATGACTGCTGGTGACTTACAATCCAGATCCTGCCAAATACCCATCCCACAGTGGCACACCTCAGACATTCAGCAGAGGAGCTGCACTCATAATCCCTAGTTCCATAGCAGATGACAACAGTACTGTTACTTACATTATGAGGGGATTGTAGCATAGTAGTAACATTATTAGACTACAGGTCACGTATTCTTTATCTGAAATCCCCGTGGCTGATTGTGTTTCAGATTTCAAATAATTTCGGTTTTTGGATACCGCATACAGGCCTAGGCCTACTTATATTACAATGGCTGAAGCATAGGCTAGCTATAGTCTAAAGTAGATAAAATGGCTAGAAAAGTAAGATGTACCACTGAATAATAAGTACAGGTTACCAGGTAATAAGTTCCCACCCATGGCACCATCTGCGATTCTGCTTGTAGGAGAGGGTTCAGAGTGTTGATGCACTCTGCGGGAGACCTTGGCAGTAAATGTCAGGCGGCAAGGTTCATGTCAGCTCAGGTCATGTTGGCTTGGGTCACATGCTTCCCGCACTAAAGGTCAATGAGGTTAAAAAAAAAATGCGGTTTTTGAATGCATTTGGTTTTCGGATTTATGGATAAAGGCTTCTCAACCTGTCGTAATCCAGAGGCACGGATTAATTGTCATGCTCACCTGCCTTCACAGTCACCCTCATATGAAAATTCTCCCTCAGGAGTCATGTTTGGTGTAGATGGAAATTCTCCCCAAGCAAGGCCCCTGTGTAACTGGGCTGGAAGTACACCGCTGCTCAAAGTTGAATTATCTCATAGAGAAACCAAAGGCTGAATTTTACAGCCCCTTGCCGGCATATTTGAAGGCAGGGGAGCTTGTAAAATAAAGCGTGTGGCCATCCTGCCACCTTCCCGCCCAGCCTGGCTTGTCCACAATATTAAGGGGAGTGTGTAAGGCGTCCAGCAGCCCTCCTGCCCTTAGTTCTATTGAAGCCTTTAAGTGGCTAATTAACTGCCACTTAAGGGCCTTAATCTGACTCCGCTGCAACTTTTCGGTCTACGGGAGGGAGACAGGGCAAGCCCAGCAGTCCGGCAGCTTTGACTGCATGGGCTGCTTTTAGGCAGGAAGTGGAGTACCTCCTTTTGGGTGGCCACTGTTCCCATTGGGGGCACCCCCTCCAAGGTCGTAACCCCCACTATCCCACTTTAGCCTATTGAACCCACATCCCATCCCTGTTCCCAACCTCACTGGCACTTCAGGTACCCATAAAGTTAATCACCAAATTTTCACCCACCTTTGCAAGGTTATTGCTTACAAGGCTTATGATGTTAGTGGTAAAGGATCCTGAGGGTAGCCCATACTCTCGATACAGGCCGACTAATGTTCGTGCCTCATGTTCAAACTCCATGTCATACATAGAAAATGCATTTGTTAGTATAGGAAGTTTCATTACCTGCTCCGGGGGCCACAGGTGCCTCTACAAAATAAAACAAATATGAATTATTTCAGGATTAGGAATATGACATTCATATATGAATATGAGGAGGCATAGGCCATACTGCCCCTCAAACCTGCTTTTCTAATAAGGTTGTGGCTGATCTTCTACATCAACTCCATTTTTCCACACTATCCCCATATTTCTCGATTCTTGTCACGCCCAAAGATCTATTGATCTCAGTATTGAATATACTCAATGACTGAACATCTGCAGTTCTGGGGTCACGAATTTCAAAAATTCACAACACCCTGAGTGAACAGGCTGAACTTTACGGGGCGTAATGCTCACCCACCCACCCCTCCTCCTAAAGGAAAGACAGTGCCACTCCAACTGAAGCTCAACAAGGCCACCCTGCAGCAAAAAAGAGCTGCCAGTGGCATGAACGAGGTAAGAGGGACTTCCAGCCCACAATGGGGGGAAGTTCTGCCCTCAAGAGCTGCCAGCTCAATCTGATTGGCTGGCAACTCTAGAATTCCAAGCAGTGCCAGACTCAGTAGCGGATGCTGCTGGGACTGCATATAGGCCTCAGGACGAAGAGGACATGGGTCCCAGACTAAACCTGGGATCAAGGAGCTGAGGGAGGGGGTTGCGGGTGTGAGCTTTGGAAGCCAGGAGGGGAGGAATAACGGAGGGGTGTAGCATCTTGATGGGGGGTGCCCCCGATGCGCACAGGGCTCCCCATAAACGACGTAACCCCCTTCCTTGCTCATGACAACTGCTTTATGGTGTGGGCAGCATAATATTTGGGTCAATTGGCTTGGTAACAAGCTCAATTGTCTGTCAATTATTTAAAAGTGGTGGGCGGGCAACCAATTTTGGCACCCGCCTGCCTAGCTTTTATGAGGATTGGGGCGGTAGTTGGCAGAAAGGTGGTGGGCTAGCCACCAGTCATATTTTACCTGCACCTTCCCACCCCCCGCACCCCACTGAAAACATACCCAGCAAGGGGTGTAAAATACAGCACAACAATTATTTTCCTCATCTCAGTGTTGAATGGCTGACCTCTTAACTATGATTGTGACCCGTCATTGTGGTCTCCTCAACCAGAAGAAACAGCCTCTTCGCATGAACCCTGTCAGGCTCTCTTGAAAGTTAATACATTTCATGAGATTGCTTCTCATTCTCTGAAACTCCATTGGATATAGGTCCAATCTCCTAAATCTCCCCTCATAGGATGCTCCTCTTATTTCAGGAAAAGCCTCTCTAAGTACATTCTTCCTGAGGGAAGGACACCAAAAATGTGCACAGTACTCCAACTGTGGTCTCACCAAAGTCGTATATAATTGCAGAACGTTTCCTTACTTTTAAACTGCAACCCTACAGTAATAAAGGCTAATATATCTTCCTAATTGTTTTCTGTTCATGCATGTTAATCTTCTGTGATTCCTGTACAGATACCCAAATCTCTCTGAATCCCAACATGTACTCCTCTTTCACTTTTTAACAAACATTTTACTTTTCCATTCTTCCTGCAAAGTGGATAATTTCAGCCTTCCCCACATTATACTCCATTTGTCACAATCTTGTTTAATCACTTAACTGGTCTATGTCCTTTGTAGCACCTTTGCATTCTCCTCACATTTTATTTTCCCACCTAACTTTGCATCATCAGAAAACTTGGGCATATTACATTGGTTGCCTCATTCAAATAAGTCATTGATATAGATTGTAAATAGCTGAAGTCCATGTGATACTCCACTCGCTACACCCTACCATCCCAGTTTATTCCCAGTCTGTTTTTTATCCATTGTCCCAGTCCCATGAGACCTAATCTGTGAAGCAATTTCTTGTGTGGAACCTGAGATTTTTGAAAATCCAAGTATACTACATGCACTGGTTTCCCAGGCCCTGTTCGTTGCACTCTCCTTTCATGCTCTGTCTATTGCCCTGTTACTATATCCTTTATAACAGATTCTAGCATTTTCCTTACTCTTGATGTCTGACTAACTCGCCTCTAGTTCCCTGTTTTCTCTCTTCCTTCTTTCTTGAACAGCAGGGTTACATTTTCTCTCTTTCAAACCATGCTGGGACCATTCTAGTGAATTCTGAAAGATCAAATTTAATGCACACATTATCTCTGTAGTCAGATATTTTTATTCTATCTATAGTCATAGAATTTGGGCAGTTAAAAGCTGATCAACTGCAAATGCTTTATTTCTAGAAGTACAGTAATAACATTTCAGATGTTAATACTTTGGTATGAATATCATCACACAGCAGTGATACAGAGGGCTGGATGTCATATCCAAAATTGAGGATCAAAATCAACATACAATGTGACCCAATGAATATCCATAGGGTTTACAAGATAAGTTATTGTCAAGATTAAAGCTTAACATTGTTGGTTCAGCTCAAATTGATCTGAGTGCTTGAGGCTGATGCTGTGTACAAAGAGTAATAAACTCTCCATACCGTGCCAGTGGTACTTTTTGCCTTGATAAATGTTCAAAAAAATCACCAAAACATATAAATGTGCCTTGTTTATAACAACAAATGAAACTGGTTCATCTTTGTACATGGGTTGAGCCTATCTCTGACATTCCCTCTTGGAGCATTACCCTGCTGTCCTGATGTTATGATGTCTCTGCAAGGTAGGTGCCCCTGTTGCAAGACTACAGACCTCAGTTATCTAACTGGCCACCTCACCCAGGATATGGGATGGGGATGTAGTGAGGGTTAAAGGGGCAGTTGGAAATTCTGCCTCAGCTCACTTCTGGTACTCCAGCAGCACCATGGAGTTTGTACGTTCTTTTATTTTCAATGGTCCATTTTGCAGACTGAAATTAAAAATGACCCAGATTACAGTCTGAGACCTGTTGTTGACAAAGCATTTTTCTTGCATGAGGATTTCTGTACAAGTTACCTCTGATCTTTTCGACAGAGCTCTGGTACTTTTCAGGCATCAACTATAGACAGAGAGCTACAGTTGAACTGACTGCCCTATGATGCAAACTATTAAATTACAGTGCTCTGAAATGCAAAGAGGCCCCGCTTTGCTTTTCCTGTGTCTATTCATAACAGAAGAGCTTTTTGTGAAAACCAATTACATAAAACACATTTGAATGATTTGATTTTTCTTTCCTATCTTACTTCTTTGCCGAAGGAGTAAATGTAAGCGTGTACAATATTTATAATAGAATAAAGCTTACCAAGCATGTCTGATATTGTACATTCGATCCATTTAAAATTGAAAAGTACTCAGTGCAAGGTCAAGCCAATTTACATTATGAGTGGTAAGTGGATTCAGGACACGAATGCATCACACTCAGGATTCTGAGTGTGATGCATTCGTGTCCTGAGAAGGAGATATTGTAGTTTCAGCAATAATGGCCTGAATCTTCTGTCTGGCGTGCAGGTGGCAGAGCCCGCACGTCAGCGCTTATAATGTCGCACGCTGATGTCACATGAGCATCCTGACGTCAGCGCGTGGCTCGCGATGTTTCGGTCGGCAGGCACCATGCAGCGGGACGCGTGCCCGCCATTAATTAAAGGCCTTGTTAAGGCCATTAACTCTTCAATCAATCAGGATTTTGAGGGGCCCGTGAGAACTTCGGCTCGGCGCACGGGCCCAACGGGCAGGCGGGTAAGTGATTTTTTTACAAACCTCACCCAGTGGCGGGATGAGGTTTGATATCGGAATTATAAAATTGTAATAAAGTTTGTGTGTATATCATTAACATGTCCCATCTCATGTGACATTTTCACCTGAGGGGGACATGTTAATGATTTTAAAAAATTTTCTATTTTTAATGTTTCAGTGCCTTTCAGCGATCTCCCTGAGGCAGCACTTTGCCTCAGGGAGATGCGCGAAAGAGTGCACTCTGGCATTTGGGAAATCCCACCCCCGCCCGCACAGGAAGCGCATAGCACTTCCCGTTGGGCGGCCCACTTAAAATGGCGGCAGGGCCCGTTTCAGCGGCGCCGATCGGCTGCCCGCCCACCACCAAGTCGGTCGGGCCCACCCGCCCATCAGGGGCAAAATTCTGACCAATGTCCCAGCAAGTGTCAGCTGACATCTCTCTTCAAGAGTTTACACTGCTGCAATCACCTATTTAGAGTTATACACTTTTGTGACCTTTTATCCTCTGAAGTAATTTATTTAATTTGCACATAGCCAAAAAATAACAGGAAGAACTGATCTACTTTACAAATCCCCTTCTTTTTCCCTCCCTGAAGTAAATGAAAATCTCCCAAGTAAACGTACAGTCTAAATAACATGGGCTGTTTCTGTGGCGATAAGTTAATAGCTTCATTCTTGGTCATAAAGTTTGTGATACTTTTGCTAATTTGTGGCTGCATCTAAATTAAAAATAGACTTCTTAAATGAGCTCCATATTAGATAGTAGAAAGCAGGCAATTGAAAACAGATGTATTGAAAGTATACCCTACAGTCTTCCAAATAACTTCACAAAGACAGAAATGCTTTTACTCTGTGGTGTAGTAGTAGCAGAATAACTGATATTACCCCTGCCTAATTCACCTTTCATCACCACAACCACAGAAAAGGTGTTGGTTATGTGCAAACCTCTGTGTTTAATACAGAATGATATGGCAGATTTTTTTCCTACCGCACCACTGAGTAAGTTGGTGGGGAATGCATCCTGCTTCTGATGACTGCCCAGCAGCTATTTAATGCATTGCGGAGCACTGACTGGAGGCAGGCCTCCCCTAACCCTCTGGGGGGCAGACCCTGAGAGTTAAATTACTCCAAGACCTGTCAGCCAATCTGATTGCCCAGCACCTCTCTAGTCCCAGCAGCATCACCGCGAACGGTGGGGCTGCACTGAGCCCCACAGAACAATGTGCTAGGAGCCCAGGATGTGCGTAAGTCTGTGGGTCTCTTGGCAGGGCCAGCAGGGAGGCCTGGGAGTCGGGGTCAAAGGGGGTTGAGATCAGGTTGTAAAGGTCTGGGAGAAAAGGGTCACTTGAGTGGGCCCCAGGGAAAAAAGACACCTGGGTGGCAGGACCCCCCAATCGGGGAAGGGGGCCCATGAGAGAGGCATCCTCCACCTTCCCACTTGATGCCCAAGCAGTCTAACCTACCCGGCTTCCTGCCCATCCCTGGCCACCTTCTGCTGGCCTAAAAATTGCAGACGGGCAGGAAGCAGCCCTTAAGTAGCCATTAATTGTCCATATACAGCCTCAATTAGACCAAGGGTGCAGAGGCTCCCTTAGGCCTTACCCGCACACCACCCGCCGCATCCCCGTAAAATTGCTGCCAGGCCGTGGGAGGATGGGTAGGTGGCAGGAAGGAGAACTGCAGAATTTTACATGCCCACCCACGTCCTGCAAACCTGCTGGTGGGGGCGTCTTAAAATTCTGCCCATAGAGTCCTACAGCACAGATGGAGGCCATTCAGCCTATTGTGCCTGTGCCAGGTCTTTGAAAGAGCTAACCAATTTAGTCTGAAATCCCAGCCTTTTCCCCATAACCCGACAAATTAATCCCCTTCCTTTTTGCATTCTGACATGCTAACAAAAGCAAAAAAAATCTGCCTGCTCATGTCTAAACCAATATTTGATTTTAAAGAATGAACAATTCCAGTCACCTTCATCGTCTCAGGAGAATTAAATATGTTACCTAGTTTTAAGCTACTTAATATAGGTATTTATAATGCTAAAATGGTGGTGGGGGAACACTGTGGTGTGAAAAACAAAATAGAACAATGAAAAAAATCAGGAAAACTGCCAATTTCCAGTTTCAATGGAGGAGAGTCAGGTGACCAAACCACTCTCAGTAGGCGGTCAGTTACTGAAATATTATAAGGAGGATGCGTGCCTCTATAATAGCTGGTGTTTATTTTTAAATTGCTGCAGGTCAGGATCCCCGGAGCTTAGGAAACCTGGCAGATGAAAGGAGGCAAGAAGGACCAAATCTATGAAATGTGTCTTTGTTCCACTGCTTGTGTCCAGGAGGAACAGAAGAGTTTTCCCCAGCTCACCAAGCTTACCTTATAAACACCCATGGTTGCCAACTCCTAGCCTGACAAAAAGTTTCAATCTGGTTGGCTGTCATGCAGGAAACCTGTTGAGATAATTTTGGTAGGATCTGTGTCTGAAAACCCTGATCTCTTCCTGGCTCCATGTTAATAGCAGGCCCATTGCTTTAGCATAGAATGGCTAGAATAACCCATCCCTACAGGCAAAAAATAAATTATGCCAAGTATAGTGAACTGTTCGGGGAGGAGGTACAAAGTATTCAGAATATTCCTTGATTCACATCATCCACTAAAATTAATCAATTTGCTGCTGAAGTCTAAGTGTGAACTTTTCATTCATGCCATTAGCACAGTGAGACGTTTATTAAAAAATCTTGGGTATACTGTTCGTGGTTTTCTACCACTAATGTCAACTGATTAAAAATCTTGGGCATGTTTTCTGATCAGCTGTCCACTGGCAATACCACCAGTGACATGTAGTTCTCAGAATATTTTTCCCTTAATAACAGCCTCATGAGTAGCAACACACCAAAGCATAATTATTTTTATTCTGCAAATTGAAATATGTGTTTGCGTTCAGCTCTTTCTCTTTAGCTATTCTCCCTCAATCACTAGGCAAATTTACTTTTTAAAATATTTCTCAGGGTCCTTGGTGATTGCAATATAGGCAGTACACAGTCAAATGTTCGATGTTACATTGCGAATAGCTTGGTAACAAAGGAGTGCAAACATTCTCAACATCCACATTGAAAAAAAGAGATCAATTTTAGTCATTTAATTTTGTTTTCTATGGAAAAGACAGAATTACAGAATATGGTCACCAAAACAGTAGTAAAAAGCCAGAAACACCCAAGCAATAAAAATGAAATTTGACACATTCAACTTCTATAAATCAGTGAGCCTGATTTAAAATGGTATTGTGGACAATTCCCAAAATCCCCTGATATAAAAAGATAGTTTGGCTTACTCAGTCGAACCATGGCAATAATCATAAGTTTTTAAGGAATATGCTCCATTATTATTTTGCCTTATTGTCTCACAGCTGAGATGAAAATACCAGCCACCATCCCCCCACCCCCCCCCCACCACCCCCCCCCCCCCCCCCCCCCCACGCCCCAACAATGCACTGTAACAAAAAGCCAGAACCAAATATATTTATGGCAAAGAAGAAATTTGGTTTATCGAGTCTATGCTGGCTCTCCATGGAGCTATCCTGCCTGTCCCATTCCTCCACTCTACCCCCACAGCCCTGCAAGTTTATTTCCTTGTAACTGAAATCCCCCATCCCTTGAACCATTATGGTAAATCTCCTCTGCACTCTCGCAAGGACACTCAAATCCTTCACAAGATATGGTGACCAGAACGGGATGCAATACTCTAGTTGTGACTTAACCAAAGGTTTAGAAAGGTTCAACATAACCTACTTGCTTGCGTAATCAATACCTCTACTTATGAAGCCCAGATTCCATATACTTTGCTAACCATTCTCTCAACATGTCCTACAACTTTCAAAGATCTATGCACATGCAGCCCCAGGTCCTTCCTCCCCTCTACATTCTTTGGAACTGTGCCATTAAGTCTATACAGCATCTCCCTAACCCTTCTCCAAAATGCATCACCTTACATTTCTCTATTAAATTCCATCTGTCACTTACCTATCCATTCTGCTAGCCTATCTATGTCCTGTTGCAGTCAATTTGCATCAACCTCACTGTTTACCACTCCTCCAACTTTGGCATCATAGGCAAATTTTGAAATTTTACTCTGTATTCCAATATGCAAGTCATTTATATATAATATAAAATAGCAGTAGTCCTAGCACTGAACTTGGGAAACACCGCTGTCTATCATTATCCAGTCTGAAAAGTAATTATTTACCACAACTCGCGGTTTTCTATTCTTAAACCAATCTTTTACCCAAGTTGACGCTGATCCACTATTCAATGAGCCACAATGTTGTTAATGAGCCATTTATGTGGTACTTTGCCAAACAATGTCTGAAAATCCGTATGGAGAGCATCCATTGCTTTCCTTCCATTAGCCTTCTCAGAAGGAAAGCTAATAGAATGTAATAATTTATTGCAAGGGGAATTGAATACAAAAGTAGAGAAGTTATGCTTCAGTTATATAGGGCATTGGTGAGACCACATTTGGAGCATTGTGTACATTATTAGTCTCCTTATTTAAGGGAGGATGTAAATGCATTGGAAGCAGTTCAGAGAAGGTATACTAGACTAATACCTGGAATGGACCAGTTGTCTTATGAGGAAAGGCTGGACAGGCTAGGCTTGTATCCACTGGAATTTAGAAGAGCAGAGGTGACTTGATTGAAACATATAAGATCTTGAAGGATCGTGACAGGGTCAATGTGGAGAGGACGTTTCCTTTTGTGGGAGAATCTAGTCCTCGGGCCATTGTTTAAAAATAAGGGGTCACCCATTTAGGACAGAGATGAGGGGAATTATTTTCTCTGATGGTAGTGAGTCTTTGGAACTCTCTTCCTCAATAGGTGGTGAATGCAGATTCTGAATATTTTTAAGGCAGAGGTGGATAGATTCTTGATAAGCCAGGGGGTGAAAGGTTATTGGGGGTAGGCGGGAATATGGGGCTGAGGTTACAATCATATCAGTCATGATCTTATTGGATGGTGGAGCAGGCTCAAGGGGCCAAGTGGCCGACTCCTCCTAATTCACATGTTCTATGTTCGGATGTTAGTTACTTCATCAAAAAGTTGAATTCGATTAGTCAAGCACGATCTTCCTTTTATAAATCCATGCTGGCTATCCTTAATTAACTCAAACCTCTCCAAGTGCCTATTGATTTTTTTCTCTGATTATTGTTTCTGAAACATTACCCACCACTGATGTTAAATTAACTTGCCTGTAGTTATAGGATTGTCCTTACACCCTTCCTCGAATGCGGGTGTCACATTTGCCACTCTCCAATCCTCTGACACCTCCCCAGTTTCTAGGGAAGGTTGGAAGATTATGGAAAGTCCCTCCACAATCTCCTTTGGCAACCTGGAATGCAAACCATCTGGACCATGTCACTTAACCACTCTAAGAATAGCCAGTCTTTCCAAGACCTCCTAACTCTCAATTTTCACTCCATCCATTACTTCTACCATCTCCACTTCTACCAATATTTTGTCAGCTACCTCTTAACAAGCACTGATATAAATTACTTATTAAGTATTCGAGCCTTGTCCCATGCCTCTAAGCATATATTGCCTTCTTTGTCCCTGATAGGACCAACTTCAGCTCTTAGTAACTACTTACTATTTACGTACCAATATAAGATTTTTGGGTTCCTGTTGGTCTTTGGTTCCATTTTACCCTGGTTCGATCCCTTTCCATCCCGTTGAAATTAGCCCTTATTCAATTTAGACATTAGCTCCATATGCACAAACAAACAAGGAGCAGGAGTAGGCCATTTGGCCCATCGAGCCTGCTCCGCCATTTAATAAGGTCATGGCTGATCTGATAGTAACCTCAAATCTGCATTCTGCCTACCCCCAATAATCTATCACCCCTGTGCCTACCAAGAATCAATCCACCTCTTCCTTAAAAATATTCAAAGGCTCTGCTTCTACCACTTTTGCAGGAAGAGAGTTCCAAAGACTGAGGGAAAAAAATAGCCTAATCTCCATTTTAAATGGGCAGCCGCTTATTTTTAAACAGTGACCCCTAGTTCTAGACCTAGTTCTAGATTCTCCCACAAGAGGAAATATCCTCTCCACATCCAGCCTGTCAAGACCCCCCAGGATCTTATATGTTTCAATCAAGTCACCTCTTATTCTTCTAAACTCCAGTGGATACAGGCCTAGCCTGCCCAACCTTTCCTCATAAGACAACCTGCCCATTCCAGGTATTAGTCTGGTAAACCTCTGAACTGTTTCCAACGCATTTACATCCTTTTTTTAATGCTCTTCTACATTTCTATTCTAAACCTTATGATATGACGATCACTCTTACCCAAGTGTTTCCCTGCAAACACTTGGCCCATTTGGCCCACCTTATTCACCAGCATCAGATTCAGCAATGACTAATTTCTAGTTGGGCCAAGAACATACTGGTCAAGGAAGTTCACTTGAATACATCTTAGAAATTCCTCCCCCTCCTTAACCTTTATTCTATCATTATCCCAATCGATATTTGTGTAAATGAAGTCCCCTTGTATCACCACTTTATAGTTACTGCATATCTTACTGATTTCCCTACAGATTTGCTCCGCTTTCTCTCTCTCACTATTTGGCGATATTTAGAATACCCAGAGTAGCATCATCATATCCTTTTGGCTCCTGAACTCTAACTAAATGGATTCTGTCCTTGGCCCCTCAAGAAAATCCTTCCTTTCCAACACTACAATGCCTTCCCTAATCAGTACTGCCATCCTACATCTATTTTTTCCTTCCCTATCATTTCTGAACACTTCATATTCTTAAACATTAAGTGCCCAACCTTCACCATTTTCAAGTCATGTTTCCATTATTGTCACTATGTTGTGTTGTAATATGCCTTTAAGACATAGCAACATGCCATCACTAGAAGGGAAGTGCGTCATGTGATCCAGATCAGTTTCACCTTTGGCCTGTGAGCAGAACACAGCACACACAGATCTGCTATTGATGTCTTCAAGCTTTCTATCCATGTACATATGTCCTCATGTGCCTAAATAAATGATCCTACAAGGTGTTTATCCAATCCCTTATGAGTGTTTGGTGATTTTTATATCATTATAAAAACATGACACATTATATTTCCACATGGCCACTTGTGCTTTTAGCTCACCAACCTTATTCTTCACATTTGGTGCATTAACATGCATGTATTGTGAACATGACTTTGTATCGCTCTGGGTGTTTTTTTGTCCACTCCTATCTAATATGGTACTACTCCTGTCCCTAGTACTGTCCAATACTCTCACTTTATGCACCTTATACCTCTCTTCTACTTCTATATGCTGGTGCCCATCTGCTTTCCAATTTAGTTTAAACCCTCCTCAGCCACATGACTGAGCATTGCCACAAGGACCTTGGACCCAGTCCTGTAGAGGTGCAACCCATCCCTTTTGAATAGATGCCTCCTGCCTCTGAATTGATCCCAAGGGCAAAGCATCTGAATCCCTCTCTCCTGCGCCATACCTCAAGCCGCGCAATGATCCTCCCTATCTTACTATTTCTACTCTCACTAGCGTGCAGCACTGAGAGTAATCCAGAGATTACTACCTTTGAGGTCCTACTTTTTAGCTTCCTCCCTAGCTTCTGAAAATCTAACTGTAGGATCTCAATACCTGCTCTCTCTATGTCTTCAGTACCAATGTGTACCACAACTTCTGGCTCACTCCTTTCCCCTTGCAGAATATGCTGCACTCTATCTGTGTTGTCCAATACCTTTGCACCAGGGAGGCAACACACCATGCAGGACTCACGATAATGGTTACAAAAATGCCTGTCTGCCCCTGACTGTGAAATCTCCTACAACAATTGCGTTTCTACTTTTTTTTTTTACGTGCCTATGGGATATGGGTTTCGCTGGCTGGGTTAGCATTTATTGCCCATCCCTAACTGCCCTTGAGAAGGTGGTGGTGAGCTGCCTTCTTGAACCGTTGCAGCCCATGTGGTGTTGGTGCACCCACAATGCTGTTAGGGAAGGAGTTTCCGGGTTTTGACCCAGCGACAGTGAAGGTATATTTCCAAGTCAGGATATTGAGTGGCTTAGAGGTGAACTTCCAGGTGGTGGTGTTCCCATGTGTCCTTCAAGATGGTAGTGGCCTTGGAATTGGAAGGTGCTGTCTAAGGAGGCTTGGTGAGGTGCAGTGCACCTTGTAGGTGGTACACACTGCTGCCACTGTGTTGGAGGGAGTGAATGTTTCTGGATGGGATGTCAATCAAGCGGGCTGCTTTGTCCTGGATAGTGTTAAACTTCTTGAATGTTGTTGGAACTGTAATCATCCAGGCAAGTGAATCACATTGGCTGAAGACTGGCATCTGCAATTTCCATTCACGGGATGCTGGGGACCTCCAGAGGAGGCCGAGATGGATCATCCACTCGGCACTTCTGGCTGAAGATTCTTGCAAATGCTTCAGCCTCATCTCCAGCACTGATGTGCTGGGCTCCCCCATCATTGAGGATGGGGATATTTGTGGAGCCTCCTCCTCCAGTAAGTTGTTTAATTGGGCACCACCATTCACTGTTCCCTCCTGCGCAGCTCCTTGTCCAATTGCGCCATGGTCTGAATGCCACCCTTCAAGGTGTCGACACTCCTTGCAGTCTCCAATGCTGAGTACCTGTTTGAGAGTGGCACACACCCCAAATCCTCCTGTACTTCCAGCCTCTTCCTACTCTTACGAATGGCTATCCATTTATTATCCTGAACTCTTAATGCCTGTGGAGTGGCTACCTCATGGATGCACTCATCCTTCCTGATGCTTTGCAGTGACTCTAGTTGCCCATCAAGCTCAGAAATCCTGAGCTTAAGCTGAGACACTTCCTCCACACATGGTTAGCCAAGACTTGAGAAGTGCCCTGAAGTTCCCACATGGTGCAAGAATTGCAAGCAACAAGTATCAGATGGCTCTCCATGATCTAACTAAAAACCCTCTATTCACTCTTTTACAATATAGCTAGCATCTTGGTTAAATTATTCACTTTAATAAATACTTTATTATAGAACTTTATTTCTGTATTCGGATGTCACCAATGATTAAAACAAATGTTGCCTAATTCTTCCAGATTTTTGTAATAATGTTTCAAAAGAGTATTTGTACCTGATTTGGCAGGAAGTTTAGAACCTAAAAATAAAATAGTAAATATAAATACATGAGAATGTAGGTATAATAATCAAATAAAGTGGACAACACAGAGCTGGCTTATTTTAGTTGTGCAATGTTCAAACATCACCACAATTTGAAGTTGACTAAAACTGGCTGATTTCAAATTTTTTACTTCACACATGCAAAAGTGGAATATATTGCAATGAAATGCAAGCTAACCCTGATTTGGAATCAAGAATATACATACTTTCTACTTCAACTGAAGAAGGTTTCTCTGGGAAATTAAATCACAGAATGAGATCCTACTGCTTTGTCTTAACACATTTTGTTTGGCACAATAACATTTCATTGATTAAGGTTTAGAGAATCTACATAATTGGTTGGCACAGAAACCTTTAAGCAGACAAGCACAAAAGCAGGAGAAAACAAAATACACGTCAAATGATTGTTTTAATGCATTACAGGCTTCAATGAAGCAAAAGGAACAAAGCTGAATATAATACATAGAAAGTAATTCAAGTAACCATTTCAAAAAGTCACAAATCAGGAATGCCATTGGTTTATGGCACACTGTTAATGGATTAATAAACTTCAAGCAAGTTTACCTTATAATATATTTCGGAAGTCACTAGAGATGCACAGATCCTTAAATAATCAAGTTTGCCTACATCAGTTGTCACCCTCAATGTTAGGATTATACCACTTATGTCTGTTTAAATCTTCCATAGCCATTGCTGCCAAATTTGATTTTCTAAGTTGAACATTTTGTTCATATTCAATCACCAGTGCTCCTTCCCAGCAGAAGTCAAACAAACATAGATGGTTGCATAAGTGTTAAGTAGCATGCACTTAATTATCACATGCAGACTTAGTGTGCCCAAACTACATACGTGCTGCTTTTTGCTTTGTTGAACTACCTGGAAAAAATCAGGTGACAAAGTGAATTGGAAGCTACTAGAGGTGAGAATGAAAGGTTGTCAGCTGGAGTTTTATTTCTTACCTTGGCTTTCTAATCTGATTTTAAGAGAAATCAATACAAGATTATCAAAAAAATAAACTGGATATATTTAATCATGCTGAATGCACATGGTGTACGAATAGAGCCTACAGCTTCTGGCCTACTTTCTGAATGTAATACTTAATATAGTGTTGTTGAACGTTGGTTAGCATATGAACGCACTTGGTGCATGGTAATTATGATGTCACATGATGTCACCCACAATGCATTTTGAGGACTATGCTTTCACTGTAAATGTAATGCATTCTTATTGTTCAATAATACATCTCAAGTTAAACTCTTAAAAGCACACAATGGCGATGTTACAAATTTCAGGGGATATTTTCCATTTTGGTGTCCTTGACATTGAAAAGGTGTTCCCTAGGAGTGTAGCTTGGAAAATTAGATGTACCCATTGATTTTCCACCTAGTCTCAAAACAATTAAAGAGCATTTAATCAGTTTTTTGTATGTAAAATGGACAGTTGCCAAACCAATCTCCTTTAAAGGGTCTTTAACTATCCAACGATATTCTATTAACAATGGTGGTTAAGTTGAGGAAGAGTTCACCAGAATGCATCATGGCTACTTCATAAGTTAGTACAATAGCAGTTCAATGGACAAATTTGGACCAGTAGACTTGGTATTAGGTAGCACAGTAGGACAAGTAGACAATCTAATTTGAGGTTATTGTCAGAATAGATTAAGAAAAAAATTGAAGTCAAGGACAAAGGGGATGGACTGTAAAGGAAAAAGTTTGAGAGATGAAAGGGTCTAGCCTAAGTTAATTGGATAAACCAAATGAACAACGATGAGAAATATTTGAGTACAATTTCAGTAGTGTGTAAACTAAAAATTGGGCAGGTTGCAGCCGGCGCCACTGTCTGCCACTGGGGAACCGAAACCTTTATAGTTTGAACAAATTTTTCCCCTTCTATGTTTATTCCTTTCAAAGTAGAACCTTGAAGCCTTACCTAACTAATATAATTTCAAGTGCATTTTGGCCACAATTTCCCAATTGTGCTCAAAGTGGAAATTCTACCCTATGCCCTCTTGTTGCTCGAATCATTCTAGTGAATCGGTATTGTATGTTTTCCAAGGCTGCAATAACTTTTCTGTAACACTGTTATCTCCTGTCATCAGAGCCACACAATATATTCAACCATGGCTCAACAATGTCTTGCATAAGTTCATTTTACCTCCTTAATTTTCTATCCGCATTGCATGTATACATCTAGAATTCTACTTTGCTCTTTGTATTATTTTTCACCTAAAATCCTGCATTTACAATCCCTGTATCTGTACTCCTAGATATCTCTGTTTCTTCACTACATTATGAGTACTTCAATTCTCAATTTTCTTTCACAAAATGCACCATTATCAATATTGAATTGTATTAGTACAATAAAGGGCATCACAATACCATATGATAAGGTAACATGCAAAAAGGTTAATAAGCAAGATAAGAGCCCATGGAGTTGGAAGTAATATGGAAGTAATAAACATGGATAGAGGATTAGTTAACGGACAGGAAACAGAGAGTGGGCATAAATGGGGCATTTTCAAGTTAGCAGGCTGTGACTAGTGGAGTGCAACAAGGATCAGTGTTGGGGCCTCAAATATTTATAATCTATATTAATGCCTTAGATGAAGAGACAGAGGGTCATGTTTCTAAATTTGCTGATGATACAAAACTAGGTGGAAAGCTAAGCTGTGGGGAGGACACAAAGAAGTCACAAAGAGATACAGACAAGTTAAATACGTGGGCAACAAGATAGCAGATGGAGTATAATGTGGGAAAGTGTGAAGTTATTCACTTTACTCACTTTGCATCTAGGTGTTCTAGTGCATGAGTCACAAAAAGTTAGGCATGCAGGTACAGTAAATAATTAAGAAGGCAAATGGAATGCTATCCTTTATTATAAGAGGAATTGAGCATAAAAGTAAGGATGTTATGCTTCAGTTATACAGGGCATTGGTGAGACCACATGTCGAATATTGTGTGCAGTTTTGGTCTCCTTATTTAAGGAAGGATGTAAATGCATTGGAGGTGGTTCAGAGGAGGTTTACTAGGTTGATACCTGGAATGAGTGAGTGGTCTTATAGAAAGTTGGATAGACTGGGCTTGTTTCCACTGGAGTTCAGAAGAGTGAGGGGTGACCTGATTAAAGTACATAAGATCTGAATGGTCTTGACAGGGTGTGCGTGGAAAGAATGTTTCCTCTTGCGGGTGAGTCCAGCACTAGGGGGCACTGTTTTAAAATTAGGGGTCACCCTTTTAGGACAGAGATGAGAATTTTTTTCTCTCAGAGAGTCAGGCGATTTTGGAACTCTGCGTCAGAAGGCAGTGGAGGCGGGGTCCTTGAATGTTTTTAAGTCAGAGGTAGATAGATTCTTATTAGGCGAGGGATTCAAAGGTTATCGGCAGTAGATGGGAATGTGGAATTCAAAACACAAACAGATCAGCCATGATGTTATTGAATGGTGGAGTAAGCTCAAGGGGCAGAATGGCCTACTTCTGCTCCTATTTCATATGTTCGTATGATCAGTTTAAAGAATAGAAAAGCAAAGTAATTTTTAAAAGGTGTGAAACTTGTAAATGTTGATGTTCAAAGAGACTTGTTCTTGTACAAGAAATGCACGCAAGTAGAGCAAGAAATTAGGAAGGCAAATGGCATGTAGGCTTTACTGCAAAGGAATTGGAGTACAGGAATAAATAAGTCTTGCTACAATTGTACAGGGTTTTGATGGGAGCATATCTGAAATAGTGTGTGCAGTTTTGGTCTCCCTATTTAAAGAAAGATATACTTGCATTGAAGGTAGCAAAGCAAAGTGTTTCAAGAGATGAAATGGCTTCTGTTCTCAACTCTTTATATGTCAAGGATGACATCAAAGGTCACATTACTGTCACAAGCCACACTGCACAAAGCCACTTCTCCAAACACCCCCCTTTTCATAAAAATAATAAAACAACCTGCATATATTATTATTTGCAGTTGCAAGTCAGACACACACATGGTCTACAATGAAAGTCATCACACATGCACAGAGAACTGGTCATTTAAATCTGACCAATTCCAGTCTGTCCCTACACACGCATTGCACGCATAGGCTGGAATTTTCCCTGAATTGCACTGAGTGCAGTTGGGGGGGGGCGGGGGGGCGTGAAAAAAGGCGCTTTTCCTGCCAGCCGCAAGGGTGGGTTTTTACGCCGCATTGTCCGCTTCCCGCCTCATTATTTATGTGGGAAACACGCCGTCTCACTAGTGGGTGGCCTCTGAATCGCCCGCCATGCTACTATGCCACTGTTTCCTCACTCTGGGTGCCATAAATAAACTGCAGCTTCACACACAGCTCTCAATATTTGCATCCCAGGACTGCTCCAGTGAAGACATGGCCCTGAAAGTCAAGAAGTGATCAGTGACACATCACTGGAATGCTTTTTGGAGGCCCACCGTAATGTCCTCTACCCCGGCTCTGGCCGCAGGAAGTCCAGCAATCTCAACACTCTGGCTTAGGAGGTAATGACAGTGGTGGTCAGTGCTAATGCTGCACAGAAGCGGTTGGCCATCCAGTGCAGAAAGAGGGTGAATGATCTCATCCATGCCGCCAAGGTATGGCAACCACCTCATCACTCTAAACTCACACTCACAAGCCCATCAGACATTCACTGGCATCTCACTCACTGCCAGCTCAAGGGGAATCACCACTCACTCTCTCACACACACCCTCACATCTCTATCTGGCCTCATCTCCTACGGAGACTGCCTCCTTAGCCCTTACCATCTTGAGGCCACTTGCACAGATCAAAATGTGCCCCCACACACACCCTGGGATAGCCTCATTCCCCAGTGCAGCCCTCACCCTGCAGCCTCTTCCCTTGCCTGAGGCCACTTTTCCCCCTTCCCCAAACAAGCCCTAGCCCTGCAGCTGCCCCTGCCTTACCGCTGGTCTGGTAGGTAGAGACCTGCCTGTGAGCCCCCTAAAAGTGCTGTCATGCTGCCTGCGAAGCCTGGCGCTGATGACCGTGAATCCTGCCCGAAGCAAGGTCAGCAAACAAATCTCGAAGTCTCGAATGAAGCGCAGCTCGCCAGGTGCACGCTGCTTATGTACAGTTGTGAAACGCGTCAATGTGAAATCATGCTAACATGGGCTCCTGATCTAGCATGAGGGGGATGATCCCAGTGAGCAGGGCATATAATGAGATTCTAATGTATTGAAACCTGACATGCGATGGCGGGAAACACGGCCCGCTATTAATGAGTGGAGTGGACGATTGGAAACTGGTTTTATGCCGAGTTGAAACTGATTTTTGCAATCTCCTGATATCTTCCGCTCCTGCCTGCCACAAACAGGAGCGGAAAATCCCAGCTATAATTTTCAAAGTGTTTAGTTTTTCTAATGGTACACATGTGGGTACTATTGGTTGTTTGTCTGGCGGCTGCTCGTTCCTGGGTGATGTTGCCTCTCTGGGGAAGTCATTGCCTTGGCAACTGTTGCTACTGTGGTAATTGTTGCTGCTGATCTGCTGCCTTTGCTAGGAAACGACTGACCTTGGGACTGATGGTCATTCAGTTCCTTGTGCGGTATTTCTCCGTCATTTCTTCCTTATCAGCTGTCAGCTGTGAAGGAGCAGCTTTTCCAGTTCTACGTTTTTGTCTGCAGTTAGGACGATAAATCGGGTCATTTATTTTTACCATGTACGATCGAGGTGACAACTTCTCTACACAGGTTCCAAGTTGCCAAATGGGCTGACTTTTGTTGAGGGCACTGAATGTTTGCATTATGACTGGCTCTCCAACCCTCAGCTCTGGCAATGATTTGGCAGCTTTATAAAGTGAAATTTAGCTTTCTGTTTTTTCACTTTGATCTTGTCACTCACTTCTGATACTGGCTTCAGTAGTGCTTTAGCTATTGGAAGAGTAGTTTGGATGCAGTGTGACATTACTCACTAGGCTGGACTACATTCCATGCCTTCCACTCTAAAATCGCCTTGTACACATCTGTGCTGCATCCACTCGATTTTCTGATGATGGCTTTGGCAATTTTTACTGCAGCCTCAGCCTTTCCATTTGAATGAGGATAGTGTGGAGATGATGCAGAGTGCTAAATTTCCTAATCATTCGTGAAGTGCCTGAATTCTTCACTCATGAACTGAGGTCCACTGTCGCTCATCGCAATGTCAGGAATACCATGATGACTGAAGTGTGCTTTCAGGTATTCTATGATCTCACTGGTAGTTGTTGACGTCAGCTGCTAACTCCCAGTAGTCTGAACAGTAGTCAATGGTGGTAAGATAGTCATTTCTAAATAGAGTGAAGAGGTCTACTCCAAGCTTCATCCATGATCTGCCTGGCATGTCATGAGTCATGAGAGGCTCTTTGGGTCACTTAGCTTGATGTCTGTTATGATCCCAGCCGAGGTTATCACTGGACAAGCCTGACCCCAAGGCGGGACCCTGCTGATAGATCCTAACTTTTATTTGCTTGTTTAGATACGTGGAGAGGGGCTACTGAACAGACTCACAAAAGTCAGCTGATAAACTTCTAACAAAAGAATAAAACATTTATTAAACAAGAAAAGGCAAATTACATAACAATACTCCTTCACCCACAACTATACCTTTACAAATACATACAGGGCAGAAATTTCACCCCGTCGGGGGATTGTGCGGGTGCGGGCAGGGGCAGGCGCGAACCCGATTGCCGCCCCCGATCGGGGCCGCACCGCCATTTTACGTGGGCGGGCCAATTAAGGCCCGCCCAGCATGACACGCGCTCGGAAGCGCTGAGCTCTCCCTGTGCGGGCAGGGGGGGATTCCCTGAGTGGTTCCCTGTGCTCTTTTGCACATGCACGCGAAAGAGCACAGAGATCTCCATGAGGCACAGAGGTGCCTCAGGGAAATTTATTTAACTTATGGAAATTTGATTAAAGGCAGGAGAAAAATTCAAGGACATGTCCCCTCATGTGAAACTGTCACATGAGCTGACACAGGTCCATTATTTATTTCAAAATTTTTTATTTAAATAATGAACCCTTCGTGAAACCTCATCCCGCCTGTGGATGAGTTTTCATGAAAAATGCGAAGGCCGCCTGGGCTCTTCGCCTGCTCGCCAACCTTAAGGTTGGACAGGCAGCTCAGTTAATTATGTTAATTACTTTTTAACAGGCCTTAATAGTTCTTTGACAGTTCGGTGGGCACGCAACTGACTCAGCTGCGCGCCTGCCGAACTGACAATTTAAATGAGGTGCGATGACGTCGGGACGCACGCCCAATGTCATCGCGTGTCATTTTACGCATCGGCGAGTGGGCCCTGCCCCCCACTCGCCAACCCAAAAATTCCGCCCACAGATTTGTAAGGATAACACAAGTTACAAAAGCTACCCTATGCTGTAATGTTCACAGCAAGTCCATGTACCAATAGGCACATGTGGTCAGACACACCACACTCTGAAACCAAGTGACAGATGCCACCTCAACCAGCTGCTATGGATCTCTCCTCAACTCCCACCAGATGCTTGTCACACTGTGAGCCAACCGGTCTCACTGAACTCTGTCCTTCACATAAGGGTTTCCAATCTCCACTCTCCAAGAAATCGCCTTGGAATCTTCTCCCAAATCAATGCTTTCTCTCAGATGCCTTCTGCAAGGGTTTACCTCCAGGGTTTCAAACTCTCCTCCTGATGTTCCTCTTCCCTGGGTCACCACATGCATTCCAGCTGTCTTCCATGCACTCTCTCTTACTGACACAGCTGAAAACAGTGCCGCTGCTTTACATGCCCATAGCAAAGAGTTATAGACCTTCAGTTGTCTCTTTAGACCATCTTGCCTCTTGTAAGCTGTTCTCACTTTAAATCTGCTTTCTGGACCTTTTGTCTCTTTAAATCTGAACCTTGGAGCCTTTCTCTCTCTGCCCCTCACTCTTAACTTCACCTAACAGGACCTTTTCCAGGTTCCTGTCCATCCTTTGACTAGAAGGTCTTCTTTGGACTTCCCCCTGTTCCACTCTCCTAGATTTTTGAGGTTTTTCTTTAGCTTGGGACTTACTACCTGTCCCCTTTGCTCCAGTCTCTCTCTGGCAGCTACTTTCAACCAAATTTAGCTTGGAGCTAGCTATCTGCCCATTTTAGGCTGCTTCTTCCTGGCAGCTGTCTTCAAAACTGCTGAACTCCAACAGCTTCCAAATGAAAACTGCTGTTTCTAACTTTTGTGTTTACGTCTGTGGGAGGGACCTGTCTCTCTGCCCCCATGTTGCTAGACAACAGCCCAATTCTTCTGCTCTTGTTTGCTTAACTTCTTAAGTTGTAAACTCTCATTAGAAATGCAAGCATCTTTTTAAAGTGAAAGTAAAACTCCATTTGACCTTTTCTTAACACACAGATACAGAAATACAAATCAAACTTAAACTTTAAAGCTAAAACTCATTCCTAACACCTACAAATACCAATATAGCTTACTTAAACTGTCCCTATTTCCTTACAAGCACTGCACTGACTGATGTGGTCCTTAATCTCATTGCTCATGTTTGGCCAGTAGAACACTTCTCTTGCCTTCCTCTAACCAGGCTTGCTTCCTTTATGGCTTGCATAGATGCACTTCAGCACCTTTTTCCTCATCTCCTTAGGAATGATGATTCTAATTCCTTTATACAAGATGCCATCTTGTGTAATCACTTTGTCTCTGTATGTCCAATGCTCTCAAGAGGTGTGTCCTTGATGGTTGCAAGCCATCTTTACATCACTGCTCCTTGTAGCACTTGGAGAGTTGTATCTCGTTGTGTAGTTTGCTTGAACTGAGAAGACACTTGTCCGTGAGATTCAAAGTCTCTGCTGGGTTGATGTCTTCCAGAGCATGTTGTACTGTTGTTTCTCATCGAATCTGGAAGATTTCACACTCTGTACTAGCATCATCTACTTTTTTCAAAAAGAGTGCAGCACTTGACAGCATGTCAGTGATATACATCTGCTTCCCCTACTTGCACTTCACTTCTAAATGTTATCTCTGCAAACAAAGTATCATCATTTGCAAATGTTTTGGAGCAGATAGAAGTGGCTTGAGAAAGATGCTTTGAAGTAGTTTGTGGTCAGACCTTACCATCATTTAGTCTCTCTCAAAAAGGTGCTGATTAAAATAGTCACAAACAAAGACAATAGCCAGGCACTCTCTCTCAATTTGTGCATAGCATCATTCAGTTTGCATTAATGTACTGGATGCAAATGCAACTAGTTGTCCTTGCTGCATGAGGATTTCTCCAAGTCCTGTCTCGCTGGCATCACATTGCAGGCTGACTTCATCATTAACATCATAGTACCTCAGCACTGGTGCAGGAGTCACTAGTTGTTTGATGCGAGTGAAAGCTGCTTATTGTTCTGTGCCCCAAGACCACTGAACATCCTTTACAGTGAGCCTGTGTAGAGGTTCACACTCTGATGACCAATTGGGTAAGAACTTTGTAGGTAGTTCACAAATCCAACAAATTGTTGTACCGCCTTCACATCTGTTGGCTATTGCATCTCTGCTGCCTCTCTCACTTTGTCAGGATCAGGGCGAACTCCTTTCACTGTCAGTGTATGATCCATGTTCTTGACTTCAGTCATCTTCAGATGCAGTTTCTTCTTATTCAGCTTTAGGTTCATCTGGCGAGTTCTCTCTAATAGTCTCACCAAATTCTGACCATGGTCTGCAATGGCTTCTTCCACCGTATTTCCACATCCATAGACTAGCAGATAATCCACAATTGCTTCACTCCTGGAAGATCATTGACTATCTCATGTTGTCTGTGTTGGTACTCTTCCAGAGCAGTAGAAACGCCAAATGGCATCCAGAATATAGTCAAGAAATTGACGCTTTTATCCAGTTTCACTTGCCAGTATCCATTCTTCTTCACACCTAGAGTTGTAAAGACCTTTGCCCCAGCAATTTGTGGCATAATTTCTTCAATGATTGGCATAGGGTAGTGAGATTTGTTGAAAGCTTTATTGAGGTCCTTTGGATCGATACACACTCTCAGCTTTCCAGGTTTTTTCACTGTTACCATGCTGCTAATTCAGTCTGTAGGAGTTGTCACTTTCTTATCCCTTCAAGCTCCTCTGTCTTATCTTTCAGCCTGGACTTGAGGGGAGTTGGAATTCTCGGAGATGCTGAGTTGATCTCACACTCTCATCTACTTCAAGATGATATTCACCAGGAAGACATCCAAGATATCTGAAAACACCTTTGTAATGTTTTAGGGTTTATTCAGCAGTCAATGGCTTTGTGCTGTGCAAAACACTGCAAACCTTTTCTGGTATATGGAGGGTTAATAGTCTAGGTTTTTGATTTGTTTCAATAGAGATGAGTGGGTTTTGCTTAGTGTCTACTATTTGGAACTGTAGATCTTCTTTCTTCTCATTGCATTGGTCTCCCAGCTTAGTTTGAACCATTGGCCTGAGCATTGTTCTATCATACAGCCTCAACTTTACTTTCAATGGCTTCATTTTCAGATTACCACCTTGAGCAACTTCACATTGGTCCCCATGAAGTTCATAATGTTTCACGTAGCACCAATGTCCATCTGGCACTTCATATTAACTTTATGCTCTCTTTCTGCTGTCATCATACCTATTTTTGTCTTGAGACTTGACAATACCAACCAGTTCTAGGGTGTAGAGTGATTTGTCAGGATCATCATCTAACATCTCTCCAGCAACCATCATTATAGCTTGTTTTGCTCCTTCCAACAAAGCACTTGCATCCAAAGTGCTTTCTCCACTCTGGTCATGTTTCCTTTTCTTTTGCACGGTGTCCTCTGCAATATTTACATCCTGTACCCTGGCTTTCATCTTTCTACTGCCCCTCTGTAATTGTTCTTCGTTTTCTCCATTGTCTTGCACTTGTAAGGCCCGAACTCCCTCTCAGGATAATGTAAAACCTCGTGAGTTCTCCCGCTAATTCTCTTCTACTGATGATCAACAATCTCAGAGCTTCTGCACATGTCAGTGGCTTTCTTGAGAATAAGGTTCTCGTCTGTCAGCAGACGTGCTCTCATGGTGGGATCTCTTGTTCCAAAGACAATCCTATCTCTGATCAGGTCATCCTTCAGTTGTTCAAAGATTTAGCTAGACATCTCAGTGCAGTCACATACAGACCAATACTCTTGCCCTCTTCGTGAACTCTGGTATTGAACATGTAGTGTTCACAAATAACATTAGCAGACGGTTCAAAGTTGGTCTTCAAGACATCCAAAATTTCACAAGACTAGCTCTTCTGTTCCTCAGTGAGGTCCAGGGTACAATACAGCTTGTAGCATTCTGATCACAGCACTGATAACAGAGTTGCTACTCTTATTTGTTCAGGTTTCTTGTTTAACTCTGTGGCATTCTTTTGTGGCAATGTTTTGCTGCTGAAACTGGAACAATTTCCATTTTGTTTTTAAATCTGCTTTCATCTCCATAAGAGCCAGTACTGGAATATTCAAAGCCATACTGACTTACCCAGTGACCAACATTATGTACAAAGTTGCAGACTGATGTTTTAATTATTCTCTGCTGTTTCTTACAGCTGCTGGCTCTCTTTCAGCTGTCAAAATCCACTCAAACACAGCTGCACACTCCTGGTACACCATGTTCCATGTGGTGCCCCGGAAGGAAAAAACAGTTCGGACCAGTACTCTTATTTCCCAGTTTTTACTGGTGTTCCATTTTAAGGTGTACAAGACCAGTTCGGACCAGTATTCTTATTTCCCAATTTTTACTGTTTATTCCTTCTGGGGGAAGAAATAGCTTCAGCTCTCAAGTCTTTATGCATCAAGGATGACATCAGAGATCACGTGACTATCCAATGGCCAGCACGAAGGCACTTCTCCGAACATTACCTGGGATGAGAAGGATGTCATGTGATGAAAGGCTGAGTAAATTGGGCCTACATTCTCTGGAGTTTAGAGGAATGAGAGATGATCTCATTGAGACATACAATCTTCTAAAGAGGTCACTCATTTAAAGGGGCCCCTGGCATGTGACCATGTCAGGTGCCCCAAGGTTGAGAGCAATTGTGTGTTAAGGGTATTTTGTTGCTGCTGACAAAGGTTTTGAATAATTTACAGAGGTGAGTGTCAGGTTTTTTGTGTTTGTGTGTCTATTTATCTATGGGTAGATTAATGAAAATGTGGCAGGCTGGACAAAACTGAATGTATTTCAACCAGACCCCTGATGATTGCAGGGATGTCTTGAGAATTAGGCTTCAAACTCTCATATGTATCCACAGATGGCTGAGAGAACACAAAGAGCTGATGTCCAGTGTGGTTAGAAGAGGACGGCCCCAAGGTTCAATGACATGCCCCTGCAAGCCCTCCTCCAGGCTTCAAGTGCCAGGCAGGTAATACCAGCTGACAGTAAGAGGAGACCTCTGGACCTAACCAACACAGCCTGGGCGGAGGTCACAGCAGAGTTCAATAGCCTTGGGGTTGTCAGAAGGCCTTGGATGCAATGCAGGAAGCAGCTCAACAACCTTACTTGGTCTGCGAGGGAGATTGAGGCTCCACTGTGGAGACACTCAAGCATGGAGGGATGTGGGAAAGCTCAATATGTTTCACATTGATCAGAAGTGTGAGGTGGGTTGATACATTATGCCACTGTACACTGCCCAAGGGCTATTAAGGGTTTTCTCTGGGGGCAAGTGGGGGAAGAATTGTGAAAATTCATTGGCAATATGACACTGCAGATTCCCAGAATGAATAACAGTAAAAACTGTGAAATAAGAATACTGGTCTGAACCGGTCTTGTATACCTTAAAATGGAACACCAGTAAAAACTGGGAAAAAGGAGTATAGGTCCAAACTGTTCTTTCCTTCTTGGGGATTTCTCACAGGTCAGAAGAGTGAAGGAATGATTATGCACCATTTATCAAATCATTGTAATGTTGGCTTTTTTTTGCAGGAGAAAAGAGCACACAATGCCAGTGAAAGATCGAAGATTGGAGGCGGTGTGCTAGATCTGGTGATCCTTGCGCCAATGGAGGAGGAGACTTTGGAGTGAGCATGCAATGAGTCGAGCTGGTCCATTGCAGGAGGTGAAATAGGAGAAAGGCCAGGAGATGGTGAGATTGCAAAGGGCATTATGCACAACTGAGACAGATATGGGTGCATAATGTCTTGCATGTTTTACTGATAGAGGGATTGATGATAACTACTCGAGAACACCCTTATATATCGGTGATAAATGACTGAATGCATTTTTGGAATGGTGGATGGTGGAATGTCAACATTGGGTAACATCTCACAGTGACTGAGTTGCTGCCAATGCGGAAGTATGTCTATATGCACTCAACTCAAATGTTGAGGATGGCATCTATCATTCCCTGTTTTAGTCTCCTGTGCAGGTGAACAATTGAGTGATGGAGCCAAAATTCCGCAGGGTCTGACACTAACCTCTGAGGAGGAAGAGGAAACCTCAGAGGGTGCAGCGACACATCCTTGCTCTGCGCCAAGCACCAGCACAGATATCACTATCTCGATAGGGTATTGCACTTCAGAACAAGAGGAGGCACAATTTGATGAGGGCACATCACAATCGCATGTACAGCTGCCAGAGACTGAGAGGGAGCAGGTCTCTGGCAGTCCGAGGCGCGCTAGAGGTGATCCAGGTGCCGAGTCCCAATCGGATGACAAGCAGATGCTGGACGTTCAGCTCAAGATGGGTGGAGATGTGACAGAGATACCAAAGAGGCTGTGTGTTCTGGCACAGGCTGTGGAGGAATGCATTCAGGCCACGAACACTGTGATCACCCAATCTACAGAGTGCATGGCTTCCTCCATGAGCATACTGGCATCTGCCCTGGAGGGGCAGATCAAGAAGATTGCAGGAGCAATTGTCGGGATGCACTCTGACCTGCACCCCATCACCCTGGCTCTGTGCTCAGGGGCTTAGAATCAGGGCAATAGGGGGATAAGGAGCCTGGAGTCACATTCAGCTCCTGGTCCCTCTTGAGGAAGGGCCAATTGGACCTCATGGCAGAGGCTGAGTAGCAGCTGATTCCATCTGGGGGCATCCCTCGGGGGTTTCTGATGGGGTCCGCCTCCCCTCTGCTCCTTTGCCATTGCTGCAGTCACCCTTGAGTGTCACAGTGATATAAAGGCCTCCTGCCACTATGTAGGAGATTTCCACCATGGTGAGACCCTCATGGCCTCAGCCAGCCAGAGCACAGCCGCCAAAGTCATCCAAAGCAAGGCGGCAAATGGGTCATGGGGCACTGGCACGAGTACGTGGGAAAGTGGAAGCTATACCTTTGGGATAGTCTTCATCTGAACTGTGCTGGGACCAGTGTTCTGGAGAATCATATAACCAGGGCATAGAGAGGGCTTTAGAATAAATAGTTTGGGGATGTTATGGTAAATGAAAGGGAAATGACAAGGTTGTCAAGCAGGGTAGCAATTTGGGGAATGATTACCAGAATGTGGCAGGAAGGCACAAAGCATAAAATTTAAGAGGGCACCAGCAGATAAGGCCAGAGATCACAAAAATAGTAAAAAGATAGAGTTAAGCTCTGTATCTGAACTTGCACTACATTCATAACAAAATAGATCAATTGTTAGCACAGATAGAAATAAATACGTATGACCTGATAGCCGTTACCGAGGCATGGTTGAAAGGTGACCAAGGATGGGGCTCGAAAATTGAAGGGTATTTGACATTTCAGAATGACAGGAAGCTAGGAAAGGGAAATAGGGTAGCTCTGTCAATTAAGTATATCATTAGTATCGTTGTGAGCGATGACCTTAACTTGAAAGACAATAAGTAGAATCAGTTTGGGTAGAGATAAGAAATAGGAAAGGTAAGAGGTTCACTTGTGGGAGTAGTTTATAGGCCCCTAACAGTGGTCACACTGTAGGAGAGAAAAAACAGGAAGAAATAAATCAGATATATAAGAAAGGTACTGCAATAATCATGGGTGACTTTAATCTTCATGTAGAGTGGGCGAATTAGATTGGCAGAGGTAGCCTGTAAAATGAGGTCATTGTGTGTATTTGGGACAATTTCTTATTGCTAGAGCCAACCAGGGAGCAGGCTATTCTACACCTTGTATTGTGCAATGAGACAGGATTAATCAATAACCTCACAGTAAAGGTGCCTCTAGGCAACAGCATTTGTAACATGATAGAATTTCTCGTTCAGTTTGAAGGTGAGGAGTATGGATCAAAGACTAGTGTTTTAAAACTTAAATAAAGGTAATTATAAGGATATGAAGGCAGAATTGCCAAAGTGAACTGGAAAATTAGGTTAAAAGGTAGGACAGTTGAGATGAAGTAGTAGACTTTTAAGGAGATATTTAATAACTTTCAGCAAATCCAAGTGAGAAAGAAACACTCTTTGAGGAAGATGCATCATCTGTGGCTAAATAAGGAAGTTAAGGATAGGATCAGATTGAAAGAGATACTGTACAATTCTGCAAAGATTAGTGGTAGGTCAGGAGATTGGACAGATTTGAAGAACGAGCAAAGGAAAACAAAAAATAATAAATCGTCATTTGGTGGTACAGAACTTGAGCATTGCTGAAAAAGACAGTTTTTGTCACAAGGCGAAAAGCTTCGAAAAATGTCTCTTTTTTTCAGCAACATTCAAAAAATAGAGAGAAATTAAAATATGAGAGGAAGCTAGCTAGAAATAAAAAAACAGAAGGTAAGAGTTTCTTCAAGTTTTTTTAAAAAAGGAAAAGAGTAACTAACGTGAGTGTTGGTCCTCTAGAGAGTAAGTTTGGCGAATTAATAATGGAAAACAAGGAAATGGCAGAAGCATTAAACAGGTATTTGTGTTTTTTTTCATTGTAGAAGACAGAAAACCTTTCAAAGATACTTGAAAATCAAGAGGTGAAAGGGAGGAAGGAACTCAAAACAATCACCATCACCAGGGAAAAGGTACTGGAAAAACTATTAGACCTAAAGGCTGACAAGTTCCCAGGGCCTGATGACCTTCATCCTAGGATCTTAAAAGAAGTGGCTGCAAAGACAGTAGAGGCATTGATTATAATCTTGCAAAGTTCCTTAGATTCTGGAAGGATAGCAGCGGACTGGAAAATAGCTAATGTAACACTTTTATTCAATAAAGGAAGCAAGGAGAAAGCAGGAAACTATAGGCCAGTGAGCCTAACATCTGTCATAGGGAAATTGCTAGAATCCATTATTAAGGAGGTTATAGCAGGATACTTAGAAAATAATAATGTGATCAGGCAAAGTCAACGCTGCACTGATATTAATAATGAAAACAAATGGAAACTCGACCCCCCAGTTTTCAAGATTAATACTAGATGCAAGATCAGGAAAATTGGAAGTTTTTTTTTTAATCATGAAAAAGAATATGAGAATATCAAAAGTTTCACAAGTGACCAATGAAGCCATAAGAATTCCAACATAAAATAAGAAATTAGATAAATATAAGAGGAAAATATTAAACGAAATGGGAAAATAAAAGAGAAATATAAATAGCTTTAATGTGGAGACAGCTGTGGAGAGCAAGAGGCCGACAGTGAAGGAAGCAGCTAGACAACGTTAAAGGCTGGCTTAGCCAGAAGTGCAACAATGAAGTCACCCACTGTTGCTATGATCAGGAAGTGGGGAAGACCATGGTTGCCTATGTCACTCGGCATGACACTTAGATGATAACGATGGTGGCAATATGGAGATAACTGTGGCGCGGAATGATGGTTCTGAAGGAAGCCATTCAGCCCAAGATTTCTTTGGTTTTCCAATGATATAATAATCTGTTCCTTAAATGAATAAAAAATGTGATAGACATCTACCTGTGAACTCTTAAAGCACTGAGGTCCAAATTTCAGCTGTGCCACTGTGGGGGCATCAAGCCAAAACCAGACTGTCCAAATAAAGGGACAGAGGAGCAGTCACTCCAAGCTGTCCTCACACACTCCCCATTGGCAAGCTGAATGTTACAGTAGATGAGATATGAAAATAGGTATCCAGTTCACCCTTTTTGCTCAATGAAACTGTGTGACATGGAATATTAAGGAGGGAAAGCTTGGAGTAATAAAATAAATCCAAAAGGTTTAATATAAACCTGAACAGACAAGTCAAATGCAAATTGAACCATACAGAATCATTCCGGTGCAGAAGGAGGCCGTTCGGCCCATCGTATCTGCACTGACTCTCTGAAAGAACATTATGACGCAGAGCCTTCTCCTGCCTTTTCCCCATAACCCTGCTCATTGTTTCTATTCAAATAATCATCTAATGTCCTCTTGAATGTCTCGATTGAACCTGCCTCCACCCCATTTCCAGGCAGTGCATTCCAGGTTCAAACCACTTGCTGTGAAAAAGTTTTTTCTCATATCACATTTGCTTCTTTTGCAAATCATTTTAAATCTGTGCCCTCTCGTTCTCAATCCTTTTATGAGCCAGAACAATTTCTCCCTATCTACTCTGCCCACTCATGATTTTGAACATTTCCATCCAATCTCCTCTTAGCCTTCTCCACTCCAAGGAGAACGGTCCCAACTTCTCCAATCTATCTTCATAACTGAAGTTTCTTGTCCCTGGAACCAATTTTGTAAAACTCTTCTGCACTCTCCAATGCGTTCACATCCTTCCTAAAGTGCGGTGCCCAGAACGGTACATGATACTCCAGTTGAGGTCTAACTAGTGCCCTATACAAGTTCAGCATAACCTCCTTGCTCTTGTACTCTATGCCTATATTAATATTAATTATTAACTGCTCTCTCCCCCTGTCCTGCCACCTCTAATGATTTAAGCACATGTACACCCAGATCCTTCTGCTCCTGCACACCCTTTTGAGTTGTATCGCTTATTTCATATTGTCTCTCCATGTTCTTCCTTCCAAAATGAGCACCTCACAGTTCTCTGCATTGAACTTCATCTGCCACCTATCTACCCACTCCACCAACTTGTCTACGTCCTTTTGAAGTTCTACTCTGTCCTCCTCAGTTTATAATGCTTCCAAGTTTTGTATCATCTGCAAACTTTGAAATTGTCCCCTGCACACCAAGATCTAAACCATTAATATGTGTCGGGAAAAGCAGAGACCCAATACCAAATCCTGGTGTAGGATTTTCCGCTTGGTGTGCAGGCGTGCACCCGACGCACCTGAGCGTGAAATAGTGCGCAATGATGTTGGGCAAATGTCTAACATCATTGTGTACTCGTGTGATATTTTGGTCAGCAGGCACGTGAGAGTCGGTAGCGTGCATGCCGACAATTAAGAGGACTATTTAGGCCTTTAATCAATTAATTAACCTGTATTTTTCACTGCCTGTCTAATGTTACAGTTGGCAGGCGGGCGAATGAGGTTTTTGAGGAAACCTCATCCACAGGCGGGATGAGGTTTCCGTAATTAAGTTAAAAATAACGTTTGCAATTCTCAGTCCTCTGGCACCTCCCCTAAATCTAGGGAAGATTGAAAGATTATGGCCAGTGCCCCTGCAATTTCCACTCTTATTTCCTTCAATATCCTTGGATGCATCTCCTCCGGTACCAGTGCCTTGTCAACTTTAAGTACCGACAGTTTATCCAATATCTCCTCCATATCAATTTTGAACTCTTCTAGTGACAGAGATTCCTCCTCTGTCACCATGGCCTGGGTAGCATCTGCTTCCTTGGTAAAGACAAATGCAAAGTATTCATTTAACACCTCGGCCATACCCCCGCCTGACCTTTTCAGCCCCTAATTGGCCATACTCTTCCTTTTGCCACCCTTTTAATATTTATGTGTCTAGAGAAGACTTTGGGATTCCCCTTTATGTTGGCTGCCAGTCTTTTCTCATAATCCTTCTTTGCTTCTCTTATTTGCTTCTTCACCTCTCCTCTAACCTATATTCACCTTGGTTCTCAATTATATTTTCTACCTGACACCTGTCATAAGCACACTTTTTCTTCTTTATCTTAATTTATATCTCCTTTTCCATCCAGGGAGCTCAGGATTTGTTTGCCTCACCTTTCCCTTTTGAGGGGATATACCTTGACTGTGCCTGAACCATTTCTTCTTTGAAGGTAGCCCATTGTTCAGCTACACTGTTTCCCACCAACCTTTGGTTCCTGTCTATCTGGTCCAGCTCCGTTCTTGCCCCATTGAAGTCGGCTCTCCCCCAGTTAATTATTCTTACTCAGGATTGCCCATTGTCCTTTTCTACTGTCATTCTAAACCTTATGATACAATGATCACTGTATCCTAAACGTTCCCACACTGACACTTAATCTACGTAGTCCACCTCATTTCCATGAACCAGGGCCGGGATTTTCTGTACCTGTTTAGCGTCAGGCATGTTTGGTGGCACGAATGAACAATATGATGTGATGGGTTTCACGATGGCATGAAACCAGTCTTTGATCGTCCGCTCAGTCCACCAATGGCGGGCTGCATTTCCCGCCATCGGACATCAGGAATTTCATTGTAATACATCAACATATCATTGTTAGGCAAGCCCGCCAGAATCGTCCCCCCGAACTGGATCGTCCACCCACGTCGGCGGAAAACACGCTGACGTGTTTCGCAACAGCACATAAGCGACGTGCACTTGGTGAGCTGCACTTCACTCGGGACATCAAGGTTTGTTTGCCTACCTTGTTTAGGAAAGCATTCGCAGTTATCAGCGCCAGGCTTCACAGACAGCATCACATCACTTTTAGGGGGGCTCATGGCAGGTCTCTATCTACTAGATCAGCCATATGTAGGTGGCTTTTCAATGGCTGCAGGGCTAGGGCTTGCTTGGCGAAGGGGGAGAAGTGGCCTCAGGCAAGGAAAGAGGCTGCAGAACTGTACTGGGGAAGGAGGGTAACCCAAGGTGTGTGTGGGGTAAAATGTTGATCTGTGCAAGTGGCCTCAAGGTGGAGATGGATGAGGAGGCAGTCTCCAGAGGAGATGAGGCCAGATGGACTTGTGAGGAAATATGTGTGTGAGAATGGATGGTGATGTCCCTTCAGCTGGCAGTGGGTGAGATGCAAGTGAATATGTGGTGTGCTTGAGTGTGTGAGTTTAGAGTGATGAGATGATTGCCATATTCTGGCTGCACAGATGAGATCATTCATCCTCTATCTGCATTGGATGGCCAACCTCTTCTGTGCAGCTTTGGCAGTAATCATGCTGCTGCCCCTCCTGCAGACAGAGCAGGAGTAGAGGACATCGCAGCGGGCCTCCACGCCATTCAAAAGGCATTCCTGTGACGTGTCACTAAGCCTGGGGGCTGCAGTCTTTTGCCTTTCATGGACATCTTCCTTGCCGTAGTCGTGAGCTGGAAGCACTGAGATGTGTGTGCTCGGTTAGACCCGGCATGCATGAAATGGCGAGGTGCTGGAGTGGCACGTGGCCAGCAAATGAAAGCCCACCCGCCATTGAAATGGCATGTTTCCTGGGAATGCACAACTAATACAGCAGGCTTGGGACGATACAGCCCACTCTTGCACTTAGTGAAAATTATTCATTCATGGGATGTGGCCATCGCTGTTCAGAGGGCATTTAAGAATCAACCACATTGCTGTGGGTCTGTAGTCACATGTAGGCCAGACCAGGTAAGGACTGCAGATTTCCTTCCCGGATGGGTTTTTAAAACAATTGGCAAAGGTTTCATGGTCACCATCAGACTTTTACTCCAGAATTTTACTGAATTCAAATTTCACCATCTGCCACTGTGGGATTCAAACCTGGGTCCCCAGAACGTTACCCTGGATCTCTGGAATACTAGTCCAGTGACAATACCACTATGCCACCACCTTCCCTAGAAATCTAGGATGATTCCACCCCAGGTCTAGCAGTGCTTCCTTTCTTGTTGGATTGGACACATACTGCTGTAGAAAATTCTCCCAAAACACTCTAGGAACTCTTGTCCCTCTCTGCCCTTTACACTACCACGATCCCAGTCTATATTTGGGTAGTTAAAGTCCCCCATTATAACTGCTCTGTAATGTTTGCACCTCACTGTAATTTCCCTGCAGATTTATTCCCCTGCATCCTTCACACTAGTTGGTGGCCTATAGACTACACCGAGCAATGTAATTGCAATCTCTTTGTTCCTTAGCTCTAGCCAAATTGACTCTGTCCTTGAACCCCCTGGGATATCCTCTTTCTCTCGCTTTAACAAATACAGCCATCTCTCCTTCTTTTCTTCCTGCCCTCTCTTTCCTGACCACCTTGTACCCAGGAATATTTAACACACTAATCTTGCCCTTACTTGAGTCAGGTCTCTGTTATCGTCACAACATCATAATTCTGCATGGCAATCTGTGCCATAATTCCCCAATCTTATTTACTATACTCTGTGCATTCAATTACATGCAGTATAACCCTGATTTAGACATAATTACTTTCTCCCTTACTCCGACTCTGCCTACTAACTTACTATTCTGTATTCTAGTGCTATCTGTCTCTCCCAGTATTTTGTGCATCTTAGTATTACTCTCTAATATTCTCTCCTGGTTCCAATACTCCAACAACACTAGCAAAGTGCCCTGCAAGGAACTCAGTCCCAGCTCTGTTCAGGTGCAACCTGTCCAACTTGTATAGGTGCCATCTACCCCAGAGTCAGTCCCAGTGTCCCGGGAATCTAAAGCCCTCCCTCCTGCACCATCTTTCCAGCCACACATTCATCTGCCTTATCCTCCTATTTCTGTGCTCACTTGCACATGGCACTGGGAGTAATCTGGAGATTACTCCTTTAGATGTCTTGCCTGCTAATTTTCTACCTAGCTCCCTAAATTCTGTCTGCAGAACCACATCCCCCTTCCTACCTAAGTCATTGACACTAACATGGACCATGACCTCTGGCTGTTCACCCTTCCCCAGAAGAATGTCCTGCAGCCGCTTGGTGACACGCTTGACCCTGGCACCAGGGAGGCAACATACCATCCTGGAGACACATCTACGGCCACAGAAAGGCCTGTCTGTTCCCCTAACTAACAAATCCCCTATCACTATTGCGCTTCCACTCTTCTTCCTCTGCTTCTGTATAGCTGAGCCACTCATGGTGCCACAAACTTGGCTCTGACTGCACTCCTCTGAGGAACCAATACTCTCACCAGTATCCAAAGCGGAAAACCAATTAACGAGTGGGACCCCAGGGAACTCCTGCATTACCTGCCTGGTTCTCTTGGACTGCTTGATGGTCACCCATTCCCTTTCTGCCTCCATGCTCCTAACCTGTGGTGTGACCACCTCTCTGAACATCCTATCCATGAAGCTGTCAGCCTCATGGATGCGCCACAGTGACTCCAGCCACCACTCGAGCTCTGAAACTCGGAGCTCAAGTTTCTGCAGTTGGCAGCACTTCCTGCACATGTGGTCATCTAGGTCACTAGTAGTGTCCACAACTTCCCACATATTACAGGACATGCATTCCATATGACCGAGCTGCCCTGCCACGTCTTAACTTTACCTCCCCTTGTGTTAAATTTATTTGACTTTGGTTTACTTATATTACTTTATGTTACTGGCCCTGACTTCTCCTTATTCCGAGCATTCCTTACTCAAATCCAAGTAGCTACTTCTTTAAAAATAAACAATTTTTCTATTTAACAGCTATTTCAAGGTATTCCCTAACAGCAGTTTCTTACCAAACAATGAACTGACAGTTTTCCTGTGATGTCACTGTTCGATTTTTTTTCAAACTCAGCTCCGAAGGTGAGGTTTACACCCAGCTCCGTTTCTGCTCAGCTGCTCCTGTTCCTGACTTAGAATAATTCCTATGTATACCACACCTTTTTCCCCCATGCACCGAATTCCCACGTGAGCCTAATTCGCTATTCACGCGGTCTCCGTCTCACTCTGGTGTAGTCGCCTGTGTCCTTGCGTGCCCCTTACTCAACTAGATAATTTAACCTACAGAACTTCCAGGACAATATATTGCAACCATGGCATTACAAAAAAAAGAGTTTAAGCCATAAACATGAAAATAATCTGCATGAAAATAATAAAAGTATCAGTACTAACTTATCAGTAAACTCAAAAATATTATAAAAACATGTACCAACGATTAACATTTAGAAAGTGTTTATATTAATCCTGCTTTTAATGTGCTCTTACAGACTACCATTTCAAATAGCTTTGTGATTGGATACCTACTTGATAATTTGATTGTTTGCGGTTTTGCTGAAAAAAAGGAGAAAAGTGAGTGAGTTACACATGCACTTGGATGTAACATACTTTTCTAGTATGAAAATAAAAATTCTGGAAACAAACAGCAGGCCAGTCAGCATCTGTTGAGAAAAAAAATGAAGTTAACGTTTTTAATGTTGATGTATCCCCTTCGTAGGGGTGATTTTAGCTTCATGCCAATAATGTGCAGGCAGTGGATGAAATGTGTTTTGAGGCCTAAGCCATGTTGAGGCTGGCAGTGCTGCAACTCACTAACTGTGAGAGGGCTGGAACCCATGTTGATATAGGCAACAGTCAAAGCCAGGTGGTAGGGGCTGGGACAGATGCTTCAGCCCAGGAGGAGCATCAAACAGAAAGATTAACCATTTCTTGGGATGTTTTCTGAGAAGTTCCCAACAGTCTGTTTAGGGAAAGGTCCTTTATATATATCATAGAGCCTCCATTTATGTGATATGTGGCATCACATGTGAAAGAGGCTGGTATCCTAGCCATCAATCTCAGGACCCTTACCCAAGATGACTGTGGCCAGAGTTCCATTGTAACCAAGGCAATATGTAACCTGAGGGAACATTGCATAGAATTGAATAACTGAATAAAATGGAGATAAAATATGGAAAATACACTGCAACATGGCTGTTTTGCAGCAAAAGTTATTTAAACAATGAGTAATAGATGTCCAGGTCAAATAAACGGATACAGATTGGAGGCAATAATAAACCAGAAATACAGAACCACATACCACATACCATATTCTAGCATACAAGAAAACCATTCTTTCGATCACTTTTTTTCAACTCTTTGCTCAAGCATTCCAAACCTAATCTCTGTTTTGCAGAATTTTACAGTAATTAATTTTAATAGATGGGAAATCCTTCAGGATATGTTGCTTGGTCCACCCAATATTCTTGATATGTAGCACCTGAGGTGCTCCTTTAATATTGAGCAAAATGGGATGAGTTATTGAGACCAGAAACTGTCACTAACAATAAGCAGTTATTTTTCCTGGAGTCATAATCGCTCTACTCTTGTGAATGTTCTACATGTAATGCCAACAAAAGTGGCCTTGAGCTCATCAGCATTCAGTTTTTTTCATTTGGCTCATTTCATGAATCTGTGCAAGCTGCTTTTTCCCCACCTGTCCCCTGGTAATTAGATCTGCCTTTCCAGCAACTTAGTTAACTGCAGGTTTTCAGACCTAAATTATTTTAATTCTGTGAGAAACTTCTTGTAAGTTTGGCAGGATTAGTTAAAACAAGTTATGGACTGCCAAAAACAATTATCTTTAGAACATCTTTGCTTTCCCTTGGCATCATTTGCTCTTGGGCTCCAGGTTTATTGTGATTCCGTGGAGACATACATTTTTATTCTCTTTGAAGTGATCATTACTTATGCCTATGTGGCACTGTGAATGATTGCAAGGGATATGTGCATAAAGTTATATTAGCTCCTGAACATAATTCTTATTTTGATTTTTTAAAATTATACTATGCCATGAGCTTTATTACAGGCTACTTATAGTCCTGCCATGGATAAACATTGGATTCTCCAGTCTAATCTCCATTTTCTTTTCATTGCTTAGAGGAGGAGTAAACTGGAGTGCAGATTGCCAGATAAGGTAATTCATCCATCCCTAGAGACTCACTGGTAAATTTGCACTTTTAGCATTGGAACAAAAAAGTAATGCAAAGTGAGAAACACACATCAATAGCTCATTGGTTTAGTTTTCATCTTACCTTTCTCTGTAGGTTTTGGTTTCACTTGCTTCAAGGTTTCTGCTTCTAAACATTTAATTAACAGTTGAATTAGATTCAGTATTAATAATGTTATGATTATTCATGGATATTGGTTAGTTATTAGTCATATGAAGCAAACATTAAACGCAGTGTACAAATGCAATAGTTAATGTTGCACAAAATATGAGGTGGTAGTTGCCCCAAAAAAGGCTGCCAGTTGCACTGCCTATTTTACAGGAAGTCTTGTTCTGCATAGAAGTGAAATCCAGGTGAGAATCACATGACTACATATAAAAAGTGTCATGTGAAGTCATTTAGACTCAGCCTGATTAACACTAGTACAGTTCCCACCTACAAACTATGAATTGTACAAATTGCCTCATGGCATGGACAAAGGTGTACAGAAGTAATAGAAAGCAGGTGTGGATGAATATTGTAAAGTTAGTCCCCTTTGTCTTCAATGTAATCAACATCTATGCAGCACGGTTTTCTTTGGGGCAGAACATTCTGCCTTATGCTCTTAAAAGGCAGTTGCTTGCCATTGAATAAAAAGGGAGGTTTGTTGTGAAAATGTTTGTGCTTACAGTGACCTACTACAGCAAATGTGACCAATGCTGTATGAATCCAAATAATATCAACAAATAGGAAAGTGGGGAAAATTCCTGTTACTGATGATGCCCTGGAGGAGCAGCTGTGAGAAAAAAAAAAGTGACCTTTTGGGAGGGAATGGTGACCACAAAGTAGAGATCAACTCTGCTTGGGTGGAAACAGTGGAGTAAATGGCATTTTCCAGGTCCATAGCACATGGAAGATGCTTTGTCATAAGGAAAAAAATAAGAAAAAAAGGTGTAATGACCTTCACATGCTTTATTTTACTCAGGAGCACAAATCACATCAAATCTGTGAGCTGCAATGATTTCATAGGAGGAGTATACATAGCATGGTCAAACCTTTCTACAGTGTTGTTTGCTGTAGAAAAGCAGAGGTGAATGTATTTCTGCAGGGCGATACTTTTCAGAGAGAAGCATTTCTGAAACTGCCCATGAGGCAGGAGGTGCAGAAGGAAAACTAAACAAATGTGTCCATAGCCTGAATGGTGCTACCAGGCTATGATATTTTTCAGTGAGATTTGCTTTGCTGAGAACAGGTTGTGTTCAATTAAAAGCTGATCTTGCAATGTTTCATTAAAAATGTAAGGAAAGCTTTCAGGCATCTTGATGATAAAATTTGATGATTTCTTATGGAGTGGTACTGTGAAATATTAGAAAAGCGTTATTAATAAAATTAGAGTAGAATTTAAAATTAGGAGTCAGGCTTGTGCACCTTTTAAGTATATTGGTTTAGATATTAAGCAAAGTAGGCCTGGAATTTTTTTTTATTCGTTCATGGGTTGGGGGCATCACTGGTTAGGTCAGCATTTATTGCACATCCCAAATTGCCCTTGAGAACTGAGTGGCTTGCTAGGCCATTTAAGAATTTACCACATTGCTGTGGGTCTGGAGTCACATGTAGGCCAGACCAGGTAAAGATGACAGATTTACTGCCCTAAAGGGTAATAGTGAACCAGATGGGTTTTTATGACAATGGTTTCATGGTCATCATTAGATCATCATATTTTTTATTGAATTCAAATTTCACTATCTGCAGTGGTGGTATTTGAACCTGGGTCTCCAGAGCATTACCCCGAGTCCCTGAATTACTAGTCCAGTGACAATACTGCTACACCACCAACTCACCCCTATCCTATTTAGAGAGTGTTAGCCCCATTCCAGCTATTTGTATTCGATCATCACAGAAAGATAAGGTTATATCTAAAGAATAGACAGAAAAATTGTGAAGCTCGATTGGGCAGTTGAACTGGTTTTGCATGCAGACTAAACCAGATGCTGGTTTTCATGTGTTGGAGTTCAATACTATGATGAAACATCATAAAGAATGGAATGTTTTAAAAACAAATAAAATAAGGATAATTCAATCTGGATAAAAGCATGCTTAGGTTCCCATCTTTGGGAAACCCAAAGAACTAAGGTTCCATCCTTAAGAAATCCAAGGGACAGGAAGGCCAGGGCGGGACCCATCTCAGGCGGGAATGGAAAATTTGGAGAGCCAGCCATAAGTCCATTGTCTTTTGCAGCACTGGATAATCCTGGCTGTGGGCGGGGCTGGAAAATCCCGGCCGAAGTTAGTGATTTTTAGCAATATTCCACATACTAATCGTCTTGTTGGGTATTCTAGTAAAGCTGGTTTCATATTTCTGATGGGTGACAATGGCGAATATTCTTTATCTTGGGAGCGAAGAAAAAAATGGGTTGTTAAAAACACTCTGGCTGTCAAAACACTGGCTCTTGTGGTGGCAGTAGATATGGGATTCTATTTGTCAAATAATTTGAATGCAATTCTCTACAGTGAATTTACTGGCGGTAGTATACCCATTGAATGTTATGTAGATAATTGTTCATGGTGGGATAATGTACATCACTCACAAAGTGTGAGTGAGAAAATGTCACAGATTGACCTTGCTGGCTTGAAACAAACACTGGAGAGAAAGAAACTCTCTAACTTTAAAAGGGTGGATGCAAGTCATCGACTGTCAGATTGTTCACCAAAAGAAATGTGCATAAATAAATTGTTAGGGGTGCCAGAAGAAGGTTGTCTTATAATGTATTGCTTTGTATAGAAGAGGGAGTCTTTGATTTAATTTGTTTTAAAATTTTGGTTGTACATATAAATTCTACATTTTATTTAATGAGAGGGAAGGGAATCTGTTAATTGTATGTAGGTGCTGGGCATTAACTGGGGATTCACTTGTGCCCCAAAACTATGAACAGATTGAAACTGTGGTTGTTGGCTGAGGAGGTCCATGTTTGTAATGTATCTCTGTAAATAAAAGCCTATAAAAGTGTGTAAAGATTGATTCAAGTTCTATCCTTCACCATCTGGCTCTCTGGACTATAACACAGGGCAACATGTCTTCATAAAAAAACAATTGTTGTGGTCTTTATGGTTTTGAGTCAAGTTGAAGCGTGCTTTTTTGAAATTCATTCAAAGGAAGTAAGTGCCACTCGCAAGGCCAGCCTTTATTGTCCAATTGTGAGGGAGAATAGACTGCAGGTTGCACAATACTGTTTCTAACATCCCAATTTAAGAATCGCATTACAAACATGCATAATAATTGTATATTTGGGGGTGCAACACTGGAACACTGTGCCTTCTATTAAATATATATATAATACTTGAATCAGAGAAGCAAATTTGTTTCAAATCCAACAGGAACTCAGTGTGAAAAATGATCAGAAAATAACAAGTGCAGTAAAATGAAAGATCATGCCCAGTTTGCTTTGTATAAGCCAGCAGCTCTAATCATTCAACTCTACATCAAATAGCAAGAATAAAATCTGCACAACAGTCACTCACTTGTTAATTTTGGCTTTACTGCTGTTTAAGGGAAAAAAATCAAATGAAAATCTGAGGTAAAAACGTCGACCGATTTTTGAAAAAGGGCCTGAATTTTTCTCGTGTCTGGCTGGCCTGGCGGGAGCGGGCGGAGGCGGTCGCAAAGCCAAGCGCTGCCCGCAATCGGCTCCGCGCCGCCATTTTACGTGGGCAGGCCAATTAAGGCCCATCCAGCGTAAGACACAAGCAGCAGCACTCTCAGTGCTACCTATGCGGGCGGGGGGGAGGAGGGAGATCAGGGCCAGCGGTCTTTCGGGCATGCACGCGAAAGAGTGCTTCAGTCTCCCTGAGGCACGGAGCTGCCGGAGATTGACTGTGTCACATGAGATGGGACATGTTTTTATATTTCAGAAATTTAAAAAATTTAATTCATAAAAGCTTTAGGAAACCTCATCCCGCTTGTGGATGAGGTTTCCTAAAAAACGTAAAGGCCGCTTGGCCTTTTCACCTGCCCGCCAACTGTAAGGTTGGACAGGCAGCATAAAGTTGACCTTAATTACTTCCTCAATGGCCTTAACAGGCCATTTGAATATTGGCAGGCGTGCAGCCGAATCCGATGCGCGCCTGCTGAACGAAACACTGCGAGACAGTGCAATGATGTCGGGACGCACGCCCAACGTCATCACGCGTCATTTTACGCGCTGGCATGTTGGGCCCGCCCCCGTACGCCGACTGAATAATCCTGGCCAAGGTTTCCTACCAATGATGGGCTAAATTGCCTTTGAATGATGATCAGGTGTTGCATCACACAATTTTTCCTCCTTTAACTGGTAAATGTTTACTTCTGGCATGTTCTTTAAAAGTAGCTTCAATGTGGGTAATTCTGACTTTGGATGAAGGTGTAAAACTCATGACATGGATTCAGCCACCCTTAAACATTTCTCTATATACTCAGTCTCTTGATTTCAAGGAAAATACAAAAGGGATATGTAAAATGTGCAGCTGTCCCAATATTGCTCAATTTATACCATTTACCGAAGTGTAAGATTTTTGGGTTTCAAGGTATAAAACCCTTCTAATTAAAATCTCTAAGTTCCAAATTCTTAGTTTCTAACACTAGGATCTTCAGTGTGCCTGACCTAACAAGGTACAAATAACGAGTATTTATGAATCAAATAGAATTTATGAAGTAAGATTTTACATATGCTTAGCAAAAATACAGTGAAGACAACATGGATGCTCCTTATCTCTCATGTTCATAGGATTCCTTGAGCATTGCCAGCACAGGCAATGTCTTTCGCTTTGTCTATCATCATCTGAATTGATGTTGAACTGTTTCTTAGAAGAATGATACCACAGAAGCCATGGTAACAATGTGCCAACAAAGATTCAAATTTTCCAACGTTTATCCCCATTTCTCGTTATTCTGACATCCCTTATTTGAAAATAGTCCAAATTCACCTCTTCTGTTGGCTTTGGATGAAGGTCATCTGGTATCACCCCACCTCTGTAACTAGAGTCATGTAGACTGAAGACAAATGTCCATTCCTTGTTTCTTGGGCCTCCGGAGTTTACATTCTATTGTGAACAAATGCTACATCCCCTGGATACAGATTACCAATGTATAAAGAATATCACATTCTCTTGTCAATAGTACACCTATTGTTAACATTCACATCAACATATTCTGACCCACAAATACCAAAATCATGAAGAACAAATTTTAGAAACGCTTCCTACCATAGAGGAGAATTTTCTCCACGTCGGGGCCAATTAAAGGCCCGCCCAGCGTGATGCGCACCTGGAAGTGCTGTGCGCTCCCTATGTGGGCGGGGGGTGGGGGTGCCTGAGTCGGGAGCACCCTCTTTCACATACGCGTGCGAAAGTACGCAGAAATCTCCCTGAGGCACAGAGGTGCCTCAGGGAGATTAGTTTTAAGTTTAAACAGTTTAATAAAGTGTTGAAAAGATTTTTATGACATGTCCTCTCATGTATAACTGTCACATGAGCTGGGACTGGGACATGTGCATTAATTTTAATAAAAATGTTTCTGAAAATTTTAAATCATTCATGAAATCTCATCCCGCCCATGGATGAGGTTCCATGAAAAATGCAAAGGCCGCCTGGGCTCTTCGCCTGTCAGCCAACCTAATGGTTGGACGGGCTGCTCAGCTAATTGCCTTAATTGCTTTTTTAGAGGCCTTTAATAGGCCTTTGACAATTCGGCAGACATGCAGCCAAGTCGGCTGCGTGCCCACTGAACTCAAAATCTAAATGACGCGCGGTGACTTCGGGATGCACGCCTGACGTCACCCCGCATCATTTTACGCCTCAGCAAGGGGGGCCCACTCCCGTTCGCCGAGCCGAAGATTCTGCCCATAAAGTCAAAACGGAAGGAAAAGTTTCCCTCTAATACAAATGTCCTGCACTACAGATATGGTTAATCAATTAAATCAATGCATAGGTTTTGTTTAAAGATAGTGTCATCCTAAGTTCAAGCTACTTTTTAGCCATTTCTTCAAAGTTGATGAAATGACACTTAATTGCCCACAATTCAATTAAGACAATGTACAACTGCTGAACCTAGACTCTCAAGCAACTTAGTCATAAATCCATCAAGTGTATCTTCTCACAAACAACAGTTGCCATCCTGTAATGTGTCCCCAGCTGCCTTGATATTGCCTTATTAACAGAAATTCAAACTTAACTATTCAAAAATTGGTTAGAATAAAATCCATAGATGTTATTGCAGACCAACAGTGAATCCTAAATTTAGTAGCATTATCAAAATCTTACAAAGGGCAGAATTTCCAACCGTAAAGGTCTGTAAATATACAGTTGCTGCTGCGCCTTATTCTTACTGTCGCTTTTTGTAGCACACCAAATGTAAATAATGTGTGGATTCTGCAAATTAATCACCAATGCTCATATGGGTACTCAAAATGTTCAAGAAGGTAAACTTGCCAGATTTTAATCTAAACATTGTTTGGTTAACTATTTTAATTGTACTTTACCATGACCTTGATTATCAGAAGATTCTCAAGTAATTTTCACAAGATGCAAGGTCCAGTGCAGATACACACTGGTTTAATTGGTCTAATCTCCATTTTCTTTCCATTGCCAAGAGGAGGAGTAAACTGGAGTGTGGATTGCTAGATATGACAACCCATCCATCCCCAGAGATAGTTTTATGCATTTATCAACAAAGGAGAGTGGTGAGGTTAGAAACACAAGTATGTTTCATTGTTTCATTGGTTTAATTTTTGTATTACCTTTCTCTGTAGGTTTCGGTTTCACCTGCTTCACAGTTTCTGCCTCTAAACATTTAATGAACAATGGAATTAGATTCAATATGAATCAGAATTTAATTGCACAGCACACTAATATACAAGAAACCAGAAAATACACAACACAGATGCTACAACTCAGCTCAAGGCACTGGCTAATGATGTGCAGATAGAAAAGAAGGCAAGAAGCAATGAATTTTGCAAAGCTGGTTGCTCTTCAATTTAATCAACTACGTATGCATCAAAAATGGGTTCTGGAGCCCGGGCAGCAGCGCTGCTGTTTCTAGACAAGAAATCTGGTGCGGCCACAGAAACTTGCCGTAAGAACGAAGAGGAGTTTTTATTTTGGCCACAGATGCATTTGCACAGATGAATAGTGACCAACCACAGGAAAAGTGGCCAAAATTACATCCAAAAACGTCAAGAAACAGGAATGTGGGAAAATTCCTTTTACTAAGGATGCCCTGGAGGAACTGACACAGAAAGTGCCACAATTGTCCTGTGAGGAAATGTTTCTCGCAAAAAAATGTCAAATCTCTTTGGATGGAAGTCAATGTAGTTTTCCTAATCTATAGTCTAAGCAAGTGGTTTTGTAGTGCAAAGCGGAGTGAACACATAATTATACTGAATTTTGCAAATTTCATTTTATTTTGGGGCTCAGTATACATGATCCAAATGAAAGCTGGAAATGCAACATCAGCACAGAGCCAGCACTCAAAGCTTGGGTAACCCTTTCTGCAGGGAAACCGAAGTGCAAACTTCTTGTGAGTAACAGAAATTACTTTCACTGTTCATACAAATGTTTAAAGTATGAATTGTTGCTGCAGAAACCACACTCTAAGAATCAAACTTAGACCAGGGTGTGCTAATTTTTACAGGTGAGATGAGAACCAGAAATGGAGCTCGCCCGAAGAATATGCAAGTTGGATAAGAATCTTATCAATGTAATTATCATATAGTTACAATGCTGGTTGGAGCCACAGTGAAATTTTATTTTGACTGTCATTTGTCTCCATATTGAAATGCACTGAAAATTTTGTGAGCCTAAAAGCTGGATTTCATCTCAGCATGGAGCCTGTAAATCGGCATTAATGTTTACAAGGCACTGTGCCACATTTTTTAAAATAAAAAATAACTGTTGAGTCTGTAGTGATGTTGAGTCAAGCTAAATGGTGAGGAAGAATATCCTGAAGCTTGGTCATTACAGCTTGTATCAGCCTAACTGAAGACGCACGTTACACTAAATTGTTTAGTTTGTAACTATTCACTGAGGAAAGTGATCAGAATATTAAAACATCTCTAAACAAACAATTCATGCACTCATTTGTCTTATACATGTAAACATCTCTCATCGTTTACATCTAGAACTTTTGCAAGGAATGAAAGTTCTAATCAAAAAAAAAATTATTGCAAATAACAAGAATAAAATTTCCACTCACGTTTTATTTTGGGCTTTACTGCTGTTTTAGGAAAGAATGATGAAAATCTGAGATAACATTGCAGTTTTTTAAAAAAGATTAGGATCTCTACTACTGGGGGACTCATTTTATTGAATGGTGGCCACATGGAACATCAATGTTTCTCTCCTTTGATTGATAAAGTTACTCCTGACGCATTGTTTAAAAGCTACTTGATGCTATCACACTGTCCATTGTGCACATTTCTTTTGAAAATACATTTTCTACTTCACACCCAATGGTAGAAATTTGTGCTTCACAGTCAATGTAGTTCTGCTACTGGTCACCAACAGCAGATACATCCACTCTACTGGCTCACAACGTTTGCATATATTCCTAGAATCCCAACCATAGATATTAACACATGTGACACCACTTTGAAAATTTCCAAAGCTAGGTTTCTAAAATTGTTAACAAGGCTTATTGTTGTTTATTGTAGGCACAGAATAATAAACAAAAGAATAAAAGTCTCTGTCTCTATATGATACTTGCTTTCCAAATTTGATCATTCTCACCCCCCATCTATTGTATTTACTTGCAAACGTTAAGATTCTGTCTAACCCATTTCAGAATTTTTAGTGTCCATGTACACAACAATAAATTTGAAGTAGGTGAGTGCTGTGCACAACACATTTTATCATGCGGAACGCAATCTTTATAGCCCACCATTCAAGCCTGCAAAAAATCAGGCCTGGTCCCGCCTTTCACAACATTGTAAGAAAAAAAAGACTTATTAGTTATGAAAGAAGAAAGAAAGAAAGAATGGTGGATTCTCAGCTGTTATTTGTTTTACCAAATGCTTTCAACAATGCTCAGTAATATAAAATGGGCTCCAGAATTCCGTTGGGTTCTGGGTGTCTGCTGCCATAAATCTGGCAGGAAACTGAACTGCCAGGAAAACAACAAAACGCTGGTTGGCCAAGTCTGCACTGCAATGAACCTCTCGTATGTAAATTTCCGGCCCGTGCTGCTAAACATAATTCCTATGTCACTTCTGCCAGTTTCACCAGACACATCTATCATATTCCAGAACTAGAAAATTATCATTAATGCTCAAGTTTGTATGCAAAGTGTTCAAGCAGGTAAGCTTTTGAGGTTTTAAAAATTTAAGCATTACTTTGCTGATTATTTTAACTATACTATTAGCTTTAACATTTGCAGCTTTCAGTTTGACTTATCTTCATTTTCTTTCTATTATCAAGGCTTGTGGAAAATTGGAGTGAAGGATGCTAGATCTAACAAAGCCCCCACTTCAGACAATCATTCGTAGCTTTAACATTTGGCATTGGAAGAAAGGAAAGCTGTGAGGTTAGCAGCAGTTGTAAATATGTCATTGATTGAACTTCTCTGTTACCTTCTTTCGCAGGTTTTGGTTTCACTTGCTTCATGGTATCTGCCTCTAAACATTTACAGAGCAAGTGAATTAATTTTAAAATTAATCATTTATACTAAACATGAATATAAACCAGTCATTAGTCTCATAAGATGCATGTACAACATAAATATATAATAAAGCACATGCAACAAATCATACAGTAAAACACCTATACACACATGCAATAATTAATACGTTAAAACACGTGCAGATTTTTTTCTCTTATTGCAAGCTGCTTTGTGCACAAAAATGAGCCTCAAAAATGGTTGCCAGTAAAGTTTTCCAGTGGCAATAAATCTAGATGTTTGTCACATAAAAACGCAGAAAAATGTGACTGGTGATCTCATTTAATCTCCAAAGCTATTCTTACCCTCACTGCCTGACCACGGCAAAATCCTTCTCAACAGCTATATGCCACAGGAAATACAGGTCTGATCATGGCACAAGTAAACCTGTATACATAGGAAGGCAGGCCTCATTGGATTTTGTAAAGCTAGGAACCCTGCCTCCGCTGTGTCATATTCAATTTAATCAGTTTCTTATATATGAAAAATAGGTACAAAGAACCTGGGCAGTAACAGTTTGCACGTGGTCAGAAGGTCAGGTGAGGCAATAGCTCTTCAAGGGCTGTTCCTCGTCAATAAGAAAAGAATAATTTTCATTGTGGCGAAAGTTAAACTTGCAGAGGTGAACAGTGGTGAACTCCAAGAAAAATATTCAAAACTGTGTGCAACCAAAGTTGTCTAGAAAAAGGAATGTGGATAAATTTCCCTTTACTGAGAATGACCTGGTGGTCCTGATGCAGGGGGTGCAACAAAGGAAGATGATTCTCTTGGGAGAAAATGGTCAACATAAAGCAGACTACAGATCTGCTTGTAGAGAAGTAATAGAGTAAATAGAGTTTCATATATCTGTAACATGTAGATGAAATTTAGTCAGATGCGGAGGAATAAAAAAAAGGTGGTCTGACATTTGCATATTTTGTTTCAGTCTGGGAGACAGTTGTCATGAATCAAATCCAATGTGTGAACTGAAAATCTTCACACAGCTGACATGTGAAATATGGGCATTTTTTTGACAGGGTCTTTTACAGTAAGCACACAAGTACACACTGTTTGTGGTAGCAACAAATCAATGTTCACATATGCAAGACACAGCGCAACATGTTTTTATCAAAAATAATGAATGGGCATGTTGTTAAATCGAGTTTGGATGAGGAGTTTGGTCATTCTCTGTAAAATCCTAACCAAACAGCCATATTGCACTAAACTGGAGCGATTCTTCAGATGGTGGTGAAGTATCGAAACTCTGTGCACTGTGTATATGTATTTATTATATAAATAAAAGAGAACCAATTTGAGTCAAATCGAACCAACAATTCATTCAGCAAAACTATATGAAAATCACAAGTTTTGTAAACTGAAAATTCATGCCCAGTTTTCTTGTATAAGCTAACAACTCTAATCATTTAACTCGACAACAAACAGCAAGAATAAAATCTCCACAAAAGTCACTCACCTGTTCCATTTAGCTTTACTGCTGCATAAGAAAAGAATGATGAACACTTGAGGTAAAAATGTCAATAGATTTTTGAAAGAGAATGCTCCTTACTGGTACCGAACTAATCGGTCTTTGAAAGGTCATCAGGTGTTGCATCACACAATTTTTGCTCCTTTAACTGGTAAATGTTTACACATGGCACACTGTTTAAAAGCAGCTTCTTGATTTTTTTCTTATTCTTTCAAAGGGTGTTAGCATTGCTGGCTAGGAAAGGAGTTCAAGGATTTTGATCCAGCAACAGTAAAGGAACAGCAATCTGGCTCCAAGTTAGGATGGTGAATATCACTTATTGCTAATTCTGGGTTGGATTTTACTGTGGACTTCAGGGCCCTGACATCGGGACTAAATGGGGCTATCAAACCCTCGCTTGCCGGAAGCTGCTGCAATCTTCCAGGAAGTGGCCCCTTAATTGGCCTCCATTGTATTAAGGCTCAATCAAAAGCCAGTGACTCTGGAGCCTCAGCAACACTACCAGGAGAGATGGGCACTGATGAGGTAGGTTGAGAAACATGAGGGCATCAACATGGAGGAATCCTCAGTGATGTTCATGGAATTAAAAACTGATGAAGATCAAAATCTGTAAGGCCCCTTGGAGCACAAGGCAAAAGCCTCCAAAGGATTAATTTGGGCCACGCCTGTGGCCTTTCCTGCCTGCAGCCCTATCATTAGGGCTATGGAGCTCACGGCTGGAAAGATCCTCTGCCTTTCAAAAAGGAAGCATTTCCATGCCGCTGGTGAAAAATGCAGGTGAGGCCAAAACCCGACCTTATTGGGGGCTGAAATCATCTTAATTGGCTGGCCACATCATTAATGTGGGCAACCTATCCAGTTTCCTATGCACTCCTAGGAGACTTCCGCGGCGGGCGAGAAGGTGTCATGGAGCCATCCCGACATAGTTATCCCCCCTATTCTCCCAGCCCCGTGCCGCCAATCCTATCCACAGGAGACCAGGAAACTTCAGCTATCCAACTCTGGTTAATGGTCTAAAACGGGCGACATGGATTCAACTGCCCTTAAATATTTCTCATGATAGTCTACCTCTTGATTTCAATGGAAGTGCCAATCAGGTGAGGTGTATAATGTGTAGCTGCCCCAATGTCAATCATTTTACATCATTTACCAAAATTATTTTACGTTTTTAATTGCAAAATTTTCAAATGATTTTTACACTAATGTCCTGCACAGATAAACACTGGCTTAACTGGTCTAATCTTCATTTTCTTTCATTTGCCAAGAGTGAGGAGTAAACTGGAGAGCAGATTGCTAGATGAAATATCCCATCCATCTCCAGGGGCTCACTGGTAGTTTTATACATTTAGCATTGGAATAAAGAAGAGCTGCAGGATTAGAAACACACGTAAATTTCATGTAAATGTCATATTGGATTAATTTTTGTGTTACCTTTCTCTGTAGCCTTTGGTTTAATTTGCTTCATGGTTTCTGCCCCTAAAAATTTAATGAACAATTGAATTAGATTCAGTATTAATCATAATTTAATTGTACATGAATATTGATATTAGTCTCATATATTAACATATTATCCTTGTACATGAAATAATAATGAGGCAGTAATGTTTCCTGAAAAAGGTGACTAGTCACACCCAATCATTGTTGCTTTTAAGATCAGGTGAATATATTTATCCCAATGCCACTTTAAATTCATTATCCAACTACGGTCATGTTCTGTTCTAATGTACAAATCATAGACTGTACACCTCAGCTCAAGGGATGGGCAAGGATGTACAGATAGAAAAGAAGGCAAGCAGCAATGAATTTTGCAAAGCTGGCCGCCTTCCTTCTCAATTTAATCAGCTATATAGGCATGAAAAAGTGGGTGTAGAAAGCCCAGGCAGCAGCATTGTTTTTTTCTGGACAGGAAATCTGGTGAGACAGTAGCTCATAAAGCACTGTTCCTTGATATTAAAGAGATGAGTTTTCATTGTGGCCACAGATGCGCTTGCAGAGATGAACAGTAGCCAACTAAAGGAAAAATGGCCAAACCTGCATGCATCCAGAAATGTTATTCTGTGAGGAAATGGTTACAACAAAGAAAATGTGAAATTTACTTGGATGGAGGTATCAAAGTATCCCTAATCTATAGCCTAAGCAAGAGGTTTTGTAGCGTAAAGTGAAGTGAAAACATCGGTGTTACTGAACTTTGCATGTTTTGTTTTATTGTGTGGTACACGATCCAAATCAAAGCCGAGAAATGCAATTAAGACACACAGCCAGCACCCAAAGCACAAATAACCCTTTCTACAGCATCTCTTCCTCCAGGGAAACAGTGGTGAAAACCTCTTGTGAGTAACAGGAATAACTTTCATTGTTCATACAAATGTTTCAGGAATAAGTTGTTGCTACAGAATTGCACCCCAAGGGCAGAATTTTACAGCCCCATTTCGGCGGGTGGGATATGTGGACTCAGAAGGGTTGTTAATGTTTTACCTGAAGTATTTATTGCAGAAAGTGTTTTAAACTTGCCTGTGTGATCTGTAGCAGTTCAGATCGATTTCCAACAGCTTTCTCTGTACTTTGAAGCTTCAGCTCACCAGTCTGCAGACAGTAATCTAAATCGGGCCTGCAGCTTTCCGGAGGCCTCCATTTAGCCTGGGGGTATGGGTTCTGACATCTCCACTGGAGGCAGCTCCTCTGAGGAGGAAGGGAGGGATAGAATAAGGAGGAGGCCAGGAGTGGACAATCAGCCTCCAGGGGAGCCATCTTTGGGAGGCCAGGCGCAGGCACAAGGGGCGCAGGGCCAAGAGGTTGTCCAAGGTGGAAAGGGCCACAGAAGATGCCACTATCCTGCTGCCAGGGTATACAGGCGGTGAAGCAGCCACCTCAATATGACTGAGGTGCAGTGCCGAAGGAGGATCCAATTGTCAAGGGGAACAGTCAACTATATCTGTCAGTTGATTGGCCCTGAGATCTCCCCTAACTGTGTGGGTGGACACCCCATGCCAGCGGCTCTGAAGCTCACAGTTGCCCTCCACTTCTATGCATCTGGCTCCTTCCAGGGCTTGGTGGGTGATCTTTGCGGTGTCTCCCAATCAGCTGTCCACACTTGTGTCAAGCAGGTTACAGGCGCTCTGTTCAGGTGTGCATTGACCTTCATCCACTTCTGCTGTGACCAGGCAAGTCAGGCACAGTGAGCCAGAGGCTTCGTGGCCATTGCTGGCTTCCCCCGCGTCCAGGGTGCAATAGACTGTACACATGTGGCCATCAAGGCGCCAGCAGGTGAGCCCGGTGCCTTCGTCAACAGGAAGGGCTTCCATTCCATGAACGCGCGGATAGTGTGTGATCACAGAATGCAGATTCTGCAAGTTTGTGCAAGGTACTGGTAAATGGGATTAAGTAGGTAGGTCAGGTGTTTCTTACATGTTGGTGCAGACTCGATGGGCCAAAGGGCCTCTTCTGCACTGTGATTGTGTGAGCCCGTACCCAGGCAGCCTACATCCTCAGACACTCCCAGGTGCCGGGGCTCTTCAGTGCTTCGGCTCGGCTGGATGGATGGCTGGTGGGTGACAAGGGCGATCACCGCAGAAGGTGGCTCATGACGCCTCTCCGCCATCCAAGAACAGAAGCTGAGCAGCGCTACAATAGGGGCTATGACACCACAAGGGCTGTGGTGGAGAGAGACATCGGTCTTCTCAAGATGCGCTTCCGTTGCCTTGACCGCTCAGGGGGTGAACTCCAGTACCCCCCAGATCGCGTCTCTCTGATTGTGGTAGCATGCTGCGCTCTGCACAATCTTGCGCTGGAAAGGGGAGATGCAGTTGGCGATGAAGACCTTGACGCAGTGGATGAGGCTGCACATGATGAATCCAACAGTGGCACAGAGGATGAGGAAACACAGGGCAATGATGAGGGGCAGCACGCCAACCCACTACTACACCAAGGAGGCAGGGACATCCGGGACACTTTAATCCAACGAACCTTCAGCTAGCTCCACACACATGGATCTGCAGGACCAGCATTGCCTGGCGCTTCCACACGTGGCACTTAGGTACTATATCTTCCACCTCATCAGCTGCAACTAAGGGCTTAGTACAGAAACATCAATGTCCACTCAAACACTCATGATATGTCTGAGAAACATACAAAGGCAGCACAAAGGAAACACTCTCAGCAATGGTCAGAAAAGTGGACTTTATTGCCATCAAAAAAAAACTACAAATGCTGCTCTGATGCTGATAATGAAACATTCCCTAATCTAGGGCCAACAGAAAATCACCAATGACAAACCTGTGAAGTGCCTAATGTACCTTGTGCTTACGTTTGTGGGTGCTACGTCTTGGTGCCGCCCCATCGCTCAGAGTGGCTTGTGAGACAGCCTGCTGACTCTGCTGTCCTGTTGGCCTCGATGACATTGGTGGCCGTCCCCTGGCCCGTGGAGCCTGTGCTGGCCCCGCCTGGGAGGGAGCTGCCAGTTCCAGAACTGGCACCTCCCCAGTTGTTGCAGCCTCAATGGATGCAACGGTCACTGGCAGATGGGCGGAGGAGCTGCTGCCCTTATCCGGAGCGCCCTGAGAGGAGCTTGCAGCAACGACAGGCAGTGGCTGCGCCGACGTGAGGTCACATTGGACTTCCTTGCTCACCGCAGATGGATGGGCACCGAGCTGGGACACTTGGTGCCTAGAACATCTCCCACATTGCCAATGACCACCTGTGGCCATTAGCGCTGTGAGGGCTTGCAGGTCAAAGCATAACCCAATCAGATGGTTCTCAATCTGCTGGAAGCCCCTCTCCATGAGAGTCGCCAATCTCTCAATGGAGGAAGCCTGAAGCTCTGTCCTGCGGTTCATGCCATCACTGACACTCTGCCTGGATTCCTCCACCACAGAGACCAAGTGAAGCACACCCTCATGCAACCCTGCCAGATGCTCCCAGGCACCCTGCCGCTTGTCCTGCAGCTGCTGCATGGCTGACATCTCCAGAGGCACATCATCACTGCCCGACTCAGCATGTGCCTGGTCCCCTGCAGTCCTCCGGCTGATGGCGCCATTGGCACTCTCTGTCCGTGCCATCTCCTCCAGCGATTGTGAAGTGCCCTTTCCACTGTGCCCCGGGACACTAGCCAACGTCATAATCCCCACCGATGTGTTAGTCACTGCGCTAGTGCCTGGCTCGCTGAAATAATGTGACGCAAGTTGCGAGTGACGCCCCTCAGATGTGGAGGGGGGGCTCTGGACTTGTTACTGGCAGCCATGCGGTGGTGATGCTGAAATTAACAACAAGGACAGTGCATCAGTTAGCGTTCAGTCAGTAACACCATTCATCCCTTTCTCCCCCAGGCACATAATGTGCTCAACCTTCAAGAACCTAAGGAGACGACCATTGGTGGGGTGGTAAATAGTCAAGAGGAGGCCCAAACATTACACGCGCATGCAGACAGGCTGGTCAGATGGCCCAAGGAATGCCACATGGAATGTTATGTGGATAAGTGCGCGGTTAAGCACTTGGGCAAGACAAACAAGGTACGGGAATATATGAGTAATGGTAGGACCGTGGAAAGTCACGACGATCACAGGGACCTTGCTGGGCAGACCTGTTAAGGGAGCAAAACATAAGGCATTTAACAAGGTCAAAGCCAGACTTGCCTTTATTAGCTGAGGAATAGAATGTAGGAAAAGGGAGGTCATGTTGCAAGTGCAGAAAATGCTGTCGAGGCCACAGCTACACTTCTGCGTTCAGTTGTGACCTGTGCTTCATGGGAGGGATGGCATTGGAGTGGGGAGAGTGCAGAGGTTCCTGACCTGGATGCATGCTGGCCTAGAGAGTTGGAGTGATGAGAAAACATTGCATACACTTGCGACATTTGCCGTGGAGCACAGGAGATTGACAGGTCGTATTATTGACCTTCATACCATTATGAGGGGCATAGAACGGGTGGACAGAAAGCAACATTTCCCCTTGGCGCAGGGATGACTAACGTGGTGGCATTTATTTAAGTTGAGTGCCATGAGGTTGACAGGTGAGATGCTGAGGACCTTTTGGACAGAGTAATGTGGGACGCATTGGCTGAAAGGGTGGTGGAGGTACAAACCCTCCTAAGATGCAATAAGACTTTGAATGTGCAGCAGCGATGCCATGGCATGTTAGGCCATGGGGATAGTGGTCACAAATGGGATAAGGCGACTTTGGAAGGTGCTAGATACGCGCATCCTCAAGGGGCCAAGGGACCTTTGTGTATGACCCACACATCTGACTGTATCAGTCTGTGAATGAGCAGTGTTGCTGCATTAACGATTGCAGCAATCATCAGTGCTTTGGATGGTGGGGAGACAGAGTGAATGGGACTGTGGGCCTCAAATACCTGGCTGCTGCACTCCAGCCTCACCGACACCTGTCAACCTGGCCGCCTGCCTCCTCCCCAGCTCCATGGCCTGCTCCTCAAAGGTGGAGACGTGCTGCAGAATGGTGTGCCCACCACCAGTCCGCAAACGCTCCCAGCTATTGTGCTCTGTTTTTGCCTGCAGAACAGAGAAGAGCACTTATTGGGGCTGATCGCTCATGTACTCTGCACGCGCACACCGCACCCCAACCACAGTGGCCCATCTGAGGCCTCCAGCGGCTCCTGTCCACACTACTGGTGATCAGTCCCCAGAAGATAGTACGGCTGGTCCCAACCCCCTCCCCCAACGGCCACCTTGGACACATTTGGCGTCCATCACTTTGAATAACACACGGGTCTTAGCGCCAATGGCAAGGAGGCGCAACTAGGTGCGGAGCCGAGGCCAGCATATGGCTCTTGGCCACGACACCTTGAGGCTTCCCTTCCACCATCTCATCACCATCAATATGACATGTGTTGAGTTCTGAGTATGTGTCTAGCTGCCTCCCCTGCTGGTTGCCCCCAGACTACTCAAATGGGACAAACACCAACATATGCTGTGGGAAGAACCCATCTTCTCCTCAACCACTAAGGCTGATGCAAGCATGGTCACTATCTGTTTGCCCACCCAGCGTGCGCCAAGTGCCCAATGCAGTAACGACACTAAGACATGGTGGGGGGGTGAGGGTGGGGGGATGGGTCTCAAAGGCTAAGGCTACCTGCTGGGTAAAATGGCCAAGGCTGACATGGTACTCACCCTTACAGAGCACAACAAATCATTGAAGCGCTTGCGGCACTGTGTTCCTGTGCGTCACACAGCATCTTGAGAGCTAACAGCCTCCGCCACCTCCTGCCACACCTGCCTGGTCACGTGGGGGGCCCTCCTGCCCCCATCCTCCGGAAACAACACCTCCCGACAATTTGACACCTCTTGCAGGAGGGCAGCAAGGCAGGCATTGGAGAACCAAGGGGCACATTGGCCCCCCGTTGGCCTACCCTCCAGCCTGCCCCTCTCCTCCTCCTCTGCCCTGACCTCCTCTGGAGCCCGGTCGCTGGCCATGGTGAACAGCCTAAAGGAGGCTGCCTCGCATTTCTTTATACAGACTGCTGGTTGCCCATTGGAACCGCCGGTCTGTACACGCTCCCCCGCATATTTGAATTTCCCACTGTACACGGGAGTCTGAAACGCGCTGGGCAGGCCTGAATTGGCCTACCTGCGCAAAATGGCGGTGCAGCCCGTTTCGCCGGCGGAGATCGGCTACGCGCCCACCGCCAATTGGGTTGGGCCCGCCCGCCCGACAAGCATAAAATTCTGCCCATGAGCTGGGACATGTGCTTAACTTTTATTTAAACATTTGATAAACATTTACAAGCCCTCATAAAACCTCATCCCGCCCGCGGATGAGGTTTCATGCTTATTCCGAGGCCTGCCTGGGCTCCCAGCCTGCCTGCCAACCCTAAGGCTGGACAGGCAGGTCCATCAACAAAGTTAATTAAATTTAAAGGCGTTAATAGGCCGTTGACAGTTCGGCGGGCTTGCAGCCGAATCGGCTGTGTGCCCGCAGAACTGGAATTCTAAATGATGCAGGGTGACGTCGGGATGCACACCCGACATATCCCCGCATCATTTGAAGCATCGTCAAACGGGCGCCGCCCCCACTCGCTGACCAGAAAAACCTGCCCCATATCTCAAATACTGTATGTAGTTTTGGTCTCCTTATTTAAGGAAGGATGTAAATGCATTGGAGGCATTTCAGATGAGGTTTACTAGATTGATACCTTGAATGAGCAGGTGAGTGGGTTGTCTTATGAGGAAAGGTTGGACAGACTGGGCTTATTTCCACTGGAGTTTAGAAGATTGAGGGGTGACTTGATTGGAGTATATAAGATCCTGAACAGTATTGACGAGGTGTACGTGGAAAGGATGTTTCGTCTTGTAGGTGAGCACAGAACTAGGGGGCACTGTTTTAAAATTAGGGGTCACCTTTTTAGGACAGAGATGAGGAGAATTTTTTTTCTCCGAGGGTTGTGCGACTTTGGAACTCGTTGCCTCAGAAGGCAGTGGAGGTGAGGTCATTGAATATTTTTAAGGCGGAGGTAGATATATTCTTGTTAGGCAAGGGAATCAAAGGTTATCAGGGGTAGAAGGGAATGTGAAATTTGAAACATAAACAGATCAGCCAATGATCTTATTGAATGGCAGAGCGGGCTCAAGGGGCCAAATGGCCTACTTCTGCTCTTATTTCGTATGCTCATATAAGTCAGAATTCTTGTATACAAGGCACAGTGCAACAAAGCTGTTGAAAAATAATTGTTGGGATTGTTGTGATGTTGAGTCAAACAGAAAAATGCTGCAAATTTCAATCAAAAAATGAATAATCATTCACTGAGGAAAGTTATCAGAATATTAAAACAGCTATAAATAAACAATTCATGCACTCATTTGCTTTGTAATTGCCAGCAACTGGAATCATTTAACTCTACAACATTTACAAAGAATGAAAGCTCTAATCCCTAAAATAAATGATTGCAAAGAGCAATAATAACATTTCCACAAAAGTCACTAACTTTTTATTCTGGGCTTTACTGCTGTTTAGGAAAAGAATGATGAAAATTTGAAATAACATTGCACGGATTGTTTTGAAAGAATAGGTTCCCTGCTCCTGGAGGACTCTTTTTTTTAAATCAGGCCACATATAACATCAATGTTTCCTTCCTTTAATGGGTAAAGTTACTCCTAGCATATTGTTTAAAAGCACCTTGATGATATCACAAAATCCATGTCTGCACATGTCTGTTAAAAATACATTTTCTACTTGAAACCCAATGGTGGAAATTTGTACTTCACAGTGAAGACAGTCCCACTAGTGGTCACCAACAGCAGATAAATTCATTCTACTATTTTACAACATTTGCCCATGCTCCTAAATCTCAACTAGTTAGGTTTCTAAAACTCATATGGAGGCATTTTGTTGTCTGTTCTAGGCACATTACTTTAAAGACATACAATTCCAAAACATAATTAATAAACAGACAGAACAAAACTCTCTTTGTATCTAGCTGATACACACTTCCCAAATTTGATAATTCTAACACCTGATCTAGAGGATTTACTTTTACAGACAAGTGTCCACATACAGGGCAACAATAAACCTCGGAAGTGATTAAATGTCTTGCAGAACACGTTTGATTATGCTGCACACAATCTTTTTAGTCCACTACTGAATCCTGCAAAACTTCAGATCTAGTCCTACCTTTCAGAACATTTGCAAGAAAAAAAAGACTTATTAGTATGAAAGAACAGAGAAAAGATGGTGGATTCTCAGCTGCTACTTGTTTTACCAAGTGCTTTCAACATTGTTCAGTAATATAAACATGGGCTACAAGATTCCATAGAACCATAGAAAAGTTACAACACAGAAGGAGGCCATTCGGCCCATCTTGTCCATGTCAGCCCGAGGACACACAGGTACCCTTTCTAATCGCACCTTCCTACACCCGGCCCATAGCCCTGCAGCTTACAGCACTTCAGGTGCAGATCCAGGTACTTTTTAAAAGAGTTTAAAGTTTCTGCCTCTACCACCAACTTGGGCAGTGAATTCCAGACACCTACTACCCTCTGCATAAAAAAGTTCTTCCTCATGTCCCTCCTACACCTTCTGCCACTTATCTTGAATCTACATCCCCTGGTTCTAGAATTCTCCATCAAGGGAAACAATTTTATCCTGTCCACTCTATCTATTCCCCTCATAATTTTGTACACCTCAATCAAGTCACCTCTCAGCCTTCTTTGTTCTAAGGAAAATAACCCCAACCTATCCAATCTCTTCTCGTAGCTACACTTTTCTAACCCTGACAACATTCTTGTAAAACTCCTCTGCAATCTCTCCAGAGCTATTACATCCTTCCTGTAATGTGGTGACCAGAACTGCACACAATACTCCAGTTGTGGCCTCACGAGTGTTTTATACAATTCCAACATTATATCCTTACTTTTATATTCTATACCTCTGCCAATGAAGGAGAGCATTCCATATGCCTTCTTTACAACCTTGTCTACTTGAACTGCTGCCTTCAGGGACCTGTGTATTTGTACACCAAAACTTCCTTGGAGATCTGGCAGGAAGCTAGTCATAATTCCAGGAAACTGAGAAAGCATTAGTTGCACTACAATGATGTACGTATGTACATTTCCAGCACCTGCTGCTGAACATAATTTCTTTTTTCACTTCTGCCAGTTCACCAGACACAACTAACTTGCCCCAGAACTAGAAGATAATTATTAATGCTCAAGTTGGTATACAAAGTGTTCAAGCAATAAACTCGTCAGATTTTAATTTGAACTTTATTTTGTTGATTATTTTAAATAGACTTTGCTATTAGCTTCAGTATTACAACATTCTCAAATGATTTTTACAAGCTTGTTCTGTGCAGCTTTTATCTGGACGTATCTCTTTTTTTATTTCCACTATCAAGAGTTGTGGAAAATTGGAGTACAGAATGCTAGATCTAATAACCCCTCCATGCCCTGAGAATCACTTTTACTTTTAGCCATTTGGTATTGGAAGAAAGAAGAGATGAGATTAACAACAGGTATAAATATCTCATGAGTTGTATTTCCGTGTTACCTTTCATTGCAGATTTTGCTTTCACTTGCTTCACAGTATCTGCCTCTAAACATTTGTAAAATTAGGTTCAAAATTAACCATTTCATATTATACATGAATATTAACCAGTCATTAGTCTCATGCAATGTATAGTCAACATGCAATAATTAATAGAACAAAACACATGTGGATGATTTTTGTCTCATTACATTCTGGTTTGTGTACAAAAATGAGTTGCCAGTAATGTTTTCCAATGACAATAAATCTAGGTGAATCTCCTAACTACATACGAAGGAGGGATCATGTGAAGTCATTTCATCGCCAATACTATTTTTACCCTCTGCTTGACCATGGCAAGTTCCTGCTCAACCGCTACAAACCACAGATGGTACAGGTCAGGCTCATGGCACATGTAAGCTTGTGCAAATAGAAAGGAAGGCAGGCCTCTTGAATTTTGCAAAGCTAGGAACCCTGCCTTCCCTGTATCATCTTCAATTTAATTAGCTTCTTACACATGAAAAATAGGTACAGAGAACCTGAGCAGGAACACAGTTTGCTTGTGGTGAGAAAGTCAGGTGAGGCAACAACTCTTCAAGGGTTGCTGCTTGAGAAGTTTTCATTGTGGCAAAAGTTAATATTGCAGAGATGAACAACTACAAGACCAACTACAAGAAAATTATCCAATATTGTATACAGCCAAAGGTGTCAAGAAAAAGGAATGTGGGGAAATTTCCCTTTACTGAAAATGACCTGGTGGTCCTGATGCAGGAGGTGCAACAAAGGAAGATGATTCCCTTGGGAAAAAATGGTCAACACAAAGCAGACTACACATCTGCTTGAAGTGAAATAATGGAGTAAATAGAGTTTCATATATCCATAATATGTAGATGGCACTTAGGCCAGGATTTTCTGTGCCTGCAGGCGTCGGTTGTGTTTGGTGGTTGTGAAACCAGTTTATGATCGTCCGCTCAGCCTGTCGATGGCGGGCCACATTCCCTGCCATCAGACGTCAGGAACCTCATTGTAATACATCAGCATATCATTATGAAGCCAGCCCTCCAGACTCATCCGCTCACTACCCCCCCAACCCCATCCCCGCTGCTGGATCGTCTGCCCACGTCGGCGGGAAAACACACTGAAGTGTTTCACAACAGCATATATAAGGCGTGCACTTGGCAGGCTGCACTTTGCTCAGGACTTCAAGGTTTGTTTGCCTACCTTGCTTCAGTCAGCACTCACAGTCATCAGCGCCAGGCTTCACAGACAGCACTATATCACTTTTAGGGGGGCTCATGGGCAGTTCTCTACCTACCAGATCAGCCAATGCCTGCAGGGCAAGGTCTTGCTTGGGGAAGGGGGAGAAGTGGCCTCAGGCAAGGGAAGAGGCTGCAGGATGAGGGCTGTATCGGGGAAGGAGGGTATCCCTGGGTGTGTGTGGGACACATGTTGATCTGTGCAAGTGGCCTCAAGATGGAGAGGGCTGATGAGGCAGTCTCCAGAGGAGATGAGGCCAGATGGACATGTGAAGGTATGTGTGTGAGAATGGGTGGTGATGTCCCTTGAGCTGGCAGTGAGTGAGATGCCAGTGAATGTGTGATGGGCTTGGGTGTGCGGGTTTAGACTGAAGAGATGGTTGCCATACCCTGGCTGCATGGATGAGATCATGCATCCTCTTTCTGCATTGGGTGGCCAATCTCCTCTGTGCAACATTGGCACTGATCAGTACTGCCATTGCCTACCAAGCTGGAGTGGTAATGTTGCTGCCCCTCCTGTGGCCAGAGCGGGATAGAGCCCATCACAGTGGGCCTCCAAGGTGTCCAAAAAGTGCTCGAGGGTGCAGTCTTCTTGCCTTTCTTCTTTGTCGCAGTCCTGGGCTGGAAGCACTGAGCGCAGCTGTACTTTAAATGTGGTGCCTGGCGAGATGGAGCGGTGAGGTGGCGGCGTGTTAGGCAAATTGGAGCCTGCCCATCATCAAGGAGGCGTGTTTCTCGGGAATGCATAATTCATGTGGCGGGTTTGGGATGATACGTCATGAAAAGCCGTCATTGCGGCTGGCTTGTAAAACGTTTTTCCTGCCCACTACTACACTTAGAGCAAATCTGGGACAATTTTGCTCTTAGTTGTATGAGAAAGAATAATAGTGTTCTGATATTTGCATATTTTGTTTTACTCTGGGACGCAGTTGTCATGAACCAAATTCAATCTGTGAACTACAACATCTTCACAGAGCTAGCAAGCAAAGCATTGGGCAACTGTATCAGGTCATTTGTTGTCAGTACACTGAAGTACACACTGTTTGTGGTAGCAACAAATAACCTTACCCTCAAATGTTGAAAGATATGAACAGTTGCCACAGACACTCTAATAATCTAACCTTAGCAAGTGAGATAATTAATCCCGTGGTACTTTTTGGGGGGTAAAGCGGAAATGAGAAATGCCGCTCACTCAAAGAACATGCAATTTGGATCACTCCTCACTGTCCAACAGCCCAAACACTCCTCTCAATTGAAGCAGCGCTTCACTTGCACTTCCCTCAATTTAGTCTACTGCATTCACTGCTCCCAATGCGGTCTCCTCTACATTAGAGAGACCAAATGCAGACTGGGTGACCGCTTTTCAGAACACCTTCGGTCTGTCCGGAAGCATGACCCAGACCTCCCTGTCGCTTGCCATTTCAACACACCACCCTGCTGTCATGCCCATATGTCCGTCCTTGGCCTGCTACAATGTTCCAGTGAAGCTCAACGTAAACTGGAGGAACAGCACCTCATCTTCCGACTAGGCACTTTACAGCCTTCAGGACTTAATATTGAGTTCAACAACTTCAGATCATGCACTCTCTCCTCCATCCCCACCCCCCTTTTCCAATAATTTATAATTTTAAATTTATTTATATATTTTCTTTTCCCACCTATTTCCATTATTTTTAAAAGTATTTCCATCCATTGTTTTATCTCTACCTTTTAGCCTATTTCGATCCTTTCCCCCCCACCCCACCCCCACTAGGGCTATCTGTCACTTGCTTGTCCTGCTTTCTACCCTTAACGTCATCATTAGCACATTCCTTAGCTAATATTACCACCATCAACACTCCTTTGTCCTTTTGTCTATGACATCTTTGGCAATCTCTTCTTTGCCTCCACCTATCACTGGCCCTCTATCCAGTTCTACCTGTGCCACCCTGCTCAACCAGCTTATATTCCACCTCATTTCTATATTTCTTAGTTCTGATGAAGAGTCATACGGACTTGAAACATTGACTGTATTCCTCTCCGCAGATGCTGTTAGACCTGCTGAGTTTTTCCAGCTATTTTTGTTTTTGTAGCAGATGCTCTAATTGTGGTGGAGCTGGATACTTCACCCGAGAATGAAATAGGCCCAAGAATGGAATACAGGGAAAATCAGGTGTGGTGTTGGAAGGAAAGGTCACCCTGAACAGTCCCAAGAAGAGCAAACATTTGGAATTGCTGATAAAAGCAGTCCAGCAGGCAGCCAAAGTGTCAATAAATGTAGCCACCAGAGAAGGAGAACCATCAAGGGCGTCAGATGCCCCAATGACGGGGCCATGCCCAGCCTGAGTGTTTGTGCCTGCTCATGTGTGACACTTTGGGAAGACTATGTGTAGAGATTTGGGTAGAGGGAAAGAAGGGGAACTATCTGGTGGATACCAGAGCCTCTAGAATGGTGGTGGACACCCCGGATCCCACATGGTTGCCCTGGTCGAGCAGGGTTCCCTTTGTTTTAAAAGGATTTACAAGGCATGAACTCGCTGGGGTGGCATTAAAACCCCTAAATTTTCAGGCAGGACCCATAGAAACTAAATGGATATGCATACATCTCAGTTGGAGATCAGGCATAGGTAGGCTGGGATCAGATTGGATATTAGGCATGGCACGGTGTACAGTGAAGAAAATGGGTATGGGGAAGTCTGGATGGTTTCATCAAAACTACAGGGAACCATGTGTTCCATCCAAGCAACAGGTCTGTACGATCTGACTACACAATGGGAAAAGGTTTTGCCAGAATTTTGGGTGATACTGTGGCAGAATAAGGGAGCATTCGCCACCCATAAGCATGATTGTTGGAAAATAACCACAACAGAGGTGGACGTCAAAGATGAGCAGCATGACTGACCTCAGAAACAGTATACCTACCCCCGAGAAACCAAGTAAGATCTGGAAAAGGCAGAAGTCTTGCATCTCAAAGCAGCTCATGTAAATACCCCAATGTGGAAGGTAAAGAAACCAGACAGGTCTGGAGAATGACCATCGATTACCGGGTTTTAAATTAGAAAACCCACAGTGACGCCAGAGGCTGACCTGATTACTGCAATTCCCAGTAGTGCCCAGGTTTTCACCGAACAGACATTTCTAACGGATTTTGGTCCACACTAGTACAAAGGGACACTAGACTCAGAGAAGGACTTTTACTTGGAAACGACTACCTGAGCTCTGTGTTATTACAACAGGTGCACAGTAGATTAAGACCTGTTTTGTACGCATTGTGGGTGCCCACCAATGTAGAAAGGGGATACTCAGTGTGTAAGCAACATCTCTTAGTAACCTTCTGGGCAGTAAAACATTTCTGGGTGTTCACTGGGTCTCAAGGGTTAACTCTCCTAACTCATCGCACCCCTATTAGACTATTAGTAGATAGACAGTTGAAGGATGGCACAGTATCAGGATAAAGGATTTCTATTTGCACACTCCTTGGGAAAGAGTGTATTAAAATAGAATGACTGGAGGAGTCCTGATTGACTGCTGGTATGGCTTAACAGGGGGAACCACAATTGAGTTGAAGGAGCATGAGAGACAGATATGGGGCTAAAGAGTGGAATCCACCCAGAGGGAGGGATATTTATGTAGATGGCTCTAGCTCTGTAGTTGATGGGAAAAGATGGACAAGGTGTGTGATCCATGATCCCAAGGCCAGGTAGAACTAGCCTTGAAGTTACCCACCCACCTGAGTGGTCAACAGGCTGTGCTGGCTGCTGTGGTGTATGTGCTAACCCACCCCATAGGATTTCTGCTACCTTATACTATATGGCCCATATTCACTTGTAACTCATGAACTGAATAGTTGGCCATCTGGAACCATTGAGTGTTTAAGATGGAAGATGGGCGGCCTCTGACTACAGCCTTATAGTTGACTGCAATTCTCGAGACCATTAAAGATAAGCGGGATCAGTATCATATTCGTAAGATAAAGGCCCATTCCAAGACAAGGTCCATATGGGAAGGCAATAAGAAGGCTGATGAACTAGCAAAACTGTAGGCGGCAGATGATGATCTATGAGTTCCATTTTAGTCAGGGATAATAGCAGCAATCACCCAGGAAAACAGACCAGCAGAAGTGAATCCCTTATCCACAGATTTAAAGGAGCCATAGGCCAAGGACATAGTGTTACAGTCGATTTTAAAGGCCAAACAAGATGGAACCCCAAGCGAGGGTCCCTATGGGGCTACGGACATAACAATAAAGGGATGCTGTTTAAAGTGGACAAGTGGGCCGGAGGTATACAGAGCAGAAATCATGCAGTTAAGAAATGGAGGCCCAGGGGCCAAAACACCCATGACCAGAAGTGACTAAAGGAAGTAGAATTATTGCGCCATCTGGGAGAGTGTGTGATTAGTGAAAACTGTCTTGTGTGTGTTACCAACAACCCTGACCCGCACAAGTGAAAAGCTCCCTGGGGCCACACCAGAAGGGCCGAGGGCTCTGGCAGCATGTACAAATTGATTTTATTGGTCACTGCCCACTACTTTTCAGGGTAATAAGTTCTGTTTGGCGTTGGCTGATCTTTTCACTAAATGGATAGAGACATTTCTGCTTGATTACGATACTGCTCTTGCAACGGTAAAAGTATTGGTGAAAGAGGTGGCCCACAATCAGGGAACCCACCTCACCAGACTGGTCATGGAAGCTACCTTGATGTTAGAGGGAAATGGCAGATCCTCAGGAATTGTGGAAAGGATGAACAGAAATCTGAAGGAAAAACTGAAGAGAGAGTTGGGGGACAATCCTAAGAATTAGGATGTGATACTGCCACTGGTTCTAATGAACATCAAAGCCACTCTTGCAAAGTGTACAGACTATTCACCCCACAAACTGATGACAGGGTGACGAATGAGAATTCCAACTCATCTGTTGCTCCCTGCTCTTGCCAGAACTCAGTTGAGGGAGGTGACCAAGGACCAGTTTGTGAAAGACCTATGGGGAATCATGGAGGGGATGTATTTGGATGCTGCTAAGAAAATTGGCAAACAACATGTCGGGAACAAGATGTTCTTGGAACCCCAGAAACTCCAGGAGCGGGACATTGGGAAGCAGGTTATGGTAAGAAACTATGCCCAAGTAGGGGCTTTTGACCCTTGTACAATAGACCATATCCTATTGTGGATAAAGCCAGCTCCAGTGATGTATGCTGTCCAATTACGCAAGCAAGTGAAATGGTATCACATTAACCAGTGTAAATTGCACCATGGAAAGGGAAAGGTAAAGACAGTACAAGGTCAGGGAACTGTCCTCCTATAGCCTATCATCTGTGTCCCATGTTCTTGGATGATGATGATGATCAATCCAGGATGGGAATCCATGAAACAAAGCTCGACAGCCATAGGCCAACCTGATCAAAGGCCACAGCCTGGGATAAAACACACATCTCCTGCACCAGTCAGGATTAGTGGCCGGATCAAGAGGCCAGCAGACAGATATAGTCCTCCTTCCACTCCAGCACCCAGATACAGGAAGGAAGGGAAACAATAGATACTCAATAATTAAAATCAGGTCTGTGCAACCATGCCACAGAACCATTACTATTTTTGTCTCATACAGGTGCCAAGTTGTGGAGGCGGCTGTGGTGGATAGCATTTATCTGGATTGTAGCGGAGGCTACAGGAGGCCCTGAGCTGGAAGGGGGACAATGGAATCAGTGTATTCAGTATAGAATTATGCAAGAGAGCTGGGGAGGGTTTGGAGACTTTGATGTATTTGGGAAGGAAGGCATATATCAGTGAAGATAATCGCTGTGTCACAATTGGGCAATGTGGCACTGAATGCTAGCAGATATCAGGTGAAGGAAGGACATAGAGTGTGTATGGATTGTGCCCCAGGCAAGGGAACTCCCAAGTTAGCCACCTCCTTGACAGAACCTGAGATAAGGTCCAGTTATGGTGATTTAAATAAAGATGTGAATATGTTATGGGGCTGAATTTTGCCCTTGATGGGCGGGCGGGCCCGAGCGACTCGGCGGTGGGTGGGCAGCCGATCGCCGCTGCCAAAATGGGCCCTGCCACCATTTTACATGGGCGGGCCAATTAAGGCCTGCCCAGCGTGACGCCCGACGGGAAGCGCTATGCGCTTCCTGTGCGGGCAGGGGGGGGAATTCCCCAACTGCGGGACTGTGCTCTTTCACGCATGCAGGTGAAAGAGCAGACATCTCCCTGAGGCTAAGTGCTGCCTCAGGGAGATCGCTGAAAGGTGGTGAAAGTTTAAAACTAGAAAAATAAAAAGATCATTAACATGTCCCCCTCATGTGAAAATGTCACACGACATGGGACATGTTAATGAAGTACACAAAAACTTTAGTAAACTTTTTTAAATCCGAAATCAAACCTCATCCCGCCAGTGGATGAGGTTTGTTAAAAAATCACTTACCCGCCTGCCCGTTGGGCCCGTGCGCCGAGCCGAAGTTCTCATAGGCCCCTCAAAATCGTCGACAATTGGAGACTTAATGGCCTTAACAAGACCTTTAATTAATGGCGGGCGCGTGTCGCGCTGCAAAGCGCGCCTGCCGACCTAAACATCACGATGCAGTGTGCTGACGTCGGGACGCTCGCGCAACGTCAGCGCGTGACATTTTAAGCACTAACATGCGGGCTCCGCCACCCTCACGTCAGCCAGAAAATTCAGCCCATGATGGAGGAATTTTGGAGACAAAATGAGGATCTTTACCAATATGAGGATGATTTAGATAGGCCTCAAGGCAAGGTGCAGGGGGTGCATGAGAATCTCAGAATCACAGTCACCTCATATATACCCCGACTGCCCAACACATAGACCTGCACCAAGGAACGGGTTGGTTCTAATCCCAGTTGGGAAGGTTTGGTCCCATGGCTTACACCATGACGTAGTCCCAGCCATTCTAAACTTTACTGATATAGGAATGCTGGATTGGTGCTGAGTAAAAACTAAAGAGGTGCATGTGGAAATGATACATTCTTTAGTGAAACAACAGGGATGAATAAATCAGGATGACCCTGATTTGCAGGAGGTCTGTGGGAACTGGATGGGTAATCAACTGACTGAATCAATTAAGGGGTAGGATGAAGGAAATAAAGTTTAATTGCTGACAGATTCTTAATATTTAATACTGGCTCATTGGCAATCAATCACCTTGACCTGTTTGCACTGTCCATTGAGGTAGAATTGATCCAATGAAAAATGAAGGAGATTCTACAGGGCACAAACTAAGGGAAATTGAAATTGGTTGAAGAGGGCAGGGCAATGACCACATATTTGCAAGACATAGTTAAGGCTATAAAACCCTGCGCAAGTACCATTAATAAGTTAATTAAGGAAGATCGTAATGCCTCTGATGAGGCAGCCCCAAAATGACGTATCTGTAATCTATGGGTCATGTTAATTGAACAAGCCAAGTGTGACTTGGGAGAGATTGCAAGGGGAGAGGCCCTCTCATGGTTAATAGATGAACATTTGGAAGCCTTAGTCTTATATGAGAATAACCTGACTACTTGTCAGTTGCAAGGGCTGCTTGAAGTTCACCTTATCGGGCCTCATCGTATTCCCTCCAACCTAATGCATCATTTGCATCTTGGGTTTGGTTGTGTAAGTCCTTGTGTTATCAGGGCAAGAATGTCCATCTCCAAAATGTCAAGTGGAAAATTTTGGGGTAATTAAGGACCGAATGCACTTGCAGAATCATGCAGGCTCCACCTTACATGGTGCCAAAAGAAAGGTGGTTAGTGGGGACGAAGATGGAGCGATGTTCCACCCATTGGAGCATGATGGTATGTCCCTACTGAGTGGAATCTTGTCCGGCACTTACCTATGTGTTTGAGCCAACAAATTATGAGGGAAAAGTTTAGTGTACATGGAAGCCTTGGGGGACAAAGTGCCTGAAAGGTTAAAGGGGAGTATTGTGTAACAATTGTTGAAAGGAATTTGTTGTATTGTTAAGTCCACAAGACATGAAGGAAATCAAAACTGTGTTCATCAGGCTTTCTTTTTCTTTAACTATTTTTAAAATGGACTTTCTGCTGAACCCAGCAAAATGGCTGCTACAAATCACATGATCACAGGATTGGCCCTTTGTTATGAAAGCTACCAGCAGGAGTTGCCAGAGCAAAATAATCATCCTCTCATCATCAAGGAATCTCATACCCAATTGTAAGGAAAATATAGTCACAAAACCAGGGATCTCGCAGATTGAAATTTGTTATTCATGTAGAGTTGTTAACACATCCATCTCACATCTGGGACTGTCAATGTCCATTTCAAAAGGGGACCGTTGAGGCGACAATGGACATCATTTGCATCTTGAAAAGTTTACCCCTCTAGTGGAGTCAGAGTATCTGCCTAGACAATGGCTTCCCAACACAAGAACCTCAACATGGTTGGTAACTCTTTCAAAAGCTAATGGCTGGGAAATTATCAGCCCTGAAACCAAAGCCAGTCCCAGACACTGGATAAACATCCCTTTTCAAATCACTTTGGTGAAAGAAGATCACATGACTCAAGTGACAATCTTAAAATCTCCATAGGTAAAATTTTTAGCTCAGCGGGCACATGCCAGAATCAGCAGCATGCCTGCTGACAATTAGAAGGTCTATTAAGGCCATTAAAAAGTTAATTAAAATAAATTTTTCGCTGCCCGTCTAACCTTATGGTTGGTGGGCAGGCGAAAAGGCCAAGCGGCCTTTGCACTTTTTTGGAAACCTCATCCATGGGTGGGATGATGTTTCCAAAAGCAAATAAAAATAAAATAAAAACTTTGATTTTTCATTGATAACCTGTCCCTCTGTGCCTCAGGGAGATTATGAAGCGCGCACCCACATGCGTGCGCAAAGGTTGCACTCACCCGTCTCACACTCCCCTCTGCCTGCACTGGCAGCGCTGAGCACTGCCATTTGCATTTCATGCTGGGCGGGCCTTAATTGGCCTGGCAGCGTGAAATTGCCTTCTGGCCCCGGCCGCAGGTGGCGGGCGGCTTCCCGACTGCCCCCGCCCACCTCCACCAAGCTCCCCACGACATGGGTGAAGTTCTGCCCTATATTCCTTTAAGAGCTGACAACTTCATTCTACTGATTTAACACCAAACGGAAAGAACTCCAGCAGACCGTCTGGCTGACCAAGCAGCTGGCCACCATCTCTGAACCTCTCGAAGCCTGGTTGATTTTAAAAGTCTCTGATCACCGCCTGCCAAGCAGTCTAAGCACAGAAACTCCATTGTGCTGCATCATCATTCATTTTAAGGACTTTCGTGCTGCTGTCTCCAACCAGGGACTCATTTGCAGTAAACACCATCATGAAGGAAACACCCTCTGGACTCTAACTTTCTAGACGCTGGAAATCATGTGAACTAATATTCATTTCTGTGGTTCTTTTGCTGTTGTCATTCATGGTTGTAAAAACTCCCTCTTTTCTATCTACCTTACTGTGAGTATGTGTGTGTGTGTGTGTGTGTGTGTGCGTGCATGTTTTTGAGTTTTTGAGTTTGTGACATTTCAAACGACCTCTCCATGCCCTGGGTTTGAATGTGAAATAAACCAACCTTTTGAGTTAATCCTAAAGAGAGTTTGCTGTGCAGTACTTATACAATTAGACCACACAAACTGAGGATTTGGGGAAACATGCCAGAGCCTACTTTAGAAATAATTCAAAAACACCTCTGCTTACGGACAGATGGGGAGAGGATAAAGAAGTTCAGTTTTCCTCTCTCCTGTCCGTACAATAATCAGAGGTGTCCTATTGTAAACAATAAACAGTTTGCTTTATTCTAGTTCAACTGCTTGGAATCTGAACATGGGAAATTGTAACCATTTAGACCCGAATGCAATGCATGTTCAGGTGAAGGATGAAGTTGAAAGGTTATGTAACTAAGTTTGGGTTTGATATACCCCTCTCACTGAGTATTTGACTGTTGCAGAAGGAGACTGACCTGTTTCTTAAGTATTACTACAAAATTCAACAACATACCAAGGAGATGAGAAAACAAATTGATAAATTAAGCACTAGATCCATTTGGCCTACAGCATAGCAATTCTTTAGTTGGTGGTGAAACTGTGAAACTCTGTGTATTGTGTATATGTATTTATTATATAAATAAAAGAGAACCAATCTGTGTCAAATCAAACCATCAATTCAGTGAGCAAAGCTATCAGAAAATTGCAATAAAATTGCTGTAAACTGAAAATTCATGCTCAGTTTGCTTTGTATAAGCCAATAGTTCTAATCATATAACTCTGCACAAACAGCTAGAATGAAATCTCCAGAAAAGTCACTCACTTGTTACTTTTGCCTTTACTGCTGTTTAAGAAAATAATGATGAAAATCTAAGGTCAAAGGGTTGATAGATTTTTGAAAGCGATATGTCCCTACTAATGCACTAACTCTTTAAATGGTGATCAGGTGTGACAACTCACATTTTTTCCTCCTTTAACTGACGATTGTTTACACCTGGCACATTGTTTAAAAGCAGCTTCATGATAGCGCACAGTGCCTGTAGTTCATCGCTGGATTTTATTGTGGACTTTGGGAACCCATGTTGGAGCCAAATGCCAGAAGTGAGCCTACTGGCACAGTCTTCCAGGGGGCGGCCTCCTAATTGACCACCTTAATGTTTACTGTCATATCAATATCCAATCAGAGGGCTGGAGCTCTGGAGCCTTGGCAGCTCCACCAGGAGAGGTGAGTGCTGCTGAGGTAGGTTGGAGAGCGTGAGGATACCTCAACATGAAGTAGTCCTCGGTGATGTTCATGGAATTAAAAACTGATTAGGATCAAAGCCTATGAGGCCCTGGCAGCAGAGGGGAAACCCTCCAGAGGATTAGATTGGGCTGCAAGCATGGCTTTTCTTGTTTACACCCTAATCGGTAGGCCACAGAGCTCCTGGCTCCAAAGACTTGTCAAAGCGAGGCCACCTCCAATAAAACAGTGGTTCTGGGTGTGGTGGGCTGTCACTCTGTCGGTGGCAAAATGTTGGCAAAGTCGAAAAATTCTCCTTATTTGGGGTCTTAATCATCTTAATTGCCTGGCTGCCTACCAACTTCACCACACACCCCTGGGAAACTTCCTCAGGAATGGGAAAGTGTCAGGGAGCCATCCTGATGCAGCTTCCTCATTATTTTTCCGGTCATTCCACCTCCAAGCCCACCAACAGTGGGCCAGGAAAATTCAGCCATCTCACTCTGGTTGATGGTCTAACACGGGTGACATTGATTCAACTGCCCTTAAATATTTCTCATGATACTCTGACACCTTCATTGAATTCAAGAGGTAATCAAGAGAGGTGTGTGATGTGCAGCCGTCCCGATATCAACTATTTTACATTATTTATCAAAATCAAAATTACAAACTGTAAAGCTGGATAAAGATACAGATGCTGTTTGTATATCTTTTTCTTGCTATCACTTATTGGGATGCACCAGAAATAACTAACATGCGTGGATTCTGTAAATTGATCACCAATGCTCATTTTACTACTCAAATTGTTCAAGAGATAAGCCTGCCAGATTTTAATCGGAACACAGTTTGGTTAATTATTTTACCTTTATTATTGCAAGATTTTCAAATGATTTTTACACTGTTGTCCTGTGCAGATAAACACTGGCTTAACTGGTCTAATCTCTATTTTCTTTCCATTGCCAAGGGGAGGAATAAACTGGAGTGTGGTTTGCTAGATATGATATCCCATCCATCCCCAGAGATCCACTGGTAGCTTTATACATTTAGCATTTTAATTAAGGAAAACTGCAAGATTAGAAACAATGGTTTAGTTTTTGTGTTACCTTTCTCTGTAGCTTTTGGTTTCGCTTGCTTCAAGGTTTCTGCCTCTGAAAATTTAATGTACAATTTAATTAGGTTCAAAATTAATCATAACTTAATTGTACATGAATATCGATCTTAGTCTCTTATTTCAACATATCATTTGTATACATGCAGTAGTTAATAATGAGGGAGTAATGTTCCATAAAAAGGCTGCTAGTCTCACCCACTCACTGTTGCTTTTAGGGGATCAAGAATATAAACAAAGAAATATCTGGCGGAGATATTTGCGGGAATGCGTGCCATGGTGTCCATGATGGAGTCTATGTGGAGCATGAGGTAATGCAATGACCCTCATGGCCGAGCGCACTGCCTCCTCCATGGAGCGAGTGGCGACTCTCATGGAGAGGCTGCTCCAGGAGCTCAATCAGGGATCCTGGGGATGCGCTCGGACCTGCAAGCCCTCACACCAGCAATGACCTCAGGTGGTCACAGTCAGTGTGGGAGATGGATTGGGCACCCAGTGCCCCAGCTCAGTGCCCATTCATCAATGGGAAACAGGGAGGTCCAAAGAAGCCTAACGTTGGCACAAGAGCTACTCGTCGTCTCTGCGGGCTCCTCTCAGGGCGCTGCCCCTCTGCCAGTGACCGTAGCTTCCGATGAGGCTGTGGCGACTGGGGAGATGCCAGCCATGCCACTGGCCACTCCCTCCAAGGCAGAGCCAGAGGACACCTGCCAAGGTCATCAAGGCCAACAGGACAGCAGAGTCAGCAGGCTGTCTCCAATGCTGGTGCCAGCGAGGGAGAAGCACCTAGACTTGGCACACACAAACAAAAATGCAAATCACCTTTAGGCACAACATGAGCTTATCACTGCTGTTCTTTTTTTGCCCCACTTTTAAGTTCTTTTTAAGTTGGTGTGATTTTGAACACCTTTACATTTAATTTGATTTATGTATCAGGCTCCACACCAGTAAATGTGTTTGTTTTCAACGAGCCGCTGGGTGCTTCATTACTTCTGCAGGTGAAGGGTAACCCATGATGTTATGAGTGACTTGTTTGTCATTGAGCTATATTGAAATGGCACATAGTGCATGTTGTTCACCAAGCAAATGTTCCTATCAGGTATTGAGTATGGAGCCTACAGCTCTGGCATGTGGTAGTAGTCCATCTTTGGTAAGCTAGCCGAAGAAGTATTGGATCAAAGCCTCCCGGGTCTCCCTGCCTCCCTAGAGGTTGCCCAGGTCAGTATCTATCCCCTCTGCATTCTCCTGAGCATGCTTGTCCTCGGACTCACGACTGGACTCTCTGTCTGCTGCCAGAGCAGCTGCATCAACATCTTCTTCCTCCACTGCGTCCCCACTTTCCAGCGCCAGATTGTGGAGAGCACAGCATGTAACCACTATCAGTGACACACGATCTGGGGGGTACTGGAGTGCGCCCCCTGAACGGTCCAGGCATCGGAAGCGCATCTTGAGAAGACCGATGGTTCTTTCTACCACCGCCCTTGTGGAGGCGTGGCTCCTGTTGTACTGCTGCTCAGCCTCTGTACTTGGATGGTGGAGAGGTTTCATGAGCCACCTTTTGAGGGGATAGCCCTTGTCGCCCAGCAGCCATCCATCCAGCCGGGTTGGTGCACTGAAGAGCCTTGGCACCTGGGAGTGTCTCAGGATGTAAGCATCATGGGAGCTGCCTGAGTCCCTTGCACAGACTTGCAGAATCTGCATCCTATGGTCACACACTATCTGCACGTTCATGGAGTGGAGTCCTTTCCTGTTGACGAAGGCTCCCAGCTGATGGCCAGTGTGCGGGGGAACCCAGCAATTGCGGCAAAGCCTCTGGCTCGCTCTGCCTGGCTGGCCTCGTCCGTGCAGTCAATGCATGCCTCAACAGAGCGTCTGTCACCAGTTTGACACAGCTGTGGACAGCTGATTGGGAGACTCCACAAAGATCACCCACCGATCCCTGGAAAGAGCCGGAGGCATAGAAGTTGAGGGCCACTGTGACCTTCAGCACCACTGGCACGGGGTGTCCACCCACACAGTCGGAGCTAATCTCAGGGCCGATCATTTGACAGATGGAGGTCACTGTTTCCCTTGAGAGGCGGAGACTCCTTCGGCATTGCACCTCAGACATATTGAGGTAGCTGCATCGTTGCCTGTAAACCCTGGCAGCAGGATAGTGGCTTCTTCTGCAGCCCATCCGCCTTGCACTTCCTGTTGGCCCTGCACCCCTTGTGCCTGCGACTGCCCTCCCACGGGTGGCTCCCCTGGAGGCTGAATAGGGACACCTGGCCTCCTCCCCCTTCTGGCCCTCCCTTCTCAGGAGGTGCCTCCAGTGGAGACCACAATCCCCATTCCCAGGGTAACAGAAGGCTGCCTGATATCTGGCAGGCCCCAAGTGGTGTGACTCCTCCAGAGTCCTGAACTGAAGTCTATTATTTCTGTTAAACCAGCTCTGAAGTGAAATGAAGTTGTCTTGTTCACACAAGCAAGTAACAGTAAGTAATAATCTGAAGTTCTAACAACTCGCATTAGCGAGCCCACTCAACCCTCTTATCCCGCCCGTGGATGAGGTTTTTGAAAATGTGGCCTACCCGCCTGCCCATTGCACCCATGCGATGCCCTGAAAATCGCACGGGCTGCGCAAAATGGAAATCAATTACTGCCTCAAGGGCCTTAACTGGCCCTTTAATTAATGGCGGGCGCGCATCCATACTCATAGCACGCCCGGCGTCATCTAGCATCATTTTACAAGCTGACATGTCGGGCCCGCCCCCCATACATCAACTGTAAAATCCTGGCCATAGATATACTGAACCTTGCATATTTTGTTTTATTCTAGGAAACAATTACATTCGATCCAAATGAAGGCTGGGAAATGCAACAACGACACAGAGCCAGCACTCGAAACATAGATGAGCCTTTCTGCAGCCTCTTTTCCTGCAGGGAAACTGAAGCAAAAACTTCTTGGGTGGAATGGTCCCAGATTTGCACTAAGTGCGGTAGCAGGTAGGTTCAATGATACGTCCCTCGAGCACCTTTTCGACACAGTGGAGGCTCGCCATGATGTCTTCTAATCCCGCTCTGGTCGCATGATGGGCAGCAAACTCACTAATCTGGCTTGGGAGGCGGTGGCAGCAGTGGTTAGCGCTAACGCCCTGTAAAAGAGGACAAGCACTGATACATGTGCACTCCCTGGAAATTGTGAACAGACCTGCACGATGTGTTTGTGGTGGTCACACACCAGCTGCAAATTCAGTGAATGGAAGCCTTCGCAGTTGATATAGTTGACCACTTATTGCGGTGGAAATATGAACGTCACATGAGTCCAGTTGATGGCACCCTGCACCTGTGAGATACCGAGATCTGGGCAAATCCAACCTCTCTTGCATCCTGGCTCTCCTGGTCCCGGGCGAGCTGCACAAAGTTGTGTGCTCTCACGAAAATGGAATCCATGACGTCATGGATGCATTTGTGGGTGGAGGCTTGAGAGATCCCACAGAGGTCACCTGGAGCTCTGAAAGGAGCCATTGGTATAGAAATTGAGTGCTGCTGTCATTTATACGGCCACTGGCATTCAATGCCTTCCATGTCCCTGTGGCACCAAATCCTGCAATAGCGGCAGATGTGATAGTTTGCTGTGGCTCTTTGGTGGCGTGTGTGGGAGCCCCAGCCACCCACCCTCTGCACAGCCAGGCACCTCAGTTGATCTCTTCTCCATCGTCTTCATTGTCCGAATGCCACAAGGCATACAGCTAGGTCACCAGGCTCCATGATCCTGATGTATGCGTGGGTTAGCATAGGTGTACTAAGGAACTCTCTTGGTTAAGTCTGAAAGCTCCTTAGCACATCCCGGAGACTGCTGGCCACCATTTGGATGGTCAGAGACCAGTGCGCTGCATGACTGCCTGAAACCCCACCTTCCGCCGCCCCACTCCACCTGACCAATTGGTGGCACCTTTGCTCATTGGACTGCATGCTGTGCTCTCAGCTTAGGTGCAGGCATTCTCCTAATCCACACTGCAAAGCTACACTTTCAGCTTGAACCATAGGGGAGACTGGTCCAAACCTGGATGATGATGTTGGAAGGGGCTGTGAGCACCTCCACCAATGACTGCTCCATGGCCAGCTCTAGCAAGGAGATTGTACAATGTACCTAGTCATCCAACTGTTCTGCAGTCCAGTAAAATGCTCATTAGTTTGCAGTCTGTACCCAAGGGGTAAAAAGCTCTGGAGCATTTGGTGGCACTTTGATGCCTCTGTGTTGCTTGAGTGGGCAGATAAGCTAGAGGCCCGATTCCAATCATATCAATGTGGCTGCGCCTGAACCGTCTCAGCTGCAGATGAATGATCACTTTATATAAGTGTCCCTAATGCGCGGCCACTTCCCTAGCCCACCACCCTCCCATCTCGCACATGCTTGTGCGCTACTTTCAACCACAGGGCAGCCTTTGCCCTCTCCCACCCCTAAAAGTGCCTCAACCTTGAAGTCCAACAGACGTCCCTCGTGAGCGCTCCGTAACATTACTGTACACTCGCCTCCGTGTTCCCCTCAAAGTGCAGCCCGCCAAGTGCACGCTTTTTTTCTGCTGTTGTGAAACACGTCGGCATGCAATCACGCTGACGTGGGCGGATGATCCAGCGGGGCGGATGAGTCTGGCGGGCTAGCCTCATAATGATATGCCGATGTATTACAATGAGGTGCCTGATGTCCGATGGCGGGAAACATGGCTTACCATCGACGGGCTGAGTGGACGATTACAAACTGATTTTTGGCCTTCTCACCATATTGTCCGCTCACATCACCAAACATGCCCGACGCCAGCTGACACGGACAATTCCATGTCTTGTGAGTAACAGAAATAACTTTCACTGTTACATACAAATGTTTAAAGTATAAATTGTTGCTGCAAAAGTCATGCTCTAAGAATCCAATTCAGCATGATCAGGCCAGGGGATTACATGCGCTAATTTGTACAGGTGCAATGAGAACCAGAAATGGAGCTTGCTCAAAGAATGTGCAATTTGGATCAGAACCTAATTAATATTATTACCTTATAGTTCCAATGCCGGTTGGAGCCATAGGGAACTTCCATTATGACTGTCACTTATCTCCATTTTGAAATATAACACGCTGAAAATCAGACTTGTGGGGTAAAAAGCTGGATTTCATCTCATTGAGGCTTCAAAAAGTCAGCATTCATGCAGACAAGGCACAGTGCAACGTATCTTTGAAACATCCTAACTGAAGTACCATGTTACACTAAATTGTTTATTTGGGTGTACAATTATATTTTATAGTTGTCACATACACACAAGCAAACAGAAAAAGCCTACAAATTTGATTCAAATAGTTTGTAACCATTCACTGAGGAAAATTATCAGAATATTAAAATAGCTGTAAACAAACAATTCATGCACTCAGTTGCTTTGTAACTGCCAGCAGCTCAAATCATTTAACTCTACAGCATTTGCAAGGAAATGAAAAAACTAATCCCAAATATAAATTATTGCAAATCAATAAATTATTGTAAAACAAAAGTCACTCACTTTTTATTTTGTGCTTTACTACTGTTTAAAAAAAGAATGATAAAAATCTGAGATAATATTGCAAGGTACTTTTGAAAGAGTAGATTCTCCACTACTTGGGAACTCTTTTTTTGAATGATAGCCACATGTAACATCCTTCGATTAGCAAATTTACTGCTGGCACATTGTCTAAAAGCACCTTGATGCTACAATCACACTGTCCATTTGTCAACACGTCTGTTATAGATACATTTTCTCCTTGTGGTAATCTGATATGTAATATACCTTTAGAGAGAATGTATAATGGAAGATCACATGATCTTAGTATCCAATAGTAGCATGAGCTACCTTAGTAGTCAATGTTCAGAAGGAGAGGTCCAGATTTAGAGTCTGTAATGTAGAGACGGGGTTTGAGTTGTGAGCACACAAGTGTAACTGCTGAATTCCTTTGCAAATAAATAGAATGTGTTCTACATAAGAACTGTCTGCTGATCTACTCTGTCTATGGTACCAACTTGGTCATCCCAAAACAAGAGTGCAACCCGGATCCATTAGTCCAACTAAACCAAGGGCCAGGATCTAACAAACTGATGATAAGAGAAAAAGCAAGGAAGAATGAGAAAAAGGCAAGAAAGGCGAGGAAGAAAATCAGGTGGACCGAAATTGAGCCATACCTCACCTGGTAATTGTAAGTTGAATTTTAGTCCTAACCGTCGAAGCAGTCCCCTTGAAGCATGCTGCAGTTTGGAAGAGTTGATTCTTTCGAACCAACCACGGACGGTTGATCCCATTATGCTGAACACCTCGCTAATGATGTTAATCGCCAAGCTAACGACATTGCAGGGGAGGAGAATGGGCGAGCAATCCTCTTATCCATGTGTGGGAGTAAGTCCTATGGATTGATTCAAAGTTTGATGGCACCCAGTGCCCCGGATTCGAAAAGTTTTGATAACTTAGTGAACCTTGTGAAGAGTCATTGTGAGCCCAAGCCCTTGGCAACTGTGCAACGGTTAAAATTTAATTCAAGAAATAGAGCCCCAGAGGAGACAGTTGCTTGTTATGTGACAAGTCTGAAACTATTAACAGAATATTGCAGGCTTAGTACATCTATAAGTAATATGTTTAGAGATTATTTGGTGTGTGGTATAAATGAAGATGCGATTCACAAGCGATTACTGTCTGAAACAAATTTGGATTTTCAGAAGGCGCCTGAAATGGGTCTGGCTATGGAAAGTACAGTGAGGGACTCGAAAGCTATACAGGGAGCGCAAAATAGCACTGTCCTCCACATTGGGCGGGGAGCCCCAGCCAAAAAGAACGCAAAAATGCACAGTTCTGATGAGAAGCGGGATGCAGCCACAGCTTTCAGACAAATAAAAAGAAATGAATTAACAGCTAAAACATGGAATAATGGTAACAGAGATGGAAGCAGAGAATCTTGTAATGAATGGAAATTTTTTAAAAATTGAATGTTTTTACTGCCATCGAAACGGACACTTCATGAGACATTGCAAGAATAGAATCAGGCAGATTTTCAATCAAAAGAAAAAAACCCCATGAGATCCATAACGTTGAAGAGCCTGAAGTAACAGATTCAGATATTTATTTGTTGTATAAATTAAAAGTAGGAAGAACAGAACCGATCTATGTAACTGTGGGTGAATGACAGGCTTATCAGAATGGAGGTGGAAACTAAGGTAGTAGGTGAGCATACCTTTAAATACCTGAATTATAGAGAATGTAAATTAATTTTGGAAGAAACAGATGCCAAATTGAAAACTTACACTGGAGAAGACATCAAAATCAAAGGCATAAGCAGGGTTACTGTACAGTATGGAAGTCAATCAGTAAAATTACCCTTGATGGTGGTAGCAGGGGCCAAGCCACCTTGGATGAAACTGGTTGAAAGTAATTAAATTGGATTGGACTGAGATCTTCCAACTGAGAGCCAGTGGACTACCTGAGCTACGACAAAAATAGGCCTCAGTTGCCCAAGATGAACTCGGGAAGATATCCAGGGACTACCAGCAGAAACTCATGTGGATCCAGATACGACCCCCAGATTTATAAAGGCATGACCAGTACCGTATGCAATGCGGGAAAAGGTAGATGCTGAGTTGGATAGATTAGAGAAACTTGGAGTTATACAACCTGTGCAGTTCCCAGAATGGGCAGCACCAATTGTACCTGTACTGAAACCTGACCAAAGCGTTTGAATTTGTGGAGACTACAAATTGACTGTCAATAAAGTGGTTAAGTTGGACTGGCACCTTATGCTATAAATTGAAGACTTGTATGCCAAGCTGGCAGGTGGAACTGCCTACACAAAGCTGGATATGAGTCATGCTTATCAGCAATTGGAGTTAGAGAAGGTCTCCCAGAAATTCATCACAATTAATACACATAAAGGGTTGTACCAATGTACCCATTTGTCTTTTGGCGTATCCTCAGTTTGCACCATATTCCAGAGAACAATGGAAAGTTTACTGCAGGGATTGCCTCATGTTGTAGTTTAGTTAGATGATGTTCTGGTGACAGGACTCACTGAAAAGGAGCATTTGGCAAATTCGCAAGAAGTTTTGAGCCTTTTTTCACAGGTGGGAGTGCATTTTAAAAAAGAAAAGTGCACGTTCCAAGTGTAAGAGGTAATTTATTTAGGTCACAGGGTAGATGCACAGGGACTCCACCCAGTTGAGGAAAAAGTGAGAGCCATTAGAGAGGCACCAGCGCCAAAGAGCATCTCCGAGCTCATCCTTGGGGATGATCAATTATTAAGGATACTTCTTGCCTAATTTTTCAAAAGAACTGGCACCCTTGTATTACCTACTCAAGCAAAACCAACATTGGTCTTGGCAAACACCACAGAAAGAAGCTTTCACAAAGGTAAAACAACTGTTACGTTCATCCACCCTATTAGTACATTTTGACCAAAGAAAAGAGTTAGTTTTAACATGTGATGTATCACCCTATGGAGTGGGAGCCATGCTCTTCCATCGAATGGACGATGGATCAGAATGACCTATTAAATATGTATCAAGAATGCTTAACACAGCAGAAAAGGCATACTCACAGATAGCAAAAGGCTTGTCAATCATCTTTTGTGTCAAGAAATTTCACCAGTATGCACATAGTCATCATTTTATTATCGTTTCAGACCACAAGCCTTTGCTAGGATTGTTCAGCGAGGACAAGGCTGTACCATCCATCACCTCAGCAGCAATACAGAGATGGGCATTGATCCTGGCAGCGTATGTGTATACTTTCAACTACAGGCCTGGAAATCAGATTGCAAACGCTGATGCACTTTGTCGTTTGCCTTTGAAAGAAAACGATGAGGATGTTCCAGTTCCTCAAGAATTCATTTCATTATTGAACTTCTTAGATTCATCACCATGATGTGCTAGACAGATTAGAGATTGGACAAGTCGAGCCCCAGTCTTATCCAAAATACCTGAACAAGTTCTTCACGGTTGGTCACAAGAACAGGAACCTGACTAAATGAAACTGTATTTTCACAGAAGCTATGAGATAACCAGCCAGAATGGTATCTTATTGTGGGGAGCTAGAGTAATTGCTCCTCCAAAAGGATGAAAGCCTTTAATAACTGAATTACGTAGTGCACATCCAGGTATTTCCTGAATGAAGGCCATAGCACGCAGCTACCTATGGTGATATGGAATGGATGGAGAAATAGAGAGCTTAGTGAAAAGTTGTGTGCAGTGTCATCAAGTGCAAAAGTTACCTCCAACAGCTCCATTACACTCTTGGGAGTGGCCAGGACGGCCATAGGTGCGATTACATATTAACTATGTGGGAGCTTCTATGGGAACAGTGTTTTCCTGATTGACACTCACTCAAAGTGGATGGACATATATGAGGTGAAGTCACCAACATCTTCTGCGACAATTGACAAGCTACGACAAAGTTTCACTATCAACAGACTACCAGATGTGGTTGTATCAGATAATAGCATAGCATTTACGAGTGCTGAGTTTCAATGGCTTATCAGCCTCAATGGTATTACTCATATAAATACTTCACCGTACCACCCTTCTTTGAATGGATTGGCTGAGAGAGCGGTTCAAACATTCAAAACTGGCATGAAGAAATTAACTGGAGACTCCATAGCGACCAAGATAGCATATTTTCTTTTCGATTATAGGACCACCCCTCATACGAAAACAGGTGTCACACCTGCGGAATTGTTGATGAATCACTGTCTCAGAAGGAAATTGCCATATTTAAGGGGGAAGGTGGAAAGGAGTCAGGGAAGTCAGAAAACTGGACATGACTGGCATAGTTGTGACAGAAAGTTTACCATAGGAGAGATGGTATATGTGAGAAGTTTTGGAGAAGGGCACAAAGGTTATCAGGTGAAATAAGTAAAGTGACTGGACCTCTTTCTCACCATGTGAAAGTGGAAGACTGAGTCATACAGAGATATAGAGATCATATAAGGAGAAGAGAAACAAAGCATTAGGAAATGATTTATCCAGTGTTCACGATTGCGTCAATATTTCCTGTTGAAAGAACTCAACTGAGTGCAAATGTGTTTGAAGGATCGGCTGTACCTGCAAGAGTTGAGGAAACAGATTTGCAGGTGCCCACCAAAGAACCTGATGTTTGGACAACACCCAAAAAAGAGATTCCTGACAAAGCATCTGAAGCTGTAGAACTGAGATGTTCTACACACATAAGGAAACCCACAGAAAGAATAAATTTGTAAATTACTTATCTGTGAAAATAATTTGATATTTTGAGAAAAATTATAAATGTAACTGTAAAATGTATTTCTGAGTAAAGGGGGAGGGATGTGGTAATCTGATGTGTAATATACCCTTAAGAAAAATGTATAATGGAAGACCACATGATCTTAGTATCCAATAGCAGAGTAGTACGGGCTTCCTTAGTAGTCAGTAGTCAGAAGGAGAAGTCTAGAGTTAGTCTGTAATGTAGAGACAGGGTTTGAGTTGTAAGCACACAAGTGTAACTGCTGAATTGCTTTGTAAATAAATAGAATGTGTTCTACATAAGCACTGTCTGCTGATCTACTCTGTCTATGGTACCAACTCGGTCATCCCAAAACAAGTATGCAACCTGGATCTATTAGTCCAACTAAACCAAAGACCAGGACCCAACACTCCTTCATACCCAATGGTAGAAATTTGTATTTCACAGCCAGGATAGTTCTGCTACTGGTCACTAACAACAGATAAATCCATACCGTCTTGCAATTTTTGCTCAAGTTCCTGGAATCCTAACAATAGATATTAAGAAAATGTCCAAAGCTAGGATTATAAAGTATGCATGAGGTTTATTGCTGTGTATTGTAGGTACAGAATAGTGACTAACAGAACAAAACTCTCTTTGTATCTAAATGATTCTTGCTTTACAAATTTGTTAATTCAAATAACCCATCTACATGATTTACTTTCACAGAATCTAAGGTCTAAATTTTCATAAAGACAAAAGGGCTCTGTGCCTCAGCCAAAATCGTGCTAGAGCCCAAAATCCAGAATTGCTGTCCCCAAACCCGGCACCCACCATTTTGCCTTGGGGGGGTGGGGGTGGGGGTGGGGATGGTGGTTGGAAAAGAATGGGGGCAGGGTGTATTTCACACATCTGCGTCCACGGTGGCAGCTGTGCATTTAAAAGTGCAGCTAACTTCAAACAGAAGCAATTTTGGTCACCTTTCTGAAACATGATTCATGGCTGTTAGGCATTTGAGGGAAGGGTCTGAACCTGGCAGTTATTTGGAGAGGTAAGTTACCCTCTTGGACAGATAAGGTACCCCTTTGAGAGAAATCAGGAACCCCTTTGGATTTGTTAAGAGTAGACATGAGGTGCATAAAAAGTAGAAAAGTTCTTTGGAAATGTCAAGTTAATTAAATACCCTGCCCTTTAAATTTTGAAAAAAAAAACAAAACAGCCAGCCTGCAGTTGAAAATAAGTGCTTGTAATTTCAATAGCTATTTGTTGACATAAGCCTGAGGGTTACTATTCTAGCATTAGTGCTGCTTGACTACTTCCAAAACCAATTATTATAGTCATGGGGCCCTGTGAGTTCAATGTTTGAATGACTGCTCAGTGAGTTTATAAAGGGATTAGCTATCTTTATATGGCCTGGCTTGATGCTTGGCACTCGGCAGCTCCTGCGGCTGATTCTGAACCATGGTGGCAGGCCCGACTACAGTTAGCGCCCGCACCCCTATCCCCCCAAAGAAAAATCTGACTGTTCAGAGCACTTTCTCCTGAGTTGGGAATTTTCCCAAATTTGCACACTTGACCCGGGAGTGAAAATTCAGCCCTAAGTGCCCATGTACAGGGCAACAATAAACCTTGGAGTGATTAAATGCTGTGCTCATCTCGCTTAATAAGCTGCACAAAATCTTTACAGCCCACCACTGAATCTTGCAAAAAAGTCAGGTACGACCCTGCCTTTTACAATATTTTCAAGAAGAAAGGACTTATTATTTATGAACAAAAGAAAGACAGACAGAATGATGGATTTCTCAGCTGATACTTGATTTCCCAATTAAGTGTTTTCAACACTGCTCAGCAATATAAATATGGGCTCCAAGATTCCTTGTGGTTCTGTCAGGAATCAGGCTGGAAACTGATTCAAACTACTAGGAGAATCACAAAGCTCTGGTTCTGCCAAGTCGTCACTGCAATGAACTTCTTTTATGTAAACCTCCTGCTCCAGCTGCTGGACATAATCTCTATTTTCATTTCTGCTATTCACCAGACACAACTAACCTGCTCCATAACTAGAAGACAATCATTAATGCTCAAGCTGATATACAAAGAGTTATGAAAATATGAACATACGAATGAGAAGCAGGAGTAGGCCTCTCGGCCTCTCGAGCCTGCTCCGCCATTCAATAAGATCATGGCTGATCTGATTGGAACCTCAACCTGACATTCCCTCTTACCCCTGATAACCTTTCATCCCCATGCTTATCAAGAATCCATCTATCTCTGCCTTAAAATTATTTAAGGACTCTGCTTCCACTGTCTTTTGAGGAAGAGTTCTAAAGACTGACGAGCCTCTGAGAGAAAAAAATTCTCATCTCTGTCTAAAATGGGTGACCACGTATTTTTAAATAGTGACCCCTCATTCTAGATTCTCCCACAAAGGGAAGCATCCTTTCCACATCCACCCTGTCAAGACCTCTCAGGGTCTTATATGTCTCAACCAAGAATTATGCAGCTGTTCTCCATTTAAGTAATATGCTACTTTTTTATTCTTCCTGCCAAAGTGAACAACTTCACATTTTCCCACATTAAACTCCATTTGCCAGATCTTTTCCCACTCACTCAATCTATTTATTTCCATCTGCAACCTCCTCATGTCCTCTTCACAACATACTTTCCTACCTATCTTTGTGTTATCTGCAAATTTAGCTACCATGTCTTCACTCCCCTCGTCTAAGTCATTGATGTAAATTGTAATAAGTTGAGGCCCCAGTACAGTCCCCTGAGGGAACTTCACTCATCACATCCTGCCAATCAGAAAAAGACCCATTTTTGCATACTCCCTGCTTTCTGCCAGCCAGCCAATCTTCTATCCTTGCTAATATGTTACCCACTACACCATACACTTTTATTTTCCGTAATAATCTTTGATGTGGCATCTTCTCAAATGCCTTCTGGAAATCCAAGTACAGTATGTCTACAGGCTCCCCTTTTGCCACTGTGCATGTTACACCTTCAAAAAATTCTGATAAATTGTTTAAACATGATTTTCCTTTCACAAAACCATGCTGACTCTTCCCAATTGCCTTAAGCTCTTCTAATTGCCCAGCTATAACCTCCTTAATGATCAATTTTAATAACTTCCTCACAAAGTTTCCTGTTTTCTGCTTCCTTCCCTTCTTGAATAGAGGGGTTAAATTTCCTACTTTCCAATCTGATGGAACCTTTCCAGAATATAGTGAATTTTAGAAAATTAACACCAGTGCATTGACTACCTCATTAGCCACCTCTTTTAAGACCCTATGGTGTAGTCTGTCGGGACCCGGAGACTTGGCAGCCTGCAGTTCCATCAATTTGCAGAGTATCGTTGCCCTAGTGATTTCAATTTCACCAAGTTCCTTTCTCCTGTTCACCTCCCTATTTGCAGCTATCACTGGAATGTTTTTTGTATACTCTATCGTGAACACAGAAGCAAAATATTTGTTCATTTCTTCTGCCATCTCCTTATTATCTATTATTAACTCCCCACTGTCACTCTCTAGCGGACCAACACTCACAGTACTTACTCTTTTCTTTTTTAAGTACCCATAGAAACTCTTGCTATCCATTTTTACATTTCTAGCTAACTTCCTCTCATACTCTAATTTCTTTCCCTGATTAAACTTATAGCCATTCTCTGCCATTCTTTATATTCTGTCCAATCATCTGTCCTGCCACTCATCTTTGCAGACTTGTATACTTTTTCCTTAAGTTTGATGCTTTCCTTAATATCTCTAGTTAACCATGGATGGTGGGTCCTCCCCTTAGAATTTTTCTTTATAGTAGGAATATACTCATTTTGAATGTCCCCTTAAATGTTTGCCAGTGCTTATCTATTGATCTATCCTCTGGCCTGGTTTCCCAGTCCACTTCAGCTAGCTCAGCTTTCAGCCCCACATAATTGCCCTTATTTAAGTTTGAAATACTAGTCTTAGACCCACTCTTCTCCCTTTCAAAACCTTCTGTTCAAGCAGTTAGCTTGTCTGATTTTAATTTGAAAATTATTTTGTTAATTATTTTAATTGTACTTGTTATTAGCTTTAGCATTTCAAAATTCTCAAATGATTTTTAAAAGCTTGTTTTGTACAGCATTTATCTGGACTTATCTCCATTTTCTTTCCATTGTCAAGAACTGTGGAAATTGGAGTGCAGAATGCTAGATTTAATAACCCCTTCATCCCCTGAGAATCACTATTAGTTTTAGCCATTTGCTATTGGAAGAAAGGAGATCTGAAAGGCTGGCAATAGATGTAAATTACGCATTAGTTGAACTTCTGTGTTACCTTTCTTTGCAGGTTTTGGCTTCACTTGCTTCATGGTTTCCGCCTCTAAATATTTGGTGAACAACTGAATTAGGTTCCATATTCATTATGCTTTAATTGTAAATGAATATTAATCAGTTAATAGTCTCAAAGATGTATGTTCAATGCATTATAAATACAATATATATAAATAAAAATTCATGCATGAAACAAATAATACAACAAGACACGTGGATGGTTTTTGTTCCATGATAGTCTGGTTTGTTTTATTTAATTTATTTATACATGGGATGTGGGTGTCACTGGCTAGACCAGCATTTATTGTCCATCATTATTTACCCTTGAGAAGGTGGTGGTGAGCCGCCTTCTTGAACCGCTGCAGGCAATGTAGTGTAAGTATACCCACAGTGCTGTTAGGGAGGGAGTTCCAGGATTTTGACCCAGCTACATTGAAGGAACGGCAATGTATTTCCAAGTCAGGATGGCGCAAGGCTTGGAGGGGAACTTCCAGGTGATGGTGTTCCCATCTGTCCTTCTAGGTGGTAGAGATCATGGGTTTGGAAGGTGCTCTCGAAGGAGCTTTGGTTAGTCGCTGCAGTGCATCTTGTAGATGGTACACACTGCTGCTACTGTGTCTCGGTGGTGGTGGGAGTAGATGTTTAAGGTGGGGGATGGGGTGCCAATCAAGTGGGCTGCTTTGTTCTGGGTGGTGGAAAGCTTCTTGAGTGTTTTTGGAGCTGCACGCATCCAGGCAAGTGAATACTTTCATATTCCATCACACTCCTAACTTCCAACTTTTAGATGGTAGACAATTTATTTCCACTTATTGTTTTATCCCCACCTTTTAACCTATTTTGATCTTTTCGCCCACACCATCCCCTCCCCCCACCCCACCCCCACTAAAGCCATCTGTCACTTGCTCACTCTGCTTTCTATTCTTAATGTCCCCATTAGCACCTCCTTTAGCCAGTATCACCACCATCATCACCCCTTCGACCTTTTGTTTATGACACCTTTTGCAAGCTCTCTTTTGCCTCCTCCTATCACCGGCGTTCTATCCAGCTTCACCTATCCCACCCCCCTTTAAACAGTATATATTTCACCACATTTTTACTTCTCTTTAGTTCTGAAGAAGAGCCATAAGGACTCAAAACGTTAACTCTGTCTTTCTCTCCACAGATGCTGTCAGACCTGCTGAGTTTTCCCAGTAATTTTTGTTCTTGTTTCAGATTTGCAGTATCCGCAGTATTTTGCTTTTATCTAGTGTTTAATTGACTGCCACTCTCTTCCAGAAATGCCTACCTTGAAGAAGTACTGCTCCTCTCTCCGACAGGATTTCCACTTGTCTCTTTTGCCCTGTTCATATTCATTGCTTTCCATTTCACTCCTGGTGTTTGACAAGGTGTTTACTAAAACTGGCTTTCACAGCCATATTGCCTTCCTCAGTGACTGTCTCCATCTCCGACTTACCCCACATGGATTCCAACTGAAGTTCCATCCCTCATGTTTCAAACCCACCCAGGATTACAGGTATCCCTGGGACATACAATGCTCCTCGGACTGCTGTTCTCATCGCATCCTGAGATCCACACTCAGTGCCATGCACTGCTACATGAACACATTCGGCCTCTCCCTCCAGCAGCACCAACTCACCCTATCTCAAAGCTGTCCTTGCCCCCAGTTTCATTTCATTCTTTGTCTCATCCGACGCCTTAACAAGAAACTTTGTCTCTTTCTTTAGTGCTAAGGAGCATAACCTCCAACAACATTGATACCAACACCCATCCAGGACCTTCCACCCCTTCCCGTCCATCTGACCCCATCCCGTCTTCTAATCCCAGCCCCGGCCATGTATTCACCATACCCCCTGACCTTCCCCTCTCTGATGCTGAAAGGACTCAGTTTCATACCCTTACGCCCTCACCTCAATGAATTCTGGGCTCAGCACAATGCTGAACACTTCTTCCGCCGCCTTTGTCTCCGTGCTCACTTCTTTGGGCAGGAGTCCTCCCCCGCTCAATGGATCCTTTCACCCGCCTCCAGTATTCTCCCTCCACCTGGACCCCTCCCTCTGGCCTTTTACCTGCCCTTGATCTTTTCATTGAGAACTGTCGGCGTGACATCGGCCGACTCAATTTCTCTGCTCCTGTCACCCACTCTAACCTGTCTCCTTCTGAACTTGCCGCACTTCATTCTCTCAGGTCCAAATCTGACTTTGTTATCAAACCTGCCGACAAGGATGGTGTGTTGTTGTCTGGTGTACTGATCCCTACCTCGCAGAGACTGAGCGCCAACTCGCAGACACTTCCTCCTGCCTCCCCCTGGACCATGACCCCACCACCGATATTCAAACCATTGCTTCTAGGACTGTCACTGACCTCATCTCCTCTAGTGATCTTCCCTCCAGAGCTTCCAACCTCATAGTCTCCCAACCTCAGACAGCCCCCTTCTACCTCCTCCCCAAAATCCACAAACAGGACTGTCCCGGTAGACCGATTGTGTCAGCCTGTTCATGCCCCACGGAACTAATTTCTTCCTATCTTGACTCCGTTCTCTCTCCCCTTGTCCAGTCTTTTCCCACCTATGTCCGCGATTCCTCTGATGCCCTATTACATATCAACAAGTTCCAGTTCCCTGGCCCCAACTGCTTCCTCTTCACCATGGACGTCCAATCCCTTTACACCTCCATCCGCCACCAGGGTGGTCTGAGGGCTCTCCGCTTCTTCCTTGAACAGAGGCCTGAATAATCCCCATCCACCACCACTCTCCTCCGTCTGGCTGAACTTGTTCTCTCACTGAACAATTTCTACTTAAACTCGTCTCACTTCCTCAAAATAAGAAGTGTGGCCAAGGGTACCTGCATGGGCCCCAGTTATGTCTGTCTCTTTATGGGGTATGTGGAGCATTCCTTGTTCCAGTCCTATTCAGGCCCCCTCCCGCAACTCTTTCTCTGGTACATTGATGACTGTTTCGGTGCTGCTTCATTCTCTCGTCTGGACCTGGAAAAATGTATTAATTTTGCTTCCAATTTCCACACCTCCGTCACTTTCACATGGTTCATCACGGACAGTTCCCTTCCCTTCCTTGACCTCTCTGTCTCAATTCCTGGTGATAGACTGTCCACCAATATTCATTACAAGCCCACCGACTCCCACAGCTACCTCGACTGTTGCTCCTCACTCCCTGCTTCCTGTAAGGGCTCCATCCCATTCTCTCAGTTCCTTTGCCTCCGTTGCATCTGTTCTGACGATGCCACTTTCCAAAACAGTGCTTCTGACATGTCTTCCTTCTTCCTTAACCGAGGTTTCCCACCCACGGTGGTTGATAGGGCCCTCAACCATGTCCGACCCATATCCCGCGCCTCTCCTCTCACACCTTTCTCTCCCTCCCAGAACCATGATAGGGTCCCTCTTGTCCTCAGTTATCACCCCACCAGCCTCTGCATCCAAAGGATCATTCTCCGCCATTTCCACCAACTCCAGCACGATGTCACCACCAAACATATCTTCCCTTCACCCCCCTCTGTCGGCATTCCATAGGAACCGTTCCCTCCGGGACAACCTGGTCCAATCCTCCATAACCCCCAACAGCTCAACCCTCTCCCACGACACCTTACCATGCAGTCACAAAAGGTGCAACACCTGGCCCTTTACTTCCCCCCTCCTCACCGTCCAAGGGTCCAAACAATCCTTTCAAGTGAATCAGCGCTTCACCTGCACTTCCCTCAATTTAGTCTACTGCATTCGCTGCTCCCAATGTGGTTTCCTCTACATTCGAGAGATGAAACATAGGCTGGGTAACCGCTTTGTGGAACACCTTCGGTCTGTCCGCAAGCATGACCCAGACCTTCCCGTCACTTGCCATTTCAACACACCCCCCTGCTCTCCTGCCCACATGTTGGCCTGCTGCAATGTTCCAATGAAGCTCAACGCAAACTGGAGGAACAGCACCTCATCTTCCGATTAGGCACTTTACAGCCTTCCGGACTTAACATTGAGCTCAACAACTTCAGATTATGAACTCTCTCCTCCTTCCCACACCTTTTAGATCCCCTTTTTTCAAATATTTATTTTTAAATTTATATATATATATTTTTTCCCCATCTATTTCTATTATTATTATTTTTTAAATGTTGTTTTATCCCCACCTTTTAACCTATTTTGATCATTTCTCCCACACCGTCTCCTCCCCCCACCCCACCCCCACTAGGGTAATCTTTCACTTGCTCATCCTGCTTTCTACTCTTGATGTCACCATTAGCACTTCCTTTAGCCAGTATCATCACCACCAACACCCCTTCGACGTTTTGTTTATGACATCTTTTGCAACCTCTCCTTTGCTTCCACTTAGCGTTGGCCTTCTATCCAGTTTCACCTCCCCACCCCCGCCACCACCCCTGCTTAATCAGTATATATTTCACCACATTTTTATTTCTCTTTAGTCCTGAAGAAGAGTCATAGGGACTCGAAACGTTAACTTTGTCTTTCTCTCCACAGATGCTCTCAGACCTGCTGAGTTTTTCCAGCAATTTTTGTTTTGGTTTCAGGTTTCCAGCATCTGCAGTATTTTGCTTTTATTTAGATGGTAGACAGGCTTTGGGGAGTCAGGAGATGAGTTACTCGTCGCAGGATTCCTAGCCTCTGATCCACTCTTGCAGCCACAGAATTTATATGACTAGTCCAGTTCAGTTTCTCATCAATGGTAACCCCCAAGATATTGATTGTGGGAGATTCAGTGATGGTAATGCCATTGAATGTCAGGGGGAGATTGTAGGTATTATATAATGTTGTATTATCTCTAAACATCTGTAAATAGCTAGGTACTTCTTAGCTAGGAACTAATGTTATATATATATATATATATATAGAGGGTCACATTTCGCAGTCCGATTCAATCCTGTTATTCTTTTGAACCAGACAGCATGGCAAAATTAAACATAAAGAGTTTCTGAAGTTTATAAACTTAAAGTGTGATTATTACCATCATCTGGGAACAAAAGGCAACAAGAACACAAAGCTGTTAGACTCTCTCTTGTTGGAGATGGTCACTGCTTGGCACTTGTGTGGCACAAATGTTACTTGCCACTTATCAGCCCAAGCCTGAATATTGTCCAGGTCTTGCTGCATATGGACATGGACTGCTTCAGTATCTGAGGAGTCACAAATAGTGCTGAATATTGTGCAATCATCAGTGAACATCCCCACTTCTGACCATATGATGGAAGGAAGGTCATTGATGAAGTAGCTGGAGATGGCTGGGTCAAGGACACCGCCCTGAGGAACTCCTGCAGTGATGTGCTGGAACTGAGATGATTGACCTCCAACAACCACAACCATCTTCCTTTGTGCTAGGTATGACTCCAACCATGGAGCGTTTTCCCCCTGATTCCCATTGACTCCAGTTTTGCTAGGGCTCCTTGATGCCACACTTGGTCAAATGCGGCCTTGATGTCAAGGGCAGTCACTCACCTCTGGAGTTCAGCTCTTCTGTGCATGTTCAGAACAAGGCTGTAATGAGCTCAGGAGCTGAGTGGCCCTGGCGGAACCTAACCTGAGCAACAGTGAGCTGGTTATTGCTGCATAAGTATCACTTGATAGCACTTTCGACAGCACCATCCATGATTTTGCTGATGATCAAGAGGCTGATGGGGCGATAATTGGCTGGGTTGGATTTGTCCTGCTTTTTGTGTACAGGACATACCTGGGCAATTTTCCACATTGCCGGGTAGATGCCAGTGTTGTAGCTATAATGGAACAGCTTGACTAGGGGCACAGCTAGTTCTGGAGCACAAGTCTTCAGTACAATTGCCGGAATATTGTCAGGCCCCGTAGCCTTTGCAGTATCCAGTGCCTTCAGCTGTTTCTTGATATCACATGGGGTGAATAAAATTGGCTGCAGACTGGCATCTGTGATGCTGGGGACCTCCAGAAGAGGTGGGGTGGATTATTCACCCATCACTTCTGGCCAAAAATAGCTGCAAGTGCTTCAGCCTTATATTTTGCACTGATGTGCTGGGCTCCCCCATCATTGAGGATGGGAATATTTGTGGAGCCTCTTCCTCCAGTGAGTTGTTTTATTGTCCACCACTATCCATGGCTGGATGTGGCAGGTCTCCAGTGCTTAGATTTGATTCTTTGGTTGTGGGATTGCTTAGCTCTGTCTATCACCTGCTGCTTCTGCTGTCTGACGTGCAATTAGTCCTGTGTTGTAGCTTCACCAGGTTGACACCTCATTTTTAGGTATGCCTGGTGCTGCTCTTGGCATGCCCATGTGCAAATAATGAGGGAGTAGTCACTACAAAAAAAATGGCTGCCAGTCCCATACAGATACTGCTGCTTTTAAGAGCAGTAAATTTAGGTGTGAGTCTCATAGCTGCATAAAAAGAACAGACAGGGAATTCAGTTAGAATCAAATGTCACTTTTATCCTCACTGCCTGGCCATGGAAAGTTCCTGCATAACATCTACAAATTATAGAGGGGTAAGGCCAGCTAATGGCATGGGCAAGCCTGTGCACATAGGAAGGAATGCAGGTCTCGCTGAATTTTCAGTTATGAACTGCACTCCACACCCACCACAATCCCACCCCCCACCCCACCCCACAACCTCAATTTAATCGATTTCCTATATGTGAAAAATGTATACAGGCAAGAGCACTTGAAGGGCTGTTGCTTTCTTTAAGAAAAGTTTTCATTGTGGCAACAGATGAACTTGCAGAGATGGACTGTCAATTACAGGAAAAATGTTGAAAACTGTGGAATCAAAGATTTCTGGAAACAGGAATGTGGGGAAATTTTTTTTTACTGTGGATGCCTTTGTGGTCCTGATGCAGGAGATGTAACAAAGGAAGATGGTTGTCTTGGGAGAAGACAGTCAGCATAGCCAAGGACAAAGGGAAGTAATGGAACAAATAGAGTTTCCCAGAAGAAGCGTTGCTTTCTGAGGACATGTGTAAAGATAGGTGTACTGACCTTTATATATTTTCTTTCATTCTGGGACAGAGTTGACATGAACCAAATTCAATCTGTGAACTGCAACGTCTTTACAGATCTGACATGCAAAGATGGGTAATACTTCTAAAACATCTTCTACTGTAGGGACACTGAAGTGCACGCTGTTTGTGGTATCAACAAATAAATTTCAGTCACCTTCAAATGTTTGAAGTTATGACTAGTTATATAAAATTAGCTCTAATAAGCCAACCTCAGCAGGGCAGGAAAAAGTGTGGCAATTTTTCAGGGGCAGAAATGAGAAACAGAAATGGAGCTCACTCAAAGGACCTGCAATTTGGATCAGAATGTAATTAGCATAATTACCATATTGTTAACTGGTGTTAGCCACAGCGAAGTCTCATTTTAACTGTCATCTATCTCCACAATGAAACGTAGCACAAAATTCAGCATAGTGATTTTATCACAGTGAGGCTGCATAAAATCTGTGTTCATATATATATATATATATATATATATATATATAAAAGACACAATGCTACATGCTTTATCAAAAATAATGATTGGGTGGGCATGTTGTTAAATGGAGTCTAGGTGAGGAGATTAATGGTGAGGAGGAATTGACTGCAGGTTGGTCAATACTCTGGTCAAAATCCTGGAACTCCCTCCCTAACAGCACTTTGGGTGCACCTGCACCACATGGACTGCAGTGGTCCAAGAAGGTAGCTCATCACCACTTGCTCAAGGGCAATTAGGGATGGACAATAAATGCTGGCCTTGCCAGTGATGCCCACATCCTGTGAATGAATAAAACAACTATTTGCAAAATCCTAATTAAAGAGTCATGTTGCACAAAAGTATAACAATTTTTAGTTGGTGGTGAAACTATAATTCTGTTCATTGTGTATATGTATTTATTATATAAATAAAAGAGAAGCAATTCTTTCAAATCCATCAATCAATTCAGTGAGCAAAATGATCAGAAACTTGAGTGGGCTGTAAAATTAAAATGCACGCCTAGTTTGCTTTATAGTTTGTATAAGCCAGCAGTTCTAATCATACAGTTCTACAGCAAATAGCAAGAAGAAAATCTGCATAAAAGTCACTCACTTGTTACTTTTGGTTTTACTGCTGTTTCAGGGAAAAAAATGACGAAAATCTTGTTTAAAGCAGATTCGTGACAATACTCAATGTGGGTAATTCTGATTTTGGGTAATGGGTGTAAAGCACATGACATAGATTCAGCCACTCTTAAACATTTCTCCCAATACTCAGTCTCTTGATTTCAATGACAATGAAAATCCAATATCAGCCATTTTACAGCATTCAAGTCCGAATGTGTATAAATGTACCTGCAGGTGCATGTCTTCTTTCTGTCACTTGTGGCAATTAGACAGACCAAACATGCTCATGTCGGCACTCAAAATGTTTAAGGAGGAAATCTTGCCATATTTTAATCTGAACATTGTCTAGTTATTTATTTTGATTATAGTTTCCTATGGCTTGCATTTTTATGAAATTGTCAAATGATTTTTACAAGATAAACACTGTGTTGATTCACACTGGTTTAACTAAACTAATTGCCATTTTTGTTCCATTGTTAAGAGAAGGAAAAAACTGGGGCTAGATTTTGTTGGGGTAGCAAGGGCCCCAATGACGGTCTAGAAGGCCGGGTGCGACCCTACCTCAGCCTTTTAGGGAACCCCCAGGTGCATTTCAACCATTTATCTGCTGTCAGGGCTCCTGTCCCTTTAAAAGATTGGAGCCACCCCTGACAACTGACAGCCAATTGTAGGACTTGCAGCTCTTCAGTCTCAGTAGCACCACCAGAAGTGGTGACTACCTCTGGGACTTCACCCATCTGTGAGAAGATGCAGGGATGAAAGCTGCCCTCAGAACATGTTAAGTGGTGCTGTTAGGCAAGCCCCAGAATGGGTGGGGGGATTTGGTAGTGCAGGGAGGGCTGTTGTCGCAGCGGTGGCCATTGCCGCTGGGGGAGGGGGTCCCTTTGTGGGCCACCGACTGCCTGATTAGGAAGGCCAAGCAACCCCCTCCCCCACCCCCGTTGAGCCCACAGGGAGGCTGCCAGGATTCACCACGTGCTCTGCCCATGTGGCGGAGGGTCCAATAGCAGCAGCAGAGGGAAGAAGCCTTCGATTGCCCATCCTCTACCTTCCCTGCCACTAGCAGAATGTCATGACAGCAGAAAGGTGGCAGCTTCTCTACCTCATGCCTACCCTCACCATTTTACAGTCCCAGCTACCTCCCAACCTGTCACCAGAAGGCTGGTAAAATCCAGTTGCTGGATTGCAGACTGCTAGACATGATAACCAATCCATCCCCAGAGACTCAGTGATAGTTTTGTACTTTTAGCATTAGAGGGAAGGCGAGCTGGGAGGTTATAAACACAGGTAAAGATCATAAAGATCTCATTGGTTGAACTTTTGTGTTACCTTTCTCTGTAGATTTTCGTTTCTCTTGCTTGACAGTTTCTGCCTCTAAACATATGGTGAACATTCAAATTAGGTTCAATATTGATCATACTTGAATTGTACACAAATATTGAGCAGATATTAGTTTCACAAGAGCAACATTCAGTGTATTTTACGTATACATGCAACAATTAATATTCACACATCAAAGTGGTCGTGGCCACAAAAATGGCTGCTAACTACAACCATTTACTGCTTATTTTAAGGACAGTAATATTTTCAAGCAGGAGTGCACCCAGGCAAGATTCTCATGAATGCAACCCAAGAGGGGTCAAGTGAAATCATTTAAATCTCAACGCCACTGATATGCTCATTACCTGACCAGCATCAGTTCCTGTGTCTACCTACAAACTATGATGGCACAGGTCCGCTCATGGGTCACACCAGGCTGTGCGGGTAGAAAGGAAGGCAGGTCTCGGTGTATTTTACAAAGCTAGCAGCTTTCCCTCAGTTTAACCAGCTTCCAATGCAAGAAAAATGCACAGAGGGTTCCTGGGCATCAGCACAGTTCGATTGGTGCAGGAAATTCAGTGAGACCTATCATGAGGCTATGGCCCTTCACTTCTGAAAAACTGGTTTTCAAACTTTCAACTGACTGGAAATTTTGCAATTTGAAATCAGACAGAACAAGCTACTTAAAAATGCAAGGCCACCTTCCAATGTGGAGGCAAAAAACAAACAAACCTTCAAGGACCCATTGAAACATTAAAATGCAAAGTTCTGGATACTGAAACAATGGCTGCCACAGGCAGACCCACCCAAAACCCCCTTGGAAATTCACAATGGATCAAGTATAACAGGCCAGACTGTAGCTATTGCTAAAAGAGATTGCAAGTGACACAGGGAGTGTCAAGAAAGTTTTCAGCAAAGGAAACAGGCTGGAAAGCCATGCTCTCTCCCTCTGTCTCTTTTGCAACAAGTGTATTAACCAATTCAGAAGATAACTTTAGTAGAAATCTACCAGCAAACCGAGATCTCATAATAATTGCAACATCTTCTACATTTGACTGCATCCAAGAAACCAGCTAATCCAAATTGGCCACAGCATTCAACAATCAATGCCTCCAGGACAAGCAAAGGACCCTTCACCATATATTGTTGTAACTTTTTTTATTGGACTCTAACTTCCCTTATTTCTGATACCTGTGTGTGTGTGACGTTGCGTTTTTATTATCTTTTTTTTCTCAGGCTTAGTGATGAATAAGTTTGCTCTTTCTTTCTTTAACTCAGAAGCCTTGTTTGATTAGCTCTTTCTTGATCACTGCATAAATAGTTAAATACATTCTGATTTGGAAAAGGCATGTCCTCATGAAAAAGAAACTTAAACCTTTGTCGTGACCAACCGAGGAGGTTGAATAGAAAGGAGTCAGTATTCTCCTTCTCACCTGGCCATAACAAAATTGGGTGCTTTTATCCAGAAATTGTTCCCACAGACTGATGAAAGAAATACAATGGGGAAAGTAAATTGATCCTTCAAAAACAACTTAAAAACTGCAAAAGGTTTTCTTGGATCTATAATACCAAAGTGCTAAAAAACCACATTCAATGTCAATGCTTTCATAAACCAAGATGAGATAACTGGCAAGAAGTTAAGGGCACTGTCTTTGAAAGGATTCAAAGGTATAGCTCGCCACTTAGAGTGGAGTTCTGTCCGAAAGCCAGAAAAACAGAAATTTTAAAATGGGTGGTGGAAACATCTAGAGGTGGAAATGATGATACTGAAATAGATAAATTAGCGGTAGAGAAATTAAGATTGGAGCAGCAACAATTGGAACTGGAATTTGAAGAAAGGGCAAAAGAGAGAGAGAGGGAGGCAAGGGGAAATTCCAGAAAAGGGAAAAAGAGAGAGTCAGGAACAGAATGAGGAGAGAGAGTTCCAAAGAAGACAGAAAGAAACTGAGTTAAATTAAAACAGCTCTAGCTGAGAAGGGAGGATCCCACTGCGTCCATTGAAGACACCCCTAGCTCAGGCTTAAGGGCTGAGGTATTCAAGTTTGCCCATTTAATCTGTAAATTTGATGAAGACAAGGTAGGTGCCCCTTCTTTATCTCTTTAGAAAGGGTAGCCCAGCAGGTAAAATGGCTAGCCCAACACTGGTCCCTGCTTTTGCAAAGCAAGCTGACTAGAAAAGCTCACAAGGCTTACTCCTTCTTGCCTGAGGGAAATGCAACAAGCTATGAGGCAGCAGAAAGGGCTATTTTAAGTGCATACCAGTTAGAGACGGAGGCATACCATCAGAAATTCCATACCCTCAGGAAATGGCCTGACCAGACATACCTAGAATTTGAAGAGCTTAAGCAGCTTGCTTTAAACCAATGGGTATGGGCACTTAAAATTGAGGTCACTTGTGAAAACTTTTGTGAAATAATTCTCCTCAAGGATTTCAAATTTCCATACCCTTCCCAATAAGAATGCACATACAGAACAGAGAGTAATAGGGGCCAGGCAGGCAGAAACTCTGGCAATGATTATGAGCTTTCCCACTAACCCTCATCCCAAAGGATATCCTTCCCAACCAACTGAGAAGAATAGAAGATGGGAGAGCGATGGGAAACTGAGCACTCATGGAAGAGAAGGCACAGCTGGAAATACAGGGGGCCCTCCTTAGGCCAGAAAGGATGGTGCTGAGAAGAGGAGTGAGGCTAAGAAGCCTGTGTGTTTTAACTGCTGTAAAGGAAACCTCCGTGCTGATTGCTGGAGGTTATGGGAAAAACCCATGGGATTTGTTGGGGTACACAAACCCTGCACAGAAAATGGGAGTCAAACAGAAAGCATAGCAGACCAGATTATGGCTCTAACTTTGGTAGCAAAACCCTGTAGACGCACTGCTGAGAGCACGGGTGAGTTTTTTAAAATCCCCAAGAGTTACAAGAATTTTGTATCCAAAGGAAGAGCGAGGCGAGTAAGCCTATGGTGATACTGAGGGGCGGCCAAACTCTACTGCTTGGAAATGGCAAGTTCTTTCCACCAGACAGCACAGTAAGTGTCAGAGTGTTTGTAAAGGGTATGGAAGAAGGGTACAATCCACCCCCTTATACTGGGTGCACCTGGAGTGCAACATTGTGTCAGGACCGGTGACTGTGGAAGTCGTCCACAGTTTGCTGGTGGACGGGATCGACCTGCTCTTCGGCATTGACTGGTGGGATCAAAAGTGACAGCGTCCCCAGTAGTCTCAGAGAAGTCAACCAAGGTCAGGGAGACAAAAAAGCTGCAGGAAAAAGTGCCTGGCATTTTCCCCAACTGTGTGGTAACCCAGTCTATGGCCAGACAAACTCTGTCAGAGGAGACTGAAGTGGCATTGCAGACAGATGACCCTGCTGTTCGCTTAGCTGAGGCCTTTCTCGAGAATCTAGAAGCAGCTGAGGCAGGCTGGAGAATAGTACTCCCAAAAGGTCAGGCACAGCCTAGAAAGGCTGAAGAGGCTGGAGAAAGCCAGCAGTAATTTGTAAGATTACAGGGAACCGAGAGGGGTTCGGACATCATGCAGGGTGCGATAGGATCTGTGAGAGTGGATGTGGCTAAAGGGTAGCCATTTATGTTTGAAATGGCCAAAGGCAAGCCAGCAGGAGTAAAAGAGGTCCTGGAGTGGCCTGTAAAGATTAAAAATGATGGAGGAAGCGAGCCAGTGATCTGTTAAGCAGACAGCTTCATGGTAGATTTAAATAGGGGCCAGGGAAGTTCCCAAATAGACCAAGAAAGAGAGAGGGTGATTCCTCACTCAATTGAAGAGCCACAGGGGAGGACAACAAGAGCTGAACATTCACTTCTGGGCAGTACTGTTTCAGGGGACATGGAACAGGTTGGCAGAATGCCCATTCCCAAAAGAAAAGAGGATGAGAGGAGAACCTGCTCCAAAGCAGGCATTACTTTGGAGATCATAAGGGGCAAAGCAGTGAAACTCATTCAGGGTGCACCACTGACAAGCAAGAGGAAACAGACCAAGTTTTAAAATTTACTACAAGTGAAGTACCGGACGTGAAACCAGAATTCCTACAGGAGGCAAAAATCCGATTAAGCTCCCTAACTTCCTAGAATTCAGATTTGTAAGTGTGTCTGGGTTGGAGCTAATAAAATCACAGGTTATAGAGGTGGACAGCGAGGGGTTAAAACCGATCCAAGCCAACCAGTCTAGCAATCCAAAAATATGCATTTTAAAAGTCTCTTTTGAACAACATGAAGGCCGGGCCAGTGAGGAGCACAGAATACCCCTACAGGTAACCAACAGCAGCTTGACTGTTACCAGCAATCTGGGAGCTAACAGCTAGGTAAGTGAACCAAACCCATTCAGCAATACTTAATTCAGAGTTACAGCAAAAACAGGCATGAGGTTGCTGACAAACCTTACATATCTTACAGATAATGTCCCAGACACCACTATCACCGTCCCTGGGTATGGCCTGTCCCACCGGCAAGACAGACCCAGCAGAGGTGGCAGCACAGTTGTATACAGTCAGGAGGAAGCTGTCCTGGGAGTCCTCAACATAGACTCCGGACCCCATGAAGTTTCAGGCCATCAGGTCAAACATGGACAAAGAAACCTCCTGCTGTTCCACCCACTATTCCCTCCCTCCTCCTAGCTGATGAATCAGAGCTCCTCCATGTTGAATACCACTTGGAGGAAGCACTGAAGGTGGCAAGGGCACAGAATGTACTCTGGGTGGGGGACTTCAATGTGAATCACCAAGAGTGGGTCAGTAGCACCACCACAGACTCAGCGGGCTGAGTCCTAAAGGGCATAGCTGCTTGACTGGGCCTGTGGCAGGTGGTGGGGACCAACAAGAGGGAAAAACATATTTGACATCATACTCATCAACCTGCCTGCCACAGATGCATCTGTCCATGACACTATCGGTAGGATTGACCACCGCACAGTCCTTGTGGAGACGAAGTCCCATCTTCACATTGAGGATAAGCTCCATCGTGTTATGTGGCACTACCACTGTGCTAAATGGAATAGATTTCAAACAGATACAGCAACTCAAGACTGGGTAGCCATGAGGTGCTGTGGGCCATCAGCAGCAGCAGAATTGTACTCAACTACAATCTGTGACCTCATGGCTGGCATATTCCCCACTCCACCATTACCATCAAGCCTGGGTATCAGCTCTGGTTCAATGAAGAGTACAGGTGGGCATGCCAGGAGCCGCACCAGGTATACCTAAAAAAATGAGGTCTCAACCTGGTGAAGCTACAACAAAGAACTACTTGCATGCCAAACAGCATAAGCAGCTAATGATAGATAGAATTAAGTGATCCTACAACCAATAGATCAGATCTAAGCTCCACAGTCCTGCCACATCTAGTTGTGAATGGTGGACAATTAAACAACTCATTGGAGGAGGAGGCACCACAAATCTACTCATCCTCAATGATGGAGGAGCCCAGCACATCAGTTCAAAAGATAAGGCTGATGCATTTGCAACAATCTTCAGCCAGAAGTGCCAAGTGGAGATCCATCTTGGCTTCCTCCTGAGGTCCCCAGCATCACAGATGCCAGTCTTTACCCAATTTGATTCACTCCACGTGATATCAAGAAATGGCTAAAGCCACTGGATAATGCAAAGGCTACGTGCCCTAACAATATTCCGGCAATAGTACTGAATTGTGTTCCAGAATTTGCCACACCCCTAGCCAAGCTGTTACAATACAGTCGGCAATGTGGAAAATTGCCCAGGTGTGTCCTGTACACAAAAAGCGGGACAAATTCAACCCATCCAATTACCGCCCCATCAGTCTACTTTTGATCATCAGTAAAGTGTCTGAAGGGGTCATTAACAGTGCTATCAAGCGGCACTTGCTTAGCAATAACTTGCTCACTGACACTCAGTTTGGGTTCCACCAGGGTCACTCAGCTCCTGACCTTGGTTCAAATATGGACAAAAGAGCTGAACTCCAGAGGTGAGGTGAGATTGACTGCCAATGATATCCAGGCAGCATTTGACCGAGTGTGGCATCAAGGAGCCCGAGCAAAACTGGAATCAAGGGAATCGCGGGGGGGAGAACTCTCCACTTGTTGGAATCATAACTAGCACAAAGAAAGATGGCTGTGGATGTTGGAGGTCAATCGTCGCATTCCAGAACATCGCTGCAGGAGTTCCTCAGGGTAGTGTCCTAGGCCCAACCATCTTCAGCTGCTTCATCAATGACCTTCCTTCGATCATAAGGTCAGAAGTGGGGAAGTTCACTGATGATTGCACAATGTCCAGCACCACTTGTGACTCCTCAGATACAGAAGCAGTCCGTGTCGATATGCAGCAAGACCTGGACAATATTCTACCCTTTAATTCTGTTTGTCTCTTCCACATAGGCTAAAAGTCAATCTGACCAATTGCAGCACTATCACATCCTCATCTGCCAGGAATAATGGAGGAGAAATGGAGCATCCCAGACCAAGGATGGCCCCACGGTTCGATGCTGATTCACTGTGAGTCCTCCTTCAGGCTGTAAGTAGTCAGCAGGAGGCTCTCATGCCAAGGGGTAGGAAGAGGCTGTCTCCCTACGAGACCTAAGAAGCCTGGACACAAGTTGCAGAGGAAGTCAGCAGCCACGGGGTTGTCCAAAGGACCTGGCTGCAGTGCTGTAAGAGGCTAAATGGCCCCTTACAATTGGCAAGGATGAGTGCATAATCATTTTGTAGATGGACCCAAATGGGAGAGTGTGAGGGTGTGAAGTGGGTCAAATGTGGGATTATCTAGTGTCTGGGCAAAGTGCAAAATCGGCATGAAGCAGACCTGCCACACTGCATAGCAGAGGTGGATTCTGAGGGGCGAGGGGCAGGTTCTGAAGTGCAAGATCTGTTAGTTTCCAAAGGACATTGCAACATGTCACAGGGTGCAGCAGTAAAAGCATAATCTTGTCACAGAAGATTCAAGACAATGTCCCTTTTTCTTTACAGGAGAAGAGGGCACATAATGCCCGTGAGAGGTCACAGACTGGAGGATGAGTGCGAAACCTGGCCATTTTGACTACTCTGGAAGTGGTGGTTTTGGAGATGGTGCCAACCAACGGTGTAGGGCCATTGGCCATGGGAAGGCTGGAGGATGGCCACAGGGTGGTGGGATTCCCAGGGCTCATAGCTCTCTCCTGGAAACATTGTGCTGATGGGCACTGGGGGGCAAATTGGGGAAGGAGGAAAGGAAGGAGCATTAATGTATTTGACTTTGGCAGCTTGCAGCATTTGGAGAGGAGTGTTTGTCTCAATTTAGGAGGGTACTGAGGGTGAAATCCTGGTGAGAATTTTCCAATGGCAAGAATGTGTATTTGAAGGAAGGATGTATCTCTGAAATCATCTCAAATGATAATGGTGCTCTTCATTATCCTTGTTAGTTTACCTCACAGGTGAAACCTCAGCAACTGCTGGTACCGGTCCTGAGAGACCAACTTTAACATCTGAGGAGGAGGAGGGAGCCTCAGAGGGTGCACTGTCAGATCTTTGTGCTGCACCTAGCACCAGTGCAGATACATGCACCTCGGTGGGCATACATGAGTCAGCTGAAGTGGGTCTACACACTGGTGAAGCACATCACAGCTGCAAGACCAGCTGTCAGAGATTGAGATAGTGCAGGCCTCTGACTCTCTGAGGAGTGCTGGAGACAACAGAGATGCTGAGCCCCAGGCTGATGACGAGCCTCTGGAGTTACCTATCAGGCAGCAGATGTAGGACATTCGGCACAAGGTCTGGAGATGTGGCAGAGCTTCCAGGAGGGCTGCTTGTACTGGCACAGAAAGTGGAGGAATTCATCTTGGCCATGAGCACTGAGATCACCCGCTCATCAGAACACGTGACTTTGACCATTGAGAGACTGACAACTATGACGGAGGACCAAATCCAGCAGCTCACTGATTGGATACTGGGTATATGTTCTGTCATGCATTCCATTGCCAAACACCATGCCATAGCAATGGTAAAAGATTGAAGAAAACGTATTAGTCATACATGGGTTCACAAGGGAGATTTGTAGTTTTTTTTTGTTTGGAAAAATTTTGCTTCTATTATGTATTAGATGATGGTGTATTGTGTACTTGCTCCTCTCATTTCATTTGTGTTTTATGTGTGTGTTGCCCTGGTTTGGATTTGGATGGACTGGCTGCTATCAAGAGAGTTTGTGCTAATGTGAGCCCCTGTGAATGGCCTTATATTGCACCTCACCATTGTCACATGCCCAGATGGCCCTGGTGTTTGACGCATGGGAGATACTGTTATGACCCCAGCTGAGATTACCCATTGACAAACCCGATCCCAGGGTGGAACCCAGCTTGATAGATCCTAACTTTTATTTTGTTTGTTTAGATATGTGGAGAGTAGCTACTGAACGGAGTCACAGGGGTCAGCTGATGAACTTTTAACAAAATAATAAAACATTTATTCAACAAGAAAAGATGAACGATATTACAATACTCCTTCACCTACAACTATACCTTTACAGATATATACAGGTCTGTAAGGATAACACAAGTTACAAAAGCTATCGTATACTTTAATTTCCACATTAAATACACAGTGCATGTAAATCTATGGCACCCTGTGGTCAGACACAGCACACTCTGAAACCAAGTGCTATGGATCTCTTCTCAACTCCCCCTAGATGCTTGTCACACCATGAGCCAATCTCTCACTGAACTCTATCTTTCACACAAAGGTTTCCAAGCTCCACTCTCCAAGACCTCACTTTGGAATCTTCTCCCAAGCCAACACTTTCTCTCAGACATCTTCTGCAAGGGTTCACCTCCAGGGTTTCGAACTCTCCTTCCGGTGTTCCTCTTCCCTGGGTCACCACATGCATTTAAGCTGTCTTCCATGCACTCTCTCTCACCGACTAAGCTGTCAACAGTACACCACTGCATCACATGCCCATAGCAAGGGTTACAGGCCTTCAGCTGTCTCTTTGGACCTTCTTGCCTCTTGTAAGCTGTTCTCACTTTAAATCTGTTTTCTGGACCTTTTGTCTCTTTAAATCTGAAGCTTGGAGCCTTTCTCTATGCCCCTCACTCTTAGCTTCACTTAACAGGACCTTTTCCAGGTTCCTGTCCATCCTATGACTAGAAGGTCTTCTTGGGTCTTTCTCTTCTTCCACTCCCCTGGATTTTGGGGTTTCTATGTAGCTTGGGACTGGCTATCTGTCCCCTTTGCTGCAGTCTCTCCTGGCAGTAGCTTTCAAAAACCAACTGAACTTCACAGCTTCCAAATCAAAACTGCTGTTTCTCTCCTTCTGTGTGTGTGTCTGAAGGAGGAACCTGCCTCTCTGGACCCTGGCTAGGCATCAGTCCAATTCTTCTACCCTTGTTTGTTTAATTTAGCTTAAATCGTAAAACCTCGTTAGAAACGCAAACACCTTTTTAAAGTGAAACTAAAACTCCATTTGACCTTTCTTAACACACACATACAGAAATACAAATCAAACTTAATCATTAATGTTAAAACTCATTCCTAACACCTATAAATACCAACATAACTTACTTAAACTGTCTCTATTTTTCCTAACAATATTAAGAAGGGTTGAGTGAGGCAAAAACGTTATCATATATTCCACATTACTAGTTAAACCTTCACATTATAAGAGACTTCCACATCTCTCTGCTCTCCAAAGCCTGTTATATGCTGGATTCTGCAGCTGGCTGGCATGCCTCCTCCCACCCCAATCCTCAGGCTCATCTTGAGACTCGCTGTCAGAGGATGTGGCTTGCTCCATTAGATCATCCTTTGCCAGAGCCTTCCCTTTCCCTTGCAGTGCCAGGGTGTGTAAGACACAGCAGACCAGGATGATGAGTGAGACATGAGGCAGAGGATATTGCAAAGAGCCACCTACATGATCCAAACATTGAAATCTCAAAATCTCATTTTAAGCAGACCAATGCTCTGCTCAGTGATGGCCTTGGTAGATGCATGGCTTTCATTTGCAATACTTGCAAAGTTTCTGGCTCTTTTGGTCTGCCTCTCAAGATCTGCACTGAATCTAATGAATCCATTGGCTCACTAGAACATTGCATTTGCCACTACCTTTAATCAATGATATGCCACTGGTTGAGTGATACTGCAAAGGTCTCTGGCTGGTGCCTGGAATGACCCTGATGCAAAAAAAGTTCAAGGCCACTGTTAGCTTCAAAGTGACAGGCATAGGGTGGCCATCAATGCCCTTGGAACTAATCTCCCAGCCTATTGTCAAAGGGGGACATGACTGTCTCCCCGGAGAGACAGAGTCTGTAAAGATACTGGTACTCTCACAATTGAAAGGAAGTCATCCTTTGCCTATGCAATCTGTGGGCAGGATAGTAACTTCCCCTACCTCAGCTTCCCTGCTGTAGCTGTCTCTCCTCTGCAGGCCCTTGCGCAGCAGCAGGTTCTCACATGCCTGGATAGCAGGGCGTACCTGTCCCTGGACAGCTGCTCTCCTCTGTCTCCTTCTCCTTCCCTCTTCACTGGAGTAGGAGCCTCCTCCAAAATGCACTATGCCGATGGGGGACAGTGAGCTCCAGGTGCTATACTGGAGTCCTCAAATGTCACTATAGTCATATCTCCAGGCCACCTTCCCTCTCAATCCATCAGGTCCAAAAAGTGAATACATTAAGTGAAAAAACTCTCCCAATTCACTTGCAGATTCTCCTGCTAAATGCAATCATAGTCCCACTTGTAGCCCTTGTATCTATCCTTGCACTGCCTTCTCATATCTGGAATGATTCACTCCCAACATTTTTCCTGTGTGCCTATTGAAAAGTGGAGTGGGGAAGATTCAAACAGCAGTACACGGATAATTCATGCAGACTTTCGCTTTGTATATGCCAGCAGCTCAAACCATTTAACTGTATAGCTTTTGCAAAGAATGAAAGCTTTAATCTCAACAAAGAACAAGAAGAAAATCTCGACGCAAATCACTCACTTGTTACTTTGGTCTTTACCGCTGTTGAAGAAAAAGAATAAAAATCTGTGATATCATGGTAGGTTTTTATTGGAAGAGAAAGGTCCCTACTCCTGATGGACCATTTGTTTATCAACAGTGCTCAGCATTAGCATCAATCAATTTGCCCCTCCTTTGGTTGCTAAAGGTTGCCTCAGGCACTTTGTTAAAGAGTAGCTTCATGATGTCATGCACTCACTGTCTATTTGTAAACATGTCTCTTAAAAATACACTTCCTTTGTTGTAACTGGTGGTAACAATTTGTACTTCACAGTCAGGACACTTCTGCTCCTAACAGAAGATAAATCCAGTCCAACATCTTGCATTGTTTATTCCAGGTTTCTAGAAACCCACCCATACATACTAAGAGATTTGAAAAGGTCCACAGCTCAATTTCTAAAACTCGTGTGAAGTCATATGTTGATGTCAATAGAAACGAAAACCATAGTGGCCAAAGTCAAAATGGTCCCCTTGTGTGCTGCTACTGCTCCTGCGCATTATTTCTAGTTTCAATTCTGGTGAAACACCAGAATTAATAACGTTTGTGGCATCTGCAAGTTAGTGATAGATCTTGTCATTCCTCCTGGCATAATTTAGAAGTTTACTAAGTGCCCATGTACAGGAGAACAATAATCCTTGGAAACAGTTAAATGCTGTACACAACACAAGACATGTGAATTACTAAAATTCATTAACCCACTACTGAATATTGCAGAGATTCAGGTATAATCTTGCCTTTCACAATATTACATCAATCATACATTCTTATTCTTGGAGGTTACTCAATTGCTTCTGGCTTTGTCAAGTCTATTCAACAACGTCCAATAATGAAAACATGGACACCAAAATTCCTGCCATATGTCTCCAAGAAGATAGCAGACACCTGGTTCTGTGAACTCCACACTGCAATAGGCTTTGTGTTTAAAGATACACCTACTGCTGCTGAACATAATTCTGATCTTTGCTTCTGCAAAAGCACTAGACGCAACTAACATACTTTTAATTGTCAATAGTCATGTTCATGTACCAATGACTAGAAACTCAAGGGCGTCCATTTTTGAAAACTTGGCTTGTGCACAAATGGTTAGGTCTGAGGAGCCCCAGATATTAGACCTCAGAGTTCATTCCATTAGTGTTGCAGGAGTAGACACAAGTATCTAAGGGTGCGAGGTACGGGCCACTGCTAGAGTAGGAGTAATGGATGACCTCAGGCATGGGTAAGAGAGATTGAAAGATCAAAGGGCTAGGCCAAGGCCTGGAAATCAATTAGCTTGGGCCTGGGTAAGGGGCAGTGCGGGAATGGAGTAGTGATGCTTGGGAGGGTGATTTACAGGTTAGTAACCTACCATTTTTCTGCAGGAAATCTGTATGTCTGGTTCCCTAAGTGTAATGGTGCAGCAGGGCCTAACACCTGTCCCAGTCATGATGCCTCTTGTTTGTTTATAGCCTGTATGATTTCCTGCCCACTAGGTAGGAAGCACAGAATCACAGAATTGTTACAGCGCAGAAGGAGGCCATTCAGCCCATTCTGCCTGTATCGGCTCTCTGAATGAGCAATTCACCTACTGCCATTCTCCTTCCTTCTCCAATTGACCCTGCAGATTGTTTTGTATCAAATAACCATCTAATTCTCTCTTCAATGTTTCAATTGAACCTGCCTCCACCACACTCTCAGGCAGTACATTCCAGACTGTAACCACTCACTGTGTGAAAAAATTCATATCGCCGTTGCTTCTTTTACCAATTACCATAAATTTGTGCCCTCTGGTTCTCAATCCTTCCGCCAATGGGAACAGTTTCCCCCTATCTACTCTGTCCAAGCCTCTGATGACTTTGAATACTTCTATCAAATCTCCTCTCAGCCTTCCTTTCCCCAAGGAAAAGTATCCCAACTTCTCCAATCAATCTTCATAACTGAGGCTCCGTAACACCTGAAAATGGACACAACATGGCCTATTTCCTAGGCAAATGAGTTCACGAGGTAAATTTTTTAAAATTTGAACGTCTCTTTATTGATTATTATAATTATTCTTCACCATGAGCTTTATTATGGCAAAATTGTAAATTGATTTCTGTAAGTTGGCCCTGGATGGATAAACTTTGGTTTAACTAGACTAAACTCCATTTTCATTCCATTGACAAGAGAAGGAGCAAACTGGTGTGCAGATTTATAGACATGATTATCCATCAATTTCAAAAACCCTGGTAGTTTTGTGCTTTGATCAATGGAAGGAAGGAGAACCAAGAGGTTAGAAACATATGTAAAGCTCTCACAGATTATATATTTGTGTTACCTTTCTTTGTAGATTTCTGTTTCACTTGCTTCACAGCTTCTGCCCCTAAATATTTGGTGAACAATTGAATTTGGTTTAATGTTAATCATAATTCCATTGTATATGAATATTGACCAGATATTGGTCTCATAAGAGAAACATTCAACATATTTCATGTATGCATGCAATAATTAATGTGACACAAAAATGAAGCAATAGCTGCTAGACCCACCAATTTACTGCTTCTTTTGTGGCCAGTAAAATTTTCAAGTGGATGTGAATCCAGCTGAGAATATTATGAATACAACCCAAGAAAGGTCCAGTGAATCATTTAGACCTCAATGCGACTAATACACTTGTCACCTGACCACTATCAGTTTCTGCTCCTGCCTACAAACTATGATGACTATCTACCTAGTTCAAAAGGAGCTGGGAAGAGATAACAGAGGAATTACTGCACATATTTAATAATTTGTTATAAAAGGTGTAGTGCCAAAACAGTGGCGAAGAGCTGATGTAATTCCTATATTAAAGAACGTGGACAGAACATGCCTAGGGTACTATAGACTAGTCAGATTAACATTGGTGGTGGGAAAAATAATGGGATTCCTAAGAAAGGAGAGAATAGAAGAACTAGAAAAGATAAATATAATAACAAATAGTCAGCATGGATTTCAAAAGGCAAAATCTTGCTTGGCCAACTTTATTGGCCAGGATATTTAGGCCGGAGAGTGAGGGGGGTGGTGGGGGTGGGGGGCGCTCGCCGACGCGTAAAATGACGGAACTCCCAATGTCACCCCGTGTCATTTCAATTTTCAGGTTGGCGGGGAAGCAGCTGAATCAGCTGTGCGTCCGCTGACCTGTCAAAGGTCAATTGAGGCCAATTAAAAACTAATTACAGTAGTTAAAGGACCTCCCCGTCCAACCTTAAGATTGGTGGGCAGGCCGGGAGCCCTGGCGGGCTTAGGAAAAAGCATGAAACCTCATCCACAGGCAGGATGAGGTTTCATGAGGGTTTTTAAAAATTTAATAAAAGTTTGATTAAAAGTGATGGACATGTCCCAACACATGTGACAGTGTCACATGAAGGTACATGTCAGGGAAATTTTAGTATTGTACATTTACCATTTTTAAATTTGGCGCCGATCTCCCTGAGGCAGCACTTAGCCTCAGGGAGATGAGTGCACTCTTCTGCGCACATGCACGAAAGAGCGCACTTTCTGCTAAGGAATCCCTCCCCGCCCGCACAGGGAGCACATAGCACTTCCTGGCGGACGTCAAGCATGGGCGGGCCTTAATTGGCCCGCCCACCTAAAATGGCGGCGCACTGCACGTGCCCGCTCCTGCACTTCCCCCCACCCCCAACGGGGGGAAAATCCTTCCCATTGAACTTTTGGGGGAGCTAACAGAAAGGGTAGATAATGGTGATGCAACTTAACTGTATTTTCTGAAGGCCTTCTATAAGGTGTCTAATAATAGACTAATGAATAAGGCCAGAGAATGCAGCCTTAGGGGATAAGTAGCAGAATAGATTGCTGGCTGGCTTCAAGATAGAGTGGAAATAACGGGTAGTTATTCAGAGTAGTAGAAGATGGGAAAAAGTGTTCCATAAAGACCAGTGCTGGGACCACTGCTGTAAACAGCTTACATTAATGATTTGGACTTTGGAATCAAAAACACAATTCTCAAATTTGCAGATGACATCAAATGGGGGAGCAATGCAACAAATTACAAGAGGATATTAATAAACTTGCAGAATGTGCAAATAATTGACAAATTAAGTTCAACATGGATAAATGTGAGATGGTGCATTTTGGTAGGAAGAATAGGGAGGTAATTCATTATTTGGAAGGTCAAAGTCCAGATGGGGTAGAGGAATAAGAGTACAAATACATCATTCACTAAACATTGTTAGGTTAGAGAGGCTATAATAATAAAAAAAACAAGCACTATACTTTATTTCGAGAGGTGTGGAATTGAAAAGTAGGAAAGTTATGCTAAACTTTTATCAAACTTTGGTTGTTCATGTTTTGACTGTCAGCTCTGTGAAGATGCTATAGCTTACAAATTTGATTTGGTTCATTGGAACTATGCCTCAGAGTAAAATAAAGTATAAAAAGGTCAGTATACCTTTGGGTAACCCTTTTTTTTAGGCAATTCCTTGCGATTGAGGGTAACTTGCTTCCGTTCTGATTCAAGGGCTCTTGAGGTGGTTGATAAGCCCAATGCGTGATCTGCAGACTCTGCCACATGCATGGCAGGTGCAGCTTGAAGGGTCAGTTAGGTCACTTGTTTGGAGGCTTGTGTGCTCTGTCTGACACCCCAACTTCATCTCTGCATTTTCCTAACCAAGTGTCTCAATGTATTCAGTGCCTTCCCAAATAAACTTTCACCCTTTCGGATGGTCATACTCCTGTGAGTCGGTGGGGATGTTTGATCTCTTCAGTGATGCTTTGAAGACATCCCTAGTGTTTCCATTGTCCTCCTTTGGGTAACTCCAAAGAACTTGCAAATTGAATCAGCACCTAATTGATATCAATATCATGCAATGATGCTAATGATAGCCACACTGAAGCCTCCAACTGGTGATATATAATACACTGAAAAATAGGCATGTGAACCAACCAGCCTGATTTCATCTCATTGAGCCTCTAAAAAGTAGCATTTGTACACATATATATATCTATGTATTTAATATATATATGTAATGTTTTGGCTGTGGTATTGAGTCCAATCAAATGGATAAGTGGTGAGAAAGAAGACACAACTGTTAGCATTTTACAAAAAGTAACAACCTGAGTAAAGCGCAATATTACACTAAAGTATAACAATTGTTTATTCAGGGTATAAAACTATTTAATTCTGTGCCTTTTTATATGTTATATATATATATCAAAAGAGGAGTAGCAAATTGGATTCACATTAGACCTCTAAGCAAAGTTATTAGAAAATTCAAAGAGCCATAAATGAAAATTTCATGCCGACTTTGCTTCTTTATGCCAGCAGCTCAAACCATTTAACTGTATGGCTTATGCAAAGAATGAAAGCTCTAATCTCAAAAAAGGACAAGAATAAAATCTCTATGAAAATCACTCACTTGTTACTTTGGGCTTTACTGCTGTTTAAAATAAATAAAAATCTGAGATAACGAGGTAGGTTTTTATTGAAAGAGACATTCCTCTACTCCTAGTGGACCAATTATTTTTCAACAATGATCAGCAGTAACATTAATCAATTCGCCCCTCCTTTGGTTGTTGAAGATTTGCTTCTGGCAGACTGCTGGAGAGGAACTCCATGATATCATGCAATCACTGTCTATTTGTAAACATGTCTCTTAAGAATACACTTTCTTTGTTACACCTGATGGTAAAAAATTGTACTTCACAGTCAGAATACTTCTGCTCCTAATCATTGACAGAAGATAAATCCAGTCCAGCGACTTGCATTGTATATTCCATGGCCGGGATTTTCCGTGCCCGCTGGCATCAGGCATGTTTGGTGGTGTGAGCGGACAACATGGCAAGAAAGTCAAACATTGATTTCACGACATCGTAAAACCAGTTTGCGATCATCTGCTCCGCCCGCCAATGGCAGGCCACCTTTCTCACCATCGGACGTTGGGAACTTCATTGCAATACATCAGCATATCATTATAAGGCCAGCTAGTTGGATCATCCCCCACACTGGATTGTCCACTCACGTACGTAATTGCACACCAGTGTGTTTCACAACAGCATATAAAAGGTGTGCACTCGGCAAGCTGCACTTTGAGGAGAACTCAGAGGTGAGTACATAGTACATTGTGGAGCGCTCGCCCTCAAGTCATCTATTGGACTTCAAGGCTGAGGCATGTTGTGGGAGGCGCGAAGCGGTGGGGGGGGTGCAAGGGCTGCCTGCAGTTGAGGACACTTGGAGGGGGGGTTAAGGGCTGCCCCAGAGTTGAGGCAACTTGGGGGTGGCAAAGGTTGCCCTGAGGTTGAATGAGCGCACAAGCACATGCGGGGTTGGGGGGGTGGGCGAGGGAAGTGGCCACACATTAGGGACACCTTGTATAAAATGACCATTCCTCTGCAGCTGAGACAGTTCAGGCGCAGCCACATTGATATGATTGGAGTCGGGCCTCTAGCTTAACTGCCCAAGCATCACAGAGGCATTAAAATGCCACCAAGTCCTCCAGAGCTTTTCACCCCTCAGGCACAGACTGCAAGTAATGAGCATTTTAGTGGACTTCAGAATAGTTGGACGACTGAGCACGTTGTACAATCTCCTTCCTAAAGCTGGCCATGGAGCAGTCACTGGTGGAGGCACTCACAGCCCCTTGCAATGTCATCATCCCAGATTGGACCAGCTTCCTCATGGTTCAAGGTGACAGTGCAGCTTTGCAGCGTGGGTTAGGAGAATGCCTGCGCCTGAGCAGAGAGCACAGCATGCAGTCCACAGGCAAAGCTGCCACCAATTGGTCAGGTGGAGTGGGGCGGAGATGGGTGGGGTTTCGGGCAGCCATGCAGTGCACTAATCTCTGGCCATCCAAGTAGTGGCCAGCACTCTCTGGGATGGGTTATTGGGCCTTCAGGCTCAACCAAGACAGGTTCTTAGTACACCCATGCTAACTCACACGTCTCTCTCTTTCATCCTGCAGAAGGAGTACATCAGGATCATGGAGACTGGTGACCTAACTGTATGCCTCATGGTTTACAGAGAGCAAAGACGACAGAGAAGGGAGCAACTGAGGCGTCTGGCTGCACAGAAGGGGCAACAGCACCCTCTGAAAGAAGGGGCAGCTGGGGCTCCCTCACATGCTGCTGAAGAGCCGCAGCGATCCGTTGCTGGTCTGCGCCAATGTAGATGGGGAGGTGGCGGCATAGTGGTATTGTCACTGGACTAGTACTCCAGAGACCCGGGATGATTCTCTGGGGACCTTGGGTTCGAATCCCACCATGGCAGATGGTTAAAATTGAATTCAATTAAAAAAAAATCTGGAATTAAAAGTCTGATGCTGACCATGAAACTGTTGTCAACTGTCATAAAAGCCCATCTGGTTCACTAATGTCCTTTAGGAAAGTAGATATGATGGCCTGCATGTGACTTCAGACCCACAGCAATTTGGTTGACTCTTAAATGCCCTCTGAAATGGCCTAGCAACCATTCATTGCTCAAGGACAATTAGGGATGGGCAATAATTGCTGGCCCAGGCAGTGATGCCCACATCCTATGAATGAATTTTAAAAAAAGACCGAAGGTCTATAGATGCCACCTTTCACTCCTGCAGGTGACTGAGAACCATTGAGAATGCATCGGTGATCATTTTTAAAAATTCTATAGATTCTGGAATGGTTCCTGTAGGTTGGAAGATAGCAAATGTCACCTCACAATTTAAGAAGAGAAGGAGATAGAAAACAGGGAACTACAGACCTGTTAGCCTTACATCAGTAGTAGGGAAAATTCTGGAATCTATTACAAAGGATGTGATAAATGGATACTTGGATGATTATGATCTGATTGGGCATAATGAGCATGGATTTGTGAATGGGAAATCATGTTTGACAAACTTGTTGGAGTTTTTTGAGGATGTTACAAACAAAATTGATAAAGGGGAGTTGGTGGACATGGTATACTTGGATTTTCAGAAGGCTTTTGATAAAGTTCCCTGCAAGAGGTTGATTAGCAAAATTAGCATAAGGGGAAGTGGTGGCATAGTGGTATTTTTACTGGACTGATAATTCAGACACCCAGGGTAATGCTCTGGGGACCTGGGCTCAAATCCCACTGCGGCAGATGGTGGAATTTGAATCCAATAAAAAGATAAAACCATGATGATGACCATGAAACCATTGCTTCACTAATGTCCATTAGGGAAGGAAATCTGCTGTTCTTACCTGGCCTGACATACATGTGACTCCAAACCCAGAGCAATATGGTTGACTTTCAAATGCCCTCTGAACAAGGGCAATTAGGGATGGGCAATAATGCTGGCCTAGCCAGTGACACCCACACCCCATGAATAAATAAAAAAAAAATAAAAGCACATGGGATAGGAGGCAATATACTGGCATGAATTAAGGATTGGCTAACAGGCAGAAAACAGAGAGTAGGAAGAAACGGGTCATTCTCACTTTGGCAGGCTGTGACTAGTGCGGCTAGTGGGGTACCACAAGGATCAGTACTTTGGCCCCAACAATATATATCAATGATTTGGATGTGGGGGTGAAATGTAATATTTCCAAGTTCGCAGATGATACAAAGCTAGGCAGGAATGGGTGTTGTGAGGAAGATGTAAAGTGGCTACAGGAGGATTTCGACAGACTTAGTGAGTGGGCAAAAACATGGCAGTGGAACGTAACGTGGAAAAATGTGAGGTTATCCACTTTGGTAAAAGGAACAGATGTGCAGAGTATTTCCTATAGATTAGAAAGTGTAGATATACAAAGGGGCCTGGGTGTCTTCATCAATAAGTCACTGAAGGCTAACATGCAGGTGCAGCAAGCAATTAGGAAGGCTAATGAAATAGCCTTTATCGCAAGAGGATTTGAGTACAGGAATAGTGAAGTCTTGCTTAAATTGTATAGAAGCTTGGTTAGACTGCACCTGCAGTAGTGTGTGTAGTTTTGGCCCCCTTACCTCAGAAAGGATATTATTGCCATAGAGGGAGTGCAAAGAAGGTTCACCAGACTTGCTCCGGGGATGGCAGGGCTGTCTTATGAAGAGAGGTTGGGGAAACTGGACCTGTATTCTCCAGCGTTTTGAAGAATGAGAGGTGATCTCATTGAAACCTACAAAATACTTAAAGGAAAGAAAAGGTAGATGCAGGTAAGATGTTTCCCCTAGTTGGAAAGTCTAAAACCAGGGGACACAATTTCAAAATAAGGGAGAAGCCACTTAGGACCGAGATGGGTAGAAATTTCTTTACTCAGAGTTGTGAATCTTCAGAATTGTCTACCCCAGAAGGTTGTGGAAGCTCAGTCATTGGGTATGTTTAAGGTGGAGATTGATAGATTTCTGATTAACAATACTGTAAAGGGTTATGGGGATAGTGTGAGTAAAAGGCATTGAAGAGTTCGATCAGCCATGATCGTATTTAATGGCGGAGTAGGCCCGACAGACTGAATGGCCTTCTCCTATTCCTATGTCCCTAGTTTCCTAACCAGTGTCACCAAAGGCTGCACGTGCCTAGGGAACTAGTTGGTCACATTTGCCAGCTACTGAGGGATTTGGCGCCACAGGGACATGGACGGCATCCACTACCAGTGGCCGTGAAAGTGACTGTGGTGCTTAATTTCTATGCCAGTGGCTCCTTTCAGGGCTCCACAGGTGACCTCTGTGGGATATCACAAACCTCCACCCACAAATGCATCCATGAGGTCATTGATGCCATCTTTGCGAGGGCACACAATTTTGTGCATTTTGCCTGGGACCACGACAACCAGGATGCAAGAGCGATTCGATTTGCCCAGATCTTGGGTTTCCCACAGGTACAGACTGCAATCCACTGCACTCATGTGGTGCTCAGATCTCCATCATAACACACAGTAAACTATATCAACCGCAAGGGATTCTATTCACTGAATGTGCAGCTGGTGTGCATCCACCACAAATGCATTCTGCAGGTTTGCGCATGGTTTCCAGGGAGTGTGCACGACTCCTACATTCTCAGTCGGTCACAGATCCCTGAAGTCTTCCAGGGTCCACAGAGGCTGTAGGGATGGCTCCTTGGGGACAAGGGCTACCCACTTAGGACTTGTCTGATGACACCCATGCAGCGGCCTCAGACTGCAGCAGAGTGAAGGTATAATGAGGTTTATGCTGCAACTTGCAACTTGGTGGAGCAAACCATTGAGATGCTGAAAATGAGGTTGCACTGCCTGGACCAGTCTGGTGGAGCCCTGCAATATAGTCCACGGAGGGTGTCACACATCGTTGTTGCCTGCTGCGCCCTTCACAACCTGATGCTGCAACGAGGAGAGGAGCTGGCTGAGAAGGAGATGGAGGAGCTGGAAATCTCCTCCAATGAGGAGGTTACCAATGGGGATAAGGGTGAGGAGGTCCTCGAAGGCAACGATGACAGCGATGAGTCCCTCGCACTGGTCAGACAAGGCAGGCATGCTCAGGAGGCCCTCACAGCTGTTAGACTTGTGGAGGATGATGACGACATGCAGTGAGGAGACACCATAGATCCTCACATTGCATCTATGAACATTTGACTCCAGCCTGACTTACTGGCTTACCCTCTGTGATAATGCTCCTGTCATGGAGATGCAGTGGAGGCCCTAATAATCACTCAACTGTGTACAGAACATATCTTTTATTTCTGTTGGCCTGTTGTAAAGAGCATATCTTTTTATTTCTGTTGGGCTATGGGATTAAAATTACAATGGCTTTGGGTTGAAAGTCATGTCCACTGGAACAGGATGAGAGATACATACAATGTTGCAGTCCTGGAACAGAGTGTGCCATGAAAGACAAAATGGTGCTGCAAAGGGGTCCTGGACCAAGGGAGCTGCCTGGCAACAACATTTTAATTGGCTCCTGAGAAGATGACCAGGTTTTGTATGAGAGGCAGTGCAGCAGGATAGCTCTCAGCCTGAAAGAACCAAGACCTAAAACCTCTTTCTCCTGTGTGTGGAACATTCCAGTAATTCCACAACAATAGCTAGCTGGCTTTTTCTTTTCATATCTCTATAGCCTGCTCTCTCTCTCTCTCTGAAAACCCCTGTCAAGAGGCAAAAGGGGAAAATCACTGTTAGAGACATTGAAGGGCAAGTGCTTAACCAGTGAAAGTGCTGGAAGACCACTTCGCGTCATCAACAAGAACTAAAAGGAATTTGGAAGACATCGATCAAAATCAACCCATCGAATTCTGAAAAGTGGAATTGGTGCTATTGAACTGTTTATCCCACCCTTAAAATCCATGCTTTTGTGTGTCTTATGTGTCTTATGTGTGTCTGTCTAGGGATTTAAGAAGGGGTAGAGTTTAGGTTATAGAGTTAGAAATTAGCAGTTCACATTTCTTTCTTTTGCCACTGGTTAATGATAGTTTGTTCAATAAACAGTTATTTACTTATTAAGTTTACAAACCTGGTGCTCGTATTCTATTAACCTAAATTAAACAGGTAGAATTGGGGAAATCTGATGATTTGGTCAAACTTTTTCAGTTTTTGCAAGGTTTTTGTCGCGGCTCAGGGAGCAGTGGGGCTTGATATTGCAGTGCACTATCCCCGGTGAGACATGACAAAATTTTGATGCTCGTCTGGGATATTTTGGAACAAAAGACAACAACAATTTGGTTGTAGATTTAGTAAGTAAAAAGCTAAAAGGAAACACCAGGTTTGTACTGTCAAAAATAAGATGGCACTGGAAACTGCCAAAGCTTTCCTGCAAGTGGAAGCGATGTCCCTGACGATTTTACAAGAGATCCCAAAAGTCAGGCTAATCGAATTGGCAAATAAATTAAGAGTAGGATTGCCTGCCAAAGCTAGGAAGGCAGAGATAATTGAAGAGATTGCACAGCATTTGAAATTGGAAGGAATACCCGAGAGACTGAGTTCTCCAAGGGTTGGTTCATTGTAATGGGCTCAAATTCAGTTGCAAATAAAAAAGAATTGGAACTAGAGGCAGAGAAAGAAAAAGAAGAGGAATGAGAGAGAGCATTCCAAAGGGAACAGGCAGAAAGAGCATTCCAAAGGGAACAGACAGAATAGGAAAGAGAAAGGACATTTCAAAGGGAGTTAGAAATGGCAAAGTTAGAAAAAGAGAGAGAAAAAGAGAGAGAATTCTAGCTTAAATGCTGACAGTTAAAGAAGAAACACCAGTATGTAAGGCAGGACTTATTTCCAGATCAGAAACCAGTGGGGAGATATTTCAATTTGTACAAACTCTTCCAAAATTTGAGGAAAGGGATGTTGAAGCATTCTTTATTTCATTTGAGAAGAGAGCTTAACAGATGAACTGGCCAAAGGAAAACTGGACATTGTCTATGGAGAGCAAATTGACAGGTAGAGCACAGGAAATTTATGCTTCACTGTCAGAGGAGGTTTCTAGGGATTATGATGTGGTGAAAAAGACCATTTTGAGTGCATATGAATTGATCCCTGAAACATACAGACAAGAGTTTTGAAATATAAGGAAACAGCCTGGGCAAACTTACATTGAATTTGAAAGGATTAAGCAAATTAGTTTTGACAGGTGGATACGAGGATTAGGAGTTGAAACTACCTATGAAGTTCTCAGAGAGACCATTCTCTTGGAAGAATTTAAAAACTCCCTACCTTCTGTAATAAGAACCCATGTTGAAGACCAAAGGGTTGCAACTGCAAGGCAGGCAGCAATTACGACTGACGATTATGAGCTGATCCATAAACCTAAACCTTTTTTCTGTCAACCGCATAAAAATGAAAAAGGATAAAAAGTCGGAGAGTGAAAGGAAGGCAAATAGCCAGGGTAAAGAATGGATAGCTGGGAATACCTTGATATCTCCTCCCCAGATCAGGAAGGAAGGTACTGATGGTGGAAGTGAAACTCAAAGGTCTAAGTGTTTCCATTGTAATAAAGTAGGACACATTTGTTCAGAATGCTGGAAGTTGCGAGGGAAGCCAATGGGACTTGTTGGAGTTCGAAAGAGTGAGTCCAAAAAGGGAACTCAAAAAGAAAATGCCACAGATCAAACTGTAGCTTTAACTACAAATAAGGGTCTGGAGGTAAACACTGCTGTGAATGCAGGTAAAATGAATAAGATAGATGAGAAATATAAAGGGTTTTTGTCTAAAGGAAAGATAACCCCTTTTTCATCAACTGATGCAGCTAAATCCATAACTATATTAAGGGACACAGGAGCTGCTCAAACTCTTTTGCTGGAGAAGGACCTAGTTTTCCCTCCAGAGAGTTCAATGAAAGCTAAAGTATTGGTAAATGGGATAAGTGGAGAGTATATCCCGGTTCCATTGTACAAAGTGCAATTGGAGTTTGATTTGTTGCCTGGATCTGTGGTTGTAGGAGTGGTTAAGAAATTACCCATGGATAGAGTTGATTTACTCCTGGGGAATGATTTGTCAGGAGTGAAGGTTATAGCTCCGCCCATAATTATGGAAAGTCTGAGTGAGGCCAAAGAGATGGAGCAGTTATAAGAATAAGTTCCTGGTATTTTTCCATTGTGTGTGGTGTCCAGAGCAATGGCTAAAGAAAGTCCATCACTAAAGGTCAAAGTAATATCACAAGCAGATGTTAGAGTGCCGAAACTTTCTTTAAGGATGAGGATAATTCAAAAGAAGTGTTTATTAATTGAAGCTCAGAAAGCAGATCCAGGGTTAAACAAGTTAACGTAGGCAGCTCACAATGAAGCTGAAGCGGAAGAAGTTCTGGAGTGCTATTACATTAAAAACAGAGTTCTGATGAGGAAGTGGAGACACCCTCACAGACCTGTAGGTGAAGAATTGATGGTTGTTCATTAGATAGTGGTACCACCCAAATATCGCAAGGGGATATTGCAAGCAGCACATGAAATCCCTATGGCAGGATATGTAGGAATACGGAAAACCCAAGCATTAATAAACAGGCATTTTACCTGGCCAAAACTTCATAAGGACGTAGTGCAATTTTAAAAAAAACATGTCATATATGTCAGGTAGTAGATAAACCTCAACATGCAATCAAACCAGCACCTTTAATATCAATATCAATTTTTGAAGAACCATTCAGTCAGGTATTAGTAGACTGCGTAGGACCATTACCCAAAACGAAAGCAGAACATCAGTATATCCTTACAATCATTGATATGACAACCCGATTTCCAGAAGCTATTCCTTTAAGGATAATTACAGCTAAGGTTGTGGTGGAAAAGTTAACTCAGTTTTTCACTCATTACAGCCTACCAATTGAAATACAGTCTGACCAAGGTTCTAAATTCATGTCTAAAATTTTCCAGGACATAATCAGCAATTTGGGTATTAAACAAGTAAAGTCTACCACCTATCACCCACAGACACAGGGAGCTTCAGAGAGATACCATCAGACTCTCATAACCATAATTAAGACCATTGGCATGAATACCCAAAGGATTGGGGCAAAGGATTAGATTTCTTACCATTTGCTACCAGAGATTCTCCAAATGAATCTACTGGATTTAGTCCATTCGAATTGATCTATGGTCATGAAATAAGAGGTCCATTAAAAACGATTAAGGAAAAGTTCCTAAAACAGAAAGACAAATCCTCCATGTTGGATTATGTGCCCATGTTTCTAGAAAGACTCATAGGAGCATGTAAAGTAGCACGAGAGCACTTAAAATTTCCCAAGCCAAAATGAAAGAATGGGCAGACAAACATGTTATAACTAGAATGTTCCAAGCAGGAGTTGAGGTATGGTATTATTACCTTTGCAGGATGAACCCCTGAAAGCGAAATTCAATGGCCCCAACAAGGTATTTGGGAGAGTCCGTAAAGTGACTTATCTGATAGATACTCCTGAGCGTAGGAAGAAGAAATGGTCATGTCATATAAACATGCTGAAGCAATATCATCGCAGAGAAGATGATAAGACAGAGCAAGTGTGCCAGGTATTAGGAGTAGTGAAGGATAACAGAGACAGTAAGGGCAAGGTGGAAGAAGTAGACAGTGCCCAAAGTGAACCTCCTACAATTCAACTAGCCAATGTAACAATACTGGGACAGTTAGACACTGTGTTCGCATATTTAGAGGAAGGACCAAAGGAAGATCTGATAAGGTTACTTAGGAAGTATGAGGGAATTTGTAGGGATACACCTGGATGTACTTTGTTAGCTTAATGTTACGTGGACATAGGAGACTCAGTGCCGATAAAATAACATCATTATTGGTTGAGCCCAGAAAAATAAGCTTAGTTAGAAACAGAGATCCGATATGTGCTGGACAATCAATTGATTGAGCCTATCCAAAGTGGCTGGAGCTCACCGGTAGTATTGGTTCCTAAGTTGGATGAATCCACTAGATTTTGTATAGACTACAGGAAAGTGAATGTAGTAGCGAGGACAGATTTGTATCCAATTCCTCGGTTAGAAGATTGCATAGATAGGGTTGGTAGTGCCTCATTTCTTTCCAAAATTGGTGTATTGAAGGGGTACTGGCAAGTGCCATTAATATCAAGGCTAAATAAATATCTGCCTTTGTCACACCAAATGGGTTGTATCAATGTCTAGTCATGCTGTTTGGGTTTAAAAATGCCCCAGCCACATTTCAGAGACATATAAATCAAGTCATAGCTGAAGTACATAACTGTGTGGTTTATTTAGACGATGTCGTAATATATAGTATCACATGGGAAGAACATGTAAAGCAATTAGAGGATCTGTTTAAGCAATTGCAGTTGGCTGGCTTAGTCATAAACCTGGCCAAAAGTGAATTTGCAAAAGCAAGGGTAACTTACCTAGGTCATATCGTAGGACAAAGGCAAGTGTTGCCAAGAACAGAAAAAGTGAACGCTTTAATAAAATTTCCCATTCCTAAAATTAAACGAGAATTCCTGAGGTTTTTCGGAATGTGTGGGTTTTATTGGAAGTTTGTGCCTAATTTCAGCACAATAGCTGTACCTCTCACCAATTTGTTAAGAAAACAGGCAAAAGTGGTATGGTCAACAGAATACCAAGCAGCCTTTTAAAAGCTGAAGGCAATCTTAATAAATGAACCAGTGTTGGCCGCTGCTGACTTTAGCAAACCTTTTAAAATGGCAATTGATGTTAATGACTTGGGAGTAGGTACAATCCTATTACAAGATGATTAATTGGGAATAGAGAAGTCGTTGGGGTGCTTTTCCAAAAAACTAAATCGATATCAGAGGAAGTACTCTACAGTAGAAAAATAAACTCTAGCATTGTTGTTGTCTCTTCAACACTGAAGTTTATGTCCGACACGATAACAAAGAAACACTAATCTACACTGACCATAATCCACTGGCATTCATTGTAAAGCTTAAAACTCAAAATGTGAGACTGTTTAGTTGGAATCTATTGTTTCAACTGTTCAATGTAAAGATTGTTCATATTGCCGGCAAAGATAATGTGATCATGGATGCATTGTCCCGGGTGTAAAATACTAAAATAAGTTAAAGGGGTGAGGAGTGCTGAAGATTGTATAAAATTGTATAAGGGAAAGGAAGGATGAATGGAAGGAAGTCTCATGTTTTGTTGACCATGTGTCACATACCTTGTGATGAAACACATTTTTGAAATGGCG